>NC_133390.1:75521082-76146082 GCF_047511655.1 Castor canadensis | reverse complement strand
CTTCCCCGCCCTTCCACCTCCTGTGGTGTGAGGACACGGCAGCAGAGGGCCATCTTGTGACCAGAGATGAAACCAGCCGGTGCTTTGATCTTAGAATTCCCTGCTTCAGAACTTTGAAAATGAAGATCTGGTGTTACAGACCCACTCCGTGTCTGCGTGCGTTCCCTGCTGCCACAGCAGAGTACCTCAGACTGGATAGTGTGTACATGTGTGTGTACGTGGGTGGGGATCAGAACCAAGTGCTCTACCACTGAGCCACACCCCCAATCCAAGATCATTTCTTTTTCATTGATTGATTGTGTGAGCACCATGAGGTTTGAACTACCTAATGTGGCCTGCAGATCCTGCTGGCATTGGCCCCTACCATACTCTTTGGCCTCATTTGTCTCCTCCCGCTTCACACACATCTCCAGCACCAGTCAGTTGCAGCCAAGACATCTTGGATTGATTCCTCAGACTTGACTCTCAGCAACTCTGCTCTGTCTTATTGACTTCTAACCTTTGGATCTAAGCCAGGCATCACTTCTTAATGAGAGGCCATCCCCCCTCCCAACTCCAATCAAAACCACAAATTAGTAAGACTGGGCCAGTAAATGGAGACACAGGGAGAGAGAGAGAGAGACAGACAGACAGAGAGACAGAGAAGAGAAAGGAAATGAGAAACATCCCCGTCCGTCCATTCATGAACTCTTTCTGGCCCTTAGCTCCCCCGCCCAGAGTGCTTGCCATCTGAAATTACTCACCCGATGCCTGGGATTCTGTTGAATTCATGTGCTTTCTTCACTTAGTTAACTCCTACTCACCTGCCAGTGCCCAGCCAAGGCGTCTGTATAATGGGAATAATAGTAATAGTTTCTACCTCGGAGGGTTGTTAGGAGAATATAATGAGTGTGTGTTTTAGACTACTTCCTGGTGCATAATAAGTGCTCAATTCCTCTTAGCAATTTTTATGTATCATCAGGAGGCATGATACATACTTGTATACTTGTACATATACAAACACTTCCAGACAGTGCTGCTTGTTGCATGTCTCTCCGCTATCCTAGGAGCTCCTTATTGAGTGAATGATCATCAGATAACTAGGTCATTCTACAAGCCCTATCAAAGCATTAACAATGAAAGCTTGGGGCTCCAGAAATCCTACTGAGAGTTGTGAAAAGGAAAACATCAGCTGTATGAAAAGGCTATGGGAAAAGGAACACGTAAATAAGCTTATGAAGAATGCCTTAGACCTTGCAACTACCATGGGTGAACGTGCAAGTTGACACAACCTTAATTTGGTGCTTCATACTACAATTTTAAGTAATATCACTGTTAGGAATCCATTCAATAAAACAATTATACAAAGATTATGAGAAGATTGGCCATTACGTTGTTTGTAATAATAAAAAAGTCAGAAATATAAGTGTGAGGCCTTTAGTTTAATCCCCAGTACTGACAAAAAAAAATAGTAATAGGCCAAATGTTCATCAAAAGGTAACTAAATTAATTATGGGACTGTAGTACGCCATCCAGTGAAAGACCACACAACTACCAAAAAGAAGGTGATGCTATGATGTTCTGAAGCCAGAAGTTCACAATCTACGGTCAAGTGAAAAAAAAACACTTCCAAAATAGTCTAAATATATGAGCTGCTCTTCTTGTTCAATTTTACTGAGGTTTAATTTAAATGTAATAATATTACCATTCATGGCAGTGAGCACCTGTAATCCCAGCACTGGGGAGGTTGAAGTAGGAAAATTATGAGTTTGAGGCCAGCCTGGGCTACATAGTAAGACACACACACACTAGCCAGATATGGTGGTGCTCTCATGTAATCCCAGCTACTCAGGAGGCAGAAATGGAAGATTCACAGTTGGAAGACAGCCCAAGCAAAATTTAGGAGACTATATCTCAAAAACAAACTAAAGGGCTGGAGATGTGGCTCAAGTGATAGAGTGCTTGCCTTGCTAGTGTGAAGCCCTGAGTTCAAACCCCAGTACCACCAAAAATTTAAAAAACAAAACAGCAAGATTAGATGAGTTTTAACAAATGTTAAATACCAATCATGGTATTGATAGAACACTGCTATCACCCAAAAAAAGTTACCTTGAACCTTTTTGCAATCATTCTTCTATCCTCTGGTCCCTGGCAACCATTGATCTGCTTTTTAACTTTTCTTTTTGCTTTTGACTTTTCTAGAATTTCATATAAATAAATCACACAATATTTAGAGTTTTGAGTTTGACTCCTTTTACTTATCATAATGCTTTTGTGATTCAGCCATGTTTTTGTCTATCAGTTGTTCCTTCCTTTTTATTGCTGAGTATTATTCCATCGTAAGGATATACCACAATATTTATTCATTTGCCATTGATGGATATTTAGATGCTTTACATTTTTGATGATTATTAATAAATTCACTGTAAACACTCATGTACAGGTTTCTTGAATTAAACTTTTAATTTTGAGATAGTTATAGATTCATATGCAGTTGTAAGTGGTAACATTTTGTAGAATTATAGTGTAATATCAAAATGAGGTTTTTTTTTCTTTTGGTTTGGTTTGGTGCTGGTGGGGGTATGCAAGTCCTTGCTCTACCACTGAGCTACACTTTTTCTTTTCTTTT
Source organism: Castor canadensis (assembly GCF_047511655.1). Taxonomy (NCBI): domain Eukaryota; kingdom Metazoa; phylum Chordata; class Mammalia; order Rodentia; family Castoridae; genus Castor; species Castor canadensis. The sequence goes on along the minus strand of NC_133390.1, from coordinate 76,143,474 downwards.
TTTTTTTTTTTTGTGGTACTGGGGTTTGAACTCAAAGGTTACACCTTGAGCCACTCCACCAGCCCATTTTTTGTGAAGGGATTTTTTGAGATAGGGTCTTGCAAACTATTTGCTGGAGCTGGCTTTGAATCATGATCCTCCCGATCTCTGCCCCCTGACTAGCTAGGATCCCAGAGTGAGCCACCAGCACCATGCTTCTGAGCTACACTTCTAACCCCAAACCAGGATGTTGACATTGACAAGTCAAGACACAAAATAGTTCCATGGTCACAGGCGACCCCTTGTGCTGTCCTTATATAGCCACATTCACCTCATTTCCCCTCCCCAGGCCCTAGCAACCACTAATTTCTTCCTGATTTCTGTAATTTTGTCATTTCACAAATGAAATGTGAAGGTAACCATACAATCTGTGATTTGGGGCATAGCTTATATCACTCACCATAATTGCTTGGAGAGTCACTCATGCTGTTGCATGTATCAATAGTTTATTTTTTGGTTTTTCTTTTTGAGACAAGGTATGTAGCCCATGTTGGCCGCAAACTCCTGATTCTCCTGCCTTAGCCTCTCAGTGCTGAGATTACAGGTGAGCACCACTGTGTTAATGATATCGTTGTTAGCATACATGAATAGTATAAGGAGTATTGTTATAATCCCATAGATGTGTGTGAATGGTACATATATATATATATATATGTAGTTTTTGTGGGGGCAGTACTGGGGTTTGGACTCAGGGGCTCACGCTTGCTAGGCAGATGCTTTTACTGCTTGAGCCATGCCACTCTGCCATCCCTTTTTTGTGAAGCGTTTTTTTCAAGATAGAGTCTCGAGAACTACTTGCCCGGAACTGGCTTTGAACCTGGATCCTCCTGATCTCTGCTTCCTGAATAGCTAGGATTATAGGCATGAGCCACCAGGGCCCAGCTCACCCAGGTGTGAGAAGTCATACTCCTGTGCTTTTGAGAAGGGAAAGTCAAGGGCCTGCGAGTTTGATCCCTTCGCTCTTCCTGGTTTAGCACTGCCAGTGGAAGGTCACGCAGAAGTCCTTACAGCCTCAAGGCGCATGGCTAACCTTGATATGGGGCGTGAGCCCCATAAGGAGGATACCCGGCCATTATCTTCATCCTTGATTCAGGCGTGGGTTATCAGGGGTTTTAGAATGGAATTTTTTTTTTTTTTGGCAGTACTGGGTTTTGAACTCAGGGCCTCATGCTTGCTAGACAGGCGTTCTACCAGCCCCCCTGACAATGGAATCTTGTTTTTACCTTTTCTGTATGTTCTCTTTGCAGTGCTGGGGGTTGGATTCAGAGCCTCTGCTTGCTAGGCAGGCATTCTATGGCTTGAGCCACATCACCAGTTCTAGAATGGAATCTTGTAGCCTGGGGCACATCTTCCATCCTGTTCCTGTCTACTGTCGGCCTGTGCTAACAGTTCAACTCACGTTTTGCCTGTTTTTATGTTAGTTTTATCCAGCCCACAGCCACAAAGATTTTCTTCTATTTTTTTATTCTATAAATGTTATAGATCTAGCTTTTACATTCAGCCTATCACCCCGTTGTAGATTGTGTGAAGTAAAAGTTTGTTACTGGAATCAAATGCCTGGGCTGTCTGAAACCGAAGAGATAGAAATTTGACAGACGAGTCAGGCATGGTAGTACACAGCTGTAATCCCAACACTCAGGAGGCTGAGGCAGGAGGATCAAGATCTTGAAGTCAGCTTAGGTTACACAGTGAGACCTTGTCTCAAAAAACTCCAAACCAGGGGCTGGGGGTGTGTTTCAAGTGGTAGAGCACCTTCCTAGCAAGTATAAGACCCTGAGTTCAAACCTCAGTACTGTAATAATAACAATAATAATAATAAATAATAAGTAATAAATAAACAAAAGTTTTGGAGACAAGAGTTGACAGAAAGCCAGTCCTGAAGGCAGAGGAGCTAGCTTCTCCAAGCTCCATCTTGCAGGGTGCAGGGCAGAAAGGGCTTTTATGGAGAGGGAAATGAGAGGTGAGTGACAGCTGGACCTGTCCATGCCTAGCGAATCTTTGTCATCCAGGGGCATTTCTCCTTTTTCTCCCCTCTGACCAGAACACAGCAATGGACTTTGACCTCCTGTAGTCAGCTACTAAGGAGGGCTATTACAAAGGTCATCAGAAGGTCTGCGAGTCTTTCTTAACCTTTAACTTCCTAACCATCTGGCAGGGGGGGTTCTCTTCAGTCCAAGGATCAGGCAGGGGTGAAAGGGGAGAAGGGAGGGGAGTGGTGGACAATTCCAAAGGAGCTTGGGCTACAGGTTGAGGTGCCATTTGTAAACAAATTGGTATCCTCATTATAGTGTCCTGTGGAAAAGCCCCCTGTCCCTGAACTGCTGCTTTGGCATCTATAAGGCATGTGCCAAACTGCACAGTCAGAGCAACCAGTCCTCACAAGACTGATGCATGTCAGGCACCAACTGCAAGTTTGCAAATTTCCTAAAACCACTCTCAAGTTGGGTACTTTGCTAGAGTGACTCACAGAACTCAGGAAAATGCGTTAGCCTGAGTATTGCCTAGGTGACCAGGCTGAATTTTTATGGTCCCTAAGGTTTGTTTTAGAGGACAGGAATGCCAGGAGGCCAGAAGTGCCTCTTCAGGTGGGCTAACCCAATCAGTTTGGCTCTAAGATGGCTGCCAGAGTGACTGTCAGACAACCTTTAACTTCATTATAATCCCATTTGCATGCTAAATCACACACCTCCGAACACCATGACCATTGACAACTGCTAATGGCAACAACTAGAAAGAACCATAAAAGGAGCAAAAATAGGGGGTGCTGATTCCTAGAAAATCCCCTCCTATTCCCAGGAAAAAAAAAGACTATTCCTCACCTTCAGTAGCCAGTCTGTCCCCATCATTTCTTTTAATCTATATTTATAACCATGTGACCACCAAGGGTTGAGAAGTTCAGAGTTTACCTTCCACGTCTACTCTTGGCCAAGAATAAAGTCTCCTTCACCATTCAACTGGTACTTAGTCTTGTTATTGGATTCACAATTCTGAGATGGGAAGAAAGGGTCAGTTTGGGGGCAAATACTGGTAACGCCATCCTTACTATTAATTATCATAAAAAGACTCAAATTAGAACCAACAAAGGAAGAGATATACAGGGTGAATTCTGGGAGGGGTCAGACATGAAACTGCCATTGTCTTTAGGAATGTGTTTTCTTAGCAGCATTGATGGGTGGTGGTATGCACAGAGTACTGACAAACTCGAACCCATACTCTATTCCATTTCACAATCTACTAAATGGAATATTTATCTATTTTTATAATACTTTATTTAAAAATAACATGCATATAACCTTTTTGTAGTAAGGAAAAAATGATAAGGATATATGAAAAGAAAAATTACCTACTTAATGCAGAATTTAAAAGCCTCAACACAATAGTTGGACAACATCAAGGAAAATTCCCAGGAAACAGAGCAAAAAGACAAATTGGTAGCAACAGGAGAGAAAATCCAGGCACGGAGGCATCTTCCTGTAGTCACAGCTACTCAGGAGGCAGAGGCAGGAGAACTGCCAGCCTGGGCAAAGTAGTGAGACTCTATCTCAAAATAAAATAGGACTGGGGATGTGGCTTATGTGGCAGAGCACCTACCTGGCAAGCGTAAGCATCTGAGTTCAAATTCCAGTGCCACCAAAAATAAAAATTAGATAGAAGTTTAGAAATTAGACTAGTAGTTCAATAGATCTTGCTCTAGATCTCAGTGCTTCCAGCGAGAGAAAGAATGGGAAAAGCCAAGTGATAATTTAAGAACAGAACGAACTGCCAGACTGAAGGGCTAATAAGTGACCAGTACTATTCTAGGGACCCAGAGATTTTACTGCCTCTATAGAGGAGAACAGTTAGACATATACAAAGTTTAAGAATCATGCTGGTAGAATGGCCCAAGTGGTATAGCGCCTGCCTCACAAGTGTGAGGCCCTGATTTCAAACCTCAGTGCTGCCAAAAAATAAAAAAAGAATCACAATGACTTTGGACTTCTCATTAGCAGCACCAGAAACCAAAATACAATAAAGCAATTCCTTTAAAATTCTGAAGGGTATAATTTCCCATCTAGAATTCTATACCCAGAATAGAATAGAATAGTCATAGAACAGAATAATTGATAGAAGTCTATCAACTCAGTATGGGAGTAGAAAAAATATTTTCAAGTATGATCTCGAAATTTTTACCTACATGTATCCTTTCTCAATAAACTACTAGATAATACACTCCAGCCAACGATAAAGTAAGTTAAGGAGGAGGAGCTACAACGGGGAGAAACAGAGGGAGGGAGTAAAGGGAAGTCCTAGGACAGTAGCTGTGTCCAAGATGTAGAGAACGACCAGTTCCATTTGAAGTGTGGCTCAAGAGCAGATAGGGATGGGGATGTAGATCAGTGGTCCACACTTGCCTACATGTGTGAGGTTCTGAGTTCAATCACCAGCACCAAAAACAAAGCAAGCAAGCAAGCAAAAACCCAGGTAAGCTGAGATGAGAGGTATTTGTCAAAACCCCCACTGACACTATGCCCTATTCAGGCTTGACACTGGCTTCCTTGTAATTAGTCACAACTCCATCCTACAACATGGCGATACCTGCTCATCTTTCTGTCTCCTAAACAGGAGTTTTGGACCCAAGGCCCAAACTCCTGGGATTCCATATGCCAGGTCCTGCCACCCCTCCCTAAATGCCAAATAAAGAGGCATGGTGAAGGCAGAGAAAGAAGGTTTATTTCATGGCTCGGAACATGCCATGGGAAGAAGCAGAGTAAGCACTCAGTTCATCTTCAGCCATCTTTGGGGAACAGACATGAATTATAGGTTTAAGTAGACAAAAGAACTGGGGGCAGAGGACAAAAGTACGCACAGTTAAACAGTCCCAGTCACAGGTGTAGTTGTGACTGGAGGAGCAGTCTTGGTCAGGCAGGTGGTCTGGTCCAGTTTTGGAAAGTTATCACCTGGAGGGAGTAATCTGATTCCTGTTGGAGAGGATTCTTGGGATGATTGTCCTCACTGAGAGGGTGGCAGCTCCGGGTGGCTCCAGTTCATTGTCATAAAGATGTTATCAGTTCTGTCCTTTTTGGAATCCAGGGTGATTGTAAAGTGACTGTAAAGCGAATGGCTTAGAGCAAAGACAGAAACAAAATGGAGACAAAGATGCTAAGCTTTTCTAGTTTTTAGTTATTATGTGGGCTCAAGTAAGGAGTCAGTGCTTTTCTGCAAAAGCAACTTGAACACCTCTTACATCTCTTCTGCTGTCATCAGCTGAGAATGCTCCTTTCACAAAACATGCCCATTTTGGAAGCGCTCTGCTTTGACCTTTCTCAGTATTGAGGATGGGACTCATGGCCTCATGCTTGCTACACAGGCAGCTCTGTCACTTGAGCCACACCTCAGGCCCATCTCTGACTTCACTTGACAGCTGCACATAGGCCCTGGAGAGCCTAGAAGGAGAAAGCCTCTCCTCTGGCTCTACCTCCACAGAGGATTAGTGTCTGCCATACTGCAGACCTGCCAGGTGCTCTGCCGCAGTCTATAGACAAGAGTCTTCACGGCTACAGACTTATTCACTGATGAAACCTAAGCCCCTTACTCATGTGCTCTCTCAAGACTTCATACCTCAGTTAATATTTGTCATTTTGCAGTCCTAATTTTCTTAAAGGGTCCTCCAAATTATATGATCTTCAATCCCCACAAAAATCATTGCTCTCCACCCTTCCCAGCAAAGGTTTGGAAAGCTCAGGAGAGTGGACGGCACACTAGAACTCTATTCAGCTCCTTTTCCTGGGGAATGCCATTGAATGCTGGCAATGTAACTCTTTCCTTGTGTAGCTCAGTTTGTGCATGCCACTCAGTTATTTCAATCTAAGCAATGGGTTATTTAGAAATATGTAATCCTAGCTACTCAGGAGGAAGAAATTGGGAGGATCACAGTTCAAGGTTCAGCCCAGGCAAATAGTTAGGGAGACTCCATCTCAACGCTAAAAAGCTGACCATGGTCATCTCAACTATGTGAGAAATGAACAGGAGGACTGTAGCCCAGGCCAGCCAGAACCCTACGCAAAAAACACCTAAAGCAAAAGAGCTGGCAGTGTAGCTCAAGAGGTAGAGCACCTGCCCAGCAGACCCTGAGTTCAAACTCCAGTACCGCCAAAAGAAAAAGGAAATAAAAAGTGTGAAACTATAAAGAAAACTGCAGCGATTGACAGTCACGTCAGTGGAGAAGTGACCCAGGGTGAGAGTAATCAGGAACACAAGGCCAGGCTCCAGGGTACTGTAGGGTAATAGGTATTTGTTTCATTATTTATCTTTAAAGTATGCACATGCTCTCCGTAAACCTGAAAAGGCTGGGGAGGTGTCTAAATAACAGTTTCCTCTCCTGGTTCTGGGCTGCAGAGTCATTGTCAACAGCAAGTTAAACATAAAAGGAAACTGATTTCCCAAAATGCTAATGAGCCCAGGCCTTGTTGGAGAGGAAAGTGGTTGCTGCAATCCAGTCTGCAATTGTGCAGGGAAGGGTGAAGTCCAGCCGGCCTTTCCAGACCCTCCTGGCACACAGCCTCATACTGGGGCCAAAGAGTAGTAAGAGTCAGGTCCTCAGCAATGCGTGTCCAGAAACCTGGATTTGGCCGCATCCCTGGGACTTCTCAAACTTGGAAGGAAAATCTCTTTATCATCAGCCACTTGTGAACTCCTTTGAGGACAGGGATGGAGTTTTATCTAATTCCCAGTGCAAGCAAAGGGCTTACCTATATATAATGACAAGGTTAACAGACTTCTAGTGACAGGATTGTGTTCCAGACAGAGCACCCATTCCAGCTGTGGAGGTGTAGCTTTCTTCTTCAGGCCTGACCCTGAGCTTTGCCTAGAGGCTGGAGACCCCTCAGTTGAAGATGGAATCCACCTTACAGACTCATCTCCAATGGCCCATGTCTGCATGACAGCCCAGGCACAGTGCCTTGGTCATCGTCAGGGCTCAGGAAACAGAAGCAGCGATCAAGGAACACAGACCCCCAGGCAGGCTACTTTGTGGTCTTTGCCTTATCTCTGTGTGTATAATTCCCAGCTGAGCCTACAGAGAGCAACTGGCATGAAGTTTCTTAGGAAGTGCCTTTTGGAGCTGGGCATGGTGGCATATGTGTGTAATCACAGCTACTAGGGAAGCAGAGATCAGAAAGATCTTGTTTTTGTTGTTGTTTGTTTTCGGTACTGAGGTTTGAACTCAAGACCTACACCTTGAGCCACTCCACCAGCCTTTTTTTGTGATGGTTTTTTCGAGATAAGATCTCTCAAACAGTTTTCCCAGATTGGTTTTGAACTGTGATCTCCCTGATCTTTGCCTCCTGAGTAACTAAGATTACAATCATGAGCCACTGGCACCTGGCTGAGGATCTCATTTTTTAAGCCAGCTGGGGGAAAAGATTAGCAAGACTCCATCTCAATGAACAAGCCACACACTGTAGCTTGTATTTATAATTCCAGCTATGCGGGAGGTATAGGTAGGAAGATTGTGGTGTGCGGGTTGGCTTGGGCAAAAATGCAAGACCCTATCTGAAAAATAACTAAAGCAAAAAAAGGGCTAGGCGTATAGTTCAAGTGGTAGAGCATGTGACTAGCAAGTACTAGTTCCTGAGTTCAAACCCCAATACTGCCCAACAAAGTATGCCTTTTGAAATCAGGTCCTGCTCAGATGTTAGAAGGTGATGCAGAAAGTTAATGCCACCAAGCAACAAACACTTGCCAGTTCACCCTGCTTTAGAGAGTGGCAGTCAGTTCCAGACACTGGAACATGCAGTGAGGACCAAGCCCAGAGCCCTCTCGAGCCACAGAGGAGCCCATTGGGACAGTCTTGGTGCTCATATGAATGTACTGGCTACCTTCAGAATAAGCAGGTGACTGTTGTGCCCACAGGGACACCAAAGCTGAATCAGACCTGGTCCATAGCCAGAAATAGTTTAGCTTCCAAAAGCTCAGTGTTAGAGCTGCAAGAATTCCTCAGTGTAGCTATTCCAGCAAGAAACAGCACCAAAGAAAACTGTCTTAGAAAGAATACAGTCACAGAACCAAGCCTACAATAGAAGGATCCCGGCCACCCGTGTTTATTGTTCTATCTGGCACTTCCTCTGCGCCCCCTTGTTGAGGTCTTCAGTTACATTAGCTATGAGCTATGCACTCAGCATATCCCACGGTCAAGGGCCTGCTCGCTGCCGTAGCAAGGTTATGAGTCTCTCTTTCGAGTAGGGCTCAGATCCCTGTAAGCGTCGAAAACACCTTATTAGCTCAGCTGGCCTGTTAGGTAGATAAATACTGATGACTCCTTCCTGGTTCTATCTTTCTAATGTGACGAGTTAGGGTGTAGAAATTCTAGTTTGCCGTCTCTTTTGCATTCGTGTGCATAATGAGCTCCTACGGCTTTAGGGAATACTATGAATTATTATCAGGGCATCTGTAATAGCCAAACCCAGTTATGTGGGGCCTTGGACTCCCACAATAAACAGAAGGACTTAGCACCCTCGAGTTATTAACTCCTTTCCAGCACAAGGTGGTGTGTATATAAATGAACACGTCATCTGTGTCCCAATTGAGGAAAGGAGCTAGTCTAGGAACTGATGCCTGCTCTGCCTCCGTCGTGTTTAGGAATAGGGGTGAAGGGAATTACATAAAGGGGGGCTTCCCTTAAAGAGGCGTGAGACTGAAGGGTAGCCCAATCCTTCTTCTGCTTGTCGGCTTTGTAGGGAGCCTGCCGTACTGCACACAGTGAAGAGAAGCTACGTGAGAAATGGCTGCTGGCCTTGTGAGAGGAGGCTCCCAACCCCCAGCTTGTAGTCAAAGTGTTTCCACTAATTTGCTGTGTGACTTTGGGCAAATCACTTCCCATCTCTGGGCCTGAGGATCTTTGGCTGTGAAATCAGAGGTGGGAATGAACTGGCAGAAGGAATACAGACTGTGTAAAGACCCAGAGTCATCCTTCTATACCTTTTATTGACGGTCGTCCTGCTCTCTGTAGAGAACATTTGAAATCTCCCTCAGCTCAGATCCTAAATCATCTCCATTCTCTTCACTCTTAGCAAACGGGGCCCCCAACTTCACAAAGGAAATAGTACTCTCTGATGAGAATTGCCTCATCTTCCCACCACCCCATGTGCATGGAGAAAGGAGTTGAAGTTGGACTTATTAGGCTGGGGTTTAGCTCAGTGGTAGAGAACTTCCTTAGCCTGTATGAGGCCCGGGGTTCAAACTCCAGCAACAAGTGAATAATAAAATAAAAATAACAAGTGATTAAACATGTCCATCCCATTACAAAAACAAAACAAATAAAATTCCTCTCTGGTTGCTCACCTTTTCAAAGTTCTCCAAATACTTGTCTACACTCCCTCTTTGTTTCCCTTATTCTTAGGCACCTCCTTCAGCTGGCTCCCCTTTCACTTTTCTTCCTGCACCCCTCCCACTACACCATAGCTATGTTTGTTAGGGTTACCAGGGACCATGGTGACCTGAGGGACATGGCTTATACCTCCTCTTCTTTGCTTTCTCAGCAGAGATCCGAGCACAGCTGGCCACTTCCTCCTTCTCCTTTTTTCTTTTTTTGGCAATACTGGGGTTTGAACTCAGGGCTTTGCACTTGCTACGCAGATGCTCTACCACTTGAGCCATGCTTCCAGCCCTTTTTGCTTTTGTTGTTTTGGGGTGAGGGTCTCACATTTATACCTAGCCCTGAACGGACCACAGTCCTCTAGGATGACAGGAACACACCACCTAGCCTAGCTTGTATTTGTTGAGACAGAGTCTGGCAAACTTTTTGACCAGGCTGGCTTCAAACTGTGATCCTGCCTTCCCAGTGGCTAGTATTATAGGCATGAGTCACTATGCCTGGCTTTCTTCCCCTTTCTTGATTTTGAGACACTGTACTCTCCTGTTTCCTCTCTGCACACTTTTCAGTGTCCTTTGCCCATTTCTCTTTCTCTGATTATTTTGTTTAGAGGACCATAAGACTCAGTCCTGGCCCCTCGCTCTTCTCGCTTTACAATTCTGCCTGAGCAAGTTCATTCATTCTGGGTTTAAGTGGAGGATCAAGTGCATTGGTAGCCAGTTCACAAGTATTTATTGAGCACCTGCAATTTTCCAGACTCTGTGGGCTTGGTGTAGGAAGTATCTGTTTTTTCCCAATCAGATAGGAAATCTGCTTTCATTTGCATTTTTAAAATCTTTTCCTCATCTATGCATATGTGCTGATGCTCCTGAATTTTAGCTGAAATGTATCGAGTGCCTTCTCTAGGCCAGGAGCTAGTCTAACAACTCTACGTGAATGAAGTCATTTTGCTCTCATGGCAACCCAATGAGATAGACTTCTTTTTTCTTAAATGCACTGTATTTTTAGAGAAGTTTTGCTTCACAGCAAAACTGAGTGAAAAGTGTAGCATTTCCATACACCCTCTCCTTTTCCTCAATCTCCCCTACTGCCAACATCCTACACCACAGTAGCCTGTTTATTACAGTCAATCAACTGACACATCCTATCACCCGAAGTCCATAGTACATACGAGGGTTCCCCCTTGCTATGGGACATTTTACATTTTACATTCAACAAATGTATACGTAGCCACTATCATCATATCATGTGAAACGGTTTCATTGCCCTAAAAATCGATCCTTTGCATTCCACCTATTCCTCCCTTCCTCTCCACAAACCCCTGGAAACCACTAATCTTTTTTTTGTGTGTGGTACTAGTTTGAACTCAGGGCCTACACCTCGAGCCATTCCACCAGCCCATTCTCGTGATGGGTGTTTTCGTGATAGGGTCTCAAAAACCATTTGCCTGGGCTGGCTTTGAACTGTGATCCTCCTGATCTCTGCCTCCTGAGTAGCGAGGATTCCAGCATCCAGCAAACCACTAATCTTTTTATTGTCTCTGATTTTGTCTTTTTCAGAATGTTATAAAGTTGACTCACATGGTGTGTGGCCTTCTCAACTTGGCTCTTTTACTTAGTAACATTTGCAGTTCTTCTATGTCTTTTCATGGCTTTGTAGCTCATTGCTTTTTAGTACAAGAATATTCCATTTCTGGATGTACCACAGTCCATCTATTCACCTACAAAAGGACATCTGGGATTCTTCAAAGTTTTGGCACATGCAGACTTTCATTTGGATGTAAATTTTCATTCATTTGACTAGATGCCAAGGAGGATGATTGCTGGATCAGATGGTGTTACAGATGGAATGCTTGTGTCCCCCTCCCTCCCATCAATTCATATGCTGCACTATAACCCAGGATGGCCATTTTTGCAGATGGATACTCTAAGGAAGGAAAGGAAAATTATTTTTCTACTCATACTTCTGACACTAAATGTGTGGGCTTTTTCCATACCAACAACCAATCCTTCAGACTCCAACTGAGTGCCAAATGATTCAATTCAAGTTTGATATGGACCACATGCAGTTAGCATTAGCTATCAGTCCAACAAGACTTCCCCTACTTCAAACTTAAGTCACAAGTAATGGGTCCCCAGGGCCCATTCACTGCCTAATAGGACTCCAGAGTTAGCAGTTACCATTCACATGCTCCTTAGGTTTGATCATTTGCTAGCATGACTCATAGAACTCAGGGAAACACTTTAACACTTGCCAGTGGATTATAAAGGATGTTGAAAATGATCCTGGCAATCAATTTGGGCTGTTATGACAAAATATCATTGGTTGAGTGGTTTGTAAGCAACAGAAATTTATTTCCCATAGTTCTGGAGGCCAGAAAGTCCAAGATGAAGGAGCAGGCAGATTCAGTGTGTGGTGAGGACCTGCTTCCTCGAGATGGCCATTTTTTTCTCTGTGTCTTCAAATGGTGACATAGAAATAAATAAGCTGCTTGAGGTCTCTTTTTAAAGGGCACCAATCCCGTTTACAAGTGTCCAGCACCCAAACCAAATTATTTCCCAAACACCCCACCTCCTAATACCATCGCCTTGAGAGCTGGAATTTACCATATGGATTTGGAAAGAACACACATTCAGAATTCAGACCATCACAGATACAGATGAACAGTGAGATGAAAAGGCCCTGAAGGGTCCCACACAAAGAGGACTTTGTCCCCATGGAGTTGGGGTATACCACCCTGCCAGCATGTGGACTCATTCACCAACTCTGAGGCTCTTCAAACCCCACAGATCAGGGATTCTTACGGAGGTATCACCTCAGAGGCATGGAACTTTTATTAACTCAGTCTCTGCCCCTCCCTTCTCCCCAGAGGATGGGGATAGTTCCAAGCTTGGTCTTTCTGGTGACCAGTCCCCTAGCCTGAAGCTACCTAGAAGCTCACAAGGAGTCACCTCGTTAGGACAATAGTTGGTCCTACCACTGGGAAATTCCAAGGGATTTAGGAGGTCTGTGTAAGACACACCCATAATACCCAACACTCAGGAAGTTATAAGAGTTTAGGAGCTGTGTGTCCATAACAAAGGGCAGAGCCCAAATGTACACTTCATATTATGTCACGGGAAATAATCAAGGTTAAAGGAGGTCATAGGTGGGGTTCTGACCTGGTAGGATTATTGTCATTATAGGAAGAAATACCAAAGAGCATTTTCATACTTTATCTTCTCTCTCTCTCTCTCTCTCTCTCTCTCTCTCTCTCTATTAGTTTTGGGGTCTTTTGTTCGTTTTTGTTTTTGTCACTGTGACAAATACCTGAGAAGAAACTACATAAAGGAAGGATTTATTTGGGCTCACAGTTTCAGAGATTTCAGTCCATGGTCCACTGGTTCTGGTGCTGTGGGCTTGAAGTAAGGCTGAACACGCTGCTGGTGAGCATTTGGTTGAGCAAAATAGCCCACCTCAGGGTGGACAGGAAGCAGAGAGAAGAGAAGGGGCAAAGGACAAAACACATCTTTCCAGGGCATGCCCCTAGCGGCCTACTTCCTCCAACTAAGCCTCACCTCCTTCTCTCTGCCACTTGCACTTGTAATATGATCAATGATCTCATAGCATGAATCCGTCAAAGGATTAACTCGCTTACTAGGTCAGAGTTCTCAGGTTCCATCACTTCCCCAAACCCTATCAGCTGGCAACCAAGCCTCCAATATATGAGCCAGGTTTTTTGTTGTTGTTGTTTGTGTGGTTGGTTGGTTTTTTTTGGCAGTACTGGAGTTTAGAACTCAGGGCTTTGCTCTTGCAAGGCAGGTGCTCTACTGCTTGAGGCACACCTCCAGCCCAGGGACATTTTGTATTTAAACTGTAACACATACTCTTTTATTTCCCTACTTGATTTCCCACTCCTCCCTTCTTTGCTCCTTCACTATCCCACTCTCTGATCTTGGACTTCTAACTTCTAGAACTGTGAAAAAACTAATTTCTGTTGTTTAAGCCATCTAGTACATGGTATATTGCTGTGGCAGCCTGAGCCAACTAATACGTTTGGACAGAATACATTTAGTTTTATCAGAAACTGCCAAGCTGTTTCATGTTGCATTCCCACCAGCAATTGAGAGTTCCTATTGCTCTACATTCTTGCCAGCATTTGCTGTTGTGTTTGGATTTTGGACTTTTTAGTAGGTATGTAATTATTTTGCAGTCCTTTAACAACATACATTAAACATCATTCTATGTGGTTATTTGCTATCTGAATATCTTTGATGAAATACCTGTTCAGGTCTTTTGCACATTTTAAAATTGGATTGTTTTCTTTTTTGGGAGCTGAACTGGGGGTTTGACTTCAGGGCCTCATGCTTGCTAGGAAGGTGCTCTACCACTTGAACCACTCTACCAACCTGTTTGTTTTCTTATTGCTGAATTTTGAGATTCTTTCAGTATTTTGGATAACAGTCCTTTATCAGATTTTCTGTGGCTTGCATTTCATTCTTTTGACTTCATCTTTTATAGAGTAACAGGGGTTTTTTGTTTGTTTATTGGTGGGACTGGCTTTTGAACTCAGGACTTTGTGCTTGCAAAGCAGGCACTCTATTTCTTGACCCATACCTCCAGTCCATTTGGCTCTGGTTATTTTTGGAGATGGGGCCTTGGAAACATTTTGCCTGTGCTGGCCTTAAGCCTCAATCCTTCTGATTTCAGCCTCCCAAGTAGTTAGGCTTATAGGTATGAGCTACCAGCACCTGGATTAGAGTAGAAATTTTCATTCTTAATGAAGTCCATTTTATCAATTTTTTCTTTCATGAATCATGTTTTTGATAGTTTTTTTTTTTTTTTGTAGTACTAGAGTTTGAACTTGGGGCCCCATGCTTGCTAGGAGGTGCTCTACCACTTGAGCCACTCTACCAGCCCCTTTTTTGTGATGGGTTTTTTTGAAACAAATTCTCTTAAACTATTTGCCCAAACCTCGATCCTCCTGATCTCTGCCTCCTGAGTAGCTAGGATTACAGGTGTGAGCCACTGGTGCCCAGAAATAGCACCAAAAGATATTCTCCTCAAAAACATATTTTTTCTCCATTGCATTTCTTTACACACTATTTAATGCACATTCTACAGAAGAAACATTAAGCACTTTCTCCAAAATCACCCAGTAATTGGCAGATGAGATGCAACACAGCTGTCTGCCTACGCTTTTATTCACTTTTCTCCTCTCTCGCCCTTTTACATATTAGTGAAGAAGCATGTGCTCATTGTTGTGGCTTGAACATGAAGCATTCCCCCAAAAGGCTTATGGGTTGAAGGCTTACTCCCCATCTGGTGGCCATATTGAGAGGTGACCAGATTAAGGGTCACCATAATGGATTAATCCATTGATTAATTCATACTGAAAGGGCTATTGAGATGTGGGGTCTGGTTGGAGGAAAGAGGTCACTAGGTCAAGTCCTTGAAGGGACATCTTGTCCCTGGCCCTTTCCTGTCCCTCTCTCTGTGCTTCCCCATGTGCTTCACCATGCCCCCCCACCGTGATATTTCTGCCTTGCCACAGGCCTAAACCAATGGAGTCAGCCAACTGTGGACTGAAACCACCGACCAAAATAAATCTTTCCTTCATGAAATTGATTTCCTCGTGTATTTCATCACAATGATGAAAAATGACTAATGTACTCATTGTAGAAATAAACAAATAGAATCTAGGAAGAGAGTAACAATGAGTCTTAATCCTTCTGCCTACAGATACCACTGTTACCATTTGGCATATAGCTTTCCAGCCTTTATCTCCTGCATTTATCTCTGGTAGGTTTTTGCTATAAAAAATTATGTGATTGTATTATGTTTTGTAACCTGAATTTTTTTACTCAGCAGTAAATCATTAACATGTTTCCATGTCAATAAACATACCTTTAGGGCATAATTTTCAAGGACTGAGGGCATGACTCAAGTGATAGAGCACCTGTCTAGCAAGTGTGAGGCTCTGAGTTCAAACCCCAGTACTGTCCCCTCCTCCCTCCAGAAAAAAATCCAACCAGAGGATTTATTTTTGGTACCACTTGAGCTACACCATCAACCCATTTTGCTTTTAGCTTGTTTTTCAAATAGGGTGTCATTTTTTTGCCCAGGGTCAGTAAGGAGTTCAGGCTGGGCCTACTGTGAGTTACTCTTTGTGGTATAAAACAGCAGCTTTAAGTCTGTACCTAGCCTTGACTTAACTCCATTTTATGAAGCAATAGTTTTGACCTAACCTATACCATTTTGAGTATAAGTACCAAAACAGAATGATTCTATATTTTGCTTATACATGTGAATAACTAACATCTTTCAGCACACTGTGAGGCACAAACTGATAATTTATTTGTGCCAATAACAATTACATCTGCAAATATATCAAATCATATCAGAAAACCCACATATGTGAATTTATCAATCACACCAGATATAACCCCCTCACCTGGGACTATAAAAGGAATACCCAAGACTGAGACATGGTAGCTGTACTGACACTGTCACCAGGTAACTTGTAGCAAACTTCATCCAGGAAAATTGACAAAGCAAAAGACCTCTTTCTCTGTCCCTGGACTCCAGCTCAAATGCAGGTTCTCCTACCTGTGGCATACCACCCACTTCAAACTGACACTGTCACCAGCCTGCCACCCAGACCTGCATTTGACAGTTCTTCCCCTTGAACAGCGCTACACCTGTGGTTTGGTTCTGGAACTTTTTATCTTGTCCCCTACAAGGACTTTTCCCCTACAAAGACTTTTTCCTGCACCTGTATCAGCTCTGCCTGTGCCTCTGGCACAGCCCTCTGGACTTTGCAGCCTCTTTAATTCTTTCTTACCATTATCTACATGCTGTTGTCAGGTGAAGTGTGATGTATGATCTCAGAGATGATATCAGTAACTAAGATGGAAAAAAGGAAACTGTGTTGCCACTGGCTTATGCTATCAAGTAACACTAGTACTTGGTGAATTAACACCAACAGGATTGACGTGGTTTGTGAATTTGTTGTTAATAAATACTGACATTGTGAAAAGACACAAGCATGTCCACCTGTGTTTCTGACACAGCTCTCTCACAACAGCTGGCCTTGTACCTCCATCCTCCCCAGTAGCTGAGATGACAGGCACATGTCACCACACCTCGCTTGATTTGTTGAGATGGGAATTTTTTTTGCATGGCCTGGCCTTGAATCTTGCTGTTCCCAATCTCCACCTGCTAGGTAGCTGGAATTATACACATGTGTCACCACACCCTACTAGAGCAAATTTTTTATTGGATATATAGTACACCATCACATGGATATAACACAGCTTTTCAGCCTGCCCTTTTTGATGGGCATGTAATTTGTTCCTGTTTTTCCTTAGTTGTCAAGTCTTTATCAGCATACTTAAATGATTTGTCAGGATAAATTCATACAGGAGAATTGCTGAGTCTAAGAGGAGAGCAGGGTGCTCAGGTAGCTGCCTTAGTCACATAGCAGGCCACCTATCCATTTTCTTAGAGCCAGAGTTAGAGGGTATTTGATGCACCCAAATCCTAGTCTTATGCCAGTTTTTCTTTATTCTTGAAGATGTGAGTTTTCATCCTTTCCTGAGTCTTCATACAGGAAATTTTGAGCCACTATGATGGGAGTTGCTAGCCTGGCATCATTTTGAATTAGCAAAGTCTTTTTAAAGTTGATTCTGTGAAGGTGTCTGAGACCCTGACAGAGGACTGTCACAGTGCCCATTTATTCTAAGAGGACTTAGTCTCCTGTGTGCCTGGGCATGGTGGGGGGTCAGGGGACAGCTGGAGTTTGCACAAGAGTGCATGTGCACAATGGTGAGTCTTATTAAAGTGTTCTGGCAGCCCAGGTTACAGGGCGATAGGGCAATTTGCGGCTTGGAATGGTGGATTTAAGGGTCAAGGGACACAGGAAAGACTTGGACAGAGGCCTAGAGATGTGGGAAGACTTTGGGGATAATGACCTTGTGGGCACAGTGAATGGAATGGGTGTGTAGTGCATGCGTGTGTGCTTACTTCATGCACATGTGTGTGCCTATGCATGCATGCACACGTGTGTGTTTTTATCTGGGGATGTTTAAGAGAATATGGTTACTATTATGGAAAGTCTAAATGGTGCAAGGCTTTGAAAGAGAAGCCAAAAATGATAATCTCCATGCTATCAGCAGCAGGAAAGTAGTGAAGGATGCTTGAAAGTAATACACAGCCCAAGCAGAGCCATACAACCAAAAAACAAAGACAGAACACTGAGCTAGATGCCAGAGGCTCACGCCTATAATCATAGCAACTCAAGAGGCTAAGATCAGGAGGATCTCGATTTGAAGCCAGCCCACACAAATAGTTTGAAAGACCCTATCTTGAAAAAAATCTATCACAAAAAAAGGCTGGTAGAGTGGCTCAAGGTGTAGGTCCTGAGTTCAAGCCCCAGTGCCACAATTAAAAAAAAAAGAAGAACACTGTGTATTAGGCTGGGTATAGTGGCTTATGCCTATAATCCCAGCACCCTAGAGACTGAGGTAGGAGACTCAGGAGTTCAAAGTCAGCCTGGGTTACCTAGTGAGAACCTATCAAAAAAAAAAAAAAAGGAAGGAAGGAAGAAAAGAGAGAAAGAAAGATATGTGAAGGCGAGAGACTGGTCTTGGTTTAATGCTTTTCTAGTGCTTTCTCAGATTTTGGGATGAATGCTCCAGCAAGTTTAAGAGAACTGGCTATAAGCCATGGCTGATTGAAACCTGTCCCTTTGCAAGAGGATTCTAAACTGCAGTGTTTAACAACGCGGGTGGTATGGCAGGGTGTGTTCTTTTTCTGCTATGACTGCAATTCATGTCAACCATTTGGATGCAGCAACAGCCTTGCTAAAGGTGGCAGCAGCCACAGTGAGGTTACTGGGGCCAGCAGCGGGCTGCTATATTGGGAGCAGCCACAAAAGAAACTAGCAATTTTGGCACCCCAGGAAATCTTCCTGAGCGGCCCCTACCACCACTCTCCTTCACCAGCCTCCCTTCTTCTCCCTACCAGCACACTCCCTGATTCAACCTGACTTCTATGAGCACAAAGCCAGGACCCTGTGCATTCCAAGAACTGTATCCTATGCCTTCCTCCTCCCTCTTCGCTACCCTCACCCTTAGAGCACCAAACACTGAATGGCTCACCACTAGCCTGGAGACAAGTGGAATAGATTTGGTAGCCTGTCTTGATGCTGCAATTACATTTCGACATGCAGACAACACTGACTACAGCAGAAGCAGGGCAATCCAGTCTAAAGGCTCCCTGCAGAGCATGGGGGCTGCTGGAGAGGCCCTGGGGATCAATTTCTTCTAGTCTGAACAGGTTGCTGAAAGCAAATAAAGCTCTAAATTTCCCCTACTTTTTTATAACAGCAAGAAACTGGAAGAAACCTGAGTCAATCAATAGACATTTCCATTTAACCCACATCAACCTTCTACCTAGCTTTGTACTAGATGCTATTATTGTTGTAATAAGGATTGATCATTTTAGTAATGATTCATAGGTATACTAAGCATTTCAAAATAAAAACCACATTTTTCAGATTTTGTCTTCTCATCCTCTAACTTCTTTGGAAGCCAAGCTGGGGATTGGTGACTCACTCCTGTAATCTTAGCTTCTTGGGAAGCTGAGATTGGGAGGATCGAGGTTCAAGACCAGCCTGGGCAAATAGATCATGAGACACCCCCCCCACCCCGCCCCATCTCCAAAATAACCAGAACAGAATAGACTGGAGGCATGGCTCAAGTGGTAGAATACCTGCTTTGCAAATATGAAGCCCTGAGTTCATACCCCAATCCCACCAAAAAAACCAAAAAAACCCACCAGAATCATAGTCAAATAATGCTTGCTGTTTCCTTCTCGTCTTCTCAATGCTTCTATGCATTGGAGAGATCAGGGATCAGTCCTGGCCTCTTCCGATCTGTCTACGACTGTGGCTTCCTGTGTAATCAAAGCTGATTACACCCTAGCTAGTCAGGAGGCAGAGATCAGGAGGATAGTGGTTCGAAGCCAGCCAAGGCAAACAGTTGAAGAGACCCTATCTCAAAAAAAAACCTTTACACACACAAAGAGTATAGACCCTGAATTCAAACCCCGGTACTGCAAAACAACAACAAAAACAACAAAAACTGATTACTTCCCAAAACCTCTCTGGGTTCAGATTTCCAAGTGCCATCAACACAGAGCCCTGAATATTCAATAAGGGCCTCTGACTTCTCTCACACATGCCCTTCAGAAGCCGCTCCTCTCACCGTCTTCATTTTGTCCATAAATTGAAAATCTCTATTTCCAGATACTTAGCTTCAAATCTTGCTTTTGTTTTTCTTTTTTTGGTGGTACAGGGTTTGAACTCAAGGCCTCACACTTGCTAAACAGGTGTTATACCACTTGAGCCACTCCACCAGCCCTCCACCAGGCCTCAGATTTTGAAGTCATCTGCATTCTCTTTCCTCTCACTTCATATACGCCATTAGCAAATCTCACTTGCTCTATCTTCAAAGTAGATGCAGAATCCCTCTCACTCTTGTTAACCACTGGTCCTACTCTGTCATTATAACAGACTACCTGAGACTGGGTGATTTAGAAAGGAAGGACTTTATTTAGCTCATGATTCTGAAGGCTAGAAGTCCTTTGCCAATGGCCTCATGCTACATTACAAGATCATGGGAAAGAGGGCTTGGTTTACTACAACCCACTCTCGTAAGAACAAACCCACTCCCATAATAAAGGCATTAATCTTTCTTTTTTATTACTTTAATTTTTTCACAATACTGGGGGTTGAACTTATTAGGCAAGTGCTCTACCACTGGAGCCACAACCTTACTCCCTGCCCTTGTTTGTTTTTTAACTTTTTGGTTATTTTTCTGATAAGGTCTTGGGATTTTGCCCCAGTTGGCCTCGGATCATGATCTTCCCTCCTCTTCCTCCCCAGTAGCTGGGATTACAGGTATGCACCACCATGCCTAGTTTGCATTAATCCCTCTTTATAACCTAATCACCTCTTTTTTTGGGTGCAGGGGAGTACTGGGGTTTGAACTCAG
The DNA here is from genome assembly GCF_047511655.1 of Castor canadensis. NCBI lineage: Eukaryota > Metazoa > Chordata > Mammalia > Rodentia > Castoridae > Castor > Castor canadensis. The sequence goes on along the minus strand of NC_133390.1, from coordinate 76,123,050 downwards.
GGCCTCACACTTGCTAGGCAGGTACCTGCTGTTACTGCTTGAGCCATTTTACCAGCCTTTTTTTGTGATGAGTTTTGTTTTAGACATAGGGTCTCATGAACTATTTGCACCAGGCTGGCTTTGAACCAAGATCGTCCTGATCGCTGCTTCCTGAGTAGCTAGGATTATAGGTTTGAGTTACCAGCATCTGGCCTAATCACCTCTTAAAGGCCCCAACACCACCAAACGGCAATCAAATTTCAACATGAGGTTTGAGAGCATGAACCATATTCAAAGCCCAGCACCACTGTAGAACAAGACAGCATTTTTGCAATTCTGGTGTAGCCTAAGCACCTTCTAACTCAGCTCCTTACTCATGCTCAAAACCCCCACAGGCTTCTTTTTCCCTGCCCTGTTCTCATGTCTGAAGTGCCCTCCTAGCTTCTGCTCCACATTCTCTGGCCCTTTCTTAGTCTTGGAATGAGGCAGGCATTGCCAGCCTCTGGGGAGCTCACTCTTCCCAGCTGCCCTTGTGGCTTTGGCCACTTTCTTCACATCTCTGCTAAATGTCACCTCACCAAAGAGGCCCCGGCCCTGTCCACTCACTTTACTAAAATGGCCTTCCCACCTTCATGGCACTCTAGTCCCTGTCCTGCTTTATTTTTCTTCATGGTGAGGGTCATCACTCAATGTATTACTGGCTCATGTTTTTGTTTACCGTCTGCCATCTCTCCACCACAATAAAAGCTTGGGGAGGGCAAGGTATTTATTTCCTTTGCTGCTGAGTTCCACGTGCTTGGTACCTTGATCAACCAATAGGGGCTAAGTTGGGGGGTTAGAAGCCTCTTAGGATTCACTCAGTGCAAATGTGTCCCTTTGTATATAAGGATACCAAGCCCAAAGAGGTTAATTGTTTAGAAGAGACCACAGAGAAAATTAGCACCTGGGCTAAAACAAGTGCCAAGTGCCCTGATACTCAGCCAGCCTTAGTACACTGAGACTAACAATGAAGAGCGCATCTTGGACCAGGAGTGGTGGTGAATGTCTGTGCTCCAAATTACTCGAGAGGTGGAGGTAGGAAGATCAAGGTCTGAGGTTGGCCTAGGGCAAAAGCAAGAGGCCATATCTAAAAAGAAAACTAAAAGCAAAAAGGACTGGGGGTGTGGCTCAAGCGGTAGAGCACTTGGGGCACAGGCAGGAGGTCCTGAGTTCAAACCCCAGTACCAGAAAAAAAGAAAAAAGAAAGAATGCAGAGAAATAAAAGAAATAGCTAAAGTCTGGTTTCTTGGCCCTCATTTCTCATGTATATTAATCTTGAAAAGTCATCCTATTTCTGATTCAGTTTCTGAGTCTGTCTTACAGTTCTGAATTTCATGCTAGGCATGTCTTATTCATTTTCTTGGTTTTGTGTCTTGTTTTCTGCATCAACTCGTGCTTATAAATTGCTGCTTTGTGCTGGCCGTCAGACCAGTGCATTCCACAAGGAGGCAGGCGGAGTGAGAGGGTTTTCACATTGCTGACTTTGTTTTGACAGTGATGGCATCTGGCAGAGTGGGAACTGATTCCAGCCCAGCACTCAGTCCACTGTGCATACCAACTATTCATAGCTAGTGGAGTGGGGAGATACGCATGAGCCTGGGGGCGAGAGTCTGAGGGGCCGGTTAAACTGGGGACAGGGAATTTGCGGTTATGCAAGGCATGGAGGTCAAAGTCATGTTTAAAATCAAGGATTTAAAATATTGGTGCAGGCAGAATAACTGTGGTCTAAATTTATCCTACTCTTTCAACTCTCACAGGACTAGGAGCGGCTAGTGTTACCACTCAGGAAAAAAGCAAGCAGGGTCCAAATCTGTATCTAAAAGAAGTCTCAAATGTAAGATGCAAAGACTTGGACCTGGCCCTGTCCCATCTCTGAGGTGCCCTCCTAGCTTTTACTCCAGATGCCATGAAAGATGTTCCAGGTAACCAGATATTGTTGCAGTTATGGAAATCTAAGTTGACATGCCAGGAGTCAGGGGCACATACCTGTAATCCTAGCTACTCAGGAGGAAGATCAAGGTTTGAATCCAGCCTAGGCAAATAGTTTGATAGACCCTTTCTTGAAAAAAACCGTCATTAAAAAAAAAGAAAAAAGGCTGGTGGAATGGCTCAAAGTATAGGCCCTGAGTTCATCATCATGGTTGGGAAATGCACCCATCATAGAGATCAAGAGAAAGACCAGATGTGACCTCCTTCCTGTGCTCCTTTTCCTGCTCTGTGCCCTCGGTGTCTTCCATAACTGTGCACTAGGCTCCCTGATCCTCTAGTTTCCTATTGAGGTCAGCCAATGGGAGGCACTGGTAAGAGATTGGGGGTTGATTTGTTTTGTCTCCACTCCATCCCATCCCATCTGCACTGGCCCACCCCTGCTTTATCACCTTTACCTTCTTCTGTGAGGAAGCCCCTCTTCCATGCCAAAAGCTCGCCTAGACTCCTGTCACATCACTTCTTCTTTTGTCCCTTCAAGTCTGATACCAGTCCCTGGGACATCACTGTTCTTGTTTGGTTCCTTAACTCCAACCACACCTTTGTAAATAGTCCCTTCCTCTAGTTTTTTGTGTCCCCTCCCTCAAATGATTTTAGGTATTGTCTGTTGCTTGCTGGGACCCTGACTGATATAACTTGGTGTCTCATGTACGGATGCTCAGGCCTTGCCCACATGTGGATCTCACAGAGGACCAGGTAGGCAGAGCATTTTGCTGTCATGAAATCTGACCCTTTTCCCTGAAACAGGTCCTTGCATCTCTCGCTCTACCCATTCAGGGTTTGCTTTTTCTGGATAGTTGCCAGCTGCTGAATGCCTGCAGCTGACTGGCTAAAGGAGTCTCCAAATTCACTGATGCAATTTTGGGCAGGATAAGGTAGGGTCAAAACTCACAGCAGCTGGGCACTGGTGCCTATGCCTATAATCCCAGCTACTCAGGAGGCAGAGATCAGGAGGGTCATGGTTCAAAGCCAGCCCAGGCAAATAGTTCATGAGACGCTTTCTCAAAAATAACCAACACAAAAAAGGACTGGGGGCGTGGCTCAAGCTGTAGAGCACCTGCCTAGCAAGCATGAGGCCCTGAGTTCAAACCCCTGTACCATCAAAAAAAAGTTCACAGCAGTAACCCAAGAAGATTTTCCAGGCCTCACTCCTTTTCAAGTGTTTAGGAGAACATTAATGGGAAGGTTCAAGTTTGTCTCCAAGGGGAAATTGCCTCTCAGGCCTGAAAAAAGACATTAAAGATCTTCCACTCTTTTTGCATCTAGAGACACTAAGGCAGAGAGGGGACTACCCTGAAGTAGTGATGAGACTGTGGGAATCCAAAGTCCTCAATATTCATAATCAAATCTCCATGGTGGAAGGAACATTAAAAGTCACACAGCACCAGGTGCCAGTGGCTCACACCTGTAATTCTAGCTACTCAGGAGGCAGAGATCAGGAAGATAGTGGTTCAAAGCCAGCCCAGGCAAATAGTTCACAAGACCATCACAAAAAGGACTGGTGGAGTGGCTTAGGGTGTAGGTCCTGAGTTCAAGCCCCAGTACCACAAAAAAAAAAGTCACACAGCATGCCAGGCATAGTAACTCATGTCTGTAACCCCAGCTACTTAGGAGGTGGAGATCATCAGGATCACCATTTGAGCCCAGTTCAGAGAAAAAATTAGTAAGACCCCATCACAACTAACAAGCTGGGTACAGTAGTATGTGCCTTTGGTCCCAGTTATTCAGGAGACCATAGGTAGGAGGATCTTGATCCAGGTTGGCCCTGGGGAAAAACATGAGACCTGCCGGGCGCCAGTGGCTCACGCATGTAATCCTAGCTACTCAGGAGGCAGCAATCAGGAGGATTGAAGTCTGAAGCCAGCCCGGGCAAATACTTTGAGAGACCCTATCAAAAAAAAAAAAACCCATCACAAAAAAGGGCTGGTAGAGTGGCTCAAGGTGTAGACCCTGAGTTCAAACCCCAGTACTGAAAAAAAAAAAAAAAAGTGAGAACTTACTTGAAAAATAACTAAAATAAGAAACAGGCTGGGGTGTGGTTTAAGGGGCAAGTGTGAGACCCTGAGTTCAACCCCTAGCACCATGAGAAAAAAAGACACAGGACCACAAGGAACACAAGGAACACAGTGCAGAGTTTTGCATGGTCAGAGCCACAGTGTCCCCCGGTGTCTTCTAAAACTTGACTTGATAGCATAGTATGACATGGGCTAAAATGAGGCACTCCAAGGGACGCTCCCTTCACTCACAGCCACCACGAGCTCCCCGCTCTCTGGCAGCAAATCACCTCCAGAGTAGCCTCAGCATCTGACTAAATCCTGTGCGGAGAGAGACTTGGCTGTGCTCTAGCATTCCTGGCCCTGCTGGCGTCTAGGGCAAGCAGCTGGATGGAGCCTGTGCCTAATCCTCACCCACAGAGTAAAGCAGCAGTCACAGGTCGCTTCCAAGTCAGGGGAGTGAAGAAAAAGCTCTGCTTTCTCTTCTGTCCACCCAGCTAGCAACTGAGGATCCGGGATGGTGAAGTTCAGAAGATGGCTGTGCAGCTGGGTCACCCCCACCTCCACGCAAAGCCTACTTTGAAACCAGTGACCAGTAAGTGAGCCTTTGTGGAGTGATGCTGGAGGATGGCCACTAGTGCTAATGGCCCTGGTTAATGAAGAAATTGACTAATCTTGCAGGTGACTCCCATTTCCCAACCATCACTCAAGATTAATGGTGCACAGACATCCTCAGGCCCTCTTTGTCAACTCCTCCTATCCAGCCAGCTGCTCAGTCCTGGAAGTCTAGCTCCACAGTGTCTCCCATCTACTCCTCTGCTCCTCACATGTCACCCAAACTGCTCAAAGGGCCTCCAAGAGACTGGGGGGTTCCTCCCCTTGGGCATGCCCTTCCCATTCTGTCAGAACCATTTATTTTTCTGACCTTTTCCATTTCTCACAGAACACACCTGGCCCTGGCTCTGGAATGATTTGGCTTCCATAGCCATTGCTGTTTCTTTTGGTGCAAAGCTGCTGATCACAATATTCTCTTGGAACTTGCAATGCACCAACAAGTCTCTGTTATCACTTTTATTGTTTTAAAAGGGACAATAATTTAAGAGCACTATTTACATGTTTTTGATAACAACAACAATAATAGCAATGACAGGGATGATAACCCAGCCTTTTCTTTTCTATTGTAGAAACTTCCAGCCATTCACCCTATCAAAGCCTGAAAATAGAGCCCTTCCTCTCTTGAGTCTTCCCTTCTGGGACATGACCTGGGTTTCTATGCCTAATCTCCAAGGTCCTGGGCTGGTACACATACAGACCTTTTCTCTAATTACTTCAGGCCATAGGGGATTTTCCGCCAAGACAATGACATTTGTGTTCTTTCCCACCCTGGTGGAGGAAGAAACATTTCAGGGGTCACCACACCTAAACATCCTGGGTGTGTCCAGCAAGTCTCAGCAGATGGTGAGATACACAGGGGAAAATATTGCCCGTTTTAAGTTAGACTAGTCTATGTGGATTTGCTCTTGAGCCTAAAAAAGTAAAAATCTTTAGTGGGATGATGGTGTGTTATTGAGGGATGATGTCGTAGTGACGAGTGAAAAAGTGAGTTATTGACTGACGAATGGAATGAAGGCATGTTATAACATACTGGCTTCATCACCACATAAGAAAATGTGCTACAATGAGAAGCAGGCTCACCAGAGGTAGGAGCACAAGAGTCCAGCCTTAACCCTGGTATGAACTCAATATATCATGGTGATCACTTCTGCAGACCAACATTTGGTCTTGTCATTTATAAAAGGATGGATGTTTTAGTGTCGTTTCTTTTGCTGTAACAGAATACTTGAGATAAGGTAATTTATAAAGAATAGAGGTTTGGCTGGGCACTGGTGGCTCAGGCCTGTAATCCTAACTATTCAGGAGGCAGAGATCAGGAGGATCCCGGTTCAAGGCCAAATAGGTCTTGACTCTATCTCTAAAAAACTCATCACAAAAATTGGGCTGGTGGAGTGGTTCAAGGTATAGGACCTAAGTTCAAACACTAGTACCACAAAAAAAGAAAGAATAGAAGTTTATTTAGCTCATGGTTCTGAAGACTGGCAAGTCAAAGGGGATGGTGCTGTTCTGGTGAGGGCCTTGCTGCTGCATCATGACATGGTGGAAGGCATCCCATGACAAGACAGAGCAAGCTTCTTGTTGGAGTCTACCTCTTTTTTTTCTGGCAGCACTGGGGTTTGAATTCAGGACCTCTCACTTGCTAAGCAGACACCAGCCCTTTTTTGTGATGGGTTTTTTTCAAGATAAGGTCTCAGGAATTATTTGCCCGGAGCTGCCTTGGAACCAAGATCCTCCTGATCTCTGCATCCTGAATAGCTAGGATTACAGGCATGAGCCACTGGCTCTGCCCCACTCGGGTAATGACGATTCTCTGGTCCATGGCCCACACTTTGGGTATCAGGAGTCTCAGTGATCTCTGAGGCCCCTTTCCTAATGTTCAATGGCTTTATTTCTGACACAATTAGTTTATTTACCTCTCAGCAACACTATCCTTACAAAAGGTTGGTTCAGCCCTTTGGTGGCTTCCCAGGTCATTCAGAGTAGTTATGCAATGCCTTGCATGACCCATTCCCCCACTCCATTACTCCCCTGATCTCATTTCCCACCCCTAGATACCTTGACCTCTATGCTATTCCAGGCATGAACAAGCCTCCAAATCACTGCCTTTGCTCTTCCCTCCCCACTGGCATACCTCACTTATATCTATGTAGTTTAATCTTCATTGAACTTCAAACGCTGATTTATCAGAAAGACTTCCAAACACCTGGCTCAAGTGATTCCCCCACCTCAGCCTTCCATGTAGCTGGGGCTGTAAGTACCTGCCACCTTGCTTGACTTCTTAATTTTTTTTTTTTTCCCAGCGCTGGAGATAGAAGCCAGGGCCTAACACATGCAAGGCAAGTGGTCTACCACTGAGCTGCATCCTGGCTCTTGGTTTTCTGACACAATGTCTCACTACATAGCCCAGACTAGCTCTCAACTCAAAACCATCCTGTTTTTGTCTCCGGAGTCTTGGGATTATCACACCCAGCCCCCCTTAATTTTTTTATAGCTAATATCACCATCTAATATTTTAGATGTAGATTTTTGTAGTTAGCAGTTGTCCTATTTACTTGGTGGTATGCTTGGGTAAAAATAAATGGAAAATTACATGGAAGACAACACTGAGCCTTTCAAAATGGGAGTGGGGCAGGCATTAGGAAACAGAGCTTGTGTAGACTCCAGAACCTGGAATGAGAAGTTTGGTGGCCCCCACTCTGACCCACAAGCATCTGGACTAACCTAAATGACTTTAAACAACCTTGCACCCAGAGGTTCAAGATGGATATCAACAGGTTATTGAACTCTAGTTTTACAGAGTTCTATTCTGTTTTTTCCTTCTTTTCTTCAACTTCTCTTGGTCACCTGTTCCTTCTCAGCCTGTAGGCTCCTACTTTTCCTCCCTTCCTGGGAGCACTGATCCACAACTAGCTGAACTCTCTTCTGAATTGCAATTTGTAAGACCACAAAAAATATCCTTTTTACTTTTGTAGCTTCTGAACTTGGATTAATCAACATTTGTGTCAAATACTGCATATTTTATTTGCTATATTACATTTTTACCATTGTCTCCCTACTCCCATGTGAATTCCATGATAGCAAGAATTTTGACTGTTACTCACTGCTGTTCCCTAGAACCTGATCCATGTTCTACCATCATTTGTTGAATGAGTGAATAAATGAATGAATGATAGAAAAAGTAAGATGTGGACAGATTCTTTTTAAAAGGGCTCAAAAGTGTGATTTTACACTGCAGTTTCCCTCTCCATCTACCAGGAAAGCTGTGTGCACAAGCCCAGCCCCTAGAGGCTGCCACATAGAAGAAGGTTTGGTAAGAGAATGGTCTTAGGCACAGAGCAAGTTCTGTACTTACAACTCACCTGACTTCCCTTTGCAGCTACTGTCACCTGAGGCGCTTTTCACCCTAGTAAGCCATGGATGCATCTGGCCATATTCAGATCACCAAACTAACCCCCTCACTTGATTCTAGGGCCACCATTACCTTCTGATGCTAAGCTGGTTTCCCTCTGCTGGTGGATTCCCTACAGCAAGAGAGAACAAGCTGGTTGGGATGACCCAAATACCCACTTCTCCCGCACTTGTCCATCTCATTGTAAATTTATCACTTGGCATTTGGTTTTATCCCCTCCAGTCTCCTTTGCATGAGTCAGCTTTCAGAGTCCTGTGAACTTTGGGGTGTTGATGGCTCAAATTTCTGAATCTTCAGGGCTGGACCCTGACGAGTGATTACTTTCACGATGAGTTGCTGTGCTGTGAAGCAGCTGTACTCAGCAGCTGGTCAGCTGGTGCTTTCTGTGTCCTTCCCCAGCATCACTGCAAGATTTACCATCTTCCTGCTGACCCGGCAACTCTCATCTTTTCTCTTCAGCTGGAGGTGAGGGGGTGGTAATTTCGTTTCCCGGCCATCCTCAGAGTGTGGGTGGATGCCAGAACCTCTCAGTCTCCAACTCATATAGCACCCATGGGAACTAAATGATGGCGGTATTGCTTACTCTAACAGCAAGGGGAAGGGCTGGTGACAGAGTAGCAATTGGCTTGGTGATCTGCCAAAGCCCAGGCATGGATGACACTTTCATTTAGTGGTCAAGTTATCAGGCAGCCATGTCTTTTTGGGGGGCCTTGTGCAGAGCAGCAGCTGATCTGAGTGAGCTGAACCCTAGAAGGTGGTCCAGTCCTCAGTTCTGGCTCTTGCCTGGGTCAGGTTCGTAAGGGAAAGTTTGCAAGCTGACATGGAAGCCACCCAAGGTCAAGAGGGGCTCCAGGGTACATTAGGCTCACACTCACCTCTTGTATTAACCTGGAGGAAGCAAGCAAACTACTTTGAGTTTCTTTTTTTTGTGCGTGGTGGGGGTGGCAGTACTGGGGTTTGAGCTCAGGGCTTACTCCTTGAGCCACTCCACCAGTCTTTTTTTCAATGAAGGGTTTTTTCAAGATAGACTCTCACCAACTATTTTGCCCAGGGCTGGCTTTGAACCTTGATCCTCCTAATCTCTGCCTCCTGAGTAGCTAGGATTACAGGTGTGAGCCCCCGGTGCTAGGCTACTTTTAGTTTCTGAACATGGTTCACCTTACCAAAGATGACCCTGCTCCCTAATGCAGGATAACCCCGAAAGCTAGTGAAAAACTAGGAACAGCCTCATCCATCCATCAGTCTGATTGATTATATCAAGGCTCATTCATACAGTGGACTACTATACAGACACTGAAATGAAAATGTACATATATGCAAAGGATTTAGTGAAAAGAAGACTGAGAAAACTACATTTATACTCTGATCCCAATTTAGCAAAACTGGATATGTGAGTATAAACATATGTGTGTTGAGAAATAATTGAATGATATTCATCACAAAGTTATCAACAGCTCTCTCTGGGTAGGAGATTTCTGGTCTTTTTTATACTTCTCTGTATTATTTAAAGTTTTATAACAAGCATGTTTATTTATCCTCAGAAAAACGATTTCCATCTTGGTAGAATAAGCTTCCATTCAGTTTCATTCTTTACTGTACAAAATGCTGGAGTAGTGGTCAGTACTGAGTTCCAGGAAAATGCAGAATTTTTTTATCTTGCCTGGTGTTAGCAGGGTCAGCAAGCCCTGGATCAGATGACTTCTATGGTAGGTCTTCCTATTTCAAGAGTCTATGATTTTTAAGACGCCAAATAGTATCTTCAGATCAAAACTATTTATAAGAATCATTTCCTTCATGATACATTGGAATGTCCACTAGCTACTTGTGTTTAGATGACATCATCCCTGAAATTGATGTGAAATGACTCCTTTCCTTGATGTTATCAAGGAGTTTCAGCAGTTGAGTTTCTATAGTTCTTTGTGTTTAAATCATATCTGAAGAAGTTGTCATTTGTCAAGGTTTAATTGTTTCCATTATTCTTTTCCTGGGAAGCTTCCAGATATTGCTGGAAGATTTGCTAAATAAACCAGCAAAGAAAATGGAATATACTTACAAACTGTAGGTTCGAGCCCAGATTTTCTACTTTTTAGCTGCCACTTGAGTTAGATTTTTTCCTTTCTGGACCTTAATTTTTTGATTTACATAAAACTGGGGAAGAAGTTAGAGGGAAGTGGAACAAGATGATTTAAGGATCTCGTCTGGCTCTGACTCTCAGGTGAGACATTAGCTCTGCTCTTACCATATTTTAACTGATTGAATTATCTGATTATCTAGGATAATCTCCTTTATTTAAAGTCAACTGAATATGGTCTCTATTCCTATCTATAAAATACCTTCACAGAAACATCTAGAAAACTAGATCTTGAAAACATCTAGAAACTACATAACTACTAGTTATGTAGTGTTTGACTATATAACTGGCTAATGTAGCTCAGCCAAGTTAACACATAGAGATGACCATCTCCAGCCCTCAAGTATCCATCTTGGAAATGCATTCTTATTCTGTATACTGTTTGTACTTACTTATTTTTATCTCTCTATGAAGGACCAATAGAAAATGTGGCTTTATGTATCAAGTTTCTTTAGAAATGCTCATATGTTTTGTCCAGGACAAAAATCTCCCTTTTTTACCCGTTAATAGAGAGGCACAAGGAATAGACTAAGTAAAGCAGATTTCCTTCCTTAATGAAGGAACTCCTTCAATCAGTTGAAGGCCTTAATAGTACAAAGTTCAAGGCCAGCCTGGGCTACATAGCAAGACCCTGCCAAAAGAAGAAAGAAAGAAACAGAGACGGGGCGGCAGGGGCAGGGGGAGAAAGGAAGGAAGGAAGGAAGCATAGAAAAAAGAAAGAAAGGGAGGAAAGGAGAGAGGGAGGGAGAAAGGGAGGAAAGGAGGAAGGAAGAGAGAGAAAAAAGAAAGAAAGAAGGAGAGAGAAAGAAAGGGAGAATGAAAGGGAGAAAAAGAAAAGAGATCTAGTCATGAGAGAACAATGGCAATCATCTGGAGAAGTACAGTTGGAATTTTTAGAATAGATGACATCATGTAGGTGATTTTAAAGATCCCTTCCAGCTCTGACTCTCCATTGTGAGTGAATTCTGGGATTATAATAGGCTATTTCATAGTCCTAATTCCAAATACTCTTTTTTTTTTTTTTTTGAGACAGTCTCTATATATAGTCCAGGCTGGTCTTGAACTTGTCATCCCTCCTGCCTCATTCTCCTGAGTGCTGGGATTCCAGGCAGGCCCCACCATACCTGGCTCCAGATACTTTTAAAGTTGTCTTGGGCCAGGTGCTGGTGGCTCACGCCTGTAATCCTAGCTACTCAGGAAGCAGAGATCTGGTTTGAAACCACCTGGGGCAAAGAGCTCGCAAGACCTACCTCAAAAAAAAAAAAAAAAAAAACCATCACCAAAAAAGGGCTGGTGGAGTGGCTCAAGACGTAGGCCCTGAGTACAAGTCCCAGTACCACACACACACAAAAAAAGTTGTCATGGTGTCTAAATATCATAATAATTACAGAATTATATTTTTAAATAGTACCTTACAGCTACTGTCTGAATCCTTCCCACTCCTAGGGAAGCAGGAGCAGGAAGCTTACTGCCTCCTAAGGTAGGCCACTTCTTTTTAGTCAGAAAGAGAAAATAGCTGACCCTTGAGGGAAGTCTAGGATGAAAAAAATTTGAAGGGGATTTGCCACCAAAATAGAGGAGGTAGTAGGGGAAAGATGGCATCAGAGAAGTCAAAGGAAAGGTAAATCAAGTAGGCCCAGGAGAATTCCTGGAGTTAGAGATGAGAATTAAACAGAGGATGACTACATAGGTGTGGAAGGGACTTAAGGCAGATTCGCAGGGGCTAAGAAATGTTCCTTTTTTCAACAAGGGCTCTGTTTGTGGCTTTGCAAGGTTCCCTCCAACAGCAAGATGCACTGAACCTTCCTTCCACTTGCAGACACAGGACCCAGCTCTATCATGAACACTGAGGAATGCATGAATGCAGTTGAAAAGGTAGGCCTAGAAGAATCCAGCTATGCTTTTTTTGTTATTTTGTGCAGTGAGGTGGACTTTGCAAATACCAGTTTGTGGTGGTTTGTATCCACATAAAACTAGACTGGAGGCACATATTGTTACCTCCATATTTTGTGGCATAAAACAACAATGGTTTATTATCCCATAATTTTTGTGGGTCAGGAATTCAGACAGAGCACAGTGGAGAAGCTTGAATCTGCTCCATGATATTTGGGATCTCAGCTAAAGACCCAAATGTTAAGGGTCTAGAATCATCTGGAGACTTAACTAGAGGACCCAGTTCCAGACAAGGATCACTCTTATGCCAGTGAAATCAAGCTGATAAGTTGATTCCTCCCAACCCACAGTATTGATTGTGGGTGGCTGGCTTCCCCTAGAGGGAGCAATTCAAAGGCCCAAGGTGGAAACTGCAAGTTTTTCAAAAATGATCTCACCTGGGAAGTCATGCAATCAGATCTTCAATACCTTTTTTTGGAAGTGCTGGGGTTTGACCTCAGGGCCTCATGACTTGAGCCATACTCCCAATCCTTTTGATTTTTGTTTGTTTTTCAGATAGGGTCTCCAGTTAACTTTGCCCAGGCTGGTCTCTGACCAAGATCCTCCTGTCTCTACCTCTCTGGTAGCTGGAATTCCAAAGATGAGCCATAACACCTGGCCAGGTCTGCTGTATCTTATTGGTCACGTGGATCTATGCCTCTCACAATTCAAGGAGACTACACAGGGTGTGAATACCAAGAGATAAAGATCATTAGGAGTCATCTTGGAGGCTGGCTGCCACTCCAGGCTTGACAGCAGTCAGCTAAAACTAGATTGAAGCAGTACTAATAGAAGATTAGAGGGTGGACACTGGCAAAGGCCCAAGACTTACTCTGTGTGTTCACTGTCCTGGCTATTCCAGCCGAGGGTCTATAAATGGTGTTCCCGATCTATCAGGTTTTCTTTCACTCAAACAATCTTCCGCATGGTAAGTTTATAGGTTTCCTAGAGGGACGTGCCAGCTGCATCTTCAAGGAAAGGCCACTCAAAGACCCACCTCCAGTGGGACCCACTCTGTTTGCTACACATCTATTAGCTGCACAGTTTCTGGTGTATATTGTCTATTTTCACTAAGGGATTTAGAAGTGACCGGGAAGGGGCAGTGAAACCACAGCAGACTTCAGAAACGATTCTCCACTGAGCAAAGCTAAAAAAAAAGCCTACATGACATAGAGAATTTGGATGAATGTGGTCTTTTTACTCTTTGTAAACAGAAAGCCTAAGTGTGTCTCTGAATGGGGATCCGCCCCACTCTGTGTGAGCCAGCAGTTTCCACTTTGGCATACCATGGTCACACGCTAGAGCACCGCTGCAGCTGTTCCACTGACCCCCCACACACACACCAGGACAACTGGAAGCTGAACATTTTTCCTTCTCATCACCTCTTCCACCCCCTGGTGGGAGCCTTCCTGCCATTTTGGCTTTCCGGATGGAATGGTGCAGCTGGGAATAAGGTGAGAAAGGTTTGGTAAACACATGGGAGAGAGTGGAGTTTAAGGACAGACCCAAACTTGCCCCGTTAGGCAGGAGGTGTAGTCTAGAATGTACTGTCTCTTCTTCCTGGATGGCGAGAGGGCAGGTGTGACTCCATGCTGGATAGAGCTCTCCAAAACTGAGACTGCCTGCTTTGAGACAGCTAAGTCACCATGGAACAAAAGGGATTTTCCTCCAGGAAAACAGGGACCTCTGTTATTATCCCACTGCATGACCTGAACAAGTCTCAACCTTTCCCCATATAGTTCCTTCATCTGTAGATAATAATTCCTGTATTTATGGGGAATGGACACATGCTCATTACTCAAAGGAGGAACAAATAAATATTCATCAAACTCCCAAACACTACTAGTGAAAGACTTCTGGGGAAATTAGAGGCCAAAAAAAAGGTGTTATTTTGCTCACCTTTACTTCCACTGACGTCCTCTAGTGCCATGCAGCATCATGGCAGGGGCCAGGAGGCCACACACATGCTTGCTCTGCCTTGCCTGTTTGACATGGGACATGTTACTCCCCAGAGGGCCTTGGGATTTGACCAGCAGCCTCTGTAGTTCTGTCTGCTCTAGTCTTTCATGGTCTTGAATCTAAAGGCTGAAAAAAAGAACAAGATGGTGGCTAAGAATATAAATTAAAATGTAGGCTAGAAAGGCCATGTGGGGGGTTGCTGAATGTGGGCCAGGGGAAAATCTGGGTTCTGCCCCAGCTCTTCAGGATAGCTCAGAGAGGATCCTGCCCTGCAGTTCTCCACCTGGGAGAGCTTGTAAAAATTACCATTCTCCTGCCTCATCTAGATCAATTGAATAAGAATCTTAGGCTGGGGCTCTTGCCTGCGTATCTTTAAAAAAAAAATCAAAACAGGACTGCCAGATGCTGGTGGTTTATGCCTGTAACCCTAGCTTACTCAGGAGGCAGAGATCAGGAGGACAGTGGTTCGAAACCAGCCCAGGCAAATAGTTCATTTTACCCTGCCTTGAAAATACCCAACACACACAAAAAGGGCTGGCAAAATGGCTCAAGTGGTAGATCACCTGCCTCGCAAGTGTGAGACCTACAGTTCAAACCCCACTACCACCAAAAAGAAAAATCCGGGACTGAGAATCACTTAACACTCCATGATATACAGCTCTCAGCACGGTGAGGCTGAGGTCCAGGAACTGACTCAAACTCACAGTTAATTGGCAGCATAGCTGGGACTAGACCCCAAAGCTTGTGAACCTCAATTTTTTTTTTTTTGTGGTACTGGGGCTTGAACTCAAGACCTACACCTTGAGCCACTCCATCAGCCCTTTTTTGTGATGGGTTTTTCAAGGTAGGGTCTCACACACTATTTGCCCAGGCTGGCTTCAAACCATGATCCTCCTGATCTTTGCTTCCTGAGTAGCTAGGATTACAGGTGTGAGCCACCAGCATCTGGCTATGGTTTGAATCTTAATTGTACCCCAAAAGCTCATGTGTTGACAGCTTGGTCCCCAACTAATGGCACTTGAGAGGTAGTAGAAACTTTAGAAAGTGGGCCTTATACCTTAGTGGCCTCAGGGGCCTGGTGGAGAAAGTAGGTGCCCTCAAAGAATATATTTGGGACCCCGAGCCCCTCCTCTCTCCTTTGCTTCCTGGCCACCATGAGATGAGTAACTTTTTCCACCATATGTTCCCCACCTTAATGGCTAACATGTTTGGTATTGGACAGAGGGTTCCTAGTTCCCAACTAAATATGGCTTTACTAAAAACTGAGGGACAATCGATGGGAATGGCTGTAGAAAGTCACATCTACCAAGAAGATCTTCTCCCACTGCAGCTCACTTGTCTTCTGGAGGGACACCTATGGCTGCCTCTCTGCCTGGGCCTGTGTGACAGAGACCATTTTCTTCTCTACTTGACTAGGAAGCTCTAGTAGGCTTGACTACATTGTGTGGAGTTCAGAGCAAAGGAAAGAGCCAGGAGACAATCTAGGCCCATCCTCTAAATTCAATCTTCCTCTCTGACTAACTGGCACTTAAAAGAGACTTCTTCCTTCTACCCCATATGTCCCACAGCTGCAGGATCCCTTCTCCTCTTCTAGGAAACCCACCAGGAGTAAGTAGCTGAGAGGTTGTTTTCATACCTTGCTTCAACTTTTTCCAGCTATGAAATCTAAGATCCTGTAACAGCAGAGGGTTGATAGATCGATAGTCAGCAG
The DNA here is from genome assembly GCF_047511655.1 of Castor canadensis. NCBI lineage: Eukaryota > Metazoa > Chordata > Mammalia > Rodentia > Castoridae > Castor > Castor canadensis. The sequence goes on along the minus strand of NC_133390.1, from coordinate 76,107,295 downwards.
GTCTGGATTGTGGTTTTGAAAGTTTGATATGCTTACTACAAGACCATATAAAGGTCCCTTAATTCTTCTGAGCATCCAGTACCTCAACTTCATGCAGGAGATCTGGAACCCTGTTCTGTCTACCTGTCAGGGTTATGCCAAACACCAATTTTATAGATGAGTATGAAAGATCTTTGTCAGCTGCAAAGACTGCTTGAGTGAGGGTCTTGATTATTGCTTGAGTGAGGGTCTTGGATGGGAGTACAAATACTCAGAAGGATTATTTTTTCAGGGAACTGGAATGTTCCACCCAAACCCACTTATGAATTGGGGAAAAGATCCAGAGGGTTTTGCCTCAATCTACAGATGTTAAGGGGGCTTTGAGGAGGTACAGCTCCCTTATCCTTTCCGAATGAAGCTGTGGGCTTCCTCGGTCTACAGGGGACAGCTATGACATAGACCTTGTCCCCTCCTGGGTGGCAGAATCAGTTCCAAAGTCAAAGAAAGCTACTTGTACCTGTGCTGTTGCAAAGCAAATGGGATGATTTTTGTTGCTGTCATCCATTATGCCTAGTATCTGGGAGAGACCCAAAAACAGTTATTGAGTGAATTGATTCCAATATAATGTAACACCCATTCTGAGCTGTTTATTCTCTTGAGACCTACAACCTGTCAGGGCATAAGTGCTAAATATTACTGAGAATTAAAGTAATTGATAGAGGAAAAATAACCAAACTAACCTCTTCAATTATAGGTTAGTGCATATTCTTAGTCTGTGCTGTACAACAAAATACCTAAGATTAGATAATTTCTAAATAATGGAAATTTATTTCTCTCAGGTCTGGGAGGCTGAGAAGTCCAGCATCAATGTGCTGGCAGGGTTAGTGTCTGGTGAAGGCACATTTTTCATAGACGATGGTAGGTGCAAACATATGGTAGAAGGGAAGAAAGGATAAAAAGGATGGACTCTGTGTTTTGTGGCAGAAGTGATGGAAGGGCAAAAAAAGTTTCCTTCCCTGCCCTCCACCCCCCCTTTCTGGGAATTGAACCCAGGGTCTCATACATACTAAGCAAGTGCTATATCACTGAAGTACAAACACCATGAGCCCAGCCCTGCCTCTTAATACTGTTGCTGCTAAGTTTCAACATCAACTTTGGAGAGGCACATAGCAACATACACATTCACTGTAGCTAAGGTGTAAGAATCATAGGTATACCGTGCCTGTAACCCTAGCTTCTTGGGAGGCTGAGATGGAAAGGATTAAGGTTCAAGGCCAGCCTGGGCAAATAGTTCATGAGAACCTTATCTCCAAAATAGCCAGAGCAAAATGGACTGGATGTGTTGCTTTGCAAGCTCGAAGCCCTGAGTTCATGCCCAGTTCCACCAATGAATAAATAAAAAAGAAATTCTTGAGTACTTTCTATACACACACAACAAAAAAAGTAAGAATTAATCAGTTTCATAAAACTGTGCTAGTAAGTATTAAAATGTGTTTCCAACTCTGTAGGGCATTGTTGCAAAATGACCTCCAGTGTTATAATTGAGGTGAAAGATTGGATTGTGATTGGAGGTGGCAGAGAAAGGGTCCTTGGAGAATAGTTCAAGCAGGAAATGGTGTGGAAATGGGAACGCTAGTGCCTATCACACCTGCTCCTATGTACTGAGCACTACCATGGGAAGATGCTAAATGCTGTACATCCGCTATTTCCTGTGCTCCTCATCCCACTCCACACATGAAGAGAATGGAGGGCAGGTGGTTGTGAAGCTAGTTCACAGCATACACAGCAGAAACAGGATTCAGACACTGGCTTGACTCCCAAATCCTTGTGTTTATGTGGTCTAGCATTAATGGAACTCATGGCTTATGGGGAAAGATAGGATGGAGACAAGTAATAAGACATCTTGTTTTGGGGTTCTGAGACGTCATTACTTAACACATAGGTGAGGATGGGTTTTAAGGAGGGGAAGAATGCCATTGGAATTGTACCTTGAGATCCTACTCTGGTGGCAAATGGGAGGGTAGACTAGAGAGGAGTTAGGAGGCTGGAGCTGTGGTATAGGCTCAAAGTGAGTGAATCACTGCCTGCCTTTTAGCTTTGCTACCCAAGAGGGTAGCCTGCAGACCAGCAGCCTCCGCAGTTACCTTGAGCTCATCAGAAAGGCTGATTTGAGGGCTTTTCCCAGACCTTCTGAATCAGAATTTACATCTTAGCATGCTACTGGGGTGACTCTGAAGCACATTGAAATTTGAGCAGCATGGGCAAAAGGGACAGAAAGGACAGAAGCTATGTGGCAGCAGGAGTGGTGGTGGTGGGGTCTTTTCAGAGATGCACATGTTTTTTGGATCACAGATCTTTTTGAGAATCAGAGGAAAGCCAAGGAATGCCCCACAGAAAAAGTACAGAAATATACCAACATTACCCAAAACTCTAGGGGATTCCCGGGGTTCTGGAGGGTATCAGACTCTGGAGGGAAGGAATCCACAATTCTTATTAACAGTTTAGTAGTGGAGGGATGGTAAGGAGTTGGCAGTTAAAGAAATATTCAAGTCCGAAGCCACTGACTAGCATCTTAGAGATCTCTTCAGAGCCCAGGCAAGGCTTGGCTCATGGCATTCAGGGCCAAGACTGTTCCCATCTGCCCCTCACCCCGTCCCATTGTTCTTCAAATCCCTTGGTGATCAGAGCAGATACCCTGCTGGGACGAAACAAGGCCCACCCTGGCTTCCTTGGGCAGGACAAGACCTGCCCGTGTGCTTTTCTTTAGTTTCAGAGAAGCCAAAATTAGCCTCACTTTTGTTTCTTTTCTCAGGAGCTTCTAAATTGTATCTCAGGAAAGGATTATTGTGCTCTGGGGACCCTATCTTATCATGGGGTGTGGAGGAGGTGATGAGTGAAAGGAAAATGGTCTTTGACAAATTGGTTCAATTCGGACAATCACATGACTTTCCAGTAATTGCCCACCATGGTTTTAGTAAAGCTATTGTTTTAGCTCCCAAATATTTAGCCAAGTAGGAGGCCTGAAGGGGCTGGGGGGTGGTCAGAGGTTTGCGAGCAGGATCCTGTGAGGAAAGGACATTTGGGGCAACCTCTGCATTTTATTGGGAATGTGATAGCCTGGAGGCTCTGACTGCTGGACTTGTTCCTCTTTATCACTAACTTTGAAGTGCTGAGAACACTCAGGGGGCAGGAGACACCTTAGGGACACTCACCATCTTAAATCTTAACACTCAGAAGGGCAGTTTCCTCTGAGGTATGGGCTCTGATGGCTATAGCATTTGAACTGTCTGCTTCCATTCTTCTCTACTTCACAGCTGGCCAGGGTCTTTTGCTGGCCCCTCAGAGGAGACACAGAAATATTCTCATGGTGAAAACTGCTCAGAAAAACATAATCATGCAGTGAGCCAGGGGACAAATGTAACCTGAACTGTCAAAGCTAAAAGTTTTCACACAAAGAATTCAAGGCATGACCAGGCATTTGCCCTTATGTAACCATTCAAAAATTCCTGGGAGAGTGTAGGCTCCAGGCTGACCTCACTCAGCCTGGCTCAGCCTGCCATCACAGGATATTTGGGGGACAGGACTGGGGGAGGTGGTGGCAGCACGTGAGAAAGTGTGTTATCGATGGGGAACACTTTTCCCCTACACTCATGTGGTCATCTGTCTGATATGCCTGTGGGTGGAGGGGGCAGAGGGGAAGGGAGTGTCCAGTCACTGGCGACGGAAAAGAGCCATGAGGTCATCAGAGTACAAGGCTTTCCTCACCAGCCATTGGCAGCAATGGTACTCCTGCCTTGCATTCCCGGGGTTTGCCTCTGCTCCCACGGATGCTTCTGATATTGGGATTCTTGCGCTAGACGTATACATTTTCTCTCAACTAAAAACAGACCCTGATGGCCAGACAGAGCGTAAGTTCTTTGGCAAGAGATCTGTGATTTGACTTTGAGAACTGCTACTTATTTCCAGCTTCCGATGACAAGTCCATCAGAAGGTCAACTCCATCTGGTCCTGTCAGAGGCGTTACCCCTGCCTCCTGTAACTCTCTGCCGAGCAGGACTGAGCAGGCAGCCCTCTGCCCACTGTGCCCACACTCTTCCCACTCACGATCCCTCACCACAGCGCCTCACTAGGATTTGGGGTTCATCCCCATTCCTCCACCCCCCAGGTCACTGCATCAGTGGCACCGATGCTCCAGAAGTGAGACCTGAAAATCTGCATAACAAGCACAGCACCCTGGGCATTCTGCTGCTTGCTGACTTTGAGAATCATTGAGCAGCTGATCTCTAAGAAGTGATTTAGCTCCAGTGTTCCAGGATTGCAATGTTCAGAAGGGTCAGCCCCAATTGAATAAGCATACCGCCGCCCACTTGTACCTGTGAATTTTAATAACCATTAAGTCTCCATCTTCCTACTTTGTGATTCTCTTCCTTATGTGCACAGAGAATCATACCTGAGGTTTTAAATAATTACACATTATATGGTTTCCAAGTAGAGAATAGGCATGTGGGGTTTTTCTTCTTTTCTAAGGAAGCAAAAGCTTGCCTTGGAATCCCAGGCTGTGGTTCCATGGGACACGTATGTGTTGGCACCCGGTAATCACTTGAGGACTCTCCCTTCCAGAGTAAGTCACGGGGAGCCATGGAGGACAGGCTTCTGAGCCTCAGTGCTGGTGAGGAGTCCAGCACTGAGTGGTCAATTCCTTTATAAGAACAGCCACAGTGTCTGGGGAAAGGGATGTGCTCAGACCCTTTAGTGTCAAAGAAAAGCTGCAGCTCCTCCGGCTAATCTCTGGGGAGGAATAGGCTGAAGAATGGAGGTTTTGGCTCTGTAAGCTGGGGGAGGAGGAGGGAGCTGGAACCAGGTCTGACCTGGTATTCTGGTGCCAGCTGGTGTCCTGGAAGGAGGCTGAGTAGGTAAACCATTATATTAGGAGCCCGAGTGGGGGTTCAGCTTAACCAAGGTCAGCAAAGGGGAGGAGTGGTCTCTTTTCTAAAAGCCACAGCTGGCCTGTCAGGCTGCTAGGAGCAGCCAGCCAGTGCCAGCTAAAGACAGAGGAGGCCCAGTGACAGACAGTGACACCACGAGGCAGTGAGAAGTCACAGCAGAGGAGATCATAACTGCTAATATTTCTTTGCTATAACTTGTCCAGGATTGATCCCTAAGCCTGATCCTTATTCATTCATGTAATAATGAATAATACTTCTGCGAGGGACTCATGATCACCCCTGTTGTAAAGAAAAGGAAACTGATGCATGGAGATCACACAATCACAAAGCAATCTGTAGGCTGTGAACCTAGCCAGTCAGGCTCTAGAGCCTGCATTTGTAACACCTGGGCCTTGCTGCCTTCATAGCAATAGCCGTCATTTATCAAGCACTTATTATCTGTATTATGTTCTCTGTGTTCTTTTATTTTTAAAACTTCCTGTTATTCACATGTATTTATTAATGTGTCTTGTCTGGGGGTATTTATACATTTGTTTATAAATAGATTTTTTTATATGGCTATATATTCATTTACTAGAAATATCATCATAAACTTTTTTATTTATTGTGGTTCTGGGGATTGAACCTGGGGCCTTATACATGCTAGGCAAGCACTCTACCACTAAGCTATATTCCTAGCCCTACTATATATGTATTTTTTGTATTTGTGTATATAGACAGGTGTATCAAATACTGTGGACATGGCTTTCATTCCATGGAGGATGGCAAGGCAACCTAGGTAGGCAGATAGAGCTACACATGTATAAGAACAAATTTGTATGTTTTATCACAAACATTCTTCTGGCTGTATACAGATTTCTAGTCATTCCATTGACATATGTAGCAATTTATCAAGCAAGGCTAGTTTTGAGAGGGGCCATACAGGTCTTAGCTAGCATGAATGATGGGAGAGATGTCTGGAAACTTCTAGAAGGGCTGTTAGCCCTGTTTCCTGTTTCTGTGTTTTTTTAGTCTTATGAGGTAGGAAATATTTTTATTCCCATTTCACAGATGAGGAAAGCAAGGAAAAAAATTACTGTTCATTGTCATTCTTCTCCCTCTGGGGATGGAAGCCAGACTAACCCCACTGTAACATCTTCACTTTTTGGAACTTTCTAAGCTCTGGGGTTCTCAGAAAACTCAAGCTAGGTAAGAAGCTTCTATAGGGGATCCTGGGAATTCTGCACTAAAACACGTGCACTCTCTAGTGTGGAACTGGCAAAACAGAGATGATGTGACATTATCTCTACCTCCCTCCAGACTTGTGAAAGCAGAACACACAAATTACAGAGGCCCCAGCCTCCGATTCTCTGAATCACAATACATGAAGGGTGGGGCCAGGAAATCTGAACTCAACTCAAACCAAAACCAAACTCTTTGTGATTCTGGTACACAGTCACAGTTTAAAGATCACTGCCTTAGCTTGTAGTCATGTTCATAGCCCTCAGTGAGCAGGCAGTGGTATTTCCAAGAACCATTTCTAATTTTCAAATTTGCTCACTTACAAAGAAGCTGCCTGTGGGACTTGACTGGAACTCCTCTTTTTTCTCTTTTTTAATTATATTCATATGTGCATACAATGTTTGGGTCATTTCTCCCCCCTTCCCCTCAACTCCTCCCTTACTCCCCTGGAACTCCTCTTTTGCAGAGGGTGGTGCTCACTGGTTAGGCGAACTTGCACAGAAGAAGCCAGTTGAGGACTGGAGCAGACAAGCAATACCCTTGGGCCCAAGACATGCACACATCCATGCACTCTGTCCTTACCCGTCCCTTTGCCTTCTCTTCTTGGGAAATCATGATCTGTTCTTCAAAGCAGGCTCAAACATCTTATTCTTGGTAAACACATCACCCTCTCTAGCGATCCCCCCCACCCCCACTTCCCTGGATGCTGTGCTTTCTTCATTAGCCAAGATACACTTGTAGGCCAGCCAGTACTGGGTGTTATTTATGCTTCTCCTGACCCAGAGGGTACCCTAAACTTAGTAACCCCTCAGAAAATGTTAGCTGAATGAACATAAGGGAAAAAGAAGACTCAAGGAGTGAAGATAGAGAGATAAGGAAGTCGAAAAGGGGAAAAAGGTGATGTGCTCAAAGCACAGCTAGGAAAATGTGGGCTGCCCCTTGAGTAAATGTGACATCTGCGCTGACCTACAGGACAAACAGATGGGCACTCACCTGTCTCCCCAGAACTGTGGGTCATAGAGTACTGTGGGTACAGAAAGGGGAAATATTTATGGTTTTTACCAGAAATCATTTATTATCTCACAATTCTGTGCAATAGGCATAGTAGATATTAATAATTGTTTTACGGTTGAGAAAACTAATGCTCAAAAGGTAATAAATATGTCCAAGTTCATATGGCACCAAGTAGAGGATAGACCAAAAAAAAAAAAAAAAAGGCTTAGATTCTTAAGGTTGAAAGAACCCTGATCCAACTCTCTGGTCAATGGTACATCTTTCTTAAGCCTCTTAATGGAAGCACAAGGGGCTGTGTTTGAGTGACTCCAGGAAAGGGGAACTCCCTGCAGATATTGCAGCTTGGTCAGGGCCAGACCAAAGCTCTTCCATATGATAAGTGAAACTCTTTCTGTGTATCATGTGCCCATTAGCTCAGTCCTCTGTTCTCTTGAAGGCTCAGGGCTGGGGATGAGCTCAGGGCTGGTGGTGGAGCTCAGTGGTAGGAGTTTGCCTAGCATGCATAAGGCCCTGTGTTGATCCCAAGCACCCCAAAAAAGAAAACAGAAAAAAGAGCCAGGCATCTGTGGCTCACACCTGTTATTCTAGCTGGGACTTGGGAGGCTGAGATCAGGAGGATTGAGGTTCAGTGCCAGCCTGGACAAATAGTTCTTGAGAACCCATCTCCAAAAAAATAACCAGAGCAAAATGGACTAGAAGTATCGCTCAAGCAGTAGAGCACCTGCTTTGCAAACATGAGGTTCCAACCCCAGTCCCACCAAAAAAAGAAAAAAAAAATTCCTTCCTTCCACTCTGGACTCTGCTTTGCTGCCTCCAATCCAGCTATCAAAGCTGACTTCATGGACTGAGTCTAGGCCCTGCTTTCCACCTCTGTAACAAACAGCTGCCAGTGCTTGCTGCCCTAGGACACTGACTCACTGGGTACTGGGTGATGAGTTACAGCTTGCCTACAGGGATCTGTTTCCTGGTTAAGGTGGAGGATGGGGTAACATCTGCCACTCTGCTCACTCGGGAGGTGGCTGGCATTTTAATGTCTCAGTCCCTCAGACCTACACACAAACTCATAGTAAAAATATGCTTAGGCCCTAAAAAACATTCAGATGGGTTTTAAAGAAATCTGGAACTGGATCTAAAACTGTGAAAGCTATAAAGCTAATTGCTTTACGATGAAGAAATAATGATAACAACTGATATCTTCACAGCATTTAGGATAGGAAAATGCCACTTCATGGTTTGTTATCAGGTTTTGCAGCACCCAGTAAGGCACATAGAAGAGGGATAAATGTGAGCATTAGGTTATTAATAATGGTGTCCCATGTCTGTAATCTCAGCAGTAGGAGGCTGAAGCAGGAGGATCGTGAGTTTGAGGGCAACCTGGAACCTGGGCTACATGTTGAGACTCTGTCTCAAAAAAAAAAAAAAAAAAAAAAATGGAATCAGAGTTCCACAGCTGGTGAGTGGTGAGAGTCAGGACTCGCCCCTATTGCCCCCAGGTCTTCTGGGTCTAAGGTCATTGACTCTGTCCCATGGGCAGCAGTCCAGAGCCAGTCCTCTCGAGACCACCAGGTGCTGACCTGCCAGGCAGTCACGTGCCTCAGCTAGGCCTGAGAGCGGGCTGCTCAGCTGGGGTTGGTGACAGCACTTCCTAGCCTGCGCTTTATTGTGTGCTATCTTATCTCAATAGGAAAAGGCAATTCAGGGGAAGAATTTCCTTGTGGTGGTGCTCCAGGCTTTCCGTTGTCCATCTTTTTTAGCCCAGTTCATCCCCTGGGCTTGACCATTACTCATATCCATGGAGGCGCCTTATCAGGGCTGTCTAAGATAAAGGGTCTATTTTTTTCTCAGTGCCAGACAAACTGGAATCTGTCCACCCTTTTTGGCCTGACATCATACCACACTTAGCCTGCTCAAAATCCAGCCACACTTGGGAAGCTGCTGGAAAAGGAGCCCTAGTACTCCAGCTCTTCCCTTCACAAAGCCCTAGGGTTTCAACATCCTTTGTTGGCAAGTGTCACTGCAAACCATGGAGAAGCAGCTCATGAGCCGGCTAGTTGTGGGAATCTGTTTACTACCATATTTTCTTGAACAATTTTCTTTCTTTCTGGTTGTGTGTGTGTGGTACTGGGGGCTGAACTCAAGGCCTACACCTTGAGCCACTCCACCAGCCCCTTTTTGTGAAGGGCTTTTTCAAGATAGGGTCTTGTGAACTATTTGCCTGGGCTGGATTTGAACCGAGTTTCTCCTAATCTCTGCTTCCTAAGTAGCTAGGGCTACTGGCGTGAGCCACCAGACCCTGGCTTCAAACAATTTTCTTTGAAAGCTTCAAACCTACTGAAAGGATAAAAGGATAAGCTCATGCTTATTTACCTAGATTCATCAATTGTTCTCATTTTGTCACACCAGCCTTCCCTCTCCATGTACCTATAAACTGGACACACACACACACACACACACACACACACACACACACACACACACATGTATTTTTCCCCCTAGCTGGAGGAGTGGCTCAAGTGGTAGAGCACCTGCCTAGCAAGCATAAGACCCTGAGGTCAAACCCCAGTACCACCAAAAAAAAAAAAAAAAAAAAAACCCAAACAGTCATATTTTTCCCCCAAAGACAAGGTTTCATTAGGTTGCTCCGGCTGGCCCCAATCTCCTAGGCCCTCCCATCTCAGCATCCTGAGACCGTAGGCCTGCACCACCATGCTTGGCTATTTTTCATATTTCTTTTTCCTTATTCGGAGTAAGGCCTCTAGAAAAATTCTGGCCTCTTTTTCTCCCTGCCCTACTCTTAACTAGCAATCTGACACTCATGTTTTCCCAGGAGCTCTCTCCTGCTTATATTCTCTGGGTTGGGAGTAGTTTCTATCTGGTCTCCCATTACCTTTCTTGGATCTTATGGACCATGAGATCCCAATGAGCAGTTGCCTGAGCTCAGGGACTTCTCTTGGAATAAAAGATATCTATGTGCAAACTTTATAGAGAAAATGGGGAGATTTTGTTTCTTTTTGTGGTACTGAGGACTGAGCCCAGGGCCTCTGGCATGCCATCTACCACTCAGTTACACTACCAGCCTGGGGGGATAGTTTTAAATTAGTGGATGTATGTAGGTGCTTCCACAGTCTAAAAGCCGCTACTACAAGAATCTGCACAAGTTGAGCGTGGTGGTGCATGCCTGTGATCCCAGCTCTCAGGAGGCTGGTGTAGGAGGACTGTGAGTTCCAAGGCACCCTGGATGAGGCCCTGCCTCAAAACAACAAAAACCAAGAAACCCTTTACAACAGAATTAATGACAGCTAAGACTTCTGATATTAATAAATTTCTTTCTAACTGCTAATAGTGGCATGTGCCGTCTCGTGTTCCACTTTTGTTACCTTGTATTAGGTTTTGTAGATTTTTTTTTTTTATCATGTTGAGAATTGGGAATTCATGTTTGAGAATAGGCAGTCATCTTAGGCACCACCCCTAAATTATTTCAGGATAATTCAGGTGTGTTCTTCAGCGTACGGTTCTAAGATCTTTTAGGTTTAATGGCAAAATTTCATTTTCTCGCTGAAGTATAATGTTGAATCTTCTCCCAGCAGATGAGGTAGTTCCTCCCTCCCTCCCTTCCTTTTGTTCCTTTTTCTTTTTTTGTGGTGGTCTGGGGTTATGAACTCAGGGCTTCCTGCTTGCAAAGCAAGCGCTCTATGGCTTGGGCCAAGCCTCCAGTCCATTTTGCTCTGGTTATTTTGGAGACAGAGTCTCTACTATTTGCCTGGGCTGGCTTCGAACCGGGATCCTCCTGATTTCAGCCTTCCCAAGTAGCTAAGATTACAGGTGTGAGCCACTGGTTCCCGGCTCTTTTTCTTTTCTTTTCTTTTGATGAGGTCTCGCTGTGTAGCCCAGGCTGGCCTTGAACTCAGTCTCCCAAGTGATGTGATTACAGCCGCGCAGGGCCACGCTTGGCTTTTCTTTCTTCATAAACCTTTTGGTACAATCTGATTTTAAAAAGAAAACAAAAAACAAAATAACTCTGCACCTGCACTACTTTTATTTTCAAAAAAGCCACACTTTTAATGTACTTAGAGAAATGGGCCGTTAGCTGTTTCACTAAATAACTTCTTCGCTATCTCTCTAAAACCCCAGGGGGACGAAACATGCAGCGGATCCGCCGAGCGGTGCCACAGGTCCTGGACGGCTGCGGTCAGCAGGGAGCCCGACGGCGGGGCGGGGCTTGGACCCCCTCGGAGGCCGTGGCAGCGGAGTGCGCACGCGCAGATCCGCGTCCTTCCTTTCCTCCCGGAAGTGCCAGGGAACGGATTGAATTGGCCGCACGGTTGTCTGCGGTTGGAGCTTTTCCTGCGAGATAGGCGTTGGGAGCCGGGGTTCCGTTTTGATCCGCACCCCCCTCCCGCTCCGCTGGAGGAGTCCGTTTATGTCCCGCTGAGACGGTCGGGGCAGAGCCCCTGGAGAGTTGGAGCGGGGCAGACGCCATGCCAGGGAGGACCTGAGTCCCTTAGCAGCCACGGCTGCAGATCCGGGGACTGGGGCGAGAAGACCTGAGCCTCCGCCGACACCGCCGCAGAAGCAAAGTGCCGAAGGGAATGCGGGCGTGTGCTCAGATGAAGCGGGGCTCCCGGAGAAGCTGGCGCTCTTTAATGACGTGCCCTGTCCGGAAGCAGAAGCTCTGAACGCCCCGCGCTCCTTTCGGCTTTCAGAGTTAGGAAAAGAGATAGCAATTCGACGTTCTCCGAGTCACTTGAGCTAGCTCCATTTTTAAACTACTCTCTTCTCCAAGATCGTCCTTCTCACCCGGTGACAGGCACGTACAAGCTTCTTGAGATCTTCCTCAAAATTGCAGTATATATTGGGTTGGTCCACGGTAGAGACTCCTCTGCATCCCGACCTTGACGTCAGATAAAAACAAACAAAAGAAAGGGCGAAGAGAATATATCTATGCCTACACAGTCGGAAAATGTGAGAGCGCAGACATGGGAAAGGGAAGTAGTGCAGTTTTGTTGTGTGTGTGCACAGGAGGAACTGAACAAACCCAGGGCTTTGCGCATTCTCAGCACACGCTCTACCCCTGAGCCACACTTGAGCCCAAGTATTTATCTTACATGGACAGTAAAACTCAAACGGTTTCGAGGTCTGTCTGAAGTTTATCATAGTATTATAGTATCTCTTTACTGAGTCTGTAAATGTCAGTCTTCTGTGAGAAACACTGACTGCCATCTTCATAAAAGAAGAAAAAATGTAAAGAAGCTAATCTTTCATTTTGCAGATGGGGAAACTGTGACCCAGAAAGGGAAATGACAAACAGCTCATTAAGTCAGAGCTGGAAACGAGCCCAGTCATGCTGCTTGGCTCAGTGCCTCTCCTTAAACCAGTAGCTCACACCTCAGTGTGACAAACATGATGTGAGCACATCACAACATAGTGCTCATAAATCTGGAGGGAGATAAGGTTAGATTCAGGATCTAGACAGACTTTAAAAAAAAAAAATCTCATTAATCAGAGGTCTCCCTAAAAGATACAGACTTCTTTGGCAAATGAAATAGGTGAAAATCTCTCCCTCTACCCCCAGGAGCTTAAACAAGGACTGGATGATCATCTATTGCAGTTACTCTAAAGGGGATCCATACCGCTGAAATTCCTTCCATTTGTGGGTCTTTTAGCATATGTGTCCAAAAGTATAGATCTCTTCAAGATCTACTTTTTAGTCACATTTTACACACTTCCACATATATTAATTCACTTAGTCTTTATCACAAGCTTTCTAGGTAGGTATTCTCAGGTCCACCTCAGGAATTTACAAAGGTTAGGTAACCATGCTATGCAGACAGTAGTAGCACAATTTGTTACGCCATCTCTCATCTCCAGGTAAGTGGGTGGGAGAGGATGATTGCAAGTTTTGTTGTCCAGCCCCTCCAGAGTTTAGGTAACCCATTGCCCTGGTCATTGGGGTTAAGGAACTCCTGACCTAGCCTGACTAATAACTAGAGAAGCTGCTGCTGGGCAAGGCCCAGTCTTAGGATTTTGGTTGGGACCTCTTCAGAAAGGCTTCAGGATTCTAGAGCTTTGCATACAGGTTCTCAAACAAAGCCAAACTTCCAGTGTTCCCAGTTTGGGGGTTCACTGTGGATGAAGAAACTTGACACAGTTGGGGCCAAGGTGGTAGGAACTGGTTTATGAAGGGAGGAGGCTGGGATGATGGGCTCCAGTGACACGGATGATATTGGGAGCTCAAGTAGCTTTACTCCAACGTAGCAAGGCCATTTGATGTTCTTGGGCAATGGCCACCTCCATTCAGGACTCAACCAATTTCTGGAGCACATTCCAGCCTCCCCTGAAGAAAGGGGGGATGTGTTAAGATAAATGTCATCCTGTCCCCATGCCTTTTGATTTTTGAAAGGTGAGCCCTTCTGCCCTGCTGTTTCCACTCACACTTGAGATTAAACCTGCTACCCATGTTCATTGCAGCCATGACTACATTTTTGCTTTCTGAAAAGTCATAGGGAGGAGAAACTCACTAATCACCTGTGGCCTACCTAAATAAGTCAGTCACTTTTCTATTCTGGTAGCTTCCACAGCCACGAAATCAAGCCCCAACTCCCTAGACGCCACAGTCTGGTTCCTTTCCAGCTTCTTCCACTCTGCAACCCATACTGCACCATCCATTCTGGCCACATCACATTTCTCCTTCCTTGACTAGATTCCACCCCTCCCTCCCTCCCTCCAGTCCTCTGTACCATTTTATCTGCTGGAATGTTCTCTTCTATCCCCTCCCTCCCTGGGCCTCCATTCAAAAATCTTCCTCTTCTCTCAAAATACAACTTCAGTGGTTAAGACCACAAAGCAAAACTGACTTTTAACAAACTTTCCCTTACAAGACAAACAGGGACCCAAAGTAGATAAAAGGGATAGAGAGGTGACTAAGTTCAGAGGTCACCCAGGGGATTAGATCTATGGTTAGACCTGCAGAACCATCCTGCAGGCACCGCCTTCACACTGCTGGGGCTTGCTCCGCCCCCCAGGAGAAACTGGGCAGCTGCAGCTGAGTCATAGGCAGTTGAAGGCCAGCCGGGAACATAGCTGCGTTTCATGGCATTTCTCCAGTTTCCCTTGTGGCAGATGTTTGTGCTGGGATTCAAACTCATTGCTGTGTTCCATAGTGAGATATTTAACTCATTCAAACAATTTATTCACTTCAGTGTTTGCTCCCGCCTAGCCCCATTCCTGTCATTCTGTCACTTGTGATCAAAATAATCCTAAAATGAGATTGTTCTGCTTGGATTGACACTTCCCACCATGCCCTTGCCCTCTGCAGACTTTCAGTTACCTCCTGAAACACACAAGGCCCCAGTGCAAACCCTGCCTCAGCACACACTGCCAGACTGGAGGGAGTTCTGTTGCCTAGAGCAATTGGCTTTGCTTATCCTTGCAAAACCAGTTGTCTTACAGACATTTGGTTGACCCAACAGCCCTATGTGTAACTTCCAGCAGATAACTCAAGCGAGAGTGAATGGAGGGCAGAAGCTAGGTCCTGGCTGTTCCTGTGTGTGAACCCTAGGATCCCAGCACCTGGGCCCAATCCTCCCTTCTGAATTTATCCAGGTCTTGCAGATTGGGCTTTGCTAAGATCCAAACACACTGCTGTTTGTTAGGTAAACTCATTCCTGGCATGTAGCAGATGCTATGTTTATGGTCGAATTTCTTGGGAATAAAGGAAAAGGGAAGATAGAAAAAAGGTCCAATGTCTTTTTTTTGGAGATAGTCTCACCATGTAGCCCAGACTGGCTTCAAACTTCAATCCTGCTGCCTCAGCCTCCCAACTGCTGGGATTATAGAAATACACCACTGCACTGAGCCTAGTGTCCTTTGAATGAAGATTTAGCTTTACAAAGCAGGAGCCATCTGTGAACTTCTAATCTTCAGAACAAACTGGGCATGTCCAGGTTGTTCACAGAACCTAGAGTCTTAGCTCCATCCTGAGCTTTGGTGGTGTAGAACAGCTAACTTCAGTGACAGCTCTGGGGTCCTTACTGCAACAGCTTAAATTCCTGCCATGGATGTCACTGTAGGTTGGTTCTGCCCAGCCACTATAAATGCCTGACCTTGGGCTCTAAGCTGATGGACTGGCCCTTGAAGGTATCAGTCATCAGAGGTAAAGTCCATTGCATTCAAAGAGTCCCTGTGCACTTGGGTTCTGAGGGTCTCCATGTTGTCCTTATTCCTTTCAAGGTTGACATCTTCAGGGTCCCACTGTGGAGAAAAGAGAAGATACTTTGGTGGACAGATCTTTCCCTTCTGTTATAGTCCCCACCTCCAAACAACAGCCTAATCCTGGTTCTCATGAGCCAGGCAAAGTGGGTAAGGACAAGTTAACCAGGTGTTTCTAGGACCTGGGGGTGGGGGGTGAGTATAGCTTTAAATCAAGGAGTGAATGACCAGCCACAGTGTACTGACTAACCCTACTCCTCTGCCCCCATCCTCTTTTCCACTGTCAGTCATGTTCCCTTCATCCTGAAAATTCCATGACTAATTCAGTCCTGGAAAACTCCTAGGCAAACCCAACCCTCTCTTTATGGCCCAGGGAAATATCTCTTCCTGTAGGAAGCCTACCTCCACTGCTTCAGCCCAATGAGTTCTCACCCCTGCTCTCTTTGCATTATCTCTACCACTCATTTGCACTGTGCCTGCATAGCCCTGGCCTTTCTACATCTGCTTTGTCCTCTCAGAGATGATGACCTTCTGAAGAGTAGTGCACAGGTCTGCCTGTGCCCCCACAAGCTGTTTCTTCTCAACCTGAGCCTTGTAGACTTGTCTAAAACACTTACAGCCCAATTCGAAGTGGTGGCCACTGCCAGCGACTATTCCATCAGGGGTAAGAGTGAATGGTTAAAAGTGTGGGCACATAGCATTGATGGAGCTGTTTGCAAAGTCCTTCCCAGCCCCCTTTTTTTTCTGGTGCTGGAGTTTGAACTCAGGGCCTACACCTTGAGCCACTCCAGCCCATTTTTTTTTTGTGTTGGATTTTTTTTGAGATAGGGTCTCAAGAACTATTTGCCTAGGCTGGCTTTGAACCGTGATCCTCCTGATCTCTGCCTCCTGAGTAGCTAGGATTACAAGCGTGAGCCACTATCGCCTAGCTAAAGTCCTGCCCCTCTAAAATGGTGTTAGAGAAATTCGCACCTGGACCCTGGTCAAGGTCAAGCTGAATGCTATCTTGAAGTACAGGCTGCAGAGGCAAGTGGAGATTGTCCTCTTGTCACTAACTTGCTTTCTCTTTGGGCCTCACGTTTACCATGTGTTTACCTTTGGGTAGCAAAGATCAAATGATCTATTTCTTTCCTTCTTTTTTGGCAGTATTGGAGTTTGAATTCAGGAGATCTCTTCCATTTCTAAGATTCTATGACTAATGATACTGACTCATGAGGTCACATTTGACAGTATCAGGAAACCCAGACACAAGTAATGGTGGCAGAGGATGTGTCAGCCTGGGCTGGGTGATCTATTTGGGCAAGATTATAGACCCAGGGGTGAATGTGCCCCCCAACAAAGGTGCTCCACCAGCTGTGCAAACTTAAGCTTATTCAAACAGTCCACACCCCAGAGGTCTCAGACAATACCCATGCCATGCTGGTTTGAACAAAAAGCCTAATTCAATTAGTGTTGTGCTGACAAGAAAAAAACCAGTTCTACTATGTGGTGATTTTAAAAATCCATCATGTTAAAAAGATCTCTGCATCCCCAGTGACCCTGCAGGCCTGGGACTAAGCTGACTTGGCGTATGCAACTCAGCTCTCAGAATCCATATGGGGCTCCACCAGCCACTTCCAGTGTGGACTTCTCATTTGCTGTGGTTGCAGACTTGGATGCACCTTTAATCAAACTCCATTCGGGCATTATCAAAGCTTCCCAGTGAAAGAGCTCACTGGTCCCTCAGTCTCTGATCCATTTGCTCAGTGGCAGTAGGGGCCCGTTCTGTTCTCTGAGGATGGACAGTGTACCCTTTGATGAATGCTGCTTTTGAGCTGAGGCCTGAGTCCCCAGATCAGAGATTTCAGAATGTGCTCAAGTGAATTCTTTAAAGTGGATTGTCTTAGAATTAACTCTCTCTCTCTCTTTCTCTCTCTCTCTCTCCCCCCATTTCTTGAGATGGGGTCTTGCTATATATCCCAGGCTAGCCACAAACTCCTATTCTTCCTGACTCAGCCTCCTGAATGCTGGGATTATAGGCATGCATGTATCGCCATACATGGTTTAATCCCTGTCTTCTGAATTCATAGAATGTTTTGTTTCCAGTGCTGGAGACTGAACCCAGGGTGTCATGAATGCTAGGCATGTGCTATACCACTCAGCCACATCCTCAGCCTAAATTAGGTGCCTTAAAATTTCATTTTAAACCAGGCTCAGTGATTTGCCTATAATTTCAGAACTCAGAAGGAGAATCTTGTGTTCCAGGCCAGCCCAGCTACATAGTGAGAGGCCCATCTCAAAAAGAAAAGAAAAGAAAAAAAACAACAAAAACCTTTCACTTTAAGTAATAAAAAACATTACTGGAAACCAGGCATAAAATTAGTTTGAACAAAAGATGATTTATTCTCATATCAGAAACAATCCTAGGAGACAGGCACAGGTGGCTCTCAAAATGTGCTCTTTGTCACTAGGAGGCAAGGGTAGCATGAGTCTGAAGCCAGCTGCCCCAGGTCTCAGAAAGCCAACTGTGTGGGATTGTTTATAATAACAACTGCTGCAGTCATGCCACTACCACTACTGGTGACTTGCAGCTATTCTGCTTGCTCACAGACCCTGTCCCAAACCATATTTGTTCACTGGGTTGCACATCTTCTCTGAGTCTCTATTGATTGGATTTATCTGAATACCTCCCAGAAAGCAGAAAAGACTGAACTGAGAGAGATCTGAAAAGCCCACAGGTCCTCAGCGTTGCTCCTGGGTTTTGCAATTCTCAATCTCTTTCTCTCTCTAAGGAATTTGTCATGGGCCCACTATCCAGAGGGGGGAGTCACTAGCAAAAACAGAAATGGAAAATCAAGTCATGGAAGTCCCTCCTGGGAGAGAGAGAGAGAGAGAGACAGAGAGACAGAGAGCACAAATGTCCATACCTGCTCCAAGTTTAGGGCCTCCCAATACTTGTGCTGCAGGATAAAGAGACAGTGAAAGTGTTGGACAGATTATGCCGCCATCACAGAGCAGAGCACAGTGCCACTTGTCAGCCTACTGAGCCCAGAGACAGAATGTCAGGGTGGTTAGGGGCAAAGACACAGCTGATTTCAGCAAGCAGGAAGGCAGCAGTCACTAGCAGTGACAATTTAGTTAAATGATCAAAAGAAGAATCATGATAGTTATGAAGGGTTGTAGGTCCTGGGAAAAATGACTTCAGAGATTTAAAAATTACTATTATTAGAAATGATTATTATTAAGGGTAATAATAGCAATAAATCGCTCATTTATTAACCACATAGCTGAGATGATTCAATGTGAGCCATAAAACTAAAAAAGAGAGATGCAAATAAAATTCCCACCTTGAAATATGGGGTGTTTGCCACCAGCCAAGACTCATTTTTACTCAGCATTTAGTGCATGGTTGGTTCTACTCCAAACCTCAAATATGCCTGACTCAGATTCTTGGAGGGCAGGCACCACTGTCTGCTGTCATTCCTCCAGCCCTTCATGCAGTGCCCAAAGACATGTATTCTGACACATGCGCTAGGAATCTACAAATGGCAGTCAGGTTGATCTATGAATGTCTGTTAAACCAACTAGCTGCCAGTAAGAGCTGGCAACAGGATCTGGGGTTATCACATGAAAACTAAGCCTGTACTGTTCAGCTCTTGAAAATTTTCATTTTAAACAATGTTTTAATTACAGGATCTCAATGATACACAAAAGTAAAAAAATAATGAATACCATTGGATATAATTCTGTTTTATTTGATCTGGCGCCCTCATTTGATAAAGTGTTTTAAAGTAGATCATTTCATTTTTAACAGAATGTATCTCATAGATAAGGACTCTCTAAAAAAGTCCTAAGCAGGACTGGTGGTATGATAGGGCACTTGCCTAGCTAGCATGAGGCCTAAGTTCAAACCCCAGTGCTGCCAAAAAAACTTCTAAGCATACTGCTATGTTATATCTAACAAAATCAGTGATAATTCCTTAGCGTGCATCTTTATTTGGGGAGGGGACACTGATGAGATCCAGGGCCCCATATACACTAAGTATGAGTTCTGCCACTGAGCTGTATCCTCAGCTAGCATTCATCTTTTAATAACATTCTGATGGAGGAATATAAACTGAAACAAAAGATTAATTGGAGGAGATACAAGTTATTAAAATTATGGTTCCACACACATCACAAAAAATAGAAATGCAGATGATATAAAGTAGGGGTTGAAGAGTTAAATAACTAAAATATAATAGAAATAAGAAGTTAAACAAAACGCTAACCTTTGCCTTTCTTCAAAAAATATACTCATCAAGATGCAAATAGCTTTAATACAGTTAGTGTGTATTTGTTTCTTAAACAATTACTAGGTGTAATGTGGTATCCTGGACTGTATCCTAGAACAGAAAACGAACATTAATGGAAAACTGGTGAAATCCAAATAAAGCCTGCAGTTTAGTTGATAGCAATGTGCCAATGTTAACGTCTTAGTGATGATAAGTGTAGCATGGTTATGTAAGATGTGTATATATGTGTGTGTGTGTATATATATATGAAAGCTGAGCAAATGACAGGCAGGAACTCTGTATTACTTTGGCAAGTTTTCTAAAATTACTCCAAAATAAAGTTATTTACACCTGCATAGCAAGCGTGAGGCCCAGAGTTCAAACCCCAGTACAACCAAAAACAAAAAAGAGTTATTTAACGCTAAGCAAACAAACAAGTAGGTTTGAGACTCCCAAATGGATTAAAATGAAGCCTGAAACTTCCCTTCCAAACCTCCATCTCAGGCAGCCTAAAATTTAAGAAGAGTGCCATCTAGTGGAAAAAGCAGTCAGGTTTTTTTTTTGTTTGTTTGTTTTTTTAGGTTACTGTTTTGGGGTTTTTCTTTCGCTCTCACTCTTCGTTTTTGCTTTGTGTTTTAAAGACAAGGTCTCACTATGTAGCCCAAGCTACCCCTCAAACTTACAATCTTCCTGCTTCAGCCTCTGGAGTGTTGAGATTACAAGTGTGTACCACCATGCTAGCTCTTAAATTACTGTTTTAAACAATAATGATAATGTCCTAAGGAGCACAATTAATCCAAATATTTGTAACTTAGGTCTCTCTCCAACTCCCCAAAGAACTAAACAAATAAAAATAGTAGTTGGGCATGGGTGACTCATGCCTGTATTCCTACCTACTTGGGAAGCTAAGATCAAGAGGACTGAAAGACTGAAGCCAGCCTGGGCAAAAAGTTCAAGAGACCCCCATCTCAACCAACAGCTGGGTGCAGTTGCTACGTTCCTGTCATCCAAGCTATGCAGGATGCTGAGATGGGGAAGATAGCGATTCCAGGCCAGCCTGGGCAAGAAAATTTGCAAGACCCCATCCCAACAACAGAAAAAATCTGGGTGTGGTGATGTACCTGTCATTCAGGCAGAAAGCTTAAAATAGGAGGGTCATGGTCCAGGCTGGCCTGGGCAAAAAAGTGAGATCCTATCTCCAAGATAACCAGAGAAAAAGGGCTGGAGGTGTGGCTCAGGCAGTAAAACGACTGTTTCACAAGCACAAAATCCTGAGTTCAAAACCTCAGTACCACTGAAAGAGAAAAAAAAAATGTGCTCACCATAGAAAAAATTTCAAAAACCAAACATCACCAAGAGTAACTCTATAAATAGTCATTGAACAGCCTTCTAAGACGTGTATTACATATATAATTATTATTACATATAGTATTATCAAATTGTGCAAAGTTTTTCTCCCTTTACATACAGTGAGCATCATTTCCGTAGTCCTTTTTTTTCTGAGACAGGATCTTGCTATGTTGCCCAGGCTGTCCTCTAAATCCTGGGCTCAATTGATCCTCCTGCCTCAGCCTCCCAAGAGCAGGGACTACAAGTATTGGTATGGCACCTGCCTCCACACACTCTTGCATTTGGACTATGATTCTGTCACCTCTGTGAACCACAGTATGTAGGGTTTCAATTCACTTTATTTCTAATTTTCTTTCTTTCTGTACTGGGGATTGAACTCAGGGCTTCACGCTTAAGTACTCTAATAGTTGAGCCACACCCCAAGTCCTTACTTCATGTCTAAAAGCACACTTTTCATGTTTCTGAAATAGAAGAGCATGCTATGGGCCCTGTGTACACAGCATGTAGTAACTTTATTCCTGAGACTTTAAGGCATGGCATGGAGGAAACAGAGTCACTTTCTAGGCTTAAATTTTAGACTATGGAGGTTGAATGGGCACTCAGAGACCATATGTCTAACTCCTTCCTCTTACATTTGGGGAGTGACTCACCCCAAGACCAGGGAGATGAGATTGTGCTAGACTTGGGAGGTGTCATAACATTTTGACCTGGTTCCCTAGTAAACTTTAAAACACTATGCCATATGCCTCAAAAATCTCACACACACACACACACACACACACACACACACACACACACACACACACACACATTTAGTTGCTGGGAATTAAATCCAGGACTGGACCAGCCTAGGCAAGTGCTCTACACTGAGCTACCCCAGCCCTACATCTTTTTAAAACTTACACAATATTGATAGTTGATTTACCAACTACATAGCATTTACTCTGGATCAACCAGGACATCACCTATCTCCCTATCCCCTGTATTTCCTTCTCTAACTGCCCAGCATGCCCTGCTTTGCTCTTCTTTCCTAGGCTGTGGAGGAGGAGGAGGGAAAGAATGGAACATTCAGTGGGAAGTTGTCAACAGGCTTGAAGTGCCTACACAAGGGCGAGGCTTTCACAGCGAAGCATGGTTGCTCTGGTGGTTTGATGCAAACCTCTCCATTGGGGTCTGGACAGGCCCGTCCTGAGCTTGATCAGTGAAAGCAAAATTCTGACCCACCATTACAGCTAAAGTGATGCTTCCACATGCATTGCAGAGTAGAAATGTAGATGATAGAAACTAGGGGTTAAACAAGTTTAATAACTTACAAATGTAATTTTTATTTATTTATTTGTGGAACTGGGTTTGAACTCAGGGTTTCCTGCTTGCAAAGTAGGCATTCTACTGCTTGAGCCACACCTCCAGTCCATTTTGCTGTGGTTATTTTGGAGGTGGGGGGGGTCTCAAGAACTGTTTGTCTGAGCTGACCTCAAACTGTGATCCTCCCAAGCAGTTTGGATTACAGGCATGAGCCAATGGCACCCAGCTTACAAGTATAATTGGAATAAAAAGAGAAGTTAAATAAAAAATGCTAATGGGCTTTCTTTATAAAGATGGCATAGCTTTCTCAAAAACATTTCAAAGAAAGGGCCACTAGAAACCGACAATGGACCTTTAAACTTAGGATCTGTTGCTCAGTCGGACCTAAAGATGGCCCAGTCCAAAGCTGGAGTTTCCTCATTCCTCTAAGTGGGCAGTGCTCTGCCGAATCAAAATTCCTTCACACCTGACCTTGGCTAGGCCTCCTTGTCCTCTGAGAGCTCACTATCTTCATTCTCAGGGAAGGTCCAGAGAAATGAGTGGTGTTGCCTGGGTTCATGGCTTACAAGGGCCAGAGCCAGGATTCAGCTCATCCCTCTCCTCCCCCAGTCTGTTTTCCCCTGCACCATGGGTGGTGCCATGGGTAATCTTGCAAAGAGCCTCAGTGTCCCCACTTGACCCTTCCAATCATTTTGTCATACAGTAGAGACAGGCCTCATGATTCCCATTTATAGCAGGAGAAACTAAAACTTGCAAGTGCAGTGGAGACCAAGGCCCAGACAAGCCCCTGTGTGCATCTCCCTTCCAGACCTCTGTTCATTTTCCTGCCCGGCCCCAGTTTCCCTTGGGGCCCAGTGAAGTTTCCTCCTCACCCCAGGGGAACCAGCTGGCTGTCCCACACATTGTGGGATGGACCGTATTGTGCTGGTTCTTATGGTTCCATGGCAGGTGTCCTCATCTCCCTGGGGAGGAAACAGAGCTGTGCAGGGCAAAAACCATGTCCTGAACTTGACTGCTTGGTGTCTATAGGTACATTCTGGCTCTTTCTCCTATTTATGTGAGTTTTCTTCTAAAATCAGCACTTTCATAGTTCTCTCTCTCCCTCTTCCTTTCTCCTCTCCCCTAAAGAATGATCTGTCTTTAAGAATGGCAATGGTGGGCTGGTGCAGGAAACAGTGTAGAGATGGAACAAGCAGTCTTGGTTACTGAGAACCTCAGGCACAGATTTAGCAGGAACACACAGCGCTAGAATTTGACCTTCTTCCAACAGAGCAATCTAGTGTGTGACACTTTTTCCATGCCCATACATATATACTGCATGCACTCAGCATGCACACATGTGCATGTATATGCATAAGCATACACACACACACACACACACACACACACACACACACACACACACACACAGAGGACTGCACCAGCTCCCACCACACATATCCCTCAGTGTGCACACTGTGTTCCAGTGACAGAGATAGCCCCTTGCAGAATTGCTATACAGCTTATACCAGTCTATGACATTGCTGGGGAGCTCAGAAGGACAAGAGTGATCAGGTGGTCTAAAAGCTGAACTCAATCTTTCAGAATCTTGGAGGCTAAAGAAAGACAGAAAGGCTGGGCGCTGCTGGCTACACAGGAGGCAGAGATCAGGTAAATAGTTGGAGAGACTGTATCTCGAAAAAAAACCCTTCACAAAAAAGGGCTGCTGGAGTAGCTCAAAGTGTAGGCCTTGAGTTTTAGCCCCAGTACCACAAAAATAAATAAGTAAATAGAAAGAAAGAAAAAGAAGTCTTTGGAAGGTGCAGAAGCAGCAGCCTTCAGACACTTCACAGGGAGTTGGCCCTTCCCTAGTTTCTTAAATCTCTCCTACACTCATGCCTCTGGCCCCCTTCAAGTAAAAACAAGGATGTACATGGTATCTTCAGTGTTAGGCGGAAATCAGCCCTGCAGCTGGAATACAGGTGCTGGCTGCCTGGAAAGTGAGAGGCTACTCCTGCAGGCCCTGCTGCCTCTGGCCTCTGTCCTCACCTATAGACTAGGACTCTGTGAGCTCAGTGGCCCTTATTCAATATCTGCTTAATGTGCCCTTGGGATACCCTGCAGGAGTGGGGCTGCCCTTCTATTGAATGGGTGGTGAATGAGGGAATGAATGGGTCCAGTCTGTGGAGTGTACCATCCCCTGGACAGATGTCTGAAAATCTATGTAGCCCAAGCAAATGGCCTCTCTACATGGCTATCAGCCACACTCATCTGGTACCCTTACCAACTGGGTACACAGCCAGTGGGACACTTGAATCAGGATGAAAACACCCATGTTCTCCCTTCATAGTAGCTTGCATGTATTCCTGGTCTTGTCTCATCCTTCTTATGTAACATCACTGGGTTTCTTTGTAAATCTCAGTGTTTTCCCTTATACTAGATAGGATGCACTGTTTGTTTCAACAACTGTGAACAGAGATCTGGGGCTAGATGAGTTTAATGAATTAGCCTAAGGAAACATAAGAAAAAGAAAGCTGGGTTTGATGGTGCAAACCTGTAAACCCAGTCCTCCAGAGGCTAAGGCAGGAGGATCACTTGTTCCAGACCACCCTGGGCTACACAGCAAGACCCTGTCTCAAAACAAAAACAAAAAATGGGTGAGGCTAAGAAGGAGATAGAAAAAAAGGCAGACCTGTGTCCAGAGACAGGACACAGGTAAGTACAAAGACTCTAGGCAAGGGAGAGGAGGAAATTTAATGGAGGGGGGGAAAAAAGACTAGACAGAGTCAGTTTTCTCATCTGTATAATGGGAATAATGGATAATAAACATGGTCCTGTATAGCCCCTTGGGTACTATCTCTGCCAGGGCAATGAAGAGCAGTGGTTAGCAAGTGAAGACAGAGATAAGTTCAAATCCCAGGTCTGCCTTCTTTTCTATCTCCTTCTTAGCCTCACCCATTTTTTGTTTTTGTTTTCAGACAGGGTCTTGCTATGTAGCCCAGGGTGGTCTGGAACAAGTGATCCTCCTGCCTTAGCCTCTGGAGGACTGGGTTTACAGGTTTGCACCATCATACCCAGCTTTCTTTTTCTTATGTTTCTTTAGGCTAATTCATTAAACTCATCTAGCCCCAGATCTCTGTTCAGAGCTGTTGAAACAAACAGTGCTTGTAAAATATTCACCAGACCATATAGTGCCTAGCACAGGGCACCGTACACAGTCATCATTAGCAATGAGCACTGTAATTCTGATTAATGGATTAGAAACACGTGGTGAGCTAGAGGGCCGTGGCTACAACACATTGTTAAGGCAGCCTTCATTTCTCCACTTCCCCTAAGCGTACTGCAGGAAGTAGGCATTCAGTACAGTTGGAACACACCCTAAGACACAGACAGAAAACCACCATCTCTGACTTAAGTTAGGAAATGATAAAAGACCATGTTTATCTACTGATAGACACATAACCTTAAAGTCAGAGTGGCTCCCAGGCCCACAGGCCTGGACAGTGGGAGTTGGAAGCATTCACCCAAGGGCTCAAGCAGAAGCCCAGGGGGTCAGTAACAGATGCAGAACAAAGTGTGTGTGGGGGACACCTCAGTAGAATCCAGGGCAGGGGTAGGGTGTGGACAGCCCATGAGTGGGGAGAGATGCCTTGGGTGTCTGAGTCCAATCCCACGAAGCATGTGAATGACAAAGCTGGGAGCAAGAGAGGTCACAGAGCACAAGAAGTGACCTACACACTTCTGTCCTTTAGGAGTGTGCTCTGAAGTCATGAGGCATGGGATCAGATTCTTTCTGTGATCAATTTACTAACTACAGTACCCGCTAGTCTATGGGTAAGTCTGGGCTGGTCCTCTGTCCTCAAGCATTTTCCTTTTAAATTCCTGTCCTCAGAAAAACGTTTGCTGAATGAGTAACCAGATAGCTGGTTGGAGTGTTCCATTTTACCCATCTGTTAAAAGACACCTTCCTGCTCATATTCAACCACAACAGACCAGGATCTTTAAAAACCAGGAGCATGGTGCCCTGTGTGGTGGTGCATACCTGTCATACCAGCATTAGGAAGATAGATGCAGGAGGACCTCAAGTCCAAGACCAGCCTGGGTTACTCAGTGAGTTAAAACCAAGACCTGCGTCAAACATGCCAGCCCACTGCAGGCCGCTGATTTGTAGCCTTGGGGGCTAATTTTAATTCTCTTCTTTACTTTTTAAAAATGTTTGCCAAAATTTTTATCCAAAACATGTAATTTATTTGTGTTTGTTTATTGATGTGACAGGGTCTTGCCATGTTGCTCAGGCTGGTCTCACATCCATGACTTCAAGTGATCCTTTCGCCCCAGCATTCTGAATAGCTGAGACTTAAAAAACAAAAAATGTGGGTTGCTACAAGGCCTGATGGCTCAGATACCTGAAAAAAGTTACACGGCCTCCTGCTCATAAATTAAACAGCCAATATGAGCTCCACAATCCTGTCTGACCTGCCAGTGTGAGAGCAGCTCAGTGTTAGCTATCTCTTCATGAGCCTCAGGAACTGTATTATCTAGAGTATGTGTGGCTTAGGATCTGAAGTAGGAAGCCTGTGCTGGGGACAGGGTGGGGCCCGGCCAGCTGAACTTCTAAAAGTTATTCCTTTTAGTATGGGCAAAGCATTTATTTCCACTTGCCTAATTTAAGAGTGTGACATGGGCCCTTAGACTTTGCCTATTTTAAACAACAGAATTCTAAAAACAGATAGAATACAGAATCAGGGAAGAATGAATAAAAACAACTGCAAAACAGAGAAATAGCCCAAATTAGCCACAAGGGCAGATTTCTGATTTTGCAAGGCCACTGTTTAGCACTTCAGCTGGAGGGAGGGGAATGGGCAAGGTGACGAGATGCTTTAATGCCATGGAGCAAATGTTGCTCCCTGCCTTTCCTGACTGACCCACCTGTCCTTTCCTCTGACTGTGGTCAAGATCATTCCTTTCCCCATTAGCCTCAGACCTTGGTGGTGACTATGGGCCATGACTGCCAGGCTGCCAAACACAGGCCTTGGTGTCCTACACATTCTGAAAAATATACAACACCAAATGACTGAGGAATCCACCCTAAAGGGTGCACAATTCTTAACTCCAACCCTCCTCTCAATAACCAGCTGTGTTCCAGGATGGAGGGACAGGGAAAGACAATGGCAGCATGCCCCCACAATCTCGAGGGCAAATGGCCAACAGTGGAAGGTGGGCAAGAAAGTGTGTATTCTGGCTGTTCTAGCACTCTGGGGAGAGAGCTACTGACCCTGGGGGGAGGGGGTGATTTCACACAACGGGTAGCATCTGGGTAGGATTCTGACCCATGCAAATGGAGCCAGAGGGAACCCTAGCAGGAAAGGCCCAGAGGCCTGGGGACAGAGAAGAGTCCAAGGCTTGGAGAGAGTACCAGATGAGGGCAGGGGATAGCATGAGGCTGGGCAGGCTCAGGTAGGTCTGGAAGATAACACTAAGGAATCTGGGATTTATCAAACCACCAGTGGCTCCAAGTGTTGGATTTCAGAGTCCACTATGAGTTTGACAAATATGGGGACTCAGGATAGATAACTGATTATTTTGCCAAATAAGGCCATTAAAAATCAAACCAAACCTAAACTAAAAATTCAACAGCAAATACCACTTTTTATTACCATCATTTCATACAAGAACATTTAATATCAAAAAAGTTGGAAGGACACAAACTCAACAAGACAGTCCTTTCACCACCAAAAAACAGCTGGTGCCCTCTTGCCGACACTCGTGACCACTACATTGTCCTTGTTCTCATTTTAACTCTGACAAATGGCACCTTCCTTGTTGAATGGGACTGAGATGTACAGCTATGGGACTGAGAGTGTCAGGCCAGTTCAGACCTGAGAGTTACACCTGTTTGCAAATCGAAGATGTGGCACACACTTTGTTAACAAATACAAAATGAGGCAAAGATTTTTGAAGTGCTGGGCATGGCACCTACCATGGAGCCCGCCTGCATAGGTCACCACTAGCAGCACAGCTGGAACTGCGGTTCCTCCCATGATCACATGGGTTGGGAAACACTGAGACTTTTACTATTCCTGCATTTGTTTCCGTAGGACTTGAATGTACAGTGTTCCCAATCTGCCTGACTGTGGAAGCTTCTCCATCGTGTCCCAGTTTGAGTGGCTCTTTGGGCAGACTGGGAGCCTCAAGGAGATTCACGTGAGGTTAGCACAGGCAAGATTAGAGAGGAGCAATACCAGCCCCACGAGGCGCTGGCAAGTGTTGGTGAAAGACACAGCCATGCACCCGACTGCCAGACAGGCCCAGTACCTCCAGATCAGAGTTGATGGAGGAGACCTCAGAGGAGCTGCTGGAAGACACTCGGGCCCGGATGACTTGAACAGGAGGATATGAGGGAGGCTCCTGCAGGGACGTGTCTCCTGTGCTCATCTGTCCATCCCCGGGCAGCCTGGTGGCACTGCAGCCTGCCTGCAAGATGTGTGGGAGAGGACAAGCAGCGATACTTACATGACTGTGCTTTTGAATAGCTAAAGCACTCACATACTTCGGAATTCTAAGGGCACAAAGGGTGTGCAGTGCAGTGTCTATCTGCACCCTCATCCTTCTGCATGCAGAGGCTACCAGGCTCTCATGTACACGCTCAAATACACGTGTGTGTTTCCCTATTTCCAGACATGGTAGCACACACTATTTTCTCTTCTACACTTTATTTCACCTAACGGTATACCTTAGAGATAGTTCTATATCAGAAGTTTGGGAGCATTATAGGTGCTCATAATCCATTTAACCAGTCCCCTACTGATGAATGCTTAGGGTGTATTTCCAACCTATCACTTTTCCAATCAATGCTGACTGCAGTAAGTTATATTGGACACCCAAGATTTCAGGGTACTTAGAGGGTCAACTCATAAGGCAGAATTGCGGGCTAGAAGGGACCATGCATTTGGACACTCAGTGCCAACGGTACACTCCATGGAGGCTTTGCAACTCATACCACAGCAGCAGATGAACGAGTTAGATCGTACAGGAAGAACACGTTTGTGAAATTATCTATCTATCATCTATCTGCCTAGCTAGCTACCTATTCTCTCACAGAGCTGGGATGAGGGGTTCCTCAGAGATCAGCAAAGCTTCATCAGCTGGACTTTAAGAGTCATGCAAGATTTTGGATTTTCCATTGACACACCACTCAGACTAACCCTGTTTCCTGAACAGGGATCTTTCACTAATTAACCTTGTAACCTCAGAAGGAAATTTGCCCTCTGAGTCTCCATTTCCTAACCTATCAAAGGCCTAGCCTCTGTCGAAGGGGGGCCATTGGGGTGTCGTGGAGCTCCAATGTACATACCCGGGACACATGAGAAGAGTGGCTAGAGTGCTGGGCCCCAAATTAAGCAAGCTCAGCCCTCGACAGGGTCAGTGTGCTGTTCCATGTGAGTCAGCTGGACAGGCAGAGAAAGTCCACAAAGGAACAAAGGCAGTATTCTGGAAGCTGCCCAGGAACACAGGTGAGGTGCTGCCCTGCTGCTCTCTGGGAGAAGGGGGCTGAAACAGGAACCCGTGGGCGGGGTGGGGAAGCAGGTGCACTGGCAACAGTGAGATTACACCCTACAATCCCCCAGGGCCTGCCCATACCTGAATCAACAGACAGAACAGAGTTTTCAGATGTTCCCAGAAAGGATAAGGCTTTTGATTCATGGGAGCCAGCCCCTCTGCCCTCCAGAGGCTCTGCCTGAATGGCTGAGCTGCTCCCCTGTACCTCCTGGACCATCTCTTTAGGACCAGTTCTTGGGAGTCAGGGAACAACACCTGTGTGCTCCCTTCACCCACTTCCAGATGGCCACCATGACAGGATCTCATCACACATGTGGCTGACAGGGTGCCAACAGTCCCCACAACCTTGTCACTGGGACATGCTCATCGAAGAAGGAGAAACAAGTAACAGCCAACTAAGCAGGTACGATATGGCAGTACAGGGCAGTGTTATCTTCATAAAAGCTCAGGCCCTAGAATTAGACAGGTTTCATTTGAAACCTGTTTTTATGATTTGCTGTGGGATCATGGGCAAGTTATTTATTCCCCTCCCTCTCCCCTGTGCTGGGCATTAAATCCAGGCCTTGTATATGCTAGGTGAGCATTCTACCACTAAACTATACCCCAGCCTTTCTGGAGTTGTTTTTTTTTTTTTTGTCCAGGCTGGTCCTGAACTCAGCCTCCTGAAGTGAGCCTCATAGGACTATAGGTGTGTGCCACTGTACCTGGCTCTGTGCCTCAATTTAAAATAATTATTAATTGTTGATAAGGTTTAAAAATAGAAGTAATCGTGTACCTACTTCAGGGTGGGAAGTATATGAGAATTTGTATTCATAATAATAGTGAACCATTTACTAAGTGCTTACTTGGAGTCAGACATGCTGCCAGGTAAGAGACAGTATATAGCATGGAGGTCAAGGGCGCAAACTCAGGCAGAGGCAGGTCAGAATCCTGGCTCAGCCACTGACAAGCTTTGCGACCTTGAGCAAGCTACTTAACCCCTCTTTGCTCCTGTCTCCTTGTCTGTAAAGTGAGAACACCACCTCAAGGACTGGCAATGTGTATAAGAGTTAACCTATATAAAGGACTTAGACCAGTACTCTAGCCCATAATAAGCTCCAGCTGAGGGTTGGCTGTAACTATTTACTTAGAGCCTGGCAAGTAGTTAGTTAGCTCTGAAGTGGTGTCCCTAGAGCTGACAGAGGTGGCTTCCTGCCCAGGCTTGGTGGACAATGGGGCCCTAGGCTCCCTCTCTGGGAGATGTCTCTCGCCCTCTGGTGGACACAGAAGGAAGCGGTGGAGTGGAAGCTCAGACATGCCTGTGGGCTTCAGTGGGGAAAATGCTGGAAGAACACTAATCCTAGCAGGAACCCACGCAACACTGAGGTACAAGGTCGGTGAACCACTAAGCTACACCCCAGCATCCCATCCCAGGAGACACTTCTGAAATTTCTTTTTCAGTAGTTCCAGGATTTTAAATTATCTAGCGCAAAGCTTTGGGCAGCTACCAGAGTTCTCTGTGTTTCCCCAAGGACTTCTCCCTCCCCCCATCAGAAGGGTGTCATGGCCACAGTGGGCTCCTCTCTGTAATCACATGCTCTGACTCTCTGAACTTCACTTACATCACACACAGGGGGCATCACACCCAACATCCAAGGGACAACTGGAAAGAGTAAGCCCAAACTCCTCCCTTGGAGCACCAGTGTCCTATGAGTAGCTGGGAAGGGGTAACATCACTGAGAATGTGCTCACAACGCACCTCTACTGAGGGCCCATGACTCCCAGGGTCTGGGCTGAGGAGAGGCAAGACAGGAGACAAAGTTAACCCTGCAGCAGGAGACAGCACACAGGGAAATCAGTCAGTGTGCTAAGGGCTTTGCAGAGAACTTTCAGAGGTAGTGAAGTGAGGGGGCAGAGCTCTGGACACTCCTTCTCCCTGAGGGCCTTTGGCGAAGGTAACATCTAGGTTGCAGTCTGGTAAGAAACAGGCAGCCATGGGCAGAGGAGCAGGGAGAACCTCTGTGCAGCTGGAGAGGAAGGACACAGGGCAGAGAACAGGGGGAGCACGTGGCAGGTGCACAGTGCGGACACAGTAGGGAGTGGGTGGGCCTGGGCCTGAGGGTCCTGGAGTCTCTGTAAGGAGTTTAGATTTTATTCTGTGTGGAAGGGGAAGTCAGGGGAGTGTTTTAAGCAAAGAAAGGTCACAATGTTTGTCAAAGAGCCTCTGGCTGCTTGCACAGATGAAGGGATGAGACGAGGGTGGCAGAGGAGAGGAAGAGCGGCTTCAGGAGACTGCTGGGCTCCACACCTATTTAAAGACAATATTCATAGGACCCCAAATGGATTGAATGGATGTGGGGATGCAGCAGGGAGGGGAGGAAGGAATTTTTGGCTTGAACCACTGCATGGACAGGGACAACCACTGTACGTGACAAGGAAGATGGGCAAGGAGCCAGTCTGGGCAGGGAGACCCAACCTTCTGTGTTGGAGTGGTGTGAGATGCCATGTGGCACTGTTGAATAGACGTCCAGGCATGGAGACTGGAACTGGGAGGAAGGAAGGGTGCACATACAGGCTGAGGACTTTGATGCACCAGGACTGAAAGCAACAGGACTGGGGGGGTCTCCAACAGAAGGGAGCATTCCTAGATGGACCTGGGGCACTCCCACCCAAAACCAAACTCACCAGAAGAAGCCAACAGAAGCCATGGGGAATGAATGGCCTGTGAAGATAGCAGAAAAGCAGGGGACAACGGAACTCAGATACCAGTGACTAAATGAGTGGAATCTCAATCAGAGCAGAAATGACCGTGGATTCAGCAACCTGGACATCACTGGTGACCTTGACAAGAGCAGTCTTAGTCACCTCTTTCCCCATCCTCTTCTTCCCAAGGACCTGGAGTGTGGGCCAGAACCCTGGGAGTCACGTGGAGTCCCCACCTTCTACTTCACAACTCTCTCCACTCCATCTTTGCCTCTCCATCTGCTCCAGCCTTGGCTTAAAGTTGTGCTGCCTCTTCTCAGGACCTCCCACTGTCCGCTACTGGCTGCCCTGCTTCTACTCTCCTTTCCCCTGCCCACCAGTAACACACAGCTGAGGCAGAAGGTGTGGGCCATGTGGCAGAGCACTTGCCTAACAAGTTCAAGGCCCTGAACCCCAGTACCAAAAAAAAAAAAAAAAAAAGACATTAATAAAATAAAATGCACAGCTGACATTAATTCCAGTACTGAAGCCTCCTGGGCTCCCACAACCCTCAGTCAGATCCTGCAGTGTGGTGATCTGACCCTTGCCTCCTCCCCACCCTTTCACCCCCTCACTCTGGGAGGGCAGCAGAACATGTCACCTCAAGTATGTCTCTTTGGCATTTGGATGATTTTGAGGTGAAGGCAAGTGAAAACCTGCAGAAGTGAGAGAAGCTATTTACTACCCTAATCGCCTGAAAGTAGAGCACAGTTATCCCTCGTATCTGCAGGGGTGGCTTCCAGGACTCCCACGGGATCCCCACAGATACCAATATCCTCGGATGCTCAAATCCCTGATGTAAAGTGGTGAGGAGTTTGCATATAACCTGTGTATATCCTCCCCTGTATACTTCAAATCATCTCTAAACACTATGCAAAAAGGTTCTTATGCCATATTGTGCAAGCAATAATGACAAGTCAAAAAGACTACATTTTCGGTACTAAGCAAAATTTTAACAATATTTTCAATCTGCAATTGGTTGAATGCAGAACCCATGGATAAAAAGAGCCAACTACATAAATTTCGCCTTTTGTAAAGGAAATTCACCTTTATAAAGGAAACTTCCCCTTGTGCACAGAGAGAGACAACTCCTCTGCATAACAGGACAGCCCTGCATTACCATGCCGTCACCTTCCATCCCCTTCTCTAGGTCACTCCCCACCCCAGAAGCTCTGACCTTTTCCTGTGTTTAGCCTAAGATAGTATAGAAGCCTTCACTATCTGGCCACCACTTTGAGCCACATTTTCTTTGTGAACGTCCATGTACAAGTAACTAAAGGTTTGTTTTTCTCTCTTATTCCTCTGTCTTCTATCAGTTTGAGTTACAGTCCTCAGCCATTGTACCTAAGAAGGTAGAGGTGAAAGACTTTCCTCCCTCACATGGATCCCAGAAGCTAAAGCATCACCTCCTTCAGGAAGCCTTCCAGGATGGCTTCCTACCCTTCTGGACACCCACCTGTGGCCCATGGACACTTGCCTGCTGTACGGGCTCGATGGTCAGCTCCATGTAGCGACTGATTGCTGTCATGGTCTTCAGTGACTTGCAGTGTGATAAAGTGGTAAGCGGCACCCAATCTGAGTTCTTCCAAGTGGAGACAGAGACAGAAAATTTTAAATCAGAAGATATTTTTAAAAAAAAATAAGGTCCCATTTCATTCAAAAAAATCTTTAGGGCATTTTGTCTGCTGTTTTTTGTTGGTGGTGTTGTTTGTTTTTAGGACATGTCTAACTTTATGCTTCCTATAAGATGTGTTCTCTCTTTCTCAGGTTAGTGCTCCCAAACTGCAGCACCACAGAACAAGCTGGTCTTGAAAACACACCCAAGTCATTCTGATTAGTTTAGTTCCATCCCCAAGTCATTCTGATTTAATTGGTGTGGAAGGGAGCTGAGCTCCCCAGTTGACTCTAAGGTGCTCAGAGTTTGGGAGTCACCACAGCAGGTGTCAAGTAAGTGCTGTGTGAGGTGGAGAAGGCACAGCTTGCCAGAGCCCACACCCATTTTCAGAGTGGGAACCTCAGGACAGAGCCCTCCCTCTGCATCACTAACAGGTTCTCAAGCGAGGCTGGCCCAGGGACCACACTTTGAGAACCACTGCTTTAAAGGGTTGCTGAAGAGATTCCAAAGGCTTCTGCTTCTCTATTCAGAATCCTGAGACACAGAGCTGCTGAAATCTTTGTGCTCCCTTTTGGGATGCAATTTCACAAGTTTCTAGGGTGGGTGGAAACACCTTTCCCTTGGGCCTTCCTGGATGCAAGCACCTAAATAAACAGCTTTTATTTTGGTTATATACCGTCTTGTATTTCAGTAACTCAGATCGCACTATTGAGCTTAGAACAATTGAAGGGGCAGCTTTACGTTTTCATCTGTCCAAATACACCCACTGCCCTCCCCATTCTCCATCCAGAGGAAGTTCAATCACAGCCTCAGTCCCCTCCCTGGAAGAGGAATATAAGGTAGTGAAGAGGCCAGGTAACAGGCAAAATTATTTTCCCCAAAAACATTAGTAAAAAGGGAGCAGTCTTCCATTCAAGTCTTTACAAGCTTTTCTGTAAAGTTTGGTACCATTATTTGGTACCAAGATCTACCCCCACACACTTGGAAGATGCCTATTCTTTTTTATTGTTGTTTTTTAAAAATTAGTGTATATTAATTGTACAAAGGTTTCTCTGTGATATTTCTATACATGTATATGGAACTAATATGTTTTGATGAAGGTGGGTGCTGGTGGCTCATACCTGTAATCCTAGCTACTTGGGAGGCTGAAATCTGGAGGACCAAGGTTCGAGGCCAGCCTGGGGAAATACTTTACAAGATCCCCATCTTCAAAATAACCAGAGAAAAATGGACTGGGGGTGTAGCTCAAGTGGCAGAGAACCTTCATTGCAAGTGTGAAGCCCTGAGTTCAAACCCTACTTCCACCAAAAACAACAAAATGATCTTTTGACGAAGACAAATCACTTCAATTAGAGTAAATTCTGGTTACTTTGTAGAGGTTACCCGAGTGAATCAGCCAAGAAGAAGAAAGGGGACTGGGGATTTAGCTCAGTAGCAGAGTGCTTGCATAGCATGTATAAAGTCTTGGGTTAGATGCCTAGCACTACAAAAATATGGAGACAAATGCATTTGCTCCAGACATACTAACTCTTACCAGTTACATAGCTGTAATTGTTGAGCCTTATTGTAAAGAACACTTTTAAAGATCAGTCTTTTAGCAATATCAACTAAAAAAAAGAAGTAACAGTTACATTGTAGTGACCACAAATGGGTCCTTGTGGCCTGAGATGAATTTCCAGAGCCAGGACACACACACATTCACACAGGCCAGACCAAACAGCTTGGTGTGACAATGAGCTAAGAACATGGTGTCAGGTGCTGATAGAGACGTGATATCAAAGATGTATGTGAAAGTGGAAATGCATATTTTGGGAAATATGAGTGGAAAATCACATTATTTTTAAATTAAGATATGAACTTATGTAGTATGTGAATTTATGTCTGTAAGTAAATTACTAAAAGACATAACTGGGTATTTGACCATTGCATCTACATTGCTAGAAGTATATCAAGCCCAGCAAATGATCAAAAAAAAATTGGTAAAAAGTTCTTGGAACCGGGAAAATGGAGGGTCCCACTGCCTTCAGGGTCACATTAGCTTTGGACAGAAACAACAGCTTTTCAAGTGACCAACTGGCTGAGTGTGCTGGGGCTTTCAGAATTCCCAAGTCCCAGCCTTGGTCAAGGCTCACTGCCTCTGTCCACCCTATCCAGTAAGCACTGTGGTAGGCAAGACGTTTTCCAGCCAAGAGACCTTGTCCTCAGTCCTGGCCTCCTGGTTTTCATCCTCTTTCTCTGAACAGGTCAAAAGGGCTTGGGTGTCAGCGTTCTCTCTGGCTTCAGTGACAAATCCCAAGGCTTGTCTCATCTTGCTCTTCATCACACATGACAGGAAAATGATCTGAGATGTGGGAGTTAAGGTACAAGGAAATGGAGCCCTTTCAGCTCCTGTTGCTACCCCTCACCCCACCCTTCCCTAGAGCCCACTCTGTCCTGCCTACTCCATACTTGTCCCTCCCCAGAGTTATCCTGCCTTGATCTGTCCCCAGATAGACACAGCTCATTTGAGGATAGAGCCAGGTCTGACTCTGCATTCCTGTCCCCAGGTAGATACATGCTAAAAGCCATCTTTCCTGAAAGGTCTGACTTGCAGTGACAGTCCTTGCAGTGGGTGGTAATGTCCCTTAGATTTCATATCCTGGAACCTCAGAATGTGACCTTATTTGGAAGTAGAATCTTTGTGCTGAATTAGTTACCATGGAGTCCCAGGGGAGTAGGGTAGGCCCAGCATCTAGTGACTGGAGTCTTTTTTTTTTTTTTTAAATCTGTTTCTTTCCTTTTCCAGTTTCACCTGCACTCCTTGGCTCATGAAGCTGGCCAGCAATGGAATCTGAGTCTTTTATTTATTTATTTTTTTGGTGGTGCTGGGGTTTGAACTCAGAGCCTCATGGTTGCTAGGCAGGTGCTCTTACCTCTTGAGCCACTCTGCCAGTGCATGACTGGAGTCCTTGTAAGAGGAACCATGCAGAGGCACCAAAGGGAAGGCCACGGGAAGACAGGGCAGAAGCTAAAATTATGAGGTCACAAGCTCAGGAATACCAGGAGTCAGCAGAAGCTGGCAGAAGCAAGGACAGCTGCTCCCTGAGAGCCTTCAAAGAGTGACCTGCCTTGATTTCAGATTTTTGGCTTATTTTCCACACACCCCACCACAAACACAGCAGTGCCATTCCCACTGCTGGCACCTCCAACACCGCCTCCAGTCCTCTGGCTGCATTTCACATGCCCTTGTGACAGTCATACAGGGTCACTTGTCAGACAGCACTCAGGGGACTCAGGAAGCCACTCAGCACCACTGACTGTCAGCAGCACTTGTCAGCTTTGATCTCTGCTTCTCCACCCCAGGCTCCAGCACCAGAGAGTAAAGGACAATTGGAAGAATGACCCTGCATGGCAGGTCAGCATGCATAGCCTTCTTCCAGCCCTGGGAGAAAGTGACTGCAGAAAAGAGGAGCAGGACTCATGGGAGGAGATGTCCGGCAAGGAGCAGAACTGAGCCTGGCATCTGGACCCCAGGACCCAGAACCTTCCAACCCCCCTCCATTGTTTCAGAGTGCGCCAGACACAGTCTTTTTCAAACAGGGAATGCACCAAACTGTAAATAATTACACTGCTGTCTGCCTGTCCTGAGCTTCAAACCACCCCTGGCCACCTGGTGAAATGCTGCCCACTAAGAGGGTAGCATGGCAGGATGGGGGTGAGACGCAGGCCTCGTCTGACTGCGGGCAGTCCAGCCGTCCCCTCTCCCCCACCTGGTGTGGATACAGCGAGGTCCAGCGCAGCCCCGCCAAGAGAGGTCAGGAACCAGGGCGTGGCCCGCAGCAGGTACTCAGGCTGCCGGTCATGGGCCACAATGGCCGAGGCATAGAGGAGGCCAGCCAGGGCCGACAGGAGCCGGCTCCACAGATGGATGCAGGAGAACGACTTCCCTCGGCACTGGGCACAGAGAGGAGGGGCTGGCAGGACGAACACTAGATCCTGCAGACCCAGGCCCCTCTGGAGCAGAGCAGGTTGGGCTGCAAACCCGGTACCCATGACCACTCTCCAAAGGCAGTGTTTCTGTTGGGCATCTGGTTTGCTCCCCAGCAAACTTTACTCATCCATCAGAAACTGCCCTCAACTTAACTCCGGGAAACATCTCCCTACCACTTCCACCCCATGGGGAGCGAGTCTTTGGGCCCTGACACACCTGACACATCGGCCTGGCACGGTGCCTTTTACTGAGCAACCCTTCACTCTCTACATATTCAGAGTGCTCCTGAGGGCAAGCTGGGGCCTTCCTCTCCCAGAGTCCAGCTCCTAACTGGGCAGGGGCTCTGGGATGCCAGGTGAGGGAAAGTGAGCCAGACTGAATTACGAAGAGCCACCGTCCAGCCCTTCTCTTGCCGGTACTACCAGTTCTGAACCAGGGAAGGTCAGGAAAACGAGAGAGAATATTCTGGACCTGGGGACAAGTGGTAGAGTGTTTGCCTACCAACTACAGGCCCTGAGTTGAAACCCCAGTACTGCCAAGAAAAAATTCTGAAAATTTTTAAGCCAAGGGGATATTTTTGTAGAACAAGTAATGGAGATGATGGTTCAAAAAATAAGAAGCAACTAAATATTTATATGTAAGTTGTTATGCAGGTATAAATCACATCTAAATGCATACACATAAAACTGCATATTAATTATACTGAACTGCGTAACATTTAATATATGAATATAAAATGTATGTCATTTATGTTGCTCATTAGGTGATTGTATTTAGAGGTATATAGAGCTTGGCTGAGTGGAAAAAACTCAGGGGAAAAGCATGTTATGGGTGATTTTCCCCCATCTTAATTTTCTAGTTCTTTTTTTTTGGTGGTACTGGGGTTTGAACTCACAGCCTCATGCTTGCTAGGCAGGTGCTCTACCACTTGAACCACTCTACCAGCATTCCCCCATTCTAATTTTAAATCTTAAAAAGAATCCTCAGGAATGTGACATTTAGTTCTGCATTTCAACTAGTTTTGTTCCCAGGCCTCTGTTTTTGGCCACCATTTGCTGAAGGCCAATGAACAGAGATAGCACAGTTGAGCACCTGGCCTTGAGGCGGGGGCTCTGCCCCAGGCCCCAGAGGTTGAAGGTGGAGATGATACCCTGTCCTGTGGGCCCTTCCCACATGGCACAGGATGCAGCAGAATATGGCCAGAGGTCCAAGCATCCTAGCCTGACCACTCCACTGCCAACCTTGGGGAGCTAATACAAGGGGTCAGAACACTGTTCTAGCCCCCTCAGGGGTCTCACTGCCCACTTACAGAGTGGGCAGCTGAGCCATGCCCAGGGATCCTTGCTCCCTCCCTTAGTCTAGAGATAGGACTCCTGAGGATAAGACCCAGCCCCAGGACATTCCTGGTGTCACAATATAGACTGAAGTCTCACACAAGCCACCTGTATTCCCTGAGTCCTGTTCCCCTGAACCTGCTCTAAACCATGATGCTTCTGGGTAAGTGGTTCTTTTTTGGCTAAATGATGGGTCTGTTTCACTTCCTAATGTCAGGTCCTGTTAGTGAGACAGGAAGAGTGTGGCAGAGTTGTCTGCAGAGAACACCTGCATGTGGCAGGACAGTTTCCACATGGGACCCATGGCTTGCTCAGATCCTTTCCTCCCCTCCCTTCCCCTCTCCTCTTCTCTCCACCTCCCTCGTGCCCGGACAGCCCTTCCCTCTTCCTCAGGTCCCATTTTTCCTTCCTAGTCACCATGACAGCTGCTACCACTCAAGGCCTGGAAGTGTGCACAGTTTCCAGCCCCACTCCCTTGAACAGTGTGGGAGCCTTCTCTCCTTCTTTCAAAACCCCAGACTCTTGTTTCTACCTTTCTTAGAGTGTTGAGGGCCAGGCTGCACTTCCTGTGTCTTCCATGAGACTGTGAGGACGGCCTGGAGCCTCTGGAATGCTCCTGATGCCCTAAGACCTGCCATGTGACCCACAGCCCCAGCCCCACCCCAGTCTCACGATTCTGGAGAATGGGGGAATCCGGGATGCCCAGGAGCCGAAGGCAGCAATGCCTCCCAGCAGGTAGCCAAGGACTTCAGTGTTTTCCTGTAAGAATAAGTGATACACTCATCACTCAAAGAGGACTGACTATCCCTATGTCTCAAGAAGCAGCCAACCTGATGAGTCCTTTTCTGCCTTTTGAAGTCTCTTCCTGACACTGGCAAAGGCTAATCCACCCAGGACCACCCGCAGCTTCCTCATAGTAGTAACTCAGCCTCACCTGCAGCAGGCTCCCCAGCAGCCTCCGCTGTGGCCCTTGGACAGGGGCTGAAGCCTTCGGGACAGCAGCCCAGAGAGCCCAGCCTGGGCCCAGGCTCAGGGGCAAGATGAGAGCAAACACACTGGCCCTGAGCCGCCGCCTCCTCTTCCTCTCTCGGGTACCTCGACCTGCAGGAGACACCAAACTCCCATGTGGCCCCTGGAACCTAGAGCTGGCCAGATGACTGCACGGAAAGGGCTGGTGCCAACTCCACCCAAGGTCCTGCAGCCAGGTCCCCCTCAGCCCCAAGGCCCTGGGGTTATTTTCTTCTTCCAGAGGCTTTGCCTTCCTACCCACCCCATACCTGGCTCTGTTTTCCTTCCTTGAGTGCAGAGGACAGTTACTGTAGGTATCTGTGTGCAGACAGCAGTGCCTTCCTCGACTAGGAACCCAAGGACAGTGCCCTGGCCACTTCTACAATCCACACAGAGCAGAACCCAGACAAGCTGGCCGAACACACCGAGTGAGTGTGTTTGTGCCTCACCACCTACACTGTGAGCAGGACAGACGGCATTTGAAAGCTTCTTTGGAATACAAGACAGACACTCTTCTGCACAGTTCTAAGAACATTTCTCTTCCCAGCAGCACCAGGTAGCTGGGTGTGTGTCGCAGTACCACTGACAAAGGCATTCCCTCTTTTGGATAAGGGTTCATGCACACTGATGTCTCTTCTCAGAAACCAGGTACTCAGAGCTCCTCATCCCATCTCAGCCCTTGCTCTGCCAGTAATGGTCCATGCCTATTTCTGGAATCCATGTCCAGAAGTTGTGGGGCTTTGTGTGGCCATCAGGACTTGCATGCTGACCTATCACATTCACCCCCCTGCAAAGTCATGCACTGCCATCCCTCCTCCTGCTGTGCTCTCAGACTCAGTACTTCCCTAATACCTGAAATCCAACCCCTCTCTCTGGCTGCCCATGGGGTGCACATGCCTCCCAAGCCAACAGCTCTACTAAAGTTTTAGAGCCCTGACTTTCTCATCTGGCTGAAGTTAGGGACATCGTTCATTTGTCTGTGCCTGGCAGAGGCCCCGCTCAGGGAATAACCAAGAGTAGGCACTCAGCATACTGTTGAATGGATGGATAAATGAAGACAGGAATGGAAGGCCACAATACTCACCTGAGTTAGACTTGGATCTGGATCCACAGACTGGGAAGAGAATGAACATAAAGTTCACTAAGTCAACAGCTGCTAGGTAGGCACCAGTGAAAACCTGGGAGCAAATGAAAATAAGCGTCTTGGCATTCAAGCATCTTTTTCTAGCAATTACGTCCCAGAATCCTGTCTGCCACATGGGCTAATACCGATATTGTTAGCCCAGTGATATTCCCAGCAATCCCAAGAAAAGTCCCTTTGATTGATGAGGAGAGGGGGTGTTCAAATGACCGATCCCTAGTTGCACAGATGTCCATCAGTAGAGATGGGCAAGAAGCAGCCCTGTGTTCCTGCCCCACACTCTTTCTACTGCATTGGTAGTCTTTGCTGTGTAACGGTGGCCTCGCCACTGAATCTCTCTGATCCCCAGTTTCTCCATCTGTAAAACCGGCATGAAACAGGGCCTCCCTCAAAGACTGTGAGGCAGATTTCTTGAGCTACTTTATGAAAAGAGCCTGAACCAGTGCCTGGAGAAAGAGACCTTTAAAGACCCAGCAACAACAGTACAGCCAGTGGTAAGAGCAGGCATTGTGGAGTATGGCTCCTGGCACTGTTACTTTACCAGATGGGTTAGCTTAAGAAGGTTATTTAACCTCTCTATGCCTTAGTTTCCACATCTGTAAAAGAAGGATGATGATGGTGAGAGCACCATGTCATAAGACGCTTTGAGGAATAGATGAGTTAATATATGAAAGATGCAGGTGCAAGGATGTAGATAAGTATTTAATAAGAACAAGCTATTATTCTATCCCATCAGCTAATGAGAAAGGGGATTTTTTTTTTTTTTTTTTTTTTGGCTATTTGATCCATGCTGGCCTTGAACTTGCTATCCTCCTGCCCCAGTCTCCTGAGAACTGGGAGCACAGCTGTGCATCACGATGCCTGGTGAGCAAGGGGATTTGCTTCTGCTCGAAGCAGAGTCTGGGACTCTCCCACTCATGTCCCAACCATAAGGCTGCCCTAGTGTCATTTCCACCTGGGTGGGTACAAGGTCAGGACCAGCCCCATGAAGTCCCTGAAGTGAGGACTAACAAGTTTTCCTTGAGATATGGGTTTGGACATAGGGCCCTTCTACACAGGTTTGGTTGAGGGAAACTACTGTTCCCTTGCCCCAAAGCTCACATTACCACCTGGGGAAGGACTCAGCTGCTCCTACATGAGCTGGGCTGCAGAGCTCTAAAACCAACAACCACAATAGTAACTATGGAGTGTTACTCTGAGCTGTCTGAAG
Organism: Castor canadensis; assembly: GCF_047511655.1. NCBI lineage: Eukaryota > Metazoa > Chordata > Mammalia > Rodentia > Castoridae > Castor > Castor canadensis. The sequence continues at coordinate 76,064,481 of NC_133390.1, read as the reverse complement.
TGATGGGCTGCAAACAGCAGTGGGCAGTTCCTTGCCCTTATGGAGTTGACTTTCTTGAGGGGCGATTAACATACAATAAGCAACAAACAGAAGTGTATGATGTGGTAGGGGGAAAGTTACAGAGAAAATAGAACAGGGTAGGGGAGCCTGGAGCACTGGTGGAAGAGGTAGGTTACAACTATAAACAGGAGATGCCTTATTTATTTATTTTGGTGGGACTGAGGTTTGAACTCAGAGCTTCATGCTTGCAAAGTATGTGCTCTATCACTCCAGTCCATTTTGTTCTGATTATTTTTGAAGATGGGGTCTTCTGAACTTTTTGCCCAGGCTGGCCTCAAACCATAATCCTCTCCATCTCAGTTCCCCAAGTAGCTAGGATTACAGGTATGAGCCACTGGCACCCGGCAAGAGAGGGCTTATTTTTGAAGGTGGCTTTGAACAAACACTGAAAGGAAGTGAGTAGTGAGTCACATGGATATCAGAGAGTATTTGAAGCAAGAGTATTTGAAGGGGGCAGGAAGAATGGAAGGGCACAGGCCCAAGAGGAATCTATGCCTTGCATGCTGAAGGATGTAGAGAAAGGGAAGTCAGATTTGTGCTGGGCTGGGCCACTGTCACCTGCAGGCCCTACCAACCTGGATCGTGAGCTGTCTGGCCAGAATCGCCCCAACGGTGTCACACAGACTGGTCAGGAGGCAGCACGCAGCACACAGGGCTGACTGACCCTGTCCAGATTTCTTTGCACATTTCAGGTAGAGAAGCCTGGGTGACAGGGGTGTGGACAGAACACAGGAGCCATGAGTTTGGGGAAAGACCAAAGCCATGAGTTTGGGGAAAGACCAGAGACGTGCTTTGTCAGAGGACCCTGACAAAGCACGTCCTCCCCCAGGTATGCAGCAGGTGTTTCTGAACTTAGTTTATGGATGGAGAAGAAAAGATTAGAAGAACCCCAAGACACTGGGTCAAAAAGTCCACAGTAAGAGCCAGAGCTCACGGGTGGAGGCAGGATGGTTCTCTACCGGGGAGGGTGACCTCCCCCAGTCAGGCCAAGTCAATGTAATGACCAACTTCTCCACCCCTAAACACTAGGTTTCAGGTCTTATTATCTGAAACGGAAGCAAGAGGGTTAAACAGTAACCAAGCACCACAGCCAATGACAGAGCTAACTGCCTACATTAAAAAGTCCACTTGCTTCTCTGAAATTCAAGTGAAATCCTTCCAATCCATCCTGGCTCTGCACACCTGCATCCAAGTTGAGCATGCTCTTTATACAGAGAAAACAAAAGTCAAAGATACCATGGCACTCTGGGCTACCCTCCCCCTAGATCCCCTTCTTCATGCCGCTCACACATCCAGGAACACACACAGATGGGCAGGCAGGTGAGAAGTGGCCAGAGGTCCCTCTGGCAGCATCACTGACTGGATCTGACATACTTGGTTCTAGATGTCTCCCTGCTGCTTTTCTATGGAGACACTGGGGATGGATCACAGCTCTGGTGTCATTCCGTTTAACCAGAGGCTGAGCATTAGCCCTTGGGAATAACATTCAGGATGGAAGGGATGGAAGGGCCAATCCAGGCCCAAAGTTCACAGTGGAACCATCAACCATTAATCTGGGTTCCTGAAAACACTCAAAGTCAAGAAATGAAGATTCAAATTACAGACTGTCAGAGTTGGACCCAAATTAGCAGTAATTTATTTTAATCCTCCCATTTAAGAGAGAAAACTGACGCTTAGGGTGATAAGGTGAGTTGACAGCAGGTCTTCTGGTTTCACATTGGAGGCTTTGTTCTGTGCCCTGCTGCTCTCAACCATCTCCCCAGCTCTCAGGGTCCAGGGACCTCAGGCTGACCTTTGCCTACCCCACACACCTCTTGGAGAAGGCATTCCCTGAAGAGAGATGGAGGTTTGGGGATGTGGGGGTGGTACTGAGACCAGAGCTAGGCAGGGCAAAAAGGCAGAGGCCCTGCTCTCAGAATGGTCAGGTGGGCATCCTGTCCAAACCTCAGTGTCCAGGTGGCTGACGCGACTAACAGTGTTGGCCTCAGACAGTGGTGAAGAACAAAGGAGATAATATGTACTGTGCCCCCTGAGTTTCTATCCTCCGACCCAGAGAGCCTGCAAGGCTGCCCCTGTGTTACAAAACCTGGGTTCCCTTCTTTCAATTCACTCAGGCTATTTAACCTCAGAGTAACTCTGGGCTCCTCATCTGTACGTGTGCTAACAGCACCTCCCTCATGGGCTTGTGGCAGGGACTGAATGAGTGACTAAATGCAACACTAGCCCATGTCTCTTTATTCTACTCCAGTTGCTGTGCATTGGAGCTGCAGACTGCAACAGGACAGAAAGCCTGAGGGGACTATCTACTGTGTGAGGTGAGCCAGCTTGGGGAAGGGAGGTTTTCTCCCCTGCTGGGGAACACTTGGGTGTCACCATCCCCGGCACTGCCTCTGAATTTCTGTGCCTGGGACAGGATGGCTGAAGACCCCAAAGCTTCACCCTTAGAACCCAGGCTACCAAGAACCACCTGGCCAGACCTCTGCAGGTGCTGCAGGGAGAAGACAAAAGCTCTGGCCAGGGTAAACCATCACGGCCATCTCCTGTCCCAGCTAAGAGGGATGTGGGTAAATTGAGGCCAAGCACATGGAAGGACTTGCTAACATCCCCAAGGGCTGATGGAAGAACTGGCGCGATAATGTTTAATGAGCACTTACTAAGTGCTTTCTCAGTACTGCCTCATTTAACCCTCCCATCCATTTTATGAGGTATTATCCCATTGACACGAGGCCCAGCTCATATGGCGAGCCAACGGGGAAGGGGCTGACAATAGAACCCAGACAGGACCTCATGCCCTGCACCACGCAGCCTCCCGCTGCTGGCTCTCAGCCCGGCTTCCTTGTGCGTGGAATCCGGAAAGAAGGATCCGACTTCAGTCCACAGAGAAACGTTAGATTTCATGCGGGACTTGTGTTGCCAAGTCCATGCCCCCCTTTCCGCCCCTTCCTCTAGGTCTCCTCCCATGACAGCCCCCTACCCCCACCCCGCGTGGGTCCCGGCCCCATTACAGCGCGTGGGCGGCGATCCAGCAGCAGGAGGCGCAGATCCACAGGCCGAAGGAGATGCAGACGCGGTGGCGGGCGAAGCAGCGGTCTAGGTAGTCCCAGTTCCAGAGCGCGGGCGCGGGCGCGGGGCTGGGCGCCTCCTCCATGGCGCGGCCCCGCGCGTCTCCCCGGCGCGCAGCTCCCAGTGGCCGCAGCCCCGGGTGTCGCCGCCCGCGCCCCTCCTCTGGGCTCGGCTCTGCAGCGCGGCCGAGGTAGACGCGCCCCCTGCAGCCCCCAGGCGCGGGCGGCGACACCCGGGAAAAGTTTCCGGGACCGCGCGGCTCCCCAGCCTCGCGCTATTGTCGGGGTCGGCGGGGCGCAGGTCGCCCCCCAGCGGCGGAGCCGGGAGCAGCCGCCGCACAAAGGCTGCACGCGCCCCGCCCCCGAGGCCGCGGCAGTGCGGGGCCGCCCGACCCTGGGCTGTCGCCCGACCGGCCCACGCCGCGCCGGTCCCCGGAAGGCGCTTTGTCCCCTCACTATCCGCCCCACTCCCTGAGCCCGCCAATGCACACAGCTGCGGTCAAAGTGCTAGGGTGTACGGCACCCCGAGGTGCGCGGTCTCTGGTCCCCAGTGTTAAAGGTGCAACACAAAGGGTGGTGGGCGACCGGGAGGAAAGATGCAGCGGTGCTGGGAAGCAGATCGCACACTCCTCCCACTGTCTTCTGAAGCTGTCAACAGCACCCTCTGTCCCCACCAAGGGACGGACGTCATCCTAGATCGCGGCCAGCAGTCCTGCCACACTGCCACACAATTCAGGCTGTTTTTCCTCCAAAACTATTATGATATTTTAACATTTTTATTGACTTTAGGAAGTTCGCTTGAAGGAATACATCACTATCATTTGGGGTGTTTTTGTTTTGTTTTGCCTTTTTTTTTTTTTTGCGGTACTGAGGTTTGAACTCAGGGCCTACACCTTGAGCCACTCCGCCAGCCCTTTTTTGTGGTGGGTTTTTTCGAGATGAGGTCGCTTGAACTATTTGCCGGGACGTCTCTGCCTCCTGAGTAGCTAGAATTACAAGGCGTGAGCCACCAGTGCACCGCTAAAATTTTCTCTCTCTCTCTCTCTCTCTCTCTGTATTTCTTTCTATAGCAGTACTAGGGATTGAACCCAGGGCACACTATCACTTAAGTCTCCAGTGTTTTTCTTCATTTTTTAAAAATGATGCCCTTAGGGGCTGGGAATGTAGCGCCTCAGTAGAGCACTTGCCCAGCATGTAGGAGGCCTAGGCTTCCTCGCCAAAAACCAGAGTCCTATGTTGAAATCCAATCACCAAGTTGATGTATCAGAAGGTGGGGCCTTTAGGAAGCCATAAGGTCATGAGGATGGAACTCACAGCAAGAAGCTGCCATTTATGACCCAGAAAGCAGGCTCTTAGCAGACAGCAAACTTGCTAGTGCTTTGATCTTGGAGTCCTAGATTCCAGAAACTGTAAAAAAATAAATGTATGCTGTCTATAACTCATCAAGTCTGAAGTATTTTGTTACAGGTTACTGAATGGACTAAGTAAGACAAGGCTTGTACTAGAAGCTAGGGACACACTATTGAGAGAAACAGACATGTTTCTTTCCCTCCTGGGGTTTACAGCCTAGTAGTAGAGACAGTAAAGCGAAGTATGTTATTAACATAATGGGGCCCAAACTAAAGTGAAACAATTAAGATGAAGTGATAAAATGAAGAACCTAGAGGCATGATTAAAGGATTAAATTTCAAAAGGGAAAATGCATAACTCACGTTTCTTGTCTAGGGTAATAGTAAGCACCCACTGTGTCTTCCAAGCTGAACCACTGGCAGTGCCCCGTGAGGGAACCCCTATCTGACATCCTTGCCCCTGGCTCCTCCAGGGTTCTGCTGTGTGTCCTATGTGCTTGTACAGAGCTGTCTCTGCATTTTCCTCAGAACATACCTGTGATTGTCTACATCCTTGGCTTCTCTGGTGACTTTGTCTACCTGCCACATTTCCAAAGATCATCTACTCACTATCTGTCCCAATCAGTGCAACCCTCCCCTTTGTGTCACCATCTTACCAGGCCCTAAGGCAGGGCTACCATCTGTGATCTCCTTTTTGTACATTTGCTCTGGGTGGTTTGGGCAGGGCTGCACCCCGTGTGAGGGATATGGTGGGGGAGGAAGGGGGAATCTCTTCCTTGTCTTGTCTCTTGCAATTCTGGTGGCCACCTGGCCTTGCCTGTGTCACTGTAGCCAATCTCTATGGTAACATGGCCTTCTCCTCTTGTGTGTGTCAAATCTCCCTCTGCCCCTGTCATACAGAGTGACACTTAATCATAACTCAAATGAGACTCCTTCTCCATAGAAGATAGCATTTATAGGCTGCAGGCCTTAGGACCTGATATTTTGGGAGGCCATTATTCAGCCCACTGTGCTGTGTTCCCCAGCACAAAGCTATGGAGAGAGATGGCTCTCAGTGGAAGGGCTGCTGGCAGTCACCATGGCATGCAAAAACCTGCAGCAGGCAGGGCGTGAATTGCAGGGCCTGCACATCTTGACCTGGAATTCTCCCTCTCCTCATTGCGGCTGTGACTTGAGGGCAAAGCCCTTGGGCCTCCCTGCACTTGTGTGTGTTCCTAGCTGTAAACAAGGGAGATCGCCGCTACCTTGTCATCACTGGAGATTCTGCAGCTCAAGGACTGGCACGCCTAGGCGATGGAAGATGGTGCAGTCATTGCTTTCCCTAGGAAGCACCTCAGATCACCAACAAACTGGCTCAAAGGGAGTATGAAGAGGAAAGTCAGTCACGGTGGCGACACCAGGCTCAGCTCTTGCTTCTCCTCTTCCTTTCTTGCCCACCAGAGGGCTTCTGGCATTTTGCCTGTCTGCAGTCAGACGTTCTTCCCAAACTTAATTTTTTTAAAAAATTAAGATACATATGTAGTAAATTGGTTACTGTAGAGGAGAAAATTAACATTTCCATTGTCTCACATTGTCACCAGCACCTAGAATCTACTCATGTGGCAAAAATCTTGAGTACAATACAGGATTATTATTATTATTATTATTATTATTATTATTATTATTATTAGTTTTTGGTAGGACTAGGGTTTGAATTCAGGGCTTCACACTTGAAAAGCAGGTGCTCTACTGCTTGAGCCACACCTCCCATCCAGGATTATTAGCTATAGTGTTCTCATTTTGTTTCTTGACTTGTTTCTCCCACAGATTTGCTACTTTGTATCCTTTGACTTACAATCTCATTTATTCCCACACCCAGGCTTTATTCTGCCTCTGTGTATTCTACCTTTTTGATTTTTACATTTCATATGTAAGTGAGATCATGCAATATTTTTTCTTTCTGTAGACACACTTAGTGGAATGCCCTCCAGGTTCCATCTACCTATGAGACATTGTCCCACTGTGTTGCCCAGGATGACTTCAAATCCTAGGCAGGCTCAAGTGATCTTCCTGCCTCAGCCTCCTGAGTGGCTGGGATTCTATATAGGCACATGGCACCACACCCAGCAGTTAGCACTTGCTCTTTCTAGCAGGTATGAGGCGGTATCTAGAGGTCTGGATTATCATTTCCCTAATGAGTAGTGGTGTTGAGCACCTTCTCATGTACCTGTTGGTTATTTTTATGTCATCGTTGAAGAAATGTCTATTCAAATCCTTTGCCCATTTTTTAGTTAAGCTCTATGTGTTCTTACTATTGAGTTGTAGGAGTTTTTGTGTACCTTGAAAATTAGCTCCTTGTCAGACAGTCATGTGTCACTTCATGATGGGGACATGATATAAGAAATGAATCATTGGGCAATTTAGTCATTGTGTGAACACCATGGAGTGTATTTGCACACCTAGATGGTAGAGCCCACTAAACACAAGGTCATATGGGGTGTGTATGTGTGTACAGCAAATGTTTTTTCCTACTGTCTAGGTTGCCTTTTCATTTTGTTGATTATTTCCTTTGCTGTGCAGAAGCTTTTTGGTTTATATAGTCCCATTTGTTTTTGCTTTTATATTTGCTTTTGTACTCTGAGCTTTTGGTATGATAGCTAAGAAATCATTGTCAAGTCCAATGTCAAGTAGCTTTCCCCTCATGTTTTCTCTTCGCAGTTTTATGGTTTCAGTTTTAGTCTTTTATCCATTTTTTTGGGGGGGACTGGGATTTGAACTCAAGGCCTCACACTTGTTAGGCAGGTGCTCTTATCACTTGGGCCACTCCCCCAGCCCCTTTTATTCATTTTGAGTCAATTTTTGTACTTAAAGTCCAATTTCTTGTCTTTCTATCTTTTCTCTCTCTCTTTTCTTTCTTTCTGCCTATGGAAGTCCTGTTTCTCAACATCATTTAATCCTTTCTCCATTGTATCTTTTTGGTACCCTTGTTGAAAATTAGTTGACCATATATGTTTGGATTTATTTCTGGATTCTCTATTCTGCTCCATCAGTCTATGTGTCTGTACCATCCTATTACTTTGTCATATAATTTTAAATCAGGAAGTGTGATGTCAGCACCTTTTTTTGTCTCTCAGAATTGCTTGGCTATTCAGGGTCTTTCCTGGTTCCATACAAATTTTCAGATTGCCTTTTCTATTTCTGTGAAAAATGCCAGTGGGATTTTCATAGGAATTGCATTTATGATCGCTTTAGGCAATCTGGACATTTTAACAGTATTAATTCTTTCCATTTATAAACATGACTATCTTCCCATTTATTGTGCCCTCTTCAATTTCTTTCATCAGTGTTAGTAGCAGTATTTAGTATACAAGTCTTTCTCCCCCTTGGTTAATTTTTTTTTTTTTTTGCTGGAGTTATGGTTTGAACTCAGGACCTCACGCTTGCTAGGCAGGCGCTCTACCGCTTGAACCACTCTGCCAGCCCTTTTTTATGTTGAGTATTTTTAAGATAGGGTCTCCTGAACTATTTGTCTGGGCTAGCCTCAAACTGCAATCCTCCTGATTTCTGCCTTCTGAGTAGCTAGGATTATAGGCATGAGCCAGCAGGACCTGGCCCCTTGGTTAAATTTCTAAGTGTTTTAATTTTTTTTTTTTTGACAACATAAGTGAGGTTTTCTCTCTAGCATCCTCTCTCTGTCTGTCTCTGATTCTCTGGCTCTCTCTTTTGGTCCAGTCCATTTTGTGTAGAGATGCTACAGATTTTTGTATGTTGACTTTATATCTTGCAAATTAACTGAACTCATTTATTAGATCTAATTTTTTTTTGGTTTTCTAGACATTGGAGAATGTCATCTGCGAATGAAGACTTTCTTCCTTCTGATTTGAAGTCCTTACTCCTGTTTACCTGCTCTTCACAGTACTTCCAATGTGAAGCTGAATAGAGCGGGTTGAGCTCCATCCTTGCTGGTACCAGATCTTAGAGAGGAAGCTTAGCTTTCCGCCGTTAATTATGATGCTACCTGTGGGACTTTTTTTCTTTTTTTTTGAGGTTTGGAGTTTGAACATCTTGCTGGGCAGACACTCTACCATTTGAGCCACGCCCCCAGCCCTTTTTGCTTTAATTATTTTTCAGATAGGGTATCACATTTTTGCCCAGGGCTGGCTTCCAACTGCGATCTTCCTACTTCTGCCTCCCATGCTATGTTGCTGGTGTCACAGGTATGCACCAAAAGACCCAGCTTGTTGGTTGAGATGGGGTCTCTCTAATGTTTTGCCTGGTCTGACCTTGAGCCATGATCCTCCTGATCTTTGCCTCCTGAGTAGCTGGGATTATAGAACTTTTTTTTTTTTTTGGATCAAGAAGAGATATTGAACTATGTTGATTTTTTTTTCTGCATCAGTTGATATGATCATGTGGTTTTTGCCTGTCAGTCTGTGAATATGATGTGTCACACTGATGGATTTACATATATTTGTCCAGTCTTGCATGCCAGATCACGATGTATAATCTTTTTGATGTGTTGTTGTGTTTTATTTCCTAATATTTTATTGAGGGTTTTTGCATCAATGTTCATCAGAGTCCTTGGCTTATAGTTTCTTTTCCTGGTCATGTCTTTGGCTTAGGTATCAGGTCAATGCTGATTTTGCAAAATGTGTTAGGAAGTATTCTTGCCAGCTCTGTTTTTTGGAAGCATTTAGAAAGTATTGATATTAAGTCTTCTTTGAAGTTTGGTAGAATTCAGCTGTAAAGCCATCTGGTCTTGGGCTTTTTTTGTTGGGAGGTTTTAAATTACTGTTCAATCTCTTTGTTTTTGGTTGTTTGGGCTTTTTGCCTTTTCCTGATTCAGCCATGGTAGGTTATATCTTCCTAGGAATTTCTCTTTTTTTTCTAGGATATCAACATCCCAGACTTTACACTCATGTATGCAACTGCCCACTGGTGCTTCCACTTAAATCTCTAAATGAACAGGTCAAATGCCAAACTGACTTTCCCTCCAGAAGCTCCAGGACACTGAGTCAGTCAAGGTAGCAAGATGGCAGGGGAGAAGCTTTGGTACCACCTCATGCTTTGGGCACTGAGCTCATGGCACTAGCCCCAAGACATTGACCTTTGGGGAAAGGCAAGCAGCAGAGATACTGCAGCATGGGGAGGAGACAAGGTGAGGTACAGTCAGGACTGTCCTTGCAAAACATTTAGGACTCTGGAGTCTAATCAACTCCCTCACCCAAGACCCCTACCCGTTCCTTTTCCAGGATCTTCAGCTGCTGGCAGCCGCTCAGGAACTAAAGATGTTTTTTTGGCCATGGTTCAGAGACTGGAAAAGAAAAACTAACATGAGGACATAGCACTTGTCCTCCTGGGCAGTGGGCCACGCCACTGTGCATAGGCATTTCCTGTTGGCAGTGGCTGTGTAGCCTTGGGCATTGTCTTGTGAAGAAGGAAGGGCTGAGCAACCTGGGCCACCCACGGGAGTTTTCCGTTGGGTGAGGACACAGTGCTGGGGCCACTGCTTCCTGCCAGTGTTCTTTTGAGGCGCGTTACTTAGAAGAAGGGTTATGGCTACTCTGAAACAAAATTGATGAAAACAAAAACAAAACTTTTCCATTAGTCTGGCTTCCCTGCTATGCAGAAAGCAGCTCTAAGAGAACAGATCTTGCAGTAATAGCATTTTTAGATCTTAATCAAGCCCATTGTGGACATGCTGGGGTGTCATGATTGAAGCAGGTGGTAAGACTGTTGGGGTCCTGGGTTCTATCTAGAACTTTGTCTTGCAATCCCATTTCAATTGGAAAAATGAGAGCAAGTACCCAAACAAAAGGCTAAAATCTCTCTCTTTTTTGTTTTTTGAAAAGCACTTTTCAAAATTATTCTCTAAAATATTTCTCCGTTAGTTGCTGCTGCTTCCAAATCAATACAACCATAGTCCAGGCAGCTAAGTTATTTTGAATACAGAAGCCAACTTGTTTGGTTTTGGTTCTTTCCTGGAAGGGTTCATCAGAGCTAGTTGTGTGCTGTAAAAATTATGGTAACCACTCTTTACATTTAGTAATTTAGACAAAGAATACAGAAGAGCTGAGTGTGGTGGCACATGCATGTAATCCAAGTACTTGGGAGGTGAATGCAAGAAGATCCCAATTTGAGACCAGCCTGGACTACATAGACATAGTGAGACTGTATCTTAAAATTTTTTAAAAAATCATAGTGAAAATAAGAGGCTGAGAGGAAGAAGAGAAAATGAGCAAAGGACATATTTACCTTTACATTGGTGTAGCTAGTTGCATTTCTAGCTGTCCTCTGTGACTGCTGAGGACTCAGAAGAGATGTTACCAGTTTCCCCTGGCTCAGGAGTAGCGCTGAACAACACGGAGCACCTCTTAGGATCTGCTTGTTCAGGAGCTGGATACCGTTGGAGCAGGGAAAAGACACTCGGACCACACTCTGGGCCCCAGACACTCTACTGAGGAGCCCGGACCCCCAGTCACCAGCAAGAGACCGGGGGATTCTACCTACACCTTAATGACGAGAGCAAAAGGATAATGTAAATCTGCACTTATTTCCAGTTTAATGTAGGAACCCTCACCTACTCCTACCCGCCCCCCACCATGTCTTCATTCCCCAGTTAAACAAGTGGAAGAAGCCCAGAGGGTCTCTCTGCTTTCTAAGTCAAGTGCTGTTCAGATCCACTGGCTTAGGAGGGAGAGCTCCCTCTAATCAGATACCTGACAACCCCGTGTATCTTGGCACAGCTGCCCCATGATGGCCACAGTCTGGAATATCCAGGCAAGCCTATGAAAACAAAATTCTCAGCCTCTATAATTAAGAATGCTGGAGAGGTATATATGTCACTTCATATTTCCTATAGAGAGTCACATAGACGGGAAGGAATGAGTGTCTTCTGTGCTGATGTATGCATACCTAATGACTTTGCCATCCTCCTTCTGGATATGTACCCAGCAGAAATGCAGAGTGTTCGTTTAATGCCACATAGGTAGCCAGGAGCCACAGGTAGCTGCTTGTATTGAAATGTAAATCAAAATTCAGTCCCTCTGAATCACACTAGCCACATTTCAAGTGTCCAATAGCCACATATGGCTATAGGTACCTATTGGACAGCACAGATCACAGAACGCTTCTATTATAACAGAAAGTTCTATTGGTAAGGTCAGCACTGTATTAGAGCACCCACACAGGTGCTGAAAACCCAAGCCTGGAGCCAGGTGTGGTGATGCGTGTCTGTAATCCCAACACTCGAGAAGCTAGAGCAGGAGGATCATGAGTTCAAAGCCAACCTGGGCTACATACCAAGACCTCTCCACTACCATTTTGAAACACAACAAAACCTAGGACTTAGGCATATAATACTGTACAACAATGAAAATGAATGCTCTGCTATTTACTACACTTAACTGTACAAGGGACAAAGTATGCACATGTGAAAAAATGAATTAAGGAAAAGAGAAACAACAAACCCAGTACAGGGGAGTGTCACAATGCTGGGTTAAGGAAGCCAGATACATAAGAATGCACACCGCAGATTCTGTTTATCTGCCATACACAGGGGAAAAGGTCAGAGAGTGGCCATACTTGGGAGGGTGGATAGTGGCTGAAAGGAAGCACAAAGTGGGTGTCTGGGGTGCTGGTCAGGTTCTGTGCACTGGTTGCATCAGTGTGTTGCTTGTGAAATTTGCTGTCTGCACACTTGTGACTTGTGTGTGCACTTTCTGTACACAGCACACTTCAATAAAACATTTAGAATTCAGAGTGTTTTGTACTTTTTACTTATACATTGCCATTTCTTATAGAATGTTCAAAAATGTTTTCCCTTCATACCTGGGAGTCTATGGGAAGCAAAATCTTTCCTTCCAGTATGTTTTCTTCATCTTCAACTGGATACGGTGTGGTGTACACAATACAGCAGCAATCGGGTACTAGGGGCAAAAATTACTTTCCTCACTTCAGAGACTGAAGATACAAGGTGGCACTTAGATTTCTGGCCTGCTTCCACATTTCCCAGTTTACCCTCCAAGAAACATATGTGGCTCTTGGCTTCCTGACAAGAACCTTAATGTCCTTTTAATTTCCTGAAAGTAAACAGATGACAGATGTACAGCATCTGTAAAGGGCAGTGCATTCCTTGTAACACAATGGTGAAAAATGATAATGATAATGACTAATTCATAAGCCTAGATTATAAAACTCCCCAACAAGATGGGAATACCTGAAAGGAAATGGTGAGGAGTGCTTAATGAGATAGATCCTGGGTAGAAGCAAAGATGAAAATAGAAATTCCCCAATTAGGATGTCCTTGGACTCCTCAGCGCTAAGCAAAGATTAGGTTTAGTCACTTTATTGGGGAGGTAACTCCAGGGAGTGGAAAGAGGAAAAGAAGAGTGATGAAGGGTGAGTTAATGAAGTGGTGCCAGCTATGGGTATCTGGGGCTCACTTATACTAGGATCTTTTTTTTGGCAGTACTAGGGCTTGAACTCAGGGCTTCACGCTTGCTAGGCAGGCACTCTACTGCTTGAGCCACTCTGCTAGCCACACTAGGATCTTTTGAGGGAGAGACATGTAGAATGAACCCAGTGACAGGAAAGCAGAGGTGACTGATGGGCCCCCATCCTTATTGTAGTTCATTTGTATGAAATGTCCTGAATAGGCAACTTACGTCTACACGAAGTAGATTAGTGCTTGATTAGAGCTGGAGTAGCAGGAATGCTGAGGACCATGGCTACACAGTATGGACTCCTTTTGGGTTGATAAAAATGTTGTACAGCTGGGGATGTGCTTGTGTTAGAGCACCTGCCTAGCAAGTGTGAGGCCCTGAGTTCAAACCCCAGTATTGCAAAAAAAAAAAGAAAAAAAAAGTTGTACAATTGATTGCAGTGGTTGAACAACTCTGTGAATATGCTGAAACCACTTAATTCTCTGCTTTACATTGATGAATTGTATGCTATATAAATCACATCTCAATGAAATTGTTACACAAGCAAAACTTACTCCAAGGAAGCATATGCTCTGTCCATTCAGTCTAAAGATTGCTGCCATATGTGTCTGCCTATTCTTCAGTAAATGAATCAGTGTTTTCACATTCCACTTTTTTTTTTTTTTTGGTTGACTTTAAACCCAGGGTCTTGCCCATGCTAAACACCTGCTCTACCATTACTCCAGCACTTGTTCCCCTTCTATCATGAACTTTTTATGCTGCCTTACTTTTCTCAAATAAAAGGGAATGACTGGAGGGATGTTACAGGAGATAAATAGTACTTCATCTTTGCTTTCTTTACATCTATGTCAGCCTTGATGTGGAAAACACTTTTACCTGTTTTTTTGACAGGCAGGTTTGGAACTCACCATCCTCCTGCCTCAGTCTCTGAATATTGGGATTACAGATTTGCATTGCCTGACTTCACCGCTTAAATAAGAATTAGAATGTGTCATTGATTACTTGTGTAACTTGTTAGCTGATCTCATTTTTCAGAAAATACCTGGAATCCCTTCATAGATTCCAAGACTCCATATGATTTGGTCCTTCCTAACTTCCAGACTAGCATTCCCTCCTGCTTCAGAGCCCTCCTTAGTTGTGGGTCATTTTCCGGATTACCTTCCAGTCACAAGGTGGCTGGTCAATAAACATTTGTTAAATGGATGAATAAACATAATTCCCTGGAATAACATTTTTGCTGGGTATGACATGTCTTAAGTACAGCTATACACTGCTTAATGATGGGAAGGCATTGTTAGCTGATTTCATGGTTGTACGAACATTAGAATGTGCTTATTTAAATTAAGACGCCAAGCTGTGGGTAGCAGTATTTTGTGTGTGTGTGTGTGTGTGTGTGTGTGTGTGTGTACTGGGGAATTGAACCCAGGGCCTCATACATGCTGGAGTAGATGGTATTTTAAGGGACCACCCCTGTAACTGCAGTCCACTATTGAATTGTTATGTGCACTAAGGCAATACAGTCAAAGGAAGGACTTCTTAACTATGAATTTATGGATCAACCAGAGCTGTCAGTGAATTGTCTGACATAATGCACATTATCCTATGTATATTGGAATGCATTTTTTCTGGAGCATTCCCCCAAAACACCTAGGATATAAAATAAGATTAAAGACCTGAGTTGAAGGAATAACAAGACTCAGAGGCTGAAAGAGCATTATGAAGAATGTGATGTGGAAGGTAAAGTGCCCTGCCTCACTCCTGACACTAAGTACAGAGTACTTAGGTACTAATGACATCAGCGATCCCTATGACTAAAGTAAAAAAGTAGCCGATGAGCTGCCTCTTCTCACTCACTTGTGGGTCTTTTCAAATGGGCGAGCTTTGGTGATGGGGATTTCCACATGGAAGGTGATGCTCCAGGAGCTTTTTGAACTTCCCATGCCAGTCCCCTCAGCCCTCTGCTATTTTAGGGGTGTGCTGAATGCGTGTGGGTGAGGTTGAGAATGAATCAAAATAATGTCCTCAAAAGAATCCATCTAAAATCCCAGTCATGTTTTAGCAAATTAAAACTTAAAAGAATGTGGAATGTCCAAATAGTAGTTTATTTACTTAGACCAACAGAAACATAGCAATTTAATTCTCAACTTTTTAAAAACAATCCCTCTATTCA
Organism: Castor canadensis; assembly: GCF_047511655.1. NCBI lineage: Eukaryota > Metazoa > Chordata > Mammalia > Rodentia > Castoridae > Castor > Castor canadensis. The sequence continues at coordinate 76,049,417 of NC_133390.1, read as the reverse complement.
CAAATTAGTATACATTTGTGTATATGATTACACAAACAAATACTTATGATTTATTCCCTCACCTTAAATTCAGCCTTCAATAGGACTAGGTTTCTGGGGCCCCTAATGACTATTTGGTCAGAGCCTGTGTTTCCGGGAGCCCCTCAGTCTTGATGTCAAGAGCTCTCCACAAGAGCAGGGTCCATTCTACAACGCTAGGGTATTGGCAAAGTTCCACAGGCCAACAGCAGCTTTTGTTCTTCTCCATCAGCACAGTGCAGATGCCATTTCTGCTGCAGCCCACGCTCACATATCCAGATGCTTGTAGAGTCTACGACTTTTCTCCTTTTTATTTCTGTTGCCATGTTTCTTCCAGGGCTTCCCAGTCCCGTTCTCAGCGCTCGTGATATTTGCAGTCACCAGGCCACTCCCAGGCTTGTAACCCATCACAGCCTGGACTCCTTTGGTCAAAGCTCGCACATTCTCCTGGGAAACAAGAGAAAACGTGGCTTGAGATGTCAGCAGGCTACCTCCTGGGCTCTCGTGGAGCATAGTATTGTTTAAGATTGTTTAAGGAGCACTTCAAGGTGAACATGAGCAAATCACTCAAGACTGCCCTCTCCTGGAGGACAAAGTCTCTATCTCTCCCCATCCCTTCCATGTTAAGCTTCCTGGCATTCTGTCTTTAGTTCACCTATTTTCCCTCCTCCCTTCTCTACTCCATTTAGTCCTATGGCTTTGAATGCCATCCACAACATCTATAACTAAACACAGAATACTGGATGTTTTTTTGGAAAACTCTACCTTGACATTCAATCTATCTCAAACCACATTAGACACAAATTCTAAAGAAATTTTAAATGTATTTAGTTAAAAAAAAATTAACCCAATATGATTTGTAAGTATAAAACAGTATTCCATAATCTTTGTATAATAGTAAAATGTTATTCTTAAGGGCTAAAATTTAGATATATGAATTATATTCCAAAAAAAAGAAGATATATGAATTATACTGATTGCAGTGATGGTCACACAACTCTGTGAATATACTATAAACTACTGAATAGTAAAAGGGTGTGTGTGGAGCTGGGTATGGTTGTTCATGCCTATAAGCCCAACACTTAGGAAGCTGAGGCAGTGAGGCTGGTGAAATTGAGTTCAAAGTTGACATGGGCTACACAGTGAGATTTTGTCTAAAAAACGGCAGTGTGGAAACTTAAATACTGATGTATGAAATGTGAATACATTTACTTGTTACAAAGAATGTACTGGATCAGAAGTTAAAGACTTTTTAAACTTACTTGATGGAAGAAAGCTTTGTCAACTACATTTTCAATCTGTTTTGCTTTTTTATTTCCACCTGGCATTTTTATTTCATCACCATTCACTTTGTTCTCTAAGAGTTGCTGGTGTTGATACTGAAATGTCACAGGATCTCTTCCGGGAGGAGGATGGCAGTATAGCAGCTTACCCTACAAAAACAACATAGATGACGAGTGCCATCGTAAGTGCCATGTGTGTCACCCAGGAGAGAAAAGGTCGTCAGAGGACGCATGTCAACCAGTCACATGTTGAGGGAGCTTTCCGCTTTTGACTGAGTTTTGGTCCACTGCAAGTGAAGAGTCCTAATAAAAACACCAATGCTGATCCTTCAAGAGCTCTACAGACCTAATTTGTTCAGAGCTTGAGACTACTGTGATTTTTTTTTTCCTCTGTGCTCTTTTTTACTTTGTTTGCATTTCTACTAAGTATTCTTCTGTGCACTTTTGTGATTATACTTCTGGTAAGTATTTTCCAAAACAAAAACCAGGACACAAGTGAACAATTATGACAGAACTAATGGGAACTGAGGCTAGGATTCTAAAATTAAGATAGCTCCTAAGGAGCTGGGAGTCAGGGGGAGGGTTAGGCAGGAGGATTGAAAGTTCAAGGTCAAAACGGGCTACATAGTGAGATGCTCTTTCAACAATAGCAGCGGCAAAAGACTTCTTAAGGGCCAGAGGTTTGGCTAGGTGGTATAGTAGTTGCCTAGTAAACATTTGGACTGTAAAAAAAAAAAAAAGAAAGGAAAAAAAAACCTCCTGAACTCATGTATGTTCCTCTTTCCACCATAAATGCTTTAAAAACTGTGACTGTTAACTCATTGCCCACACTTAATAAAAGGAAAACAAATAGATGATCTTCCTTACAGATAGTATTAACTACTGTCTTTCTGGACTGTAGTCAGGACAATATGGCTTCCCACTTTTATTTTATGCTCCAAGAATTTCATTGATGTGGCCTTGAGGATGGAATAAAGCCAATCCCTTGCAAGTAGTTATTACCAGGAACCTGGAATACATAACAATTCTTAGGGGCAAAGACAACTGATGTTATGTACATTTAGTCCTTTCCATTAATACACTCACTATTATGTGCTAGGCACTGAGTGTGGTGATATTATACATACACATATATGCCTATATGCTTTGTTTTCATGTATTTCCCGTAATTTCATGAGCTAGGTACTATTAATCTCTATTTTTCTCATAAGGAAAACCCAAATAGCAGGTTCTCAATGGTAATAAAGGAATAATAACTTCTTAGACTTGTTATTTTAATTTTTTGTGATGCTGGTGACTGAATCTAGGGCCTGCACACGCTAAGCATGTGCTCTCTCACTGGGCTACAACTCCCGTCCTCTTGTTTTTGTGGTACTGGAGATTGATCTCAGAGACTTGAGCTTGCTCTTCTACTTGAGCCACTTCCAGTCCTTCTTATGTATTTTTAATGGGATACATATAAAAAAGTTAGAAAGCTCTGAATATAAGTGTTAGCTGTCACTTCTTTGTTACTACAAGCATGGGTAGAAAGGCATGCAGACAATACTACAGTGAAGACTGTGATAACAGTTACAATGGAAACAAGCAAAAGCCTATAGGAGACAGAAAACTAGATGCATAAATCAATAATTTTCAGTGATTACTGGTGTCCAGAGATCTTCATCTTTCCTCCCATAACATTATCAGTCACTTCTATACGATGATAACCATCCTGAATTAAGAAAATAGTAACTCCAGTTATAATGCCAACTCAGTGAAAAGTATCTCTTTATAACTTAACAGGTTGCCATTAGCTAAGAAAACCTGCTTATTCAAGAGAGCTATCTGACTCTTTTTGGTGGCACTAGGTTTTAAACTCAGGGCTTGCACTGGCTAGGCATGCACTATTACTGCTTGAACCACTTCACCAGCTCAAGAGAACTATAATAAATAGGATTTACTTGCCTTGACATAATCCTTTAGGATATAGCGTGCAGATCGAGGTTGGTCTGGCTGTCCGTGTGCTGTCATGAATCCCCGCATATCTGTGGGAGAAAAGAATTGTACAAAACCTCAGAAGACAGAGTATCACAGCAAAGACAAGTGAGGTTATGTACATTTAGTCCTTTTCATTAATACACTCACTATGCATGCTTATTCCTACCTTTTAAAAAAATTAACTCATTATCATTATGGAACATATTTTGTTTATTTAGCATTAAAAACATTTGCTAGCCAGGCCCAATGGCTCATGTCTATAGTCCCACATACTTGGGAGGCAGTGATCAGTATGACTGCAATTCAAGTCCAGCCCAGCCAAAAAGTTAGGCTGGGCTCAATCAGTAAGCTGGGAGTGGAGGCATGTGCCTGTCATTTCAGCTACAAGGAAGGTAAAATAAGGAAGATTGCGGTCCAGGCCAGTCTGGGCAATAACATGAGACTTTACTGGAAAAATAACTAAAGCAAAAAGGACTGGGTTCATGGTTAGAGTGGCAGACCTGCCTAGCAAGTATGAAACCCTGAGTTCAAACTCTAGTACTGCAAAAACCAAACCAAACCAACCTAAATAAACCAAAAACCAAACCAAACAAAACCACCACTAAAAATCACTTGCTAATGCAAGAGAATAGACCATGTAGGTATATCTTCTATCTTAACAACCACCTAGCACCATGTTATGAAAGACAGTTTCAATTTCTCTGCATTCTAGTTTTTTTCTATCCCTTGATCTTAAACCTTTATTTATGGAGGCCACCTGTGCAAGAATTATTATTAGTAAAACCAAAAGCCCAAAAGCAAAAGAACAAGCTTTCTTATTTAATGACATATACCCTTTTTTTTTTTGAGGCAGGGTCTTGCTACAAAGCCTGTGGTTAACCTGGTAATCCTACTACATCAGCCTCCCAGGTGCTGGGATTACAGGTGTTAATTACCCTCATCTGGGTTCATTTTTTTTTTTTTGGTGGTGGTACTGGGGCTTGAACTCAGGACTTCACACTTGCTAGACAGGCACTCTGCCATCTGAGCCACTCTGCCAGCCCTTTTTTCATGTTGTGCATTTTCAAGATAGGGTCTCCTGAACTAATTGACTAGGGCTGGCTTTGGACCACGATCCTCCTGATTTCTGCCTTCTTCTGATTAGCTAGGACTTCAGGCATCAGCCACTGGCTTCATTCCTTTTTTTTCCAGTTTCCCAAATATACCATAAAGGTCTCTTTAATATTAACTTGATTAGTAGGCAGTGGCAAAACACAATGGTAAAGAATATGGACTTTTCAGATAACTACGACCTCAGGATGGCTCCTAAACAGGCTAAATTTTAGTTAAAGTGGGTCTTTCACAGGTTAGGAAACCTGATTTACCTCACCTCTAAAGACCCAAATAAGCCAGCATCCTTCCAATGTTGGTGTGGCCAAACTCTCAACTGGCCCATCCTTCATTCTCTGTATTTGGTCTGAATAAACCAAAGGAAATACATTTGTCATTTGTTCTACTGACTGAATTAAATGCAAATAAGAATGATGTATTTTCCCTAATAAAGGGAATGACTTTGGAATGAATTATTGGTACAACATGAGCGAATCTCAGGGTGATGGGTGATTTTGCTGAGTAGGAGGAGCCAAGATCCCACACCACATGGCTGTACCTACCCAAGCCTCCAGGACAGTGACCTCAGAAACTACACGACTGATCATTTGTTTTTACAAACTGTGTGGTCATTTGTTTTTAGAAACTAGCCTATTACTGGCTTTCTCAGGTAACATTAGATAAAAAATAGTATTTACTCTATGTTTTTTTAAAATATGGTTTTTCTACTGCATGGACCAATTAATCTTTGTTTTTTTGGTGGTACTGGGGTTTGAATTCAGGGCCTTGCACTTGCTAGGCAGATGCTCTACCATTTGAGCCATGCCTCCAGCCTAAAAAACAGTATTTGCAATATTAAAGGATAAAATAGCTGGGGGTACGGCTCACTGGTTCAGTGTATGCTTACCCCTCCCCCAAATTTCTCTGTTATTTCTCTTAAGTAACTATATTGGTATTTTTTGCTCCTGTTTTAAAATAACATGCAACTCACATCCATAAGCTGTCAACAGTTCTTCTGAGGATGGAGGTCGATGGGGATCTTCATCTTCTCTAGGCTTTATGATATTAATGCCATAGGTAGCTTCTAAAACATGTCGTGGAATATTCTGGCAAACGTAAATTCGTCAAGAAATCTACTCTCCCCATCTAAACCATGCTGCTAAAAACATGGCACTTCCTATTTCTATGGCTCTTTCTCCTATCTAAATGAAGAGTATAGTTTCTTTTTCTTTTAAACAAAGTTTTATGCACAATGATACACTTCCAAATGAATTTGTTAAATAGTATTATCTTTAAAACAGACCTTAATGAACAAGATTATTGCTGGAGGTGTAGTTCAAGCAGTAGAGCGTCTGCTTAGCCAACAAAGCCCCGAGTTCAAATCCCAGAACCACCAACAAAGATTATAAATTACAACTGTGAGATAATCCTAACTTAGATACAAAGCAGAGTAGCTTTCTAATTCCTAAAGCTATGCAAAATATGCAAGATTACTTTTCCTTCTTTGCCTAATCTGCCACAGTTTATCTGTACTTTTCTTAAACCACTTACAAGACTCTACCTTGTACTAGTTACTCATATACATGCTTCACATCCCCCAATGATGCTCCTTCAAAGGCAGGATCTGACTGACTTATGCCTGTATCCTCCACAGTACCTAACCATATCTGATTACAGTAAATGCTCAATACATGCCTGATTATTTACAGAGAAACAAAAAATACAGAAAAGCATGAATATCTATGTTCCCAACTAGTGAGAGTAACAAAGTCACCTATTACATATTAAACCATGTAAGCTTTTAAACCTTCATACTAATCTCTGTGGTGCATCCTTTGGTCCACTTAGCACACTTTCACACACATATATGCACTTATGAATACAAGGTACTATGTTTCATGATATTAAAAATTCATAAAAATGGTGCCATGCTGTTTATGTGTTTGCATTGTTTTGAGGTTTACTCAGGTCACTATATATAGAAGTAGTGAATTGCTTTTAACAATTATTAGTATTCCTTTTTACCGATATATTATTCTTTTTAGCATGAGCATGGACAAATTAATTCTTACTCATCATTTCTTAGAAAAAAAGAGAACATATTAGGAATAAAAAGCAGCCTTAAACAGTCATTGAGGATCTTGCTGAGAAGTGGGTAGGATATGGAATTTTACCCTCCTCACAAGCTAACTGGCTAGCGTGCCTGTTACACAGTTTAAATCTCCTGTTGTCTATCAGCACCCATGCACGAAACAGTAACAGACTGGCCTGTTAACTTTTGAGTAGGGTAAAATCTTAAGACCATGCACAGATTTTAAGAGTGCTTTCCTTTTCTGTCTGTTTCCTCAAGTGTAAGAAAATGGGAATAACAGCAATATCTACCTCAAGGTTATTTTTTAAGCATTAAATATTACTTAGTAAACATTAGAAAAGCAAAAAGCAAGCAGCCAATAAATGTTAGTTATAATGATTAAATACAATCAACTGTGAGGTAGATATCCCCATTTTATACAAAAGGGAACATATTTTAAGCAAGGTTAGCAAGTTTTCCAAGGTCACTCTAATAGTTAGATGGTATATTACCCAGGTCTGCAACTTGGGCAGAGAATGTGAAGGCTGCTCTTCCATTTATACTAGTCACACTGCTGAAATCAGAAGACAAGATTCTAAATCTGAAGTCCTGATGCTGTCTCACTGTGGAAGCTTATGCAGGTCATTAGTATTTTAGTTTCTCCATTCATAAAGTATCAGATCTGAATCACTGAAATGCTGTTGGAAGGCAACACCCCACAAAACCTTGAATCTCTAACACATACAGAACCACCAGAGTGTGCTCAAAACAAAGGATATTAGTGATACAGGTGGGACATGATCTCTCATCTGGTCAATTGGTAGAATTCCATTGCAAGTCATCTCTGCCTTGGTAGACACAAAGGATGGCATCACCAGGCCAGGGCAGTCACATAAGCAGAGGCCAGGCTCCACATAGAGAGTCTGAGAGACAAATGAGAAGTTCAAATTGGGCATATGGCAGATGACAGGAAAGAGCAGCAGCATGACTGGCAAAGAGCTATAGAAATACCTGGAAATGCTTGGTGTGACCGGGTGTGGCAGACACAGATACTTTCTTGTTGCCCATGATGGTGTTGATGGTTGAACTCTTACCAACATTAGGGTAACCCACCTACAAGAGAATCAGCAGTTACCAGGAGCCACAATACAGCTATGAAAGACCCAGATAGTATACAAGTGGTGGCAAGGGTAGAATAAGCTTCTGGTTACTCTGGAAGAGTATTTGAAATAGGTGCTCAGTGAGTTTATTGACCTTGCTTGGAGTGGGTACATTTATTCAGACCCATCTCCAGTGATGAACAGTTCAAATATACGTTTTTTGTTGCAACTTCCATAAGGGGGGAAGCTGAGCATCAGAAAGACATTAATAACTGCAAATACAAGCATTTTAAATTTAGAAAACTACTGGGCATGTGGCAGGTAGTCAATAGATATTTGTAGTAAATTAAGATTTCTCAGGATTTCTAAAGTGAGACATTTAGAAAGTTAAGGGAGGCTGCTTATTGTTTCTAAATGAAAGAAACTTAACAGAGAAGGTGGACTTTTTGATGCATGTGGAAATGAACTTTTAGCAATAGGACAATATGAACAACAGAGAATGAAAAGCTGAGAGAAATTAAGTAACTTTCCCAATGCTCATCTCAAGTTAGTTATAATGCAAAATACATCAAAGTCTGCCTGACTCCAGACACATTCTTTTAACTAGTGCACTAAAATAATGTCAATCTATTTTAGTCATTTTAAATAGGGTTTTTGTTTTTTTTTTTTTGGTGGGAGGTAAGGGCGGAAGGGGAGGAGGCTCAAAAATAATTAGGATTAGTTATACTTGGCTTATAACTGAAGAGATTTTTAAACCTGCAGTGACCTCCTCCTTTCCTCCACTCTATTTCATTCTCCTGGATGGAAGTTCTTTACAATAAATCCCTTCTCTAACATCTTACAATTCCTTAGCTAAGCCATCTGGAGCCACACTGTATCCCCTTGTGTGGGGACTTCCACAGGTACTTTTGGAAGGGTATACATAGTTGGGATGTGATCTACTTTCTCCTATTTGCTATGTAGTGTTTATGTAATGAAAGCGTCTGTCATAGTTTACCTGGCCAAGATATTGGGATTCCCCCTAACATGCATCTGAATCATTTGCTATGTTAGTTGGCAGGATGCCAAAAGAACACTATACTAGAAGTTCTCTTACTCTCCTGTTTTGGAAGCTTTCTTGGCAACTGACAGAACAAGAGCTGAACCGGAAGGAGACTGGAGAACATACTAAATATGAATAAGTATGTAACCACTATAAACCTTGAGGAAGTTTGTGTTTTGAGTTAGGCTCTACCCATCACACTGCCTCCTGACGTCAGAAACCTGATTGCTCTCTGGTGTCCTTGTATAGCTACCACAGGATGGTGAATAAAGGCCCTCGTATGGTGTGTTTTACAACATACTTCATCTTACCAGTCCAATAGTAAGTTGCCCTTCTTTCATCTTCTTCCCAGTGTGTAGCTGCTTAAAAAGCTCCAGTAATTCCTGCTTCGATACTAGGTGGCTAAAATTGTGTATTTTCCTCCTTTGTGGGGTTTTCCTTTCTTTAGCCTTGGAATCCACAGTACAGCTTTCCTCCCAGTCCCCACCACAGGCCTTGTCATCAGGGTTGTTGTCTTCTTCTGAGCACGTCTGCCAATCTTCCTCCTCTTCCTCCAGACAGTCCTCATACTCACTGTCATCCTCATTGCTAGTGGAATCTCCACTAAATGAGAGGGAATCTGTGCCTGGGAGGCAGTTGGTCTCACTGTGATGAATTTCACTCTCTTCCAAACTGGAGTTTTCAGATTCAATTGTACTGGCTTCTCCCCTATCTCCTCTTACTTGTTCCTGATGAAACCACAGAAGCCACAAAAGTTCAGAAGGATGCAACTATGCTTTTTATTTTAGTAAAAACACTCAATGAGCTAGTTATGTAAGATGAACAGAGGCTAAGAAAAGTTATGTTGGTGACTGGAAAGGGTGACACAAGCAGGAGGCAAAGTGAGCTCTTTAGTGCAAGGACACACAGCCAAACCATCAGCAGTGGTGCCCTCAGGAGTGGCAAACCTTCACTTTTTTTGTGGCAGTATTAGGCAAGCACTCTATCCATGAGCAATAACCCCAGTCCTGCTATACTTTTATAATTGCCTTTAGTAGGTCAAAAAGCAACATGGAGCACAGACCCCTGTGTGTGAAAGCAGAAGCAGCAAAATTCCACTCTAGATGTGGAAATTATTTTCTGAAAAGAGAAAGGTAAAAATCATTTACTACTCATGGGTAGTAAAGAATTAATATTCTTCTGAATCCCTATTGACAACGAAGCAGAATTAGGATAATTTACGGTATCACTAATTCTTTGTTTTTGTTTTGAGATAGGTTTTCACTATTTAAGCCAGGCTGGCCTACTGTTTCAGCCTGATTCATGGGATTATAAGCATGTACCATCATGCCCCACTCAATATCACTGATTTTTATTAACAAGGCTGAATTGGTTAGGATTTGAAAGTGATATAAACCTTGTAAAATTTCTTAGTTTTAGAATGGGACACAATGAACTCAGTCAAACAGGTATCTTAAACATTAGGAAGGTAGAGATAAAAATAAAATGTCAGGAAAACAAGGATGATTTCATGATCATGTCTGGCAATCTCAAAAGAAACCTGGTTTACAAGAGAACCATAAAGTTAGAAGGTATTTTCATGATAAATGAATACAAAGGAGTCAGTGGGTCCTCACTGTGAGCGTTTCTGAATCATTTTAAAATATGAAAGCAGCATAAAAACAAAACTGTGAAATTAACATGAATGTTTAGTAGAAAAATTAAGTTGAGAAGCAGTTCAGTTGCAGGAAAAATGCTAAAACAAACAAAAGGATTTTGCAGTAGTTATGTTAAATTAAAAAGGAAGGAGAGTCGATCATTTGGGGACCCTGTAACTTGATAGATGCCAAGAGGTATTTCACTAAAATAAAACAGTCATGTATTTTAAAGAAAGAAGAGGACAACCAGAGAGGAAGCAAGCAGCAAACTGTCAGGCAAGAAGATAGTAAACATCAAGCTATTTTAAATAAGTTCACATGTGTTTCCTTATCAGACATGCTTGTATATATGAAATCACAACCTGAGAAATCATGGAGAACAGTGGTGCCTCCTAAAAAGGAAGAAAACAGTATCTTCCATAAGCTAAGCACTATTAACCCAGAAACTGACACTGAAACAATTTACATGCTTGCTGGTGAGCTCTAAACATAAGACAATCAGGCTTTCCTAAGAACATATCATGCAAACAATTCCATTTCCCTTTGGAATCTACTACTTGTTCAGATTGAGGATGGTCAATGATACAGAAACTAATCTTTTCTCCATTGCTGATTGAATACTGGCTTAGTTTATCAGGACAGAACATTGTAGGGATATATATTTATTTAAACACTTCTTTAAGACATTGACTTCCAGGACAAGCTTCAAACTGGAGCAATGGTTAAAGGGACAAATTATGGAGCCCGACTGCCTGAGGATAATAAATACCTATCTTATTCCTAAGAAGATTAAATAAATAAAATATATAAAGTGTTTACAACAGAAGTCCCTGGTAGAGAGTAAGTTTTTAATTGTATCAGATTTGTTTATTCTTGTGAATATATTTATATTGGTTCAGAGTGCTTAAAAAGTCCACAATAATTAGAGATAAGGGCAAAATAGTTTCTGCTGGGTATCGAGGGGGTAGCGGGGAGAGGGAGGGGGCAGTGTGGGTGGTAAGGGAGGGGGTAGGGGCAGGGGGGAGAAATGACCCAAGCATTATATGCACATATGAATAATAAAAAAATAAAAACTAAAAAAAAAAATGTTCACAAAAGATCACAGGGGTCCTATCTCTGGTTCTAGCATGTTCAGTAAGTTATCAGTGACTTATACACATATATAGAAGGGCAAGCACACAAAATATACAGATGATTCAAAGCTCAAAGAAGAAAAAAACCAAACTTTACATTAAAATAATGAACTCTACTTTGATACTAACCCATTAACATTACTATCCCAAGTTGAGGTAAAAACAAAACCAATTTTCCATAAGTAAAAATGGAAGGAGATCTGCTAATAAGTCTTTTTCTTTTTAAATATTTGAGGGATTTGGTTGTGCATGGTTAATCAGCCAACAGCGTAATAGAGCTCCTGAAAGAGGATGAATTAACAGAGGGTCAAATTAAGGGGAGTATCCTAATCACAAGAAATTCGGGTCTTTCTGTTTATGCCCCAGGCAAACAACACCTGGAATAATGTATTCAATTAGGTGCTGCCAATTTTAACCATAATCCTAACATAGACAGTTCTCAGGATGAGGGCCCTGGAGATGATGTCTACAAGAAATCTGGCAGTAGAAAATGTGCAGTCTGGTACAAAAGGAAGCCAAGAGGACAAAGGACAAGCCCTCAGTTCAAAGACTGAGGGATTAATTTAGCTTCAGTGAAGGGAAGAACTTTCTGAATTTAGGGATAACGAATGAGCTCCCGGGTCTTAAGGGCCTTGTCTTTTACAGTAATCACAGATACCATTCCCCCCTCACCCCGTCCCCAGTGCTGGGGACAAAAACCAAGGCCTTGTGCATGTTAGCAAGCACTCTATCACTGAGCCACATCCTCTGTTCAAAGTAGTCACATAGAGATAACCTAAGTGTCTGACAGGGAGCTGGAGGAAGGAATTCCTTCACTGAGTTGGAGGTGAGAGCTTGCTTTTCCTTGAAAGTTACCCTGAAAAAGTTCCCTGGAGGTTACCTTAGAGTCAGCATTCAGTTGAATGGTTTCAGCCAACGCTGACCAGAAAATAACCTTTACATCTTCTTTCTCAAAGTATGTGGCCCAGACGCTGCGCTGCTCAGCAGTCAACAAGTCTGCCTTATTTATCAGAATAACGTTCTCCTTATTGACATCAATCTCTTTCACGTAACATTCCTATGCAAGACAAAAACACTTAGAGAGGTCTCTTCAAACAGGTAAAAAATTAGGCCAACTAACACCGAGGAGCTCCAATAAAAGTTACTGCCTCGAGTTCTAATTTAAGGTTCTACAGTCTTGGCACATTTTACTAATTAATGCTTTGAAAAGAACTTTCACATTGAGTCCCTGAGTTCAAACTCCAGTCACACACACACACACACACACACACACACACACACACACACACACACACAAACACACACAAAGTATTACATTTTTTCATGCTATCCTTATATCTTAGTATTACCCAGAGATGTTTTATAAACTTAGTTCATTTGCAAAATACTACAGGAATAATAAGTAAGCTGTTAGGAGAGAGAACCTAATGAGATGGATTCAAAAGTGCTATTTTGACTGGTGCATCTTGAAAAATGGTAAACTGGCAAGGGACTAGAAATAAAGTGGATTCTAAAGTATAAGCTAGAAAGCTCATGCAAGTGTCTTCCTGCAGATGGAAACAACTGTTCGAGAAAACATCTGTCTAAACAATGGCATTATGCAAGCTCTCGACCTTGGGAGGAGAGGGAGGCCTAATTAAACAAAGCTAGAGAGGACAGAATGCTTGCCTTACAGTTACTGCTGTGACTGATGCTGTCCTCTCTTTGCTGCTTCAAAGATATAAGTAAAACTTTACTTACCAAATCTTCACATCTGAACAGGAGTGGGTTTCGAGCATCTACTATCTGTACCACAATATCACTGGAAAAAAAAGTGAGACAATCCAGTCGTTGTGAAGTAAGGGATGACTTACTCTATACTTATTATAATAGTAGCAAACACTCTCCATATACTAAGCACTTGATATATATTAACTTTTTAAGATACAATTACTCCCATGAGAAAACCAAGGCTTAGGGAAGTATGTAATCTGCCCAAGGTCAGCTAATAAGTAATGGAGCCAGAATGGAAACCCAGGCAGTCAGGACAAGAGGTACTCTTATCTGTAACATTCTGCTGCTCTAATAGAACCTAGAGGGGCTCAGATGGCAGCATTTCATTGGCAAGATAAAAGAGTATTCCAAATACTTCACTTCAGTGAAGTCTACTAAATATTCAGTCCCTAATCTATACTTGTATTAAGGCCCCAAAGAAAATAAATCACTTGCTGACAGCTGCCATTATAGAAGCCAGTATCTTGTTTAAACCCAGGAATGCCAAAGAGAGCTTTTACCTAACAAACAAACATCCACAGTTCCAAGAAAGTGTTTAAATGGCAAAAATACAAAAGTTGATATGAAAGTTATCAGCTCAAGTTGTCACACTGAAGCACGAATGATGATTCTAACTTCTTCCATCACACATAAGAAGACGTGGGAATAAGATCGCTCTCTCAGCTGATAGCAAGCCCCTTTAATCTCTCACAAATATCATGGGGACCACCACAGCCCAGCATACCACTGCAACACTGTAGTGTTTTTCTCCTTAGCCTCAGTGGCTGGGAAGATGGCACAAGGGCTAGCTTTGATTGCCACTGGAAAGAGAGAAACTACAGTGTCTCGCCACCCTTACAACAGACTCCCTGAATCATAACTGGGCTAACCAGCCTTTTCTGACGTAACTCTTTGCAACTATATTGAACACTAAGGATCAAGTTGCCATTGAAGGCAGGGCTTTTGACAACTGAAAGTATATTTTCTTCTAGGATAGCTATGATTGAGAGGAATTCAGAGTTGGTAATTTTTTGACATTTAAAAAAAACTTAATCTATTGTCTAATCTATGTGGCTACACAACTTGGACCTTTTGTAAGTATGGCAGATGATTCTTTTTAAAAAATTTTCTGGGAGGGGGGCAGTACTGGGGTTTGAAGTCAGGGCTTCCACTTGCAAGGCAGGTACTCTAACACTTGAGCCAGCCTGACAAATTTTTTTTTTTTTTTTTTTTGTGCAGGGACTGGGGTTTGAACTCAGGGCTTTGCATTTGCAAAGCAGGTGCTCTAACACTTGAGTCATACCTCCATCCATTTTGCTCTGCTTATTTTTAGAGATAGGGTCTCATGAACTATTTGTCCTGGGCTGTCCTGTCCAGAGACTTGAGTCTCTGGATTCAGCCTCTCAAGTAGCTAGGATTACAATCTTGAGCCACCAGCACCTGGCTGATAACTTGTTTTTAAGTTCTGTGTTTAAGCTGGTCCCGTATTTCCTTTCTTAATGTAACATCTCACTTTTAAACCGAATGAAGCTGAATGACTGCAAAAAAAAAACCTGACCAAGTCTAATAAGTGGCTAAGTAATCTAATAAGTAGCTAAGTAGTTTAATAAGCTAAAACCACAGAGCCCACAAATACTGCATCTATCTACGAAACACACAAAAGTAATAAAGAGCTTTGGAACACCAGTAAGAAGACATTTAGTTGTGTGGCTCAAGTGGTAGAACATCTGTGTGAGGCCCTGAGTCAAACCTCAGTACTACCAAAGGAGAAAAAGACATTTGAAACTAGCTTGCTTCACATACCAGATTAGGATGCAAAGTGCCAAACATGTAGCAGGAAGTGTTTAGGCAACACAGTGGAAGTGCCTTATCTTACTGGAATACAGCATTCTACCCCCAGTGCCTCAGCAGTTTCCTGCATTTCAATGGCACATTATACATCCTATCTTTTCTGGTAACTCCTACTGAAATCAAAAAGGCAGATGGCTTGGCTAGCCTGTTAGCAAACAGGAGACATCTGCTACAGAGAAGACATCAATAAATATTTCCTGCTAAAGATGTATGGTAGTAGTCACTTTATTAATGACATTTCTGTCTAATGCTAATCTATCTCCATGTGATAATGACGATATTCCATTTAGTTAGAAACATATTCTTTTATTTAAAAAGAGAAATATGACATAATAAAAATAATAGAACAAGTACTATAATCTAGTTGAAGTTAGAGGTTTCAACAAATACATGCTCACTCTGGGAAATCAGTTGCTAATTTAGAGGCAAAAGTGTATAAAGGGCCTTCCTGTTGATCATGGAAGACTGTACAATGTATCTCTATTAAAACCGACAAAAATGAAAAGATGAGACTCATCAAAGCAAAGAGAAAGAAAGAATAACAGCAACTAAGGAATGTCAAACCAGCCAGGCGCTGGTGATCCACGTCTATAATCCTAGCTACTCAGGAGACAGAGATAGGAAGATCGTGGTTTGAAGCCAGCCCATGCAAATAGTTTGTGAAACCATTATCTCGAAAATACCCAACACAAAACAGGGCTGGTGGAATGGCTCAAGTGGTAGAGTGCCTGCCTAGCAAGCATGAGGCCCTGAGTTCAAACCCCAGTACTGCCAAAAAAAGGAAAAAAAAAAAGGAAACATCAAATCAACAAGTGAGCTTGGCCATAACCCAAGGCCACAGGAAAGCACAGGGTCAGAAATAACAGCTGTGTCAAAGCAAAAGTGAGACATAGGACTGAAATCTGTGAGCTCCTAGGTCAGTTCTGCTGGCCAATTCAGCCAGGCAAGTACAAACTCCCCTCTCCCCATTCCTTTGCTTGCTTCATTCTTCCATCCCAGGGTTTATTGTGGAGAAAAAGAACCTGAAAGCAGAACATCAGGCATGGGAGAAGGTGGGGAAGAGGGATCATAGGTAAAAAGGATTAAATGTAAGTCTACATACTGAATTGGGAAGCTCTCTTCCAACCCCTACCATCCCAGATCATACCATTCTGGTTGGCCTCATTCCCAGATCATTCTTTGCTTTAAGAAACTGACTGGCCCTAGGGACAAAGACCTGCAACACTAACATCATGGCCTATTCCAACAAAATATAATTGATCCTAGCCCAGCTACCCTACAGAGAAGTTCACCACTTGGCAAACTCTACCTACCTACTTTCTTTTTTCAGTAATGCGGTTTGAACTCAAGGCCTTGAGCTTGCCAAGCAACTGCTTTACCACTTGAGACATGCCTCCATCCTTTTCTTTTTGGCATGGTACTGGGGTACTGAGTTCAGGACCTGTACTTGCTACCTCTTGCTCTACCAGTAGAGCCATACTCTCAGCCCTTTCACACTTAAATATGAACAGACAACAAATATCACTAAACATTTAAGGAAGCCTCTTATATTGAAGCCAAAAACCAGAATAAATAGAAAAAGGAATAGAGATAAACAATACAGGAAGTAGGAGAAAATCTAAAACAAAACCAAACTGTAAGTATGTGGATGGGGCCTTCTCTCAGGCTTGAGGGTACAGTGCGGCAGAGCTTGTTACCATTTCTCCTTCGAAGTAAGAAAACAGGCATTCACACTACAGACCCTCAACAGCTTTGAGTCCATTCTGCTAGACAGAAGCTCCCCAGAATGATACTGGGCCTTCCCAACCTCTATAAGCCTAACTGAATGGAGGGGCCGGCATGGAGCCTGCAATCTACTCTGATCTTCCCACATCCTAGCTCATTAGCATTCTCTGTGCTTCTGAGGAATGGGGGTGGGGTGGGATGGGGTGTAACTGACTTTAAAAAAAAAATTGAGACAGACAGAATTCACATATCATAAAATTCACTCCATTTTAATATCCAATTCAGTGGTTTTAAGTACATTCACAACTTTGTGCAATCATCAGCACTATCTAATTCTAGAACATTTTCCTTACCTTAAAAAGAACATAAGTGATTTTTTGCAAGTTTAATTTAAGGCCTGTTTTCTTGGTAACAATGCTAAATGTGGTAATATTCTTTCCTGAGATCCTAATTAAAGCATCTTGTTTCCTAATGTTCTTTCTATGTACATTTTGTGGATCAAAAAACAAAAAACAAACAAACAAACAAAAAACCCCAGTCTGAAGATTCCTTGTTAAAAAACATCATTTCTTAAAATAGGGTCTTGCAATTTTTGGCCGGGCTGGCCTCCATGCCTGGCTTTTTTGTCCAGCCTTGAAACTCACTCCTCCAATCTCCACATCCCTAGTAGCTGGGATTATACAGGCTACAGGCATGAACCACTGTGTATAGCAAAAAGCATCATTTCAAATATAATGTCCCCAGAATCTGGGAGGCCAGCCTGGGCTACACAGTGAGACCCTGGCTCAGAAAAAAAAAAGAAAGGGAACAACTCAAACATAAGGGATCCTTAAAAAATAATTCAGAAACTCTCTGAGGAAAACAAAGACCTTATAACTATACTAAACATAAAGAGGCGAAATAAGAGAAAACTGATTTGTCAACTTCTAATAATCAGGAATTCTCTTCAGTGTTACATTGAAAGAGCAAAAATCTCCTATTCCCAACTTAACAAAATGATTTGAGTGCTGAAATTACAGACATATGCCTATATGCCTGGCATCCAAGCACTTTGGAGGCTGAGGCAGGAGGATCACAAGTTCAGCCTGGGATAAATAACGAGTTCAACCAGTCTGGGTTATATACATAGCAAGACCTTTTTTTTTTTTTTTAAATTACACCTTGATTTCTCCCAATCCTTAATAATATCCCCTTACTCTGAAATGACATATTCACTGCCTTTCTATATGTGACAGAGTAGGAGCCATACTCCCTGTTGTATTTTACCAGGTATTGAGTTCTTGGATTTTACTTCATTCATCTGCATACCCCTGGTGTATGGCACTTCGCTTGGCAGTTAGTTGAACTTCACAGAAGATTGCTGAAATCAGCTGACACCTCTCTCCCTGTAACATGCATGTTCTTCATACCCCATTTTCCATATAAACATTAGGAACTCAATATACATTTGCTAAAGTACCTACAGGTACCTGAGAATTCACATTACAGAAAACATTTACTATACTCATTTAATAAAAAGAACACAATTTTGGGGGAGGAAGGACAGTACTAGAGTTTGAACTCTAGTTTAAACTGGAGGCTTGCTGCGGGGGGAGGGTAAGCCACACCCACAGTCCCAAAAAAACATTTATAAAGAAATAGAATATCATACTTTCATTTTTTAAAATAATTCTCAATAACTTAATACCACTTTCCCCAGGTCCAGAGTTCATACACATATATCTACATTCAAGTCTAATAAAATCCCAGATGTAGTGGCACACTACAGCATTCCAAAGGCTGAGGCAGGCTGATTTTAAGGATAGCTTGGGCTATATAGTGAGACCCCAACTCAAAGGAAAAAAAACAGACCCAGAGGAATTCAAAGGTGAGCAGGATGAGGTTCCTACCTGTCCTCCTCCATGACAAATCTAGTAACACTACTACAATGTCTACATTATGCAAGAGAAAACTGTTGCTCACCTTCTCTCAATGACCCTCCAGAGCTGGCGCCAAAAGTCCAAATTTCGTTCAAATGGAGTCAAAATCAACTTCTGTTCCTCTTCTAGCCTGGCTTTAGAATGAGAAGTTTATATCTTTTCCAGATTATGCAACAAAGTAACATTAGGGCTCAAATTCACTGAGCTAAAAAGTATGCAAATATTGTCAAATTATTTTTATATACTTTTTTTTTTTGCAGTGCTGGGAATCAAACAAGGTTTTGCACAAGCTAGGCAAGCACTCTACCATGGAGCCACACTCTCATCTTTTATATACCTCTTGCTGAGTCAATATAACATAAAATTTATTCACATTATACTCCAGCAAATTCAAGTTTTATCCTTAAGCTGTTTAAGTCTTGGAAGTTTCTCTTTCACACAGCTCTTACAGAAAGAGTGCCAAGGAGAGCCATGGTCATATGTAGAATACCTGATGGCTGGAGAAGCAAATGAAAGGAGAAAAGGGCAGGAACTGAACAGAGTAAGCATGCATCTTTGTATGCAGATGCACAACACACCCAGCAATGCTGTGCTTGTATATGTATTATTACACACTTGTGAGTAAACGCTACCATCTTCCTTTAACAGCAATCAAGGCTTCAAAAGGCAAATGGCAATGCAAGTACTCCAAAATGCCTGAACTCAGAATTTCATGGCAAATGCTTAGAGTCTAACACTCACCGGACAAGTTGACGCCTCCAGTTTAGGAAGTTATCTTTCTCTGCCTGCTTGAGTTCTTCTGGACTAGTTGTTTTGTCCCAGTTGGGTCTGAAACAATCATAGAAGGGCAAAATTCCATATGTAAGTCACCGAAATAAAACAGGGAACTCAGAATTAGATATAATAATAGCAACAGATAAAAGGAAGCAGGGAAAATGGAACAGCTTTAAAATTTCATCTCAGTGGCCCTTTGTGACATGTAATGAGCAAAATCCTGTTCAACTCACCTCCTGGGTATACACAAGAACTGTCTGTTTTCTTCATGGAGTTTCTTAATTCTCTGACTCTCCTCAAAAGACAGCAGCCCCGTTCTAGCTTCAGGGAGCACAAACCTAATATTAAGCTTCTCTGTTCACAAAAAAGAAAAGTGCAAGAGTCAACACAGAGCATTGAGCATGCTGGTCATTTTGCTAAGCTTGGAAAACTCTATAAAAACCTAAAATAGAAGTTAGCCAGTCTTCTAGATTTTTTTAAATATACAGAATAATTTTAAGCCAATGGGAGTTGATGAGGAGGCAAAGACTTACTAAACAGAACTGGTGAACTACTATAACACTATACTTCATATAAGACATTTATAATGAATACTCACCATGAGACTGTTATCAAGAAAAAAATTTTTTTAAAAAGTCTATATGAAGTAGAGAAACCTCTGCTCTGGAGCCCCACTTTTTTTTTTTTTTTTTTTGGTGGGACTGGGGATTGAACTAAGGACCTCACACTTGCTATGCAGGTGTTCTACCACTTGAGGCACACTCCCAGACCTTTGGGCTCTACTTCTTGAGCTACTCCAGCCTCTCCTATTTCACCTCAAACAGCCACCACCTAGTCTCATGGGCAGTGGTGACCTTTCTGGAGATAAGCACACAAGAAGAGAAGCCAGCTAAACTTCCTCCTGAAATGCCAAGGGAAGGTTCTATTTCAAAGGTAACAGAACAGCTTAGCAACATTCCTCGACACCTTTAGGCAATGAATGCAGCCTGCTACTCACCTCATCGGACCACCAAGATACCGTGTAGGACCTTGCAGTCCAGTAACCTGGAGCAGTCAACCCAGCCACAGTTCTCATCTGTGTCGTCACCTTCAACCAACAGTCAAAACACGTCCCCTTCTTGCCCCACGCTCAATGCTTCTTTTATATTAACTTCTTCCAATGGTGACCTCCCACCCACCATTCCTGTTTGGCTCTGTCCCCCTTCTGTAAATACTTTGGAGCCTTGATTCATCCCCTTTATCCCAGCTCATCTAACACCTTGTAGCTTCACTTCTGTTCCTAGTTAGCTGCAACTCCATGGCATACCCCTCCAACCACTTTCTAACCAAACTGTCAAATTCCTTATACCTGTGTATACCTATTTTTTCTCATTTCACTAGCAATGCTGTGTGTGCTGCTGTAGGGAATGACAAAATTAATGCAGCTACATGCCACAGAATGTAGCAAAGTCAGCTAGACCCTAAGCACTTCCCATAGAAAGAAATTCTTCTATGTTCATAGATTTTGCTCCCCCCCCCAAATGGTAACAACTACTTTTTAAGCTTCCTACTTCTCCTCTGTCTACTTTCTTTCCCAGAAGATAACCTTTCATCTAGCATGAGAAAAATGGAAGCTACTGGGAATGCACCTGTCACCCCCCACTTCTGCATGAGTGCACTCCCTTCAGCTTCCTTCATCCTCAGAGGAAGCTGCACACCTTCTCTTGCATGAACTAATCTTTTCAACTCTGCTTCAACCACCTTCTAATCCCAACTCTTTCCAGACTAAAACTCTGCTCCAGTTCTTCATTAATTTAAGGTTTCAAAAATGAACTTTTAATTATACAATTATACCTAAACTCTTACTTAAAAAATGCAACAATATTATAAGCATTCTTTGACCAAACTCTAACCTTTTCCCTGCTCCTGCAATTCCAGCTCCCTCTCTGAGGTTCTCAAAAGTGCATAGCCTTCCAAGTCTTTTTTCTAATATTCATATACATTTATGGCTTGGTCTGATATAATGCAAATGGCACCACACTCTATGCACCATTCTGCAAATTGATCTTTTCACCAAACAATGGATCTTGGAGATCCTTCACATTAGTATCCAGAATTAATCCAGTTAATCCATCCTCTTTAACTACTGCAGAGTATTTCACAGTATGACTATACTACAAGTTTATTTGAGCCATTTTCCTTGCTATGGGAATATTAAATTTCCAAGTTTTCATACTTAAAACGAATCTTGTTGAAAATGTAAATTCTAGACCCCCAACCCTCACTCATTGAATCAGAGCCTTCTAGAAGCACCCAGAAATATGTGTATTACCAAGTTCTCTGCTCACAGTGTTTGAGAACCACCACTCTGGGGCACACAGAGAAGTGGAGATGCTGGATCACAGGATATGCAGTTCAAATTTCTCAGATTCTGCCAAACCAAATGCTGTTTTTTTCAATCTCCTCATAATCTATGAGTATACTAACATTAATCTTAATCCTTCTTACATATATTCACATATGCTTCTTTGCAATAAACACAGCTAAAATGGTTCTGGCAAAAACTAAGGACTTTTTTTTTTTTTTGGTAGTACTAGGGTTTGATCTCAGGGTCTCACACTAGGTAGGAAGGTACTCTACCACTTAGCCATGTCCCTAGTTCTTTTCTTCTCTCCCTCCTCTTTCCTTCATTTCTTTTCCCTCCTCTTTCTTTTCTTCCTTCCTCCCTCCCTCCCTCGTCTTTCTTTTAGTTATTTTTTGGATAAAGTCTCATGTTTTTGCTGGCTTGTGATCCTCCTACCTATGCCTCCCATGTAGTTGGGATTATAGCTATACAGCACTATGCCCAATTTGTTGGTTGAGATGGGGTCTCATTTTTAACCTCAGCTGACTTTCAACCTCAATCCTCCCGATCTCCACCAGCTAGGATTACAGGCATGTACCATTATGCCCTGCCCACTAACATCTTTTAAAAAAATAGCTTTATCAAGATACAATCACATAACTCACCTATTAAAGCATATAATTCAATGACTTTTAGTACATTCACAGAGTTATGCAACCATTTTCACTATCAATTTTGGAACATTTTAATCACCTCAAAGAGAAACTCTAACCCATTAGCAGTCACTTCCTATTCCCTCTATCCTCAGGACCACTAATCTATTTTATCCCTATAGGTATGCCTACATATCTTTTCTACATAGTCTACACAGACTTTTCATATAAGTGGAATCATATGTGGTTTTCTTGTGTCTGGCCTCTCACTGAACATGTTTTCAAGGCTCATGCACCCTGTAACGTACCAGAACTTACTTCCAACTTATGGCCTAATAATACTCCATGTTATATAACGTACCCCATTTGTTTATCCACTCATTAGCTTGCTGGAGATTTGGGTGCCTTCATTTTTTGGTTATTCTGAATCAGACAGCTATGTATACTCATGTAGAAGACCATGTATAGACATGTTTCCAATTATCTTGAATGTATATCAGGAGTGAAACTGCTGGTTCATATGGCTATTCCATGTCTTATCTTTCTAGGAACAGCCAAAATGTCTCTAAAGTAGCTGCACCATTCCCATATGTATAGAGGTCTAATTTCTCCACAACTTCCTAACATTTGTTTAGTCTTTTTCATTTTAGTAATTCTAGAGGACTGAAGAGTCATCTCTCTGTGAAATCCAGGAGTTTATTCTTGACTCCTCACTGACTCTACCCACCTCCACCAAGTCTACTTACTCTAGTTCCCCAATGTTCTTGTTCTTGTTCTTTTCTCTACTCTTCTGCTCCAGCTCTGACTTGTTTTTCTGGTTAACTAAAGCAGCTCTCCTAATTCACCTTTCTTTCTTAGGATCTATCACTGATCTTTTAAAAAATGAAATCTGGGGCTGGAGGTGTAGCTCAGCAGTAGAGTACTTGCCTAATATGTGCAAGGGCCTGGGTCCAATACCCCAACCCAACAACAACAACAACAACAACAAAAAGAGAGAGAGAAAGAAATCTGGCACAGAGAAAACAATATGGTGGCTCTTCAAATAGATGTGGAGTCAACCTGTGTCTACTGATGGATGAATGGATAAAGACAATTTGGTATTCAGTCACCAATTGCAGATTAAAAATATTCAAGAGCTGGGGTGTAGTTCAGTGGTAGAGCAACTGAGTAGCATGCCTTAGGTTCAATCTCTAGCATCACAAATCAACAAAAATTCTGAAACTATTCAAAGGAAAAAAACCCCACTGCATCAGTTCTGAAAATGTATATTTTTTTTCCTTACCATTATTTGCTAGATATTATAGAATAACAGCTATTTCTATCGTATTAGGTATAAGTAATCCTGGAATGATTTGTAGGAAGACATGTAGAGACTATATGTAAATACAATACCAATTTACATAAGGGACTTGAGTATGTGCTGATTTTGGTATCCAGGGACCATTCTGAAACTAATTCCCTCAGACATGGAGGGATGACTATATATACACACAAAAGAAAATCTTAACATTTGCAACAACATGGATGACCTGGAGAATATGCTGAATGAAATAAGCCAGATACAGAAAGACAAACAGTGCATGATCTATTATGTGTGGAATCTGAAAAAAACTGAGCTCATAAAAGCAGAGAGAACGGTAGCTACCAGGAGCCATGGGTGGAGGAAACAGGGTACAAAGTTTCACTTATGCAGGATGAATGAGTAAGCTCTGGAGATCTAATGTTCAGCATGGTGACTATAGCTAGTAATTCACACTTGAAATTTGCTAAAAGAGATCTTGGGCTGGTGGAGTGGCACAAGTGGTAGAGTGCCTGTCTGGCAAGTGTGAGGCCCTGAGTCCAAGCCCCAGTACCACCAAAAAAAAAAAAAAAAAAAAAAAAAAGGAGATATTACAGGATTTTACCACACAAACAAAATAATATGTGAGGTGATAACTAGCTTGTTAGTGGTGATCATTTCCCAGTTTTATGTACACAGAACAAAACATCATGTTGTATTCCATAACTATATAAAGCGGAGGGGGTTTGGCGGGGGTACCAAGCAAACCAATTCACCAGAAAATGAAAGTGTTTTTCACTTGTTTGAAGCCCTGCAAAGGCTCCCTTAAACCCTTATTCTCCCTAGACTGGCCTTTGCCCACTCCTCTACATCTGTGTTTACCATAGCCTGTTGCATCCTCGCCCCACATCAGCAAAACCACAGAACAAATAGACTGCAGTTTCACATCTTGCCTCAAGTCTTTTGCCTGTGCAGATAAGGCTCTGTGACTGATCAAGATTCAGCCCAGGGCATGGCCTTCTCTGACTGGCCTGTCTTCCTTCAGACAGAGATGATTACTAACTCCATCTTTCATGACTCCATTGTTTTCTACAGACTCCTTTCATAGAACCTAAAACAAAATCTTGAAGAAACAAACTTTATCTTTTAACATTGTATTCTGAGTAGCCAGTACAATGTCCAAGAGTAGGTGTTCAGTAACAGCATTTTGCACAATTAAATGATTTGCTAAACACAATAACTTTTATAATAATAATAATAATAGTAGAAATATTAGTTTATAGTACTATCTTTGTGCCAAGTGCTCTTCTAAGTGCTTGGAGCACACACACACACACACAAGGAGAGCACTGACTAAAACAAATTATGCAAATGGAAAAATTCACTATACTGTTGTTGTCTAGTGCTTTAAAAATACAGTCAAAGCCAGGTGTGGTGGTGCAAGCCTATAATCCCAGCACTCAGGAGGATCAAGAGTTTGAGGCCAGCTTGTGCTACACAGTAGAGCCATGTTTCTAACAACAACAACAACAACAAAAAACCAAACAATTCAGGGCTGGCATGTAGCTTAATGGTACAGCATGTGCCTACAATGTATGAGGCCCTGGGTTCTAGTCCCAGAACTGAAAAATCAAAAAGTCAAATTACTTTTATGGTATCAGAAAACATTTTCTGGAAAATACTGGTATTGCCCACCATAATAGTGACTGGTCTTTTTTCTGAGAGATTTTCTTGAACTTGATACAATGAAGTACAATCTGAAGTGTTTTTAGAGCCAAATTTAAAAACTGACACATACTGTACCTCACAGCTTAAGTTCTACTGGTTTCTCCCATGCTGCTTCACAGATATATGCCTTTGATTAAAGATAGCACATTTATGAGGGTTCTCTAACACCTCCAAATAGGCTTAATTTTTCTCTAGTCAGCAAGATGAAAATGTGCTGAATATCACACACACTCAGCAATAAACAACTTACCAGCTACGAACTCTGTCCCTGCAAGTTCTGCAGTTGCAAGAAAGTCATCAAGGGAGCTCTGCTCAGTCACTGACTGAAGATTAAGACGACCCCAATCATAGCCATCATTGAGCTCACTTGTGTGCAACTATAAACAAAACACAGTGGAAAATAAAACTGCTCTCTTCTCTCAACATCCCAACAGGCTCTAAAATTCTCTGCAACTATTCTGTGGTCTTGAGGGTGGTTTAGCACCTTTACAATTTATACTATTGATTAACATTTAAGTAAGCACTTGCTTACTTCATGATAGACACATCCCCTTCATCATTTAATTTTTAGAATATTTTGAAATGAATCTTATTACTGATCCGAAAACTAACGCTTAAATAGAGAAATAATTTTCCTATAGTTGCAAACTAAGTGATAAGAGGTAGAACTTCAACCCAGACTGACTCTGCCAGTCAATTAGTCAAAATTTTTTGCAGAGACCCACAATAAGAAATACATTTTACAGTGACTCAAAGATGTTATATACACACAGTCATACAAGTGATCTATGATCTTCCCTAGGCCTAGGGACATATTAGGTCCTGTCACACCCTGGAAATGAAGGGTTCATCTTTGAACTAAACCACCAGGGGGAAAAACAAGGGGCAAGCAGGAACCTGAGTTACTTTGGATTTCTGGTGGCAACCAACAGCTTCTTTGGCAACCAATCAATTCTTTGAACAAATAAATAATAATAATAATAATAATAATGTTTTGTCTTTTTCCTGCTTCGTAACTTCCAAGCGCTCCCATGGCTTGTAGGGAAAATGAAACTATTCAGGGTCTTCTCGTTCTCACCCCAGCCTCCTCAGCACACTAGTCCTGCTTCCAAGCCTCTTTCTACTTCTGTGCCCGGTGCCTTGCTAGAAGGAGGACCTGATTCTCGGCCTGCCAGAAACTCCTACTTATTCTTTAAAATCCTGCTTAGGCGTCATTTCCGGACAATTTCTCCGAGACTTCTGACCCCGAATACTGTAGCACTCAGGCTCTCGAAACCAGAGAGAAAGAATAAGAAAATGACACGGTGTGTCTTACCCAGGAGTCGGTGTGCCGATGGCTACGGCTCCGCTGAGTTTGATGGCGGATAAGGGCCCGGCCCAGTGACCCACCACCAGGCACTTTCCTCCGTCCCATAACTACACCACTGCGGGAAAAACTCTCTTCTCACAGCATGCGGCTTCCGGTCTTCACGGTCCTACTCCAGGAAGTGAGTATGAGCGAGCCCAAGTACTTCAGGTCTGAAGTTGGGAGGGGAAAAAACAAAATGAATTTCTGAAGGACGATTTTTTTAACATCTATACTCTTAAAGCATTATGGAAAATAACTGCAAAAGTTTGGGGAGAACTTTCCTGTAGCTGTTCTTACGAATGTCCCGATTGGGATAGAATGATTGAATTAAGAGAATGGTACATTCCTGACTTGTTCGTTGGTCTTTAGCGTCCGGCCGGAAACTAGGACAACTGGAAAAACGTCCGTTCACATTCACAGGCCTAACCCCGCCTCCCACCTGTTTTCGTCAGGAGGAGGTGGAGACCCGAGTGAAGTGTGTTTCTGGGGCGCGAGGTGAGGGGAGCTTTCTGGTGCTGGTTTTCAACCAAGCTTGTGTGGCCTTGTAGAAGTCTAGGTCAGCAATTAAATAGGTTTTTTTAATCTAGTATTCTCCAGATGAGAACTGCGGTGAAAAGTCCCCGTCTGGCCGAGAGGAATGGTAAGTTGGATATTTCCAATGTAGCAGGGAAAGACAACAGGGTCTGACTTCTGCTTTGTTTCAAATAAAAAATGTTTACAAGTTCCAGTTAACACTTCATTAATATTTTCCTATAGTTAAAGTGAAAAGAGCGAGCTGGTTCCGCTTTTAAGTGCCTGGGCTTTTGTTCCTCACTTTATTATTAGATTTCCTTATAAAGCGAATATAAAAAGTCAGTTTAGAGATATGCATGTGCTGGTAAAGTACATTTTCATTAACCCAGTGAACCGCCTTATTATTGTGATGCTTAGAGAAGGAAGCAGTTCGCCCAGCTCATAGATGAAATACAGGAAGTGGCAGGATTCAAACCCAAGTCTTGTCACTATCCTATACCTCCTGGGGGAGTGTGGAATGAGGGTCCTTAGCATATATTTTAGAAGTCATAGGATCCAGGTAATGCATGTTAACTGGCTTGATTTAGCTATTCCACAGTGTATAACATATTGAAACATTATCACATGCTGTATGTCATAAATGTATACAATTTTTGTCAGTTAAAAAAGAACAATAGAAATAAAAGAAACCATAGGATCAAGAAGCTATCTCTCAAATTTAGTGCTTCTCAAAACTTAATGTGCACATGAATCTCATGAATCCCCTTAACAGGAATATTTTGATTCATTAGGTCTGGGGTGAAGAGAGCACCAGTTCTCCTTTTCTAGAAAGTTTCCTGGTGATCGATGTTACTGGTCCATAGGCCAGACTGAATGGCAAGAGTAGACCATTCCTTGCTTGTGCAAAAGACACTGAAGTGGACTAGCTAGAAGTCAGCCATAGCAAGTTAGCAGCAGGCAGATTTGGAACTGTACCACTCACTCATTTCTGAATTCCCTGGCCAATTCCTCTGCGTGCTGCACCTCACTGCTGGTTCCTACTTAATTGGACTGAACTTTGGGATGCTACCAAGGAATTGGTGATGAGCCCTATAGTAGCTAGTAAGGCTTTAAGAAGGCAGTGCTCACATACTAGTGAAGGAATACACCAGAACACGATTTCTCTAATTTCACAACTTAAATGCGGTATGTCTTTACAATCTCTGAACATAATATCTAGAAAGAAAATATGAAAAAGACACATGGAATAGAATTAATAACTTCTGATGTTCTCTCCCAGAGCTAAGTATTTAAAGACAAAACCAACTCAAGAAGTAAAATTAAATGGATTTTATGTTAGTAATGATAACACATGATCTAGAGAAACCTGCCCTCTCATTTCTAGAGCTCAAGCAGTAATTTGAGACTTCACCCTAGTTTCCTTTTCCAGTTTTTGTCAGTCCCAGGGATTTTGAAAAAGCAAACACTTTGGGTTTCTATTTTCATTCTTCTAAGGGCTTCAAAGAATCTTGACCAAGTAAACCACAACGAGAGAGTCAAAATCACATTGACATTGTAATATTAATTAGCAGCAACCACTCCTGGCTGACAAATAAGTAAAGTGCAGATTATTCTAATACTCAAAGAACTAAGTGGGTCTCAGTTTTCTTATCTGGTTAATGGGGATAATAATGAGAATCATAATTCCCATCCTACATATAGAGCAACTGAGATATTGCTGCAAGACTGATGCCCAGTAGTCAGTGGGGGTACTGGCTTGGCACAGCTGAACAAACATTTTTTTCCCACCAAATGAGCAGTGTAGGTGAGAACCCAGATGAATAGTTGGGCAGTGAGAAGAGCAAGAGGAAAACTGTTGAGGGTGTTGATGAGGCAAGATCAGGAACCCAGATTTAGAAGACTGAAGTAAGATTGAGGAGGGGAGTGATTATTGTAGTGATGAAGGGTTGAGCAAGGTGCTGGCTGCTTCCCTAGTGAGGGGGTTGCAAAGATGAATCAGCCCAGGTTCCTGCCCTCCAACTGCAGAAGCAATTCCACCCACATACCTTAGGGAAAGCAGCCCAGCCAGACTTCCATCATTGCTTACGTCACTGGAAATATACCAGGCTTGCTTCTGAAAGACTGATCAAATCATCCCCATTCCTCATAGACCCGAACCCTTTGAAGTCAAGATTCTCTAAACAGCTAGCCCCTGAAGAAGGTGCATTGATTTGGGGATTGGAAGCCTCTATCCAGCTACGAAATAGTGACAGAAGGAGTGTGTTTCTCATTCATGGTGTTGCATAATGCTTGGTTTACCTTGTCTGAACAAATGTAGTTACAAGACCTGAAACCCACACCCAGGAACAAACCTTGGAGTAGATTTCAGCAATCCAACTCTGTACTGCTGAGCCTCTGGGCTCCGCATCTGTCAGGAGGGAGAAGGAGTGTGGGTGGGTTTCTGTTTTGATTTTTCTTTTGCTCCTTCATCAACAATATGTCATTGGCCAAAAAACTGTTCTAAGGCAAGCTTGAAGCCCTGTCCCTCCTCCTCTCCCATTCCCTACATCACCTCCTTTGAGAACATTAAGGCAGTTTGCATAAGGCTGAGAGTTGTGAAAATAGAAGTGTGGCCATCTCTGCAGAGTGTCATTGAATTAAGGGAACTCCCTGTGATTATCTGCCATTCTTAGTTGGAAATTCTTTGTTGGAAATGGGTGGATTCTCACATAGTGGTGAGTTTTAATAATTCAGGTGATTATTATAAATGATTGAGTCACCACAATCAAACATTTATTGCCTGCTTGTGCAAGGTGTGCATGCAAGGAAAAGTGTCAAAAGCCTATAAAGCTATAGCATCGTATGTGCACTGTATTTACACCTATGTAGTTTCTCAACTCTAATATGTGGAATAGCTAGGGTCTTTTATTCACAGATGACTTTGTGATTAACCTTTTCCTTCCCAACAGTCAAGTGAGAAAGGGTGTTGTTTTTTTTCTGAATCTAAAAGTTCAAGAAATTGAGACCCAATAAAATGAAGCAAAGTAAAACAAAGTAAAGGAGGCTAGGAGTAGGATTAATAATCACCAACTCAAAATCTGTAGATAGAGATTGCCAGGTCTATCCCATTCACTCATTCACTTATTCTGTCATTCAGCATTGGACAGACCCCTGCCCCAATGAATACACATTTTAGTGGGGAATCACCCAGGGTTAAATAGCTCAAATCAGTAATGGTGCCATGAATACACCACCAGATAAGCCCTACTCCACCGGGTGAGACTTCTGATGACCAGAATTTTACTTTTTCTCTCTAACCCATGACCCCTCTCCTCAAATCACTCTAAATACATTTCCACCTGGGTGATGATGGAATGCAGAACTATGTTGTATGAGGCAAAGGTGATGGCAGCATGGCTGGCCTGGGGCGGAGGAGACACCAGGGGACCATTTATGGGAAGGACTGCCAAAGGGAAGGGAGAGAAGGTTGTTCTGAGTAGACACAAGGCAAGTAGAGCCAGACACAAGGGAGAAACCACAGAGTCTCAATTTTAGGTCCAAATGGTCTAAAACTTCTTAAAATCAGAGTGATTCAAAGATGAAATGTGCAGGTTTGAAAGGTAGTCAGCTCCCTACCACACAAGGTAGTTAAGCAAAGGCTAGGTTCCCAAGGATGCTCTAAGTCAGGCTTCTGCCTTAGAGTTGGGGTTAGCTAAAACCCACTGAGGACCCTGGTATGTTCTTTTTCTCTTCATACTACCCCGTACTTCCCCCCAGTATCTGAAACAGCTTGGGAATACTGACAGCCTCAGAAAGGGTGCTGCAGTTGGCAACAGTAGGATGGTGTCTTTCACATATAACTAGAGGAGAAGACCACATCTTGCCCTCTGTCACAAGAGGGGGGAGAGTACCTGAACCACCATCAAGCAAAATCAGTCATCATTGGTTAGTGCCATTACAGATGGAAATGTCAAAACAGCTATTAAAAACCCAAGCTTTCTTTTTTAAGGCTAACCATGTAGGGATAATGATTTCTCGTCTCCTGCCTCCACCTTCAAAAGGGACATGCCCTCCTGCCTTTGGTGGCACTGAGAAGGCTCACGTGTATGGCTGTTTCCCTTCTCTTGGCTTCCTTCTAGTGCTTTTGTGCGCTTCTGATCTCGTTCCTCTATTGTTCATCTCTCAAACCTGCAATTTCCTGCCATGGCCTCAGTTTTTAGTTGAATAGTACCTCTCAACAAGAGGTGTTCAGTCCCAACCCCCAGTACCTGTGAGTGTGACCTTATTTGAAAAGTACCTTTGTAGATATAATCAAGGGAAGATGAGATTACACTGATTAGAATGGACCCTCATGCAATGACTGCTCTCTTTATGAGGAGAGACAGATTCGGAGACATACGCAGAAGACAGAGGGCGAACACCATGCAGCAGAGCTTGGAGTGATTTGTTCATACACCAAGGAATGCCAAGAATTGCAGGCAACCACCAGATGCTAGAAAGAGATAAGGTAGCTTCCTTCTGCTGGCCTCCAGGGGGTGAAAGAATATATTTCTGTTGTTTTAAGCCACCCTGTGTAAGGTAATTCATTATGGCCACCCTAGGAAACTAATATAGCTTCCTGCAATCCTTAGAACTGGAAGAAAATTTGCTCAGCTTGAAACAGGGAAGGCCCAGAGAAGAGAAAGGCAGCGACTTACTCTGGGACCCTCAGTGTATCAGGGCTGCTCTCTGGGTAGCTGAGTGCCTCCAGTGACTCACAGCTTGAGTATGCCTCTGCCTGCCATTCAAGTCCCTCAGGAGGCAGGCCTGGCCAGACTCAAACAAATGGCATTGGCTTTGGGGATTCTGGGCAAGTTTCTTGGCTCCTCCAAAGCTAGTCCTCTCCCTCTGTAAAATGACTGCTACAGACCCTACAACAATCTTATAACGAGGAGGAAATTTTTGGATGGATCTGAAGACCTCTGCATGTGTCTGGCATGTATATGTGCTCAGTACTCTTGAGTCCTCTGCTCCTGCCCCTGTCATTTAGTGTTCCATATGAGCCACCTTCTGCACAAGCTATTTTCTAAATCTGTCTACAGCAATCAGCCCATCCTTCCATGCTTAGCATGAAGCACACCCCCTGCCCCCATAAAGGGGTGGACTGTTTGCTGAAAGTTCACCTGAGTCCCCAGAGTACTTAGTGTTAAGTTTGGCCTTCACCATCTCAGATCACACTTGCACCCATGTTTCATCTGCTGTGCATACCAATAGCTATCTCCTCAAGTCCCTCCCCAGTCAGTGGATTTGGGCCTGTCAATTCCTAAAGAAAGGGATGTTACACCTTTCTCCCTGAGGGAGGGTGTAGAGGCCAGCTAAACTAATGTTTGGATTGAATAGCTTTTTATGTCTCTAGTTCTTTGCACAGCCCAGCTACAGATGTCCCAGGCCCCCAAGTCCAGAAAGAAGTTCAAAAACAAGACAAAGTAAAACACAGGTTTGCTTTATATCCTCTCTACTTTCAATTAAAATATCTCCAAGTATCTAATACATACATATTTCATGTGTACTTTATGATATTTCCTGGGAAGTAGGAACTGTGACCTGTCATTATTTTTTAAGTAAAAAACCCCAGAGAAGTCAAGGCTACTGGGTAAAACAGAGGCACCCCATGGGCCATTAGACTGTCATGGACCTTAGTGTGATTTTGACTACTACCGAGATCACATTTTCAGCAGTGGCATCTCATGACAGCCATGCTTGACTCAACTCTCTTTAGGGGCAGTGAGAGCCATAAACACGTGGACTTTTCATTAAGGGAGCAGTAAGCAGCTACTAGGTCATGGGGAGAAGTTTGGTTGGTGAGGGCTGCTTCTGCTCAGTTCACCAAAAGAACCTAAAATGTAGCCCTTCACAGAGAGTCAGGAAGTGAGGAACACAAGTTCTGTATGTTTCTGTGTTTAGCAGAAGGAAAATGCTCTGAATTGAGAATCAGGCCACATGGATCCCTGACTTGCCACTAAATCATTTTCTGGCCATGCACATGCACTCTCAGGGCATGGTTTCTTCATTTATAAAACTGTACAAGAGTTGATGAGGTCATCTTGAAGGGCCATTCTAGCTTTGGCAGCCTGAGCTTTTGACAGTCCTGTTACTGTGAAATTAAACATGTGGTTAATGTCTGCTCCATACCATACATTGACTTGGTGGTAGGCACTGTGCTGGGAGCTGGGGACACAACAGTGATAAAATATAGTCACCACCCTCAAGGAGCTCACAGTCTAGTAGGGAAGGCGAGGTGTTAAAGACAGAAGTTGAGATTCACACAAGGGAGTATGGAGGAGGTGGGTATGCCCTTTGAAACCGGTTACTTTCACTCCTAACAGTGCCTCCTGTTCACCAGAGACACTATTGGATATTTTATTGGTTCTTGATTATCTGCCTCTCCACAGGCTATAAATCCTGGAAAATAAACACCTCCTTGACTTTACTGTTGCCCCAGCAACAACTTCATATTCACAGCAGACTCTCAACAAATATTTGTTGAGTGACTTTGGAGATTCCAGATTTGTCATCTCTGAAGTCAATGTCATTCAGTGGGATGTTGGGGGAGGAGGGTGGAGAGGGACATTATGCAAGGCATAAGGTGCCAGAAAGCTGCCATGTTAGCCTTCTATGAGATAAAAGGCTGCTTCTCAGATGCCGTACTAGGGACTGGAACTCCTTGTCCAGCTGTGGCGTGGCTGTGTATTGATTCAACCACTGGCTTGTCCAGTTTTATGAGGCCATCTCACCAAGTGGCACTTCTGCCTACTACCAGTAGATGGGGCAGTATCATAAAAAGTACAGTCGCAGTATCTAACTCTGCTTAGTTTGCTGAGCTTCTGTTCCGGAACTGCCTTGGGTCTCTGATCTCATAAGTGTGCTCTCAACATTCCCAGTGAAGGAGTTGTAGCCTCACTTGCTTTCAGCGGGGGTGGAAATCTTTGCCACAAGGCAAGGCGGGCCCCAGAGGCTCGCCCAGTCCCAGGCCTGGAGATGAGACAGCCAGGTTCCCCTCCTGGGTTTTGGACCAAAGGCCCAGGACATGATTCACACCAGGGTGTTTGTATCTGCCTAGAACCTTTCTGTCCTACCCAGGTTGAAACAAGTGTACTAAAAAGGCAGTTCTGTGGGCCTAGGTGTCTGGGACTGGCACTCTGGCTAGCCTTGCCACTATGGTCTCCTGGTTTCCCTGTCACCACATGAAGCTCTTGGTGGTGCCTCCTGCAGAGGTTGAGACCAGCCTCAGCTCCCACCACTGCTTTCTCTTCTTCCTCCCTAAACCCTTCTGGCCCTTGGATTTCCAAGGAAATGTCAAAAGATTGAATATAATGTCAGCTTCTGAAGAGATTAGACGTTGAGATTAGTAACTATCTAAAGTTAGCACAGGTTAATTTGGTGTGTTTCCTTCAGAATTTTTTCCTTTGGAACACATCCTATCTTCATGGGTACTGCATGATGTTCTAGAAATGTAAGAAGAGAAAAATCAATGTTGATTTAACAGTTTATTACAGTACTTTCGCATTCCAGTGCCAGGGTCAGTATCCCTCCACTAACCCATCAGTGCAGCTGAGGAGTAGGGAATTATGGCCCTAGTTGGAGGACTTCATGGGATTATCCATCTGTGAAAAGGCCATTTCTTCCTTCAGAGACTTGAGTGTCCAAAGCCATTACCAGGAAGCTTTCTTCTCTGATAGAGAAGCTTTCTTCTCTCATTGTTGTAATCATTACACTCTACCACACTTTATACATGTGCATACATTTTCCTGCTTCAAGAATTTTGCTGTCTTTCATGCCCAGAAAGCCTTTTAATCTCCCCGTCTGGAGAAATGGTGATCATCTTTCAAACATCACCACTTCCGTGCAGCCTTTTTCGATTTTCCTAGTCACGATGCACCTTTTCTTTTCCCAGCTTCTCATAGTACTTTAGGTCTTTCTCATAGCATTTAGCCCACTAAATGCCTTCTTATTCACATGTGTGTCTCATTCATTAGAACACCAAAGATTTACTGAGTGCCAATTTGTACTGGACACGGAACTTTTAACAAGTCTACATTCCAGGGGACGCTCAGAGTCTGGTGGATTTTACAGTCTTCATTGGACTGGGAGCTTCTTGGAGACAGGAAGTGTGTCTGCTCCTAGATCAGGACCTGGCACCAAAAGGAACCCAGAAATGTTAGTTAAATTGAAGCTCAGTACCAATGATGCTGAGCAAGTGGGTTAGAGTTCACAGGAAGGTTAAAAGGTAGCAAGACAGAGGACCAGCGAATTTCCAGAAGCCCTGCAGTGGTTCTGAGATGAGGATCTGCTATGTAAACCAGAAATATCCCAGATCTCCAGTGGAAGGGGCCTGTAAGGAGGGATTGCTGTCCTCCTCCACCCCAAGCTTGGGAGTTTGAAGCAGGACATTTGGACATTTATTGCACATTCCACTAGAAGTCTTTTTGCTTTGACTGAACAGACTGTAGAGTCAAGCAGGTTGTTTCATGGGCCCAGAAATGAGTTACCATCCAAAGATCAAGCTGGATGACTAAAGCTACATTGTTCAGAGCTGGGCTTGGGTGGGTCAGGCCTGTAATCCTCATTCTCCAGAGGCAGAGGCAGGAGGACAGCAAGTTTGAGACTACCTGGGGCAAATGTATTAGTGGTATCAGTGAAACAGCAAAAAAACAAAAAACAAAAAATAAAAGGGCTGGGGGAATGGCTCAAGAGTGGTAGAGTGTTTGCCTGGCATGAACATGGCCCTGGGTTCAGTCCCCACAAGTAAACAAAAAATTCTACGTTGTCTAGTTGGTGCATGACAAAAAGCAACGATTAATACAATTATCACTCAAAAATTTCATTTAAGTTTTTCCTAGGAATTTTCATCCAAAATAATGTCAGTGATATAATAAAATGAATTACAGACCTGCCAAAGTAAACTGAGATCTAAGCACATACAGAATTACTTAGAAACTGCATAAATCTCAGAAACCTGCTCCACTCCAGGGGCTGACAGCAGGAAGGGGTAAGAGCTGGAAACACCTGGTTTGTTGACTGTATACAGTAGCGTTCAGTCATCTTAGCATTTACTTTTCACTACCTGAAGTTTATCTGTGGATAACTGACTCAAGATAGTAAAAGATAAGTCTTTGTTTCTGTTTTAATAGAATACAATTTTGAAAATAGCAATATTAAGCAGCACCCAGTGATTCTCGGACTGCTGTCACACAAGGGAAAAAAATTACTATTTCCCCAACATTTTTGCACTGGAAATTATATACTACAATCTCGTCTTCTACCACCTCCCCCAGAAGTTTCGATCTAGACATACATTTATTCAGTTAGTTGCAATTCAGCCTGGGGGAGGAGTGTCAGAGTTCAAGTTCCTTTTGCTGCAGGGTAACTCTAGATCTTCGTGGTTTCTGTAGATAAAACAGTTGCTGGTAAATCTGGGATGTAATCGCCCAATTGGACGGGTTTCCCCCTTTCCTAGACCAAAGGCTTCAACTGTGTCCCATTAAGACACCAGAAATCCGTCGGCCGTCGTAGGCCGAAACGGATCCTCTTCTCTGCTCCTCCCCTGTCCCCACGCGGCGAATGGTTCGCGCCGGCCTATATTTACCCGAGATCTTCCTCCCGGACGGCAATGATGTGAGGCGACAGAGCTGGTCACCGCTCTCACTAGGACCGGAGAAGCGCGCTGCAAAGGCGGCCATCTGACCTCGGAGAACCCGGGAGCGGACTTGGACATCCGCCGCAGCGAAAAAAATGAGGTAGCGGAGGTCTTCGGAGCCCACAATGCGCGCACCCCGCCTTCGGATCTTGGCGCTGCCCTGGCGGAGCCAGCGGGAACAGTGAGGCGACCGAACGAGAGTCCCCGGCGTCCGGCGCGAGCGAGGATGCAGTGAGCCACAGCGGGACTGTTGCGCGGAGCCCGCGGCGGCCAGCCGTACCCCATCTAACCGCACTTTGGGCAAGGTGCTGATTCTGGGACCAGCCCAGCCAAGGGGCCGTCCGTTTCTAGCACCCCTTGGGGGTGGGGCACACCGGCCCTTAGACGCACTGCTATAGAGTTTTCGGTGGCTTTTGGCCCCTGGCCCGGGGACAGTGTGTGAGTTAGGGCCCTGTTGACGTTCGCCGAAGAGTTCTGCATATTCTCGCACCATCCTTTTATTTATTTGCACGCGCAAATCTAGCTTTTTTTCTAAGACATTTTCCGCTCTACTCTCCTCTCTCCTCATTTTGTTGCTTGCCTGAGACTTTTGCCTGGTCCTTGCCCAGGGTGGGTAATTCTGTGTTGTGTGTGTGTGCGTGCGCGCGTCCCTCCCCCTTTTGCACACTCGAAGCCTAATTATTTTCTTATCTTTAAAAAAATTCTCCATTCCCCTGCGGGGGTTCCCAAGCACTATCTGTTCACTCCCTCTCTCTTCTTCCTACCACTGGGCCGCTTACATCAAGAGTATTATTTTTCCGTCTTGCCCGGGCCAAGCCCAGCCGGGGCTGGTGGCTCAGCGGGGCTCGCAGCCGGCGATCGGCCGCCGCCGCCCGGCCGCCGCCGCCCAGCTGCGCCGGGGCGCGCTCCGGAGATGCTGCCGTGGAAGAAGCACAAGTTCGAGCTGCTGGCCGAGGCGCCGCCGCGGCAGGCGTCCAAGCCCAAAGGCTACGCTGTGAGCCTGCACTACTCGGCGCTCAGCTCGCTGGCACGGGCTTGCCCCGAAGGCGCGCTCAGCCGAGTGGGCAGCATGTTCCGCTCCAAGCGCAAGAAGCTGCACATCACCAGCGAGGACCCTACTTACACCGTGCTCTACCTGGGCAATGCCACGACCATCCAGGCGCGCGGCGATGGCTGCACTGACCTAGCCGTGGGCAAAATCTGGAGCAAAAGCGAGGCGGGTCGTCAAGGCACCAAGATGAAGCTGACAGTGAGTGCACAAGGCATCCGCATGGTGCACGCCGAGGAGCGCGCTCTGCGCCGCCCGGGTCACCTCTACCTGCTCCACCGCGTCACCTACTGCGTGGCAGACGCCCGACTGCCCAAGGTCTTCGCCTGGGTGTACCGGCACGAGCTTAAACACAAGGCGGTAATGCTGCGCTGCCACGCCGTGCTGGTGTCCAAGCCAGAGAAGGCACAGGCCATGGCCCTGCTGCTCTACCAGACATCAGCCAACGCTCTGGCGGAATTTAAACGCCTCAAAAGGCGGGACGACGCGCGTCACCAGCAGCAGGAGCTGGTGGGCGCGCACACCATCCCGCTAGTGCCACTGCGCAAGCTGCTCCTGCACGGACCTTGCTGCTACAAGCCGCCGGTGGAGCGCAGCCGAAGCGCGCCCAAGCTTGGCTCCATCACCGAGGACCTGCTCGGCGAACAGCAGGAGCAGGAGCTGCTGGAGGAAGAGGAAGAGGAGCACCCTGAAGGCTGCCTGGAAGAGGACGAGGAGGACCGTGGGGGCGAGGGGGATCCAGAGGAGGAGGAGGCCGAAGCGCAGAGAGCGCTGGTGGTCGCCATGCACTTCGAATGTGGGGATTTGTTGGACACGCTGGAGAATGGCCGCGAGGAGGCGCTGGGGGGCGGCGGGGTCTCCCTGGGCCCAGGGACCGGGACACCGCCTCCGCTGCCGGGCAGCGCCTCTGACATGAAGGCCCAGTTGTCGCAGCTTATTAGCGACCTGGGCGAGCTCAGCTTCGGCAACGATGTGCGCACCCTGCAGGCCGACTTGCGGGTGACGCGCCTGCTGTCGGGTGAGAGTACGGGCAGCGAGAGCTCCATCGAGGGCGGGGTCCCTGACGCCGCTGCACCCGCCGGGGACTCGTCCAGCCCGACTGACAGCGCCAGCCCCGACGAGCCCCACTCTGGCTGAACTCCCAGCAGAGTCCTCCATACATCCCCGGAACCCCACAGTAGCTCCCCAACCACGGTCTCAGCAACCTCAGTGTTCCCCGCCTGCCCCCAGGAAAGGGGAAATAGGGCACGTGAGGCCCAGATCTCAGCTTGGAGCCCAGGCCTTGAGTTCCCCGTGGCCACTTTCCTCCCACCCTGCGCGCCAACACTTTTGGCTCTCTTTCAGGCGGCTTGGGTTGCCAGTGGGTAGAGGCGAAAAAAGGAGTAAATCCCACAAAGGAGAGAGAGGCAGCCCTCTATGGTGGGGGTGAGGGAAGGCCCAGCTGAAGTTGGAAAAGTCCATGGGCATGAGGTGCAGTTTCCTGTTTGTGAGGCCAGCTGGGGCCTGAGCAGGGGGGGTCAGCTTCCTCCTCCTACCCCTCCCACCCTCCCCTCACTGGGAGGCCTCGCTCTATCATTGACTAGCCATTAACAAAATCTCCCTCACAAGGTTTCAGGCTTTAATGGCACCCCCTTCCCCAGTTCTTTTTGGTGCAAGAGAGCTTGGGCTGTTTACCTCAGACTCAGACTCTTGAAATTCTGCCAAATTCCTCAAATAACTGTTTTATTTTTGGTGGGGGAGTGAATATGAAAGAAAATTGCGTTTTGTTTACAGTTAAAGACATCTAATATCTAAAAAGGAGCTGTCCTTTAGAGACACACACCTTCCTCCTGTCCCAAAGAGCTCCCTTCCATGATGCTGTGTAAAATATTTTTTGCACTGTTGTGAAGTATTTTTGACGTCTTTTTTTTGTACATAACTGTGTTCTCAGAGCTGAATGTTTATATATCTTTTGCTGTGCAAAAGAAACGTAAAATGTTGTTCAGTTGTATATACAGAAATGTGTATAAAACATTTTGTTATTTTTTGAGTATCACTCTTCTGGGTCTGTTTGCATGTCAGTGGGGGGAGAGAATAAAA
Organism: Castor canadensis; assembly: GCF_047511655.1. NCBI lineage: Eukaryota > Metazoa > Chordata > Mammalia > Rodentia > Castoridae > Castor > Castor canadensis. The sequence goes on along the minus strand of NC_133390.1, from coordinate 76,009,420 downwards.
AGGAAAAGCTAACAGGCCAGCGTCTGGATGCCCAAGGTGCTTGGTGGTGGAGATGATAGGGGGGGTGTGTCTCCAATCCTAAAATGGTGCCACAGGGGCTTGGAGAGGATTGAAGAAGGTGGGTCCCCGTTAGCATAGACAAGGCCCTTCCTGGGCTGCATAACTCACTGCTGTTGTCTGGGCCAGCCTTCTCCAGCATGTTCCATATTGGTTTATTTGTATGTGGACCCTCCTCTGTCTTTTGAGTCAAGGCCAGGGTGAGCTTGACTTCCCACACTCAGACTTTCATTTTTATTTATGGAGTGACTTCTGCCTTCTGCTGATCTCACCCTGATGGTAAGTATAAGGATGTATATCATCTTTTCCTTTGCAAACATCCAAGGAGCCTTAAAGAGATAAACTAGAGACCTAAAGGAGCTGGCCCAGGGGCTCTCTGAAAAGTGAGGCCTTTTCTGTTTTTCCTGGGAGGAAAAGCAAGTAGAGAGAAAAGTGGTAAGTTCCAATAGCATGTGAGTGAGTCATGGAGCAGGTGGGGTAGGGGCAGGCAGCTTGCAGAGCCGTTTCCTTCCCTTGAACGGTGTGGAGGGCAAGGCAGAGAAGCTGCTGGAGCTTGTTCCGAGTGTGTGTGGTGTAGGGTTTTCATGCTTTCCCTGTGTTTGTTTCTGTTGTAAACTCCGAACAGATGTCTCTAGTTGGGCTACACCCGATCAACTGGAAGTTGTAATAAGACATTGCCAAAGTGTGCCTCCTGCAAATGTTTTTTTCCCTTTGCCCTTTGAGCCTCTTTTTCTGTCTTGCAGAAGTGGATCTCACTCATGGCCTTCCCTGCTGTCGGAGGCCACTTTGCTTTGTTTTCATCGTAAATATGTTCTGAGCAGCTAGACTCAGAGATCTTAAGGAGTCTGGAATTCACTGGATCCAAAGAGGAAGGGAGGGTGAAAGATTTTCTTCCTAATTAATGGGAGTGGTTCAGAAATAAAGCTTTCTTTAAAAAAGACAAGCAAAGGAGGTGGGTGGGAAATATTTTTAAAATATTCAATGTCATCTTAAGGACATGGGCCAGGCCTTTGAGACTATTATATTTTGGTTTGGTAGAGTCTTCTGTCCTCCCAGAATACCTCAGATACACAGCATTGAATGGCATTTAAAAACGCCCAGGTAGAGATCAAGAAAATCAAATCCCAGTCTGCCTACACACAAAACAGTGATGTGGCCTTCCGCACCAATGTCCTCACCTGATCTCTGACCAGCAGACAGCTATGTGATCTTGTCCAACTAGATTTCATGTTTCCTATTATTTCTCCACATCACCAAGTTCCTCTGCTGGTCAAAACTAATGAAGACATAAAACAGTGAAGACAATATGGCGAATTCTGGGGGTGGGGAAGCATGTATGTGCCTTCATTTTAAACTGACTTATGTTGTCCAGTGAGAATGCCAAGGTTGGGTTTTATCTGTGATGGATGGGGGGGTGTGGTGATTGGTCAAAAAGCTTTATGACATTTTGGCCAATACCATCAATAAATATAAGGCAACTCTTACCTGATTCATAGTTAGCAAGGGGAGGGGGAGAATTTGAGGAAGAAGAAAAACAGACTGTGAAGGAACTAGCTCCCCTCCTTCCTGGCCCTCTCGCCTTCCCCCTCTTCTCTCCTCTATGCCTTTGGCTTTTATCCTCACTGCACCCTGGGGCTCTTGACTGATGTAATTCTAGAAGAGAGAGGAAGGTGATACATGATTCAACTCTTGCTACCTCTCAGTCTTCCAGGGATGATATCACTAGAGTAAGAAGAGATGTTTTGAATGAAAACAAAACAAATTTGCTCCTGGCACTCTGGGGGACAAGAGTGGTGTGATAAAAGCAAAGCCAAGTAGTTAGATGAAATATATATCCCAGAAAACACTTCAAGTCTGGTTTACTCATCAAATCTAGCACATCCTTCTTGCAAGGTGAGGCTCCTGTTTCTCCTTTACGTAACCTGATGGTACTTTAAATGCAGTGAGACACTGCACATTCTTTCCCAGTCTAAGGAATGCTCTGTGTCCAGTAATGCAGTACAGACTCCATGAAACCCAGGTGACGTCCGGGGGACAGGAGGGATTGTTGCAGAGGTGGCAGCTGAGTCCATGGAGCAGGCATTCATGCATTCATCAACCTCTCAGTACAAACATTCCGTGTTCGTTTCTCCAATTTGTTATGTATGTTGAGAGGGAAGGAAGGAGGAGGAGGACTGATATAAAACAAACAATAGCATGATAGTCCCTTTCAGCTGTGATAGTTTCAGAAAACACCCCCTTCACACACACACTTGCTCATCCTTAAAGAAATCATCCCTCTCACTGCCCCCACACTCAGCAGCACAGTCAATTTGAAACAAATTAGAAAGGCTCTTATACTAAGAGAGCACAATTGCTTCCCAGGGGACAGAGCTGTGTTCAAGGGTTCTGCTGGTGAAGGAGTGTGAGCTGACTAGGAGAATCTAGCTCCTGGCACCGCACTGGACATTTCAAAATCTCACCAGAGTCATCAAGGATCATGAGAAACACAAAAATTCTATTAGGAGCAAGTTGCCCTTCTGTCTAACAGAATTTAATAATTTAATAAGCAGGCCTCTTTCCTCTGTGGCATGCATCGGTAGCCCTAGCATCTGCTGGTAGGTGATGCATGACAGGTCTAGAAATGTGTGTGAACTGCAGGGGCCAGGAACTGATTGAGGCTTGGCAAACTGTTCAGTTCTAGGCAGGCAGGAGGCTGCCAGAGTCAGGGTGCATTGTGTTTTCTGCCTCCAGCTTCTGCACATGGCCACATCTGGATCTGGCTTTCTTAGTAGCTGGGACTTTTTCTGTTTCTGCTGATTTCTCCCTGTTCATAACCCCAAGGATCCCTGAGTCCAAATCTCCACTGCCAGCTCAAAGTGACCCAATTTGAGTAGCCTTGACTAACTACCATTTTGGTGATTTGAATGGCACTTGTTCCTTCCTCTTTCTCTAGGTGTTTAGTGGTACCAGCAAAGGTTCTTGTTTCTAACTGCCATGGACAGTGGCCCTTTTCTTTATCTCTCTCTCATCTACTTCCTCCTGCTAACATATCATTCCCTTCTGACTTTGTCTACTGCTCGTCTCCCTCCCCTACCCCCCACCCCCTGATTCTGGGTTCATTTCTCCTCTTTTCCACAAACCTTGCTTAGATCTTAAGTCACCTAAAAGTAAAGAAAGCCCAAATTTTAAGAGAAAAACAAACCAATCGCATAGGCATCCTCCAGCATCAATACTACTATTCCAAACATGCTCGGACACTGCTCCCCCCCACACTTAGAGATAAAGAAACTGAGGCACAAAGGATGATGTCCAAGGTTGCACAGAAAGGGCCAATACCCGGGGATACAAACTCCTAAACCAGTGCTCTTTTCATAGGCTTCTGATTTTTAGGACTTATCACAAGATTTTTAGCTTTGGGATAGCAAGAACTGGCAGTTGAGTTTTTGTTTTCACTTCTTTGAGGGGGTATTCCTGTACTTTATGTGCAGGAGATGCTTGATGATAAATAGTTGGAGTGTTGTTAGTTAGCATCCAATTACCTGTCCCATGTGTGAATGAGTATGAGCCAGATGCACAATGGTGGAGGTAGAGGGCCCAGGTATCTGCCTTCCTGGGGTAGTGACAGCCCTCAGAGGAACTTGGTCTCCTGTTGCTTCTACCCTTGAGATCTGGTCTGGCGAGACCCCACCCTAGAAGAGCAGATCTAGGTTGAGGGTGGGGAGTTCTTTTCATTGCATCATGATTATTAATCATATACATCCTTCCTGCTTGACTGAATTCTTCAAGGTCAGGCATGTATCTTAGGCATCTCTGATTCATCCCAGTTAGCAAAGGGCCTGGCTCCTAGTAGGTACTCAAAAAATGCTAAGGAAGGAGGAAAGAAGCAATTTCATTCCAGTCTGGAAGAACAGGTCTGATAAATTTCAAGGTCATCATCCAGATGGAGGAACCAAAGTTTTAAGGATGTCTGCTTGGTGAGGAGAGAAGATTGGGATTCATCTAACAACTCACCTCTACATGAGGTAGTTTCAGTTCCCAGATTTTCCTCAGGACTTCCCTGACCTTCTAAAGGAATCTCACCTGGACCCTCACAGAGGCCTGGTTTGGAAGTGAGATTCCTTTAGCTAAACCAGAGCAGGAGACCTCTGTTAGGCATCCTTTTCACTTGGAGGCCACGGCGGGTCCTGAAATAGGGACTGTTATTGAATTTAAGGGCCACTTTAGGGTTCAGAGAAGTAACCTAAGTAAAATGACTTGCCTGAGATCACTTAGGAAGTTGGGATCAAAACTTCAGGTCCTCCTCTCCTCTATTTTCCTATATTGTACATGCTTTGGGCTGGGTATACGTTAGTTTGGAAGCAGTCAAATTGCTGTCCAAGGAAACCTGGCAGAGCCCAAATGTCTGATCAAAGGTCAGGAGGGCATCTGGCAGTAGGGCATTTTGGAATCCTGACTACAGAACCCAAGACCCATCTGAGGATCAGGAGAGAGATGATAACTTGGGGAATGCTTCCCAACAACTCTTGCAGCAGGTTCCTCTTCTCCAGGACTCATCTCCTTCGTGTCCTTTTTCCGTGAACAATTTGTTCTTAGCTGCTGGTTAGAGATTCTCCCTCCCCGATGTTCCAGGGTTAGTCAGTCATGGCTCAAGAGGTCACCAACTCATTTCAGGATCTTCTATCCTCCTTCATCCTGAAAGCCTGGAAGCCAGATAAAACCTCAGGCTTCTCCGGTCCAGCCCCTTTATTTTATAGACGGGGAAATTGAGACCCAGAGAAGGGAAAGAATTTGGGCATATGTCACAAGAAGCTTATAGAGAAGCCTAGATTCAAACTCAGGTTTTATTTTCCCACAGTCTCTTCCTAAGATGCCACACAGCTCTCTTTCAGAACCTCTCAGCAGTAATGCAGGGAGACCCTCTGCTTTGTGGGCATGGGCCAGTTTATGTGTATGTGACTCAGGATTCTCCTCCCTCCCCGCTTTTTCTTCTCAAGTTTATAGTGAATATCCCCGATTCTCATCTAAATGACCTTTCCAGGGAATTGACATTTTAATAGAAGAGTCTTGAATATTAAAAGCCTCTGAGACATAAAAGCCAAATAATAAGGATATTTCAGGCACCAAGATGGGAGGAACATAAAGTGGGCAGTACGAGCTATGGTAGTGGAGGGAGTACTTCTCATAACTTTACTGATGTTTTCCTAGCACCATAAGCCACATTCCTAAAGATTCCAACCTTGCAGCTGAACTCCTGTACAGAGAAAATGAAAGTGATGTTTCCAAGGTCACATGAGTTCAAGAAGGAGGGTGGATTGGGCCACCAGGTCCTGCATCAGCACACTCTCAGTTCTGTGTTCCAGTTCAGGGCTTGCGAACAAATTCCAGGCACCACCCTCAGATTTACAAAACCACCAGCAGTCCCTTGGCCACAGCTGCTGCCTATCCTCCCCCTAGGGGTGCCATGCAGAGAAACCCATCCTAGATTTCACATGCCAATGTGTCCCTGTGGTCCTGATTCCCTGGGGACAACTTCATTGGTGCCTACTACCACCTGATTTCCTGTAGAAAAGAAAAGCCACTGTTTGTGCCTAAATTAACCCATACTGTTCATCTGAAAGAGATATACAGCCATACCATGGCATGTGGGCCCTGTTTTCCCTCTGTCTCTCTCTTTCTTTTTGGTAGTACTGGGGTTCGATCTCAGGGCCTTGTGCTTGCTAGGCAGACCCTCTACCACTTGAGCTACTCCACCAGCTCCTACCTCTCTCATGTCTGCTGCTGGTCAGTGAAGTAACTTACAGAGCCCATGGCTGGTCAGAAACTTTGGATGTGTTTACACTGATGGGTCACATGGTTTCAGTCATGTTCCCTAAATCTGCCACTCCATTTTTCTGACCCAGGGTCCACCAAATGTTCAGTGTTAGCCACTGGGGTGGGGCAGGGGCAGTATTCCCATGAGCAAGGCTGTAAGGTACAGATGAAGGCGAAATGGATCTTGAAACCCATTTCTAGCCCAGGTTTTTTCCACATAGTAGCTCTTTGACCTTGAGCAAGTTTCTTTATGGAGCCGGTTCTTCCTGTGAAATTAAAGAGACTAATACCTGATTATACTCTCAGTTGTTCTGAGACCCACAATCTCAACAGTGGATGAGTAAGTGCTGTGTAAAGTACAGTACAGGAAAGGAGATGTTGTTCCTGGAATATTCCTATTGAAATAACACAGGGGGCTCTGTGAGCCTTACTGGGGCTCCCGCACCGAATGAATGTGTCCACGGACATGAACGTTTTCCAGGAAATGTGTTCCAGAACCCATGGAGGGAAAATATGAAAATGAGGAAGAAATCAATTAACAATAGGAGACTGTAATTGATATTTGAATAGCATGCTTTTGGTGGAAAGATTATGGTCTGACTTTCCAACCAAAGTGCTAGGTATCCACATGTGTTCTGTGGCCATCCCAGACCAATCTCTCCATCAGCTGTGGTAGAGGAGCACAGCAGTGCCCTGTGTTCTCTGGCTGGACTTTTATTTGTTTCATGTAATAATATTCATTATGCCAACATTTGATTATCAGTCCAGATCAGTATACTAATGTGATTAATGCTTACACACATGCACGCTTGCACGAACACTACTCCCTTAACTTCCTGTAAACTTCTACAATTGGGATTTCATTTAGCTCTCAAGCAGATGTCCCTGAAATGGACACAGATCCTCCTAAGGTAACTGTTTAGACAGATTTTTAAGAAACATGGAAGTTCTGAGGTTTTTCTTGGAGACATTATGTGGACAGTGCACACACAGCTACACTTAGGATCCTTGTGTGCCGATGAATCAGAGGCGTGTGTGCATATGTGAGTGTCCTGGGGATATGCCTGCAGTTGTGCTCAGGGCTGAATGTGAGCTGTGCTGAAAACTCAGGCTGTTGTGGTTGGCATTAGTGTGAAATGGTCAGTGAAAACTCAGGCAATGCATGAGCTATGCTGATTCTCTCAAATTTCTGCCAAGAAAAACTCCAAATCACATCACCCTTTCCTTTCCATTGTGCTCTAAGTTTTCTTTGTTTGTTTTTCATCTTAAATAGTCCTTAAACTAATCAAAACCACCAGTTCCCTTTAGGAACACCTTATGTTGCTGGAGACCATGATCCAAAAAGATCTTAGACTGCCAAGATGGCATAGATTCCAGCTTGCTCAAAACAGTCCCAATTTATGCCTGATGTCCTCACGTAATTATAGAAGCTTAACCTTTCCCTTTCAAAAGTCTCCTAGTTTGGATGATAAATGATACAGTTGCTTATGTGTAACCTAGGCAATTTTAACCTTAAACTGTGTGAGCTGTCATTCATTCTCTTCCATTCTTTCCTTCCCCGAGGACACATTTGCAATGTATCTGTTGTGTGCCAAGCATGGTACTGGGACTGGATGCTGTCAGATGATTTTGTATGTGAAGTTTTATTAGAACACAATCACACCTGCCATTTACTCACACACTTTGATATATAAGGGGAATTGTTTCCAGAAATGCCTCCCTACTTGGTCATGGATATCAAGATCTAAAGATGCTCAAGTCCTTTGTATAAAATGTATTTTCTATATAACTTATGCACATCTTCTAGTATACTTTAAACAATCTCCGATTGCTTACAATACCTATGAAAAATAAATGCTATGGAAATAGTTGCTTACTGTACTGTTTGTATTATTTTTATAGCTTCATTTTTTTTATCAAATATATTTGACCCATGACAGGTTGAGTTCATGGATGTGAAGGCTAAGGAGATGGAAGGTCAGCTGTAGTTGGAACAAAGACTGTTGCTAAGGTTTGGATAAGTGTTACTTGAAGGTCCTTGTGTAAAGGCTAAGAGGAACCTTTAAGAGGTGGGGCCTAGTGAGAGGTTCTTAGGTCATTGGGAACATGCCCTCAAAGGCGATTGTGGCACCCCAGACTTCTCTCCTTCTCTTTACTTCTTGGCCATTGGGCGAGTGGTTTTGCTCCAACACAACCTCTTGCCATGATGTGTTGCCTCACCACAGGCCTAGAGCAATGGGGCCAATCAATCACAGACCAGTACCTCCCAAACTGTGAACCCAAATAAACCTTTTCCTTTATAAATTAATTATCTTAAATTTTTCATTATAGTGACAAAAAACTGACTAATAGTACTGCATAGCCCACAAACCTGCAATGTTTGCTGCCTGACCCTTTACAGAAAGTTTCCTGACAGCTATTCTAAGACTTGAGAATTCTCTCTGTCATCTGCATCTGATTGGAGAATGTCATCCACTGGACAGAGAAAGTGTATGGTGACCACTTAGGAGGCTTTAATGGACCAGATCTAGAAGTAATTCATATAGCTTTTACCTACATTCTCTTGGCCAGAACTCAGTCATGGCTACATATTACTGCAAGGGAAGCTGGGAAATGTAGTCTAGTTGTGCCCTCAGAAGAAGAAGGAACAGGGCGTGGAGAAGAGGGACATAGGCTACACTACATAGATTGAGAGGGCATGCCTGGTCATTGCAAGTCTGCTTATGTACTGCACATTCAAATGTTGAAAGCTACAACTACAATCAGTGCAAACCTGAAAAATATCTACTCTTTTGTCCTCTCTTCATTTTATCACCACTGGCCTGGGTTTCTATGAGCTAAGTCTTTGAGAAGATTATGGGAAATGAGTTATTTATGAGTTTGTAAAGGAATTCATTGTTTAGTTTGCACTTGGTCCCACAGGCTATTTTGTATAGCTCAGGATCTAGAGCTCAAGTAACTTTTCAGGAAAAAGATGCTGAAAACATTAGGTAAAGATTAGAAGGAGTATTTGAGGCAGACTACCTTCTGCCAGGGGAACCCTTCCAGGTCAGCAGCCTGTTGGAAGCACATCTCTCTTTTTCCTGGGGCAGCCCAAGCCCTGAAAGGCCAGTTCTGGTTCTTGGAAAGTTTTTCTGAGATTTGCCTCCCTCTGACTTGTCATACTGGTCTTCCCTCTGCTCTGCAGAGTGAGCTGACTGGTTCTTCCCCAGTGTGCAAGACAGAAAGAAGCTCTGCCAGCAGAATCGTGCTCTACAGAGGGTCTATGTTTTCTCCCAAATAGGTCTCATCTCTGTCTCCTATCATGGAGCACAAACCCCCAGGAGAGCGAAGGCTTTGCTTTCTAGACAACAGGGGATTTGGGTAGATGAGTGAGCAGTCACTGGGTGCTCTGGTAAGGCCCTAAGTGAATTCCATCCCTGGGCACAGCCTCATGAGATGTCTGACAGAAATCTCCCTACCCCTGTCAGATGCATCCCTATTAACTCGTTGAATCTTCATGCTGGCCTGGTGGGTGTACAGGGCAGGCAGGCTTTTACTTTATACAGTCTTGTGTCATTTAATGACAGGAACACATTCTGATAAATACTTTGTTAGGTGATTTTTGTCATCATGTGACTATCACAGAGTGTACTTACACAAACTAAGATGGCTACAATGTCACTAAGGGATATAATCCTACTGGACCACCATTGGATAGGTGCTGGCTGTTGCCTGAAAAGTCATTCTCTGATGCATGTGACTGTGCTATGGTTAGGTTTTAATTTTGTTTACTGGCATGTTACATTTATAGTAAACTAATCAAATTTTAAAATAAACTAAAAGCTGCACAATACCTTTTAGCAATTCCTTGATTTAAAATGTCATTTTTTCAAAGACTTATGGTACCTGAAAGGAGAATCTGGGAAATTTACTAGTATGGGTATTAACAGAATGAGCATCACTTATTATAATCATTATTATCTGATAACTTTAGTGATAAATCTATAATTGTTGCAATTATCATGAAAAAAGAAGAAAGGAAGGGAGAAAGAAGAAAGAAAGCCAAGGGAACAAGTGTCATCTTTTCTGGAGGATAACAGTACCCAGGGAGGAGCACAGAATTAGGCTCAGAAGCTCGGCTTGCACCCCCGTCCACAAGGCTCCCATGTGGCATGGCACAAAATGGGCAATTCTCTTAGGTCTGGGACTCTTAATTTGTAAGAGTGATAATAATGCTACCTGTGGCATTGTGCAATTCAAAGGAAACCATGAATATAAGCCACTTTTAATGGAAATGTGTTGCACAAATGTGAGGAATTTTCACTGTTGACATCTTGGAAGAGGCTGAAGGCCAGGCTTGGGCTGTGTATCAGCAGAGTGGGGAGGAGGGACATCAAAGAGGAATTTTGGCCGCACTGCAGCTGAAGCTGCTACATCTTTCTCTTACTGCTTCCTGGACTCCTGTTTCCCTAAAATGTCTTGAAGATGGAGACCCAGAGTTTCCTCAGGGCTTGCATTGCTAAAGACCAGACTCTGCAGTGGGGTGGCTCTGTCCAGGAACTACCACCCTGGTAGACCATGTCTATTCAGTGGTCCTGGCACTCCAAGCCTCTCTCTTAAGGAAGAACTTATAAACAGTGCTTTCAGACATTTTCTGCCTGATTTGATAACCATCCAGTGAGGCAGACAGAGCAGCATTAATAACTCAATTTTCAGATGAGAGACCGAGGTATTAAATAGTGGAATGGAGTAGAAAGGAAGGCAACCAACAAGTGTTTAGCATTTACTGTATACAAGCAAAGTACTAGGGCCTTCAAATGTAGGTATCTGTAGTGGTGGAGTAAGTAATGGGCAGAGCTGGGTCTGGAATCCAGACCTTCTGATTCTGAGCATAGAATAGCATGGAACAGAAGGGAGTATGGGTAAGAACAGGTGGAGGGTGAGTAGCTAGGCAGGAGAGTAGTAGGGATGGGTGGTGAGGTGGGGAGGGGAGGCTTACAGATGACAAGTAGGAGGCAGTGGGTGGAGTTGGGCCATCACTCCCATTATGTGACTGTCATCAAAATGCCCAAATAAATAAAGGTTTGCAATTACAGGGAGATGTGGGTTTGGGAATCTCCCAGCAGTAGGGCCCAGATGTTAATTAAACCTAAAGATAGGTCATTATCTCTCTCCACTGGATTGAACAGAGGGAAATGGATGCAGACAGCAGGTTAAGGACTTGCCCATACGGCTGTTATATGTTATTATTTCTGTTGGTAAGAGGTACCTAACCTGGGCTTTGGGGCACTGCCAAGGGGAAAGAGGCCACGTTTAAGTGGTAGTCACTGAGGATATTTCCTACTCTTCCTTCACTGTTAAAGCAGGGTGCCCAGGCTTCCCACATTTGCCCTGTGGCTGTTCTGGAGTTGCCTGACTTGTGTTCCCACACTGGGCTACTGCCAGCCACAGAGCAGAGAGAAGGGTACCGAGTACAGGCATTCTGTAGGCACTCCTCCTTAGGCATCTCAGTGCATGGGGGATTTAACCACCAGCTTGGCATGAACACTCACCCACCAGTCTGCATGGACAGGGCCTGGCACAGGTCCTGGAGCCCCTACTCAGCCAGGTGTCAATTCTTTGATAGCTGGATTGTGGGCAGGTGTGGGATGAGGTATTGGGAGAGGGGTTCCCAGAGAAGAAATATGGTGGCAGGGTGACACAGGAAGGATTACTGTACGGAGGCTTGGGTTAGGGCTATTTACCAACAGATTGGAAGTAATTCAGTGTTATGCCTATTGGTGTGCGTGTACTAGCAGATTTCATTCTGTACATTAAATTATAAATATTAAGAACTTTACAATGATAATGATATGCTCTTATTATTAATGAGATTTAGTACTTCCACAAAAGCACTGTTGGCTTTGATTTCTTGCCAGTTTCCCAATGGGCTGGTTTTTGGATACAAAGATGTTCATGGTCTGCTGGTCAGTGGACTGGGGGCCTTGGCTAATTCTTGCATTTGGAGTGGTAAGAGAAGGAAGCTGTTCTTTTTTACCCAGTATTTCCCATCAGCAGGGGTTTTCACATTGCTACAAGATAGATGGTCACCTGTGGATCAGCCATCAGCCCATCTGTTTCTATCCACCCGTGTAGATCAAGTAAAAGTGAGCTGCTTAGGATTCAGCCTTTTATTCTAATCATCAAATGGCAGGGCTGAAACAGAAGCTGCACTTCCAGTATCATCTGCAGAAGCTGCTCTGCTGACGACATTGCCACTGGTTCTCTGCCCCTCTGTGAAGCAAAGGGAAAGGGGACCTCACTCTTTGCAGCACAGAGCAGGGGTGGTAATTGTTCTCAGGCAAAAGCTGTGCAGTGACTTGGAACTCCTCATGCTGTCCCTGGGTTCAGTCACTCCAGGTGCATCGATTCTCAAGGACACTGTAAAGATTTCCTAATTATACTTTTATTGTGCTTGGAGACCTGAGGATGAAGGCTGCTGGGTAGAGTGTGGTCATGAGCTTGCAGATCAAAGTGAGACCTGGCTTACTTCTGAATCTTGACCTTGCTTTTGAAGAGCTGAATAATAATAACAAAGATGGAAAGAAAAGCCTTTGAAATACTAGTGTGGCCTAGATATGCTCTACCTGGGAAAGGCAAACAGCCCTGAGTTACTGTAATTCTCTTCAGCACATTTGTTAAAAGGCTGACAGAACATTCAGGACAAGCCTTAGAATAAACAGGCATGTCTGGATTTAAATAAGCAATCCTTAGTGTAGATCTTGGGGAATGAAGAAAACCACAATAAAACTATCCATATAGGTCTGGCCTGTAGAGTCTGTCCATAGTGCACCCAGTAGATATCTGATTATTTAGTTTCTATTTGTTTTTCAGTTTTTTTCTTTCTGTTTCAGATAGGGAGGGTCAAACTGGCCTTGTACTTATTCCTGCCTCAACTTGAGTGCTGGGATTGTAGGAGTGCCCTACAACATACGGCTTTTGATTCGTGAGTTTGCTCAGTCATGGGAAGGGTCCCCACTTCAGAGGACCTGCCTTTAGTATATTCTTCTCTCCTAAGTTAACATGCACCATGATATCTACAATCATGCTAAAATCTACTTAATTTATGCAACAATATCTACAAAATGCTTTCAGCACATTATATTTCACAATAACAACTAATATACTATAGTTAATAGCTTACATAGCATTTTTATATACATCATCTCACTTAATCTTAAACAGCCCTCTGAAATGGATAAAGCTTATTATTTTTGTTTTATAGGTGAAGGCACAAAGAGGGGCAAATGACTTGGAATCACATTATCAAATGATAATAGTGATTATCTGGTCACAAACTTTCTTTTTCAGATGGAGAACCAGTGGGAATGAAGAGGCTTACTCCAATCTCTTAGTAATTGGACCAGAGCTAACCGCCAAGGGCATCTTCCTACAGTTATTTTCAAGGAAGCTACTTGAAATCCAAGATCGGGTCCATGTGATCGGTGACTAAAGTTTGAGTGCTACTGGAGAAGGAGGACTGGCTGCCTCCGCCCTCGGGCCAGGGCCTAGACCACAGTTTTTAACAAGTGATGAAGAAGTTGTTTTGAGCCTGCAATTATCCAACTTCAAGCATGTAAAAGACACAGAAGCTAAGGGGTGGAGTTGTAACTCTTGAGGGTAGGACATTCAAGCTCTAGTGAGGGACAAAGAAACCAAATGGAGAGTAGTAGTAGTAGTCCTGGGAGCCTTAGCCATTGCAGAGGGTTCTGGAAGGGCTCCCGTTTCTTACTTTCTTTCCACAACCCTACCTCAGCCAGCTGCACCCCTCTCTGCCTTCCTAGGTAGGAGAGGTCCTTGACTTTGTCTCATTCCTATGACTTTACCCCACTGACCTCTGGAACATTCCTTCCTTCTCCAGACCTGAATAGGCTCTCCCACTGCTAGGACACAGGGCCAGGCACTGAAGAGTAGGACACTCAACCTAGGGTCCTTTCTACAAAGAGCCTGTGATTTTGGGAAGGAGAGAAAGTCAGAGGTACACAAAACTAGCCAGGATGCCCCACGATAAGTGAGCCCTACATAAAACTAAGTTCTTGATAAAGTGCTATGAAACAGGGAGATAAGAAGGGCTGAGGGAGGGGAACTAGCAGGGAATAAGAAAATGCTGATGTGCCCAGAGGGAGGAGTGATGTTTGTGACTGGGAAGAAGGCATTTCAGGCTGTAGGAATCTTATGGGGGCATGAACAGAACCGTGATTTATCACAGAAGTCCCCTGGGAAGTATGTGTGCGTGTGTGTGTGTGTGTGTGTGTGTGTGTGTGTGTGTAGATGAGATGTAGACAGAAGTCTGGCCATTAAGAGCGTGTACTACCAATAGCTTTAGCCTTTTCATTGAAAATTATGGACTTTGAGGATAAATGCTGTGGTGCCATGGGACGGTGACATGGGAGTGCCCACTATGAGGGGGTGCAGGTGTGAGAAGGATCTGGAGGCAGAGAGAACAAGAAAGAGGTTCTTGCAATAATCCAAGGAAGAGATGAGGAAGGCCAGGGCTGAGGGAGAGATGCTGTGAATTTGGGTATGTCTTAAGGATATTTCAAAAACAATCAAGAGGACAGGAAGGGAGACGCAAGTGTTGGAAATGCAGTGGTGTGTTGGTACAGCTGGACTGGCTTGGGAGACTGACTGCGCACATCTTTTTCCCAATTATGCATTCAGGGACGTGATGTTGGTAGCTTTAAATCAGTGATGGTAGAAATATTAACTCCACAGAAATCAAGAAAGGCTCCCGGAGAAGTGGCTGTTAAACATTTACCAGCCCACTCTGTCAAGCACCTGAGGCCTGGAGGGTGGTGTCACAGGAAGTTACTGGGGAAACTTTGGAGGCTTGGGAGATGGACCTGAGGCAAGGGATAGGTTTGGAAGGTGGGGATAAAGGAAGGCATTTTCAGGGAATATGTGAAGGAACACCATCTTATGGGATGTATTGTACAGAGCAGCAAATATAAATGATTCTCAGTGACCATCTGTGGGTTGTTGTTTTACCAGAGTCCTAAATTAGATCTTTATGAGTTGCTAGATTGGATGTGCAAGTGAAATGTTCCTTAAATACTTACATGGCATAGGTTGGCCATGTGTGCCAGGAGTCCATTTTTACAGGGAGCATCCCATGAACCTGGTTGTAATGGTTCATCAGTCACCTTGAGAACGACTCACAAGTTGACTTAGATTATTGTTTATCAGGGGAGTCCCAGAGAGTGCTTTGAAGAGTTTCTCAAGGTCACAGTTAGTGACCTTCATCTGGAACAGAACAGTTGGAGTTGGAACTGTATTGCTATTTGGTAGCTGTGTAACAAATGTCCCCACTCTCCCTTCACTCCCAACTTTGTTTTTTTTTCATAGCTAAAAAACTTGCCAATTGCTTAAGACAATAGTATAGACATTTATTATCTCACAACTTCTGTGAGTCAGCATTTCAGGGGTGACTTAGCCAGGTAGCTGAAGCTTTGGGTCTCCATGAAATTGTAGTCAAGGTGTCAGCTGGGGCCAGGATCATCTGACTGGGGCGGAGGATCTGCTCCCAATAGGGTTTGCTTGCATGGTTGGCAAATCAGTGCTGGATAAGGGCAGGAGGCTTTAGTTTTTCACTGGATGTTGGCAGGAGGCTTCCATTCCTAGGTAGGAGGGTTCATCTATGACGCTGCTTGAACATCATTATGACATGGCAGCTGGCTCCCCCACAGTGATGATCCAGGAGAGATCATGGCAGGAGCTGTGATGTCTTTTTTGGCTCAGCTTCTGAAGTCATGTATGTGGCATTTCCATGGTAGCATAGTGGTTATACATGAGAGTCTTCCTTAGTGTAGGAGAAAATAACACAAAAGGCAGGGATCATTGGGCACTATCTTGAATACTGGCTATCACAGAACCCAATGCCGCTAATGAGTTGTAACCATGTGATTCCTGAAGTTACAGGACATAGTTCTGCTGTTCTAGGCTCAGCTTCCTCATCTGTAAAATGGAGCAATAATCCTTGTTTGGTTTTTTGTAATAAGTTGTGATGTGGATGAGACTGCAAAGAATTAGTCAGCCCTCTGTAGCTGCAGTTTCCACATCCATATAATCAGCCAATGATGGATTGAAAATATTTGAAAAAAATTGTACCCATACCAAACAGGTATAGACTTTGTTTTGTCATTATTCCCTAAACAACAGTATAACAACAATTTACATAGAGTTCACATTGTATTAGTTATTATAAGTCATCTAAGGATGATTTAAATTATACAGGAGGATGTGCAGAGGGTTATATGCAAATATTACACCATTCTATGTAAGGGACCTGAGCACCTTCAGATGTTGGTATCATCGTGGGGCTTCTAGAATCAATTTCCCTCAGATGCTGTACAGGGACTACTGTACACATGATAATTATAATTATTTCAGTGCCACTTTTTTTTAAAGCAAGCTTGAACACCTAAATTCCTGCTTATTGACTTATATTCAGCAAAGCACAGGGGATGTTTGGTCCCCCAGAGAGTCAACTGGAGTATCCTGGGCTTCGGTGGGGCTTCCTGTGCTGAACGCTCAGCTCCATCACTTACCAATAGTGGGCCTGGGCAAGATACTAAATATCTCTGTGCCTCAGTTTCCCATCTTTTTCTCTGAAAATGATGACAGTCTCCACCTCACAGGGTTGTGATGAGAATTAAATTAGTTAATTCAGATGAAGCATTTAGCAAGGCATCTCTGGATACTTAGACTGCTTGATGTAAATAATAGCTTTTGCTAGAGAGTGGCCACGAAGTCTGGAAACACAGATATTATATTGTTCTGCTTTATAATGTAATATCAATAAACCATTTATTACAGATTCACCAGCATTTTTAGACTTGGTGGCCAGCCTGTATTATTTCCCTGTTCTTGAATGCCCATGTAATTCACTGTGCCATTTAGTTGTACCTGTAAGCTGGCTGGTTGATCTGGGATAAGGTTCTAATCTCTCATTACAGAGAAGAACTTCATTAACATTGGCCCGGCCTCCAAGCCTGCCCAGATGTGAGGTGCTGTTAATGCCACTCTCCAGCACATTGCTCATCCTACTGGGGCGTCTTATTATACAAGCACACATGGTAGAACAGCTGTCTCCATGCTATTAAATTGGCTTTGCAAAGTGCAGTGACCAAACACATAATGGCATAGATACACCTTACCCTGAAGGGGGCAGGGTATCAGACATCTCATGAACAACCTGTGAGAGTTCCCTGGGAAAGGAATGTTCCTGAGAGGGAAGGCCTGGGGCTGCAGAGATATACCTCATATTAAAAAGATACTTAACTCTGAGCCTAGAAATTGGTAGCTTTGATGGAGTTTAAATGATATTATAAAACAACTCTTTGTACATAACTGGTCAGATAGTTTCTATAAATACCCAGCTGTCTGGGCTGTTAAAATTTTTTATTTTGTTGTTTTACTCTCTGTTTTTTCAGGCCCCAGTACAACCAAAAAAAAAAAAAAAGTCTAATATCTTTCTGAAGAACATTCATTACCTAGCATGGCTTTCCCAAAATGTGTGTTGTAAGACTATCCTCATGAAGTATTGCTGGGTATTGCATTAAAACAGGTCCAGTGATCAAATGAGCTGCGGAAAAATTGGATTAAATATAAATAGGTTTCTTTTTTGCAAGACTTCTCAGAACCTTGGCTATGCAAAGATGCCTTCTGAATCTTTGTGAGATTGATAAAATTTGTAGTGTTTTCTGGATTTATTTGACCATAAACCCTTTTTTGGAGGGGCATATTTAGAATAACTTTTCAGAGGCAAATAGAAATAAGAAAACATATACACAATAATTTGAACCCTATTTGGTCTGCCTAGCACACCCACTTCTGGTAATACCATACTCCTGAGAACTCCACAGAGCCGTATTCATATGGCCCCCAAGGGAGCTGGGTAGGTTTGATAGGTCCTGGACCACAAGCTACCTGCCTCTTATGATGGGAATGAACAGCAGACCTGGGCTGGGCCACTTAGTCCTCTCTCTGGAGGGTTCGGATTTGGGAGCAATAATTCTGTCATGGCTTAAGCTGTAAGATACGACATGTGAAGAGCTGTTGGTCGTCTTGTTCCCACTATCCAGAGAAAGCCATTCTGCAGTGGGCCTTAACAGTCCCAACAGAAAGAGAGGAAAACAGAGAGGTGGAGAGCCACCTCCCTGGTTCTAGTTGTTCTGAATACCTGGTTCCAACCTCACCTCTGTGCAGTTTGGTAACCTGGTACTGTGTCATTCAACGTGCCATCTGCGGAGGACCAGGATCCTTTCCTAAACCATAGGTGCAGTCCATAGTGAGCTACATTCTGTATTCAGAAACTGAATGTTTAGTAACTTACATAATAATTGACATTGCTGAGACAGCAAATGGCATTTTATTTTTCTAGTTATTCATACTTAATTTTTTAAAGTACTGAGCCACAATAGATTCAAATAACAATAATACTAAAATCCTGGTCTTTCAGGTAGTTTAAGAAACATGGTTCTATGAGATGCTCCAGCAGGGCAGCTGCATATGGTTGTGTAGGCAGTGCACTGGACCACCGTCCTAGCAGGTGCCATTCAAATAGATGACACAAGGAATGATTCTCCCACTGCCTGACCTGTACAGTGCACAACACGCCCATAGTAGACAGCCCTTTGACCTTAGCATCTTCCAACAAATTCTTCTTTTTTTCTTTCCTGCCTAAAATTTCCTGAGTCTCTTTGGTTGTTACTGCTTTCAACTTAAGGATATTTAAGTAATACATCGTTGTACTGTCCCAGTGGCCTAGTTCCACTGTCTTTACTAAAGGAGCCTCAGATGTAGAGTCTGACTTTCCCACAGCGTGATCCATCTATTTTGGTGTCATGGGAGGAAGCAGCCTCATGTGCTCTGCTTGGAAGGATGCCACACATTCTTCACCAAGCCCAATACAGGCAGGGCACGCCAGCATTTAAAGGTTCCCTGCCCACATCTGATCCTCAGTGCAAGATCCCACAATCAGCAGATGGGTGAAGGTGGGTCAGCAGGTCATTTTGTAGACTTAACAGGTGGGGCTGTCACATGGTCATCTTCCAAGAACATAGTTAGTCACACACATCAAGAGCTTTAAAAATGTCCTCCTGAAAATTATACTTCTAGGATCTTCTAGGGTTTGAAAAGCCATCAAAGGCTTATACCCAAAGAAACCCACTGTAGTTTAGCTATACAAATAAAAATTAGAAATGACCTGAATAACTCATATATACAAATAACTAAGTAGGCAATAAAGACTAAAGTAAAAGAATGATCTGAATTCATTAGAAAATTATGCATACATTGTTTTTAATAATATGGTAAAATATACATATCAGGTTAACAATCAGCATACAATACAGCACATATGTAAGGGAAAACACTAAGAAAAAAGACTGGAGAGCAATAGGCTAAAAGTTAACAGTAGTCGAATTTTGGATGGTTAACATAAATTTGAAAGTATTTTCCTGAAATTTCTAAAATTTGCATGAAGAATACATTACTTTAATAATCAGGGGATAATTAAGTTAAATATATTAAATAGATTAAAAAATAAAGACAAGGCAGTTGTCTGTTTTACATTGGGCCCACAAACTTAGCTGTCAGGGTCATCCTAGGCTTAGCCCTCAGGTCTCAGTCCAGCGGCTTTGGTTTTCTCTGTTTCTTGAGGAAATCCGGCCAGAGGTCCTACTGTTAGCACACAGAACATAACTCACACCTACGTGATACCTGTGCCTATCATCCCCATGGCCACATTCTACTTTTAGGAGTGCTCATACTTGGGGAGGTATCTTGTGATAGTAAGAAGGGGACAAGAGACTAATGAAAGAATAGGGCATAGGCCTGAAGCTATGCACTCCCCACCACAGAACCCATTGCTAGACACATAAGCTGGACACATACACAAGCACACATATTCATCACAGCACTGTTTATAACAGTGAAAATTGGAAAAAATTGCTGGTCTATCAAAAGGAGAATGAATGTATAAATTATAGTATTTTCAAACAGTGGGATCCTATATAATGTCAAAATATATAAATGAACTCGAGCTGGATACTGATGGCTCACGCCTGTGATCTTAGCTACTCAGAAGGCAGAGATCAGGAGGATCGCAGTTGGAAGCCAGCCCAGGCAAATAGTTCTTGAGACCATATCTTGAAAAATACCTAACACAAAAAAGGCTGGTAGATTGGCTCAAGGTGTAAGCCTGAGTTCAAGCCTTGGTACTGCAAAAAAAAAAAAACTCAATAAAATTTAAAAATATATATATAAATGAACTAGAATTGACATGGATGAACCCCAGATCAAAAGTGTTGGGCAAAAATTAAAGTAAGTAGCTATTTCATTTCATTAATATTAATATTATATTTATTATCACATCCCATATTTGATCTTCTATGATACATTATTTTAATTTATTAATGCTATGTGAATTTCTGGTTTACAGAATGATTCCACTGAGATTAAGATTACTATTGATTATTTGTGGCTGTTTACCTATATAGTAAAAGTAAAAAGACATGCGTAGGATTAATAGACATCAAATTCCAGAGGAATTTGTTTCCTGTGAGGATAGAGGAAGGGAAAGAAAATAAAGACGTGATACGTGGAGGCTTCAGTGGGATCTGTGAGGTTTTTGTCATTATATGTCTGTGTGTGTGTGTGTGTGTGTGTGTCTAGCCAATCTGAAAAAGAATGATAAAATTTGACAAAGCCAGGTGGTAGGTACATGTTATATTTTTCTCTATACTCCTCCATGTTTTTGGAATGTTTTACAATGAAAAATAAAGTAAAAAATAGAAAGGACACCAACTTGGGAAGCTCAGTGCATAGGACAGGTAGAGATGATGCAGGAAAATAGTGGCTGGCGAGCCTCAGGGTGCAAGTCTGGATGTGGTAACCAGGGGCATGGAGGGCCCCAGCTGAGGGAGCTGCCCTGTGAGATGCACACCCAGGCCGCCAACCCCATGTGCTGGGCCTCTTGCCCTTTCTATACCTCTTGGAGCTGCTGTGTGCAGGATTGGCGGTCTCACGGCAAAGCCTTGGACCCAGGACCACCTTGGTACAGATATACTGTCTGTCTGTCCCAGGCACACCTCCTTGGTGGTTCCAGTCTTTATGCTCACGGCTTATGTAAGGACAACCCAAGTTCTTGCCCACATCTTGTCAAGGGACAGAGAATATTTGGGGCCTGGAGAACCTGGTTTTATCTGATCTTCCCCAACATTCCAAGAAAATCTAAACCGAGCCTTGTCCCCAGGTTCCTGCATCAGGAACTCAGTTCATAGAAGTCTCCACTGTCCTGGTTTTATGCCCTTATTAATCTGCCTCTCTTATCTTGTTTATTCTTCCAGAAAAATGTGCTCGGTCCAGGTCAGTGTCAACATTCCAAGAAAATCTAAACCGAGCCTCATCCCCAGTTTCCTGCGTCAGGACGGCTGCACAGGATCCTCATCTCAGCCAGCAAGTAGCCCATCATTTTAGGCAAATCATGCACCTTCTGGAAACCTCCCTTTCTTCTCCTAGTAAATGGGGCCCATGTATTTGCCTCACCGGCTTTGTAGGATGTCATGATGGTGCAATGTATCATTCATCAAAGTTCCAAGCACAGTGTCTAGCTGACGGATTTGCCTCGCCCAAGATGATGCATTGATTTACCTTTTCCTAGGGTCTATTAGCAATGAATGTTGCAGGCCTTTTGGGTATGGATTGTTACTTTCCTTCCTCCAGACTACCTCCTTTTCTCTTTCCACTGCTCCTGTCTGTTTCCAACCTCCTCTCCCTGGTTACTTCTGGGCTCTCAGGTTCCTACAGAGCAGTCTGCACCCCAGTCTCTAGCTCTGGATAAGACTTTCAAAAAACCAGAGTGGTTCTCAATCTTGCTTAGCATTTCCAGGGGCTTTTGAAAAACCATACACCAAGCCGGGTGCCAATGGCTCACACCTGTAATCCTAGCTACTCAGGAGGCAGAGATCAGGAAGATTGCAGTTCAAAGCCAGCCCGGGGAAATAGTTCATGAGACACTATCTTGGAAATACCCAACACAAAAAAGGTGGAATGACCCAAGTGGTAGAGTGCCTGCCTAGCAAGTTTTGAGGCCCTGAGTTCAAACTCTAGTACCGCAAACAAACAAACAAAAAAACCCCAAACCATATACCAACCAACAACATTGACAGGAAAAACCCTCCCCTTTCCAGGTCCCAAAGGCACCCCCAGAGAATGTGACTCCATCTCGGGGTGCTCTAGGCCTAGTATTTTCTTTCCTTACCTTCATCCCACAACTTCCTCTTGAGCCTCTCCCTCCTTGGGAGTTCCCATCATCCTAACAATGAGAAGAAAGTTCTTTTTTTTTTTTTTGCTTTTCTTCAATTCTTTACTTGGAAAACATTTAATAATTTATAGGTTCTTTACAAAGTCCTTCCTTAACTTTTACCTTGGATAAGTTGTGTGGTAGATAAAACAGAAATAATCCCCAGGCTGTCCTGAAGAGCAAAATGGGTTTTCCTCCCAGGGCTGTTAGCCACTTGTGTTCTGCTTGCCCCAAGACCCAGTTACCATCCTGCCAGCCTATAGGGCTTACTTT
Organism: Castor canadensis; assembly: GCF_047511655.1. Lineage (NCBI taxonomy): Eukaryota > Metazoa > Chordata > Mammalia > Rodentia > Castoridae > Castor > Castor canadensis. The sequence goes on along the minus strand of NC_133390.1, from coordinate 75,986,970 downwards.
CTCTTTGTCACAGATCTGGAATAAACAGCCCCAACCAAACTCAGCTACATAAAACAACATCTTAGTTGTGACAAATCTGCACTTAAGGGATGTTTGCTACTTATTTGGGCTCATCTATACCTAAGACATTGATGCTCAAGTCTGGCTGAAAACTGAGCAGGCCCTTGTGTCTAGCTCTTGCAGGCATTGTGGGCTTATTTTTCCTTCTGAAATCTTCCACTTTAGCCCATAACCTTCCCTCTATTCCCTCTTCTACCTTAGTGGACCCCTGGCTGGGCATGACACAGCAAGCCTGAGAGTTCTGGTCCTCTCTTGAGCTGTTCTCCTAACTCTAGGCACAGGAGCCAGGCTAACAGAGGATCTAAAGCCCAGACAGTGGCCACAGGAGTTGAAATTGGTGTGGTTGGTGGGAATGTTCCTGGAATCCTTGGCTTTGGTTTCCTATTTGTCCAGAGGCTTGGGTTAGGGTATTGAGTCTGGAGCCACACTTTTATCTCAGCAGCATTTAGCTTCCAATGTGAAGCATGGCTGAAGTCTAGAAGTTTCCACAGGCCTTTGGCTAAGAACTGGTTGTAAAAGGTAAGGTGGAGACTTAGTTAATACTTGACTACTCATCCCCGGGATAGAAGAGTCACAGAGAAGATAGGGGAGTATCAAGGGCTGGATGAAATTAGCAGAAGTTGTTTTAAAAAATGAATATAACCAATTATATATTTTTGATATTTGGTTAGGCTTCTACTGGGTAGGTTGAATTTCACTCTTCACTTTTCTGTTCTTGCAAAGCAACTTTTGAACCACATTTTATGTCATTTGACCTGCACAATGCCCACACTTGACACTGTCATCTGTGTTAGTGAATAAGGGAGCTGAGGGTCAGACAGGAGCTGAGGTCTGCATGGGTGGTGATCTGAGTTGCTGGAGCAGCTGGGACTAGCCATGGCTCTTTCCTCTATAGAATTCTGCCCAACCAAACAACACCACCAACAAAAACCATGTTGGAGAGAGATTTTGTCTCAGGCTTTGAACCTATTTTAGTTCCTGTTCATCCTCCTTCTTTCTTATATCACTATAGTAAGAAGCACTAAGCAATCAATCATTTAACCATGTATTTGATGAGGGCTTCCCATGTGGAGGGTCTTGGAAAGAAAGAAAAGATTCCAACATTGTTCCTTTAGGAATAGCAAACACTGTGGCTCCAGTAGTCACTCTTCTATTCCACACCCACAGCAGACGTCTCTAATCTGTCCATTCCCTCCTAGGGAGACTCAACAAGACCTCTCAAGACATGAACATTCAGGAGAACTGTGACAGTCAAGGTGTTATTGGCAATCGTTCTTCCCAGAAGATCTTGGTCCTTGCGTTCCAAATGGAAGAATCCAAGTAAAACATGTGGATGGGTGAGGTAGAATAGCTTTATTGAGAGCAGGGGAGTCCCCATTCTGCCAGGTGAAGGAAGGGAAAAAGAAGGGCTGGGATCTCTTGATAGTTTATTTTTATACCACCTGGAACTTGGAGGTGGGGAGACAATATGTCATCACTTGGCTCCTCTCACCTGTGGACTGGGGGAGGAGCTCTTGAGCCAAGAGGGGGAGCAGTCCCAACTATCCCTGCCCTACCCTGCCTCAAACTCCCCCTGAGGGACACTATTCCAAAAATTCTTTTTTGGGGTTGCAAAAGGGGGTGATCTATCTTCAGTAGCTGCTTTGAGCTGACAAGGGGCTGTAGACCCTACCTTATCAGGGATATGGCCCCTTTCCTGTCGCTGTCCCTGGGACTTGAACAGTGATGCTCATTGTCTGAATCTTTGTCCAGTCCAATCAAGATTGCTCATGGGCATCCGGTCCGGAAGTCGATGGCCCTATCATGTCATGGTTTGGCTCCTAGAGGCCTTAATTCTGGAAGAGATAAATCCAATGAGCAAGTCAAAGAGGCAGGCCCAAAGTGGGAACATGGGCCCTGTCAGGTGCATTACCCAGGGGGACTGATCCCAAGTCTCACACAATACTTTCTGAAAATCCAAGGATTGTTGCCAGATTTGGGAAGTTTCTTTATCTGTCAGAAGATCTAATTTTCTTTTATTTTGAAAAGCGACAACCATTAGAGAGTTTATACGATTTTGAAGTGTGGCTATGGCTTTAATGATTTTTTTGATTACCAGTAAAGTTTTAAAATAATCTTTGGTAATATAAGAAAGAGGGATTCAGGCTCATTTTTTTGGTGTTAGTTTTGGTAGCTGTTTTTGGCTTAATTAAAAGGGAGATAAGTTGAATGGCCCTCTTGATTTGGACACTGTTGTAATTGGGGCAGTAAAGGACTGATGGCTTAGGGCAATGTCGTTATCTTGGGCCGTGCATACTGGAGTGTATGTGTTAGTCCAACTAGGCAGTATACATTGATAGAAACTGGTTTTGCACAAGGGAAACACTTCCTGTGGTTTCCAGCAGAAGGTGGATTTTACAGAAAGCGCATAGGCGAATTTATTATGTTTATTTGCCCATTTGGGTAAGGTTATAGCTAATATGAGCTCAGTGGTTTTAATTAAAGGTAGGGGCATGAGACTTGGGGTAGTTAGTAGAGGAGTACAATTTGATGAGTCCCCTAGGGACTGGACAAAGCCAGGTGTCAGTCCCAAGAGGAAAATAAGGCAAAATACACAAAAGAAGTGTCCTTAGGTTCTGCAGTAAGCAGAATGGTGGTACTTGGGCGATGGGGTTGAGAACGGTACAAGTGTAGCCAAATAATCCATATTAGAGCTTATACTTAGTGTTAGCTCTTCCAGATGATGAGTTTTACATTTTCTAGTGGCTCATGGGAGTAGGTATCCCCAGGCTGTGCTTGGCCGGAGGTAGACTCCTCTGTTGCATGCCTTACCCCAGAAAGGTGAGCCCAGTTATCTATTCCCTGCACTTTGACAGCCCCGGTGTGGCCAAGAGCACTGGATAAGGGCCTTTCCATTTGGGCTGGAGCTGGTCAGCTGGGGTGAGGCAGGCTAATAGGTTAGGGATAGCCTGGGACTGCTCCCCCTCTTGGCTCAAGGGCTCCTCCCCCCTAGCCCACAGGTGGGAGGAGCCAGGTAATGACACTGTCTCCCCACCTCCAAGTTCAAGGTGGTATAAAAACCACCTACCAAGAGACCCCAATCCTTCTTCTTCATCCCTTTCCTCACCTGGCAGAACGGGTGACTCCTCCTCCCTCAATAAAGCTATTCTGCCTCACCCTTCCACATGTTCTGCTTGGATTCTTCCATTTGGAACACAATGACCAAGATCTTCTGGGAACAACGATTGCCGATAGCAAAGGCAATGAAGGCACATGACTTAGTGTTTACTGTGTGCCAGGTACCTGCCACATTCATTGTCATGTTACTTCTGCCTAACTCTGTGAGGCAGGTGTCATCATGATCCTCATGTCATGGATGGCACACAGGCATACAGAAGTTAAGTGTCCTGTCCTGCCGAAATGGATCTACAATTTGAACACAGGCAATCCAACTCCAGAGTTTACATCCTTGTTTTCAACCCTTTGCTGCCTTAAATATTTTCCACTCCAGATCTTTTCACTGCCTGCTGTCTTTCTGAGCACAGAGCTGGTGTGACCATAGGGTGAGGATAAGTTTACCTCCCTTGGTTGCTCTGCCAACTCCCCTGATGTTCTGTAGCCAATGAGCAGGGGCCTCATTTCACAGAAGGAAGCACATACAGGCTGTGACATCTCCAAGGCAACAACTCAAGTGGCAGGAAGAAATGGAAGTGGGATTAGTGAATTCCCAAATCCAGACCTCTAGATCAGCCCAGGAGCCCTAGGGACTTCAGGAGTTTTATAAATGCCTCTTCTCATTTCTCAAAGCCTAATCCAGTTTAATTTTGTAAATACACCTGGAGCCTGGGGCAGGAAAGCAATACAAACAATAGATCTGGCTAAAACCTCCCCCAGATTTTGTAAAAGAAAGTCACAGAAGAAGTTGAAGCAATGAGTATGAGATGATTCTCTTAGGAATTCCCACAGTCTGACCATCAACCTGAGTTCCACTCCATGCTTCCTGGGTCACCTGCATTAATAGTTACAATGCTGAGTTAGAAAAACAAAAGAAGGAATTCTCAGTCCAGTTCCTGAATGTTAGTCTGTTATGCTTCATTAAGAGAAAAAAACATGAATTGATTACACCTTAAATATTGTATGTTTACTGTTTCTATACAGGCATGGAACCAGCTTAGTGGTTAGAATTGTGGAAAATAAAAATCCAAAAAAACACATGGTGTCTGTTTTCTTTCTGTTTAAAAACATGCAAAAGGCCAATCTAATGAGCCACACTGTTTTCTTTCAACTATGGACAAATGGCTTGCTTTCTACTACTGTATTCTACAGAAAGATTAAGAATCTAAACAGTTTTGCAGGTCAACTAGGATGAATGTCCTCACTGTCTACATGCTAGGGACAGAGAGCAAGAATACCCACAAGTAGTTTACAAGTTGTAGTTGGTTGAACATGTCCTGTTCCCTTCCCCTCCCCCACCTCAAATTCATGTCCTCTTGGAACTTGTGAATGTGACCATATATTTGGAAATAGGATCTTTGCAGATGGAATTAAATTAAAATGACATTATGTTGGATTAAGGTGATCCCTAAATCCAATGATTGATATCTTTATACAGAGAGAGAGACAGACTGAGATCTGAAGATACCAGGGAAAAGGCCACATGAAGAAAGAGGTAGAGATTACTGCTACAAATCAAGAAGTGACAAGGGCTACTGGCAACCAGCAAAAGCTAGGAAAAGCCAAGGAAGCGCTCTTTCCTTCAGCAGGGAGCACGACTCTGCTGACACCTTTATTCTGGACTTCTGGCTTCTAGAACTGTGAGAGGACAGATTTGTATGTGTGAGGCCACTAAGTTTGCTGTACTTCATGATGGCATCTCTAGGAAACTAATACAGAAGGGAATTTGGGATGGAATTTGGACTGTCGCTGTCCTCTGGGTTTCTTCCTCAGAGACCCAGAGTGAGGGCTCCAGACAGTGTCATGTTTCATCAGGGGCTGAGAAAAAGGAGTCCAAACAGTGTGACAGTTTCTGGAAGTCAAGAATGGGTAACATCTCTGAAGGCTTTTCTCTGATGACCATGTTAACTGATAACTGGAGACTAGAATCACTTTCATTTGCTTTTCCTAGAGGCTTGAGCTGCATACTACAGCACTGTGAGGTTTGCTCCAGGTGGGCACAGCAGTCAGGAGGGACTCTGGCTTGCTTCCACTTAAGGAGGAGTCTGACACCAGCACTTAGTCTGGGTATATTGGAAAGCACTTGAAAGATTTTTAAAATATTGGTGCCTGGGTCTCTGCAGAGATTCCAATTCAATTTGTGTGCAATGCTGCCTGGCATCAGGACATTTAAAAGCTGTCCCAGGTGACGCTAATATGCCGTCGGGGCTATAAAGCATGGAGAAAAGTGCCTATGGATTCTAGGCTGTTGAGACAAAGCTTTCAAATGACTAAAGTAAATTAAGAAAAATTAATAAAAACATTAAAATATTTATGAGGGAGAGAGGAAAAGGCAAACAAAAAGGTGGAATCAAGGATGCAACTGAACTCTCTAGTAAAATCTTTAAATACATAAACAATGCATCAACAGTTTTGGAAAAAATTGTCCAACAAGTGTAGCTCTTGAGATCAATGGGGTAAGTTTGAATGGTTTTTGGAGCTTTCAGCACAGTGTCTGACACAGAGAAGTCTTCAAGAAACATTAGCTAGCTGGACATGGTGGCAAATGCCTGAAATCCCAGCTATGCAGGAGGCAAGGTAGGAGGATTGTGGTCTGATGCTGACCTGGACAAAGGCGAGATTCCATCTGAAAAATGCAAAAGAAGGCTGGGAACATGGCTGAACTGGTAGGGTGCTTACCTAGCAAGCTCGGGGCCCACTACCACCACCACCCACCAAAAAAAAGAAAGAGAGAGAAGAAAGAAAAGAAAGACTGGCTAATATAATCTTTTTTTTTTCTGGCTTTCCAGGAGTTGAACTCAGGACCTTGTACTTGCTCAGCAAGTACTCTACCATTTGAGGCATACTACATGTCCTTCTTGTATTACTTATTTTTGAGATAGGGTCTTGCTTTATGCCCAAGCTGGCCTGGACTATAGTTCTCTTCTTTGTGCTAGGATGACAGGCACTCACCACCACAACCAGTTTTTTGCCTGGGCTGGCCTCAAAGTACAATCCTCCCAATCTCTGCCTCCCAAGTAGCTAGAATTTTTGGCTTAAGCCACCACACCCAGCTGCTAGTATCATCTGTTTAAGAAAAAGAGAAAGCAATGGATCAAATATTCCTTAGCAACCTATTTTATTCTCAAAGAAATCTGGATCATCAAATTATCCCTGAAACCTTCTTCCTAAAAAGGTAAACCCAATTCTTTCAAATAAGTAGCTAATTACCATTTACTAAAGTTCATGTATTCATTTTAGATGGCTTAAACTGGTGATTCAGGAGAGCCAGGTGTTCTTATGTGGTATGTAAGTACCTCATAAACAGTGACTAATCCATACATGTGTACTTAGGCCCATTCTAAGGAGTTATGGCTGATAACTTTGCTTGCATGGCATACATCTTTTGATTTATTTGCTGCCAAGTTCTGAATCAGGAATAAACCCTCCAATTATCCTATTGTTATTGTAAGAAAACACAACCCATTTACAACACTAACTTCAGCAACAGCCCTTGGTAAGAAGTGGTAATTACCCATTTTCACATGAACTATTAAGTTCTATATGAACATCGATAAGGAAGGGAAGACTGTGGGTGGAAACCAATGGTAGAGGTGAGTAGGTTTTGTGCCCACCTTCCATGATGCAGCATTGCTGCTATCATATCTTTTTTTGCTTTCTGTTTTTTTTCCTTTCCTTTTTTTTTTTTTTGAGTATATAGGTTTGACTGTACCAATACTTTGAAGGATGGGGAGGTCCGTTAGAAGGGAAGTTAATTAGATTTAACCATGTTTGCCAAAGCTAATAGGTCAGTGGGTGGTAAGTGGGCTATTGGGGTGAAAAGGGTTCTGAGGTTGAGTCCATGTTTGGAAGGAAAGAGTACCAAGACTGATCCCCAGTGTGTTAGGTCACATGGGAGGAGGAAATGCAAGCAAGAACATCAAGCACTTTTTGTGATGGTCTTAGGCCCTTGCTTGTGAACAATGAGACTCCTTGGCTAGTCAATAGGCCTTGTACTAGTCCCAGGAAGAACTGTGTGTCCATGTCGCATATTCAGTGTGTTTTACAAAGCCAGGTGACCCTTGGTTAAAAGCCTCAATTAAAAGACTAATAAGGTGACGCATTTAGTTTGAGATTAACTAAGTTCTTCACAGACCTCTCCAGCTAAGGCCAAATAATCATTCTCAACCACCACTTACTCTAGGTGTAAGATTTTTGTTTGTGAAGTGTTTAAGAACCTGGCACAAGAAGCCATGCTGTTTCAAAGAACAGTGGTCAATGTTCACCTTCATGTTCAAGCCTGTGTGCAACAATCCTTTGGAAAGCTGCAAGTGACACTGTCCCATTCCCTCTGATATCCCACCATTCAGCAGCATGATGCAAAGTCAATACCATCCATCACGTATCTTTGTAGGGACTTGAACAAACACCTCCACTGAGAGGCTACAGCCCATAGGCACACTGTTTTGGGAGCAAAGTCTGTCTTAGTTTTCATTTTCCATTTCAGCATGACCCTCGTGCGTGACTATTATGATATGGATCCTGAATGATTCCCAAAGGCCCATGCATTGAAGGCTTGGTCCCCAGTCCATGGAGCTATACTGAGGTGATGGAACCTTTTGGAGGTGGAGTCTAGCAGAAGGAAATTAGGTCACTGGAGATGTGCCATTGAAAGGGAAATTGGGATCCCAGCCACTCCTCTTTCTCTCTCTTTGCTTCCTTGCCAAGAGGATGTGAACAGGCCTCCTCTGTCTGTGTTCCCACCAGGATATACTGTGCTACCACAAGCCCAAAGTAATAGGGCCAAGTGGTCATGGACAGAAACTTCTGAAACTGAACCAAAATAAATCTTTCCTCCTTAAAAGCTGACTGTCTCAAGGTAGCTTTTTACAGTGATGGGAAGCTAACAAAATGACAAACTGAACACTACACATGCTCATTCTGGATTTATGCAAAATATCTAATTCAATCTGTGACCAGTGGGCATTACCCTAAAATAAATTGCAATAACTTTTTAAAGAATGCTTAGGAATCAACACAATTCTATAAATTCATCATGATCATCCACAAAATCCATAAAGTACCCAAGACTGCAAATCCCTGACTTAGGTATGTAGGGATCCCAAGGCATCTTGATACTGAGTGATGGAAACTTTTACTGTACGTCACAGAGCTAAATCTTGTGTGGTCTAGTGGCCCAAAGTCCATATGGAAACAGAAGCAAATGTTTGCTGAGCCGAGCTGAGCAGGCTAGTGAGTGATTCAAAGGGTCAGAAGAAAATATCATAAACCTGTGTTTATGCAGAAGGCAAAGGCCTGGCAGAAGGGACACTGAATGAACCAGGAGGTTTGGATCAACTGTTATTTTAATTAAAAAGTAATAGAGAACCTGTCCATCTGGGGAGTGTGGCAATAACTGCAATGGAGCTCTGGTTTGCTTGTATGAGGGAGTTTGGAGTTTTTGAAGTTAGATATCTATGGCATGGCTGATGATATTGTGGCACTGTGTAATAGAGGGGCGTGTGTGTGTGTGTGTGTGTGTGTGTGTGTGTGTGTGTGTGTTTGTGTCTGTGAGAGAGAGAGAAAGAGAAGAGAGAGAGAGAGAGAAAGACTTGGATGACAGAGAAATCTGCCCATACTTACCTGCCCGTGTGGTCTAACCTCCTTTCCCCTCTCTCTTCCTGATTCTAGTTAACTACCCAGTCACTTTGAATCCTCCAAGCTAGAATTCAGAAGTAGTTCTAGCTGCTTCCCTCTTCCTTACTTCAGCTGCTACTCATAATTCAAATTTGCTTCCTAAATAGTTCTTGAGTCTCTTCTCTCAATCCTCCTCCTAATCCTAGTACAAACCCTAGCTCATCTCATCTGTACCACTGAAACAGACTTCTGGTTGCTACCAATCTTTCCCCACATGGATCCAGCCACTGTGCAGCACAAAGAGTGCCAACAGGCAGATCTGATCCTACCATACCCATTCTCTCTCTGAGTGCTGGCACTCAGAAATAACCAAAACTGCTAAGATTCCTGCCCACAGGGTCGCTTACACTGTCGTGGAGGAAGGGAAGGCAGGTAATGAACAAGATGAGACAGTAAAATATAAAGTGCGTCACAATGGCAGTTGGTACTATGGAGAAAAATAAATTAAGAAAGGAGGTTAGGGAACTCTACTGAGGGGATGGCTGCAATTTTAATTAGAGGAGGCCAGGGAGAGCTGCCCTCAGAAGGGACATTTGATTAAAGTCCTCAAGAATAGAAGCAGGGAGACTACTCAGGAGGCTACTGCAGGAATCCAGGTCAGAGACCATGGTGGTAGTTTGGACAACACGGTGGCCCCTAGAGATAGTGAGGGTGGTTAGAGTTTTGGTAACTTGAAGGTGGAGTTCACAGGATTTGTTGACAGATTGGATGAAATATAGAAGACAAGAGTCAGTGATATCATTTTGGCTTGAGGAACTGGAAGGATGGGGTGGCCATTCCTGAGATGGGGATGACTGAGAGGAGCAGGCTTTCGGGACAGCTCATGAGTTCAGTTTAGGACACATTGGTTTGGAAAACCCATTAATATCTAGGTGGAGCTGTCTGATAGTCAGTTGGATATATGTGTATGGAAAATTTCTTCTGTGGGGAGAAATGGGCCAGAGACAGAAATTTTGGAGTCAACAAGTTATGTATGGAATTTAAAAGCATGAAATTGACTGAGGTCACCAGGATGATACGTGTAGATAGAGACAAGATCATTAGAGTGAGCTTTGGGCTAATTCCAAGACAAAGAAATCCAGAGATGAGGAGGGACCCACAAAGACTAAGAGGGGAGTGTAAGGTAGGAGGGAAGTCAATAGAGAGCTCTGAGTACCAAATTAAACAAGTGCTTGGAGAAGGAGGAAGCCATCCACCAGGTCAAACGCTGCTGATTGGTTAAGTAAGATGAACCCTGGAGAAGTGGCCACACCAGGGATAGCCATGTGGAGGCCATTATTCTGAAGGCAGTCTGGGTTGCAAACTCAGCCCAGATAGGTTTAATAGACCACAGGAGGATGAAGATTGGAAGCTGCAGGAATTACCTATGTTTCGAGGGATTTTGCCATAAAGAGGGAAGTAAAGTATCTGCTGGAGAGGAAAATGAGGTTGAGAGCATTTTAGTTTTTAAAGTGAGAGAAATAATTGCCTGTTTGTATGCCAGTGGAAAAGATCCCATAGAGAGAGAAGGAGATGGTGAAGAAGAGAGAGGCAGCATGGCTTCAGCAGTGTTCTTGCGTAGGTGAGAGGGATGGGATGGAGTGGAGAGGGTGGAAGAGGTAGCCTTTGCTAGGAGGGGCCAGTTCATGAATAAGACCAGGAGATAAAAGCATGTAGGTTGATGTGATGGGACAAGTGTTGTAAGGTTTCAGCTGCTTAACCATCCTTCTCTGGCTCTCTGGTGCACTGTGCCAGAGTCTATTAACCTTAACCTAGGATATAGGACTTTAAGGCTGAACACCTGCACCCTGGGTTATAGCTCCCTACTCATCAGCTCTTGACCCTCTTAATCCCTGCAGGCGAGGGCTCCTCATGCTTACATTTACACAGGTGACTCTCTCCCTCTCTCTCTGCCCTCTTTATCCTTTTCCTTAACACCTCATTCAAATGTCACCTCCTTGATCCCTCTGGACTCCCACAATAATCCGCTCAATTCTGCATGCTAGGCTTTATCACACTGCATTTTTTGTTTACCCATCTGTCTCCCTCAAGCTGAGAATTCCTGGAGAGAAGATGCTTTGTCTTTTTTGCGGCCACCTGTACCCACCTATCTCCCAGGACAGTGACTGGCACATAGAAGGAAATAACCATGGAGTACCCTGGACACCAAAGAGGATTCTGCACATAGTTTGCATGTGAATTTTTTATTGAGCTATAGCATATTTGTGTGTGTACACACACATGTTATAAGTGTATAACCCTGTGTATTTTCAAAGTGAGCACATGTGTGTAGCCAACTCCTACATGAATAACAGCACATCTGGTACTGGGGTTTGTATTCAGGGCTTCACACTTGCAAGGCAGACACTCTACTGCTTGAACCACACCTCCACCAGAGCTAGGCTCTGGTTAGTTTGGAGAAAGGGTCTTGTTTTTTGCCCAAGTTGACCCAGATCAGGATTCTCCTATTTTAAGCTTCCTGCTGTCACTGGGATGATAGGTGTGTATCATCATGCACAGCTATTGATTGAGACAGGGGTCTCATGAGCTATTTGCCTGAGCTGGCCTTGAACCAAGATCCTCCCCCATCTCAGCCTACCAAGTAGTTAGAATTACAGGTGTGAGCCACTGGGGCCTGGCTCCGCACATCCTTTTGACCATGTGATTGTAGCTCAACAAGCAAGAATCTAGGCATTAGAGCCATCAATATCCCCACCCGCTGAGTCATTCGTCCAGCCCCTTCATTTTCAGATGAAATTCTGAGATTTAGGTTGGGAAAGGAACCTGGGCGAAGTCACACATCAACAGTGTTGTAGCTTGTTCCAAGTCTCATTTCCGGAGCAGCAGGAATCAAGACTAATGCTGGTCAAACAGCTCTTGGTATTCACATGAGGAAATGCTCTCTGACGCCATTCCAATCTGGATACCACTCACTGTTGTTTACAAAGTATTTGCAATGTGTTGTCACATGTTTATCTTACATTCTACCTCTAATCCTGACAGCAACCTTTCAAGGCAGGTAATATCAAGCCTATTTTTCTGAGGGGAAAATGAGCTCAGAAGGGCTGAATAATTCACTTGGGGTTTCTGGTTTCCACAGGAAGTGGTGGTGCTGGGATTTGAACTCTGCCTACATCTGCTTGGGGGAGGAGTAAACTCATGAAGCCACTGCAGTTTTGGCACCAGGTAGGCTTCTGCTTTCCCTCAGACCTTGGGTTTCTTCCTGCTAAGCACAGAGAGATCAATTTTCTTTGAGACTAACACTTAAGCACTGGTGTAGACAGTGACCGTGTAGAGCCTTTGTGATGACAATTGTGTTTGTTCTAAAGCCACAGAGTACCTGCAGAAGCCTTTCCCACCTCTCCCCAGAAGCCTCTGGGACATTGAGGCTCAATGTCCCAGAATTAAATGCACCCATTTCAGAGGAGGTGGGACATGGTTATCAATGTTCCAAGTCTTTATCAATATCTTCCTCCCAGCTCCTGTCCCATGTCCTGTATAAGATCTCAAAAAAGCTAATAAAAAAATAAGTGATAACTGCTAACACTTATAGGAACTTTTTAAACTGCCATGCACTACATTCACTGGTCGCACTCATATGACATCTATTTTAGTCTTTCCTCCACCATTTTGAGGCATGTGCCATTATCATCCCATTTTACAGATGAGGACTTGGATGCTGAGAAAGGTGAAACCACCTACTCAATGTCACACGGCAGGTGAATGAAATGGGGCGGGCCTGCATAGCAACTGTGCTTTCTTTTTCAAAATGGGTGTTGGGATGCACAGGGCTGAGCACTGGTAGGTGCACAAAAAATGCTTGTTTATTTATTGATACCAACCTTCCCTTCCATTAAGGTGCTAAGTGGTTAAGGTGTTAAGCATTCCTCTCCTCCACTTCACAGATGGAAACTCAGTGTATGGCAGATCCCTCCCTGGGGGAATACAAACTATGTGTTAATTATAGCCTCTCTGCACTTGGCATTAATTAACGAGCCCCTGCTGGACAGGCAGCCTTAACTGGTAACTCTGGGCCATAAGGTGATAAAGACAGCTGCTTTTACTTAAGTTCATTGAAAGGGAAGTGAGAATGGCACCTAAAAGTCTGCTGGCTTATCTTGTTCCAAATTCCCTCAACTACCTGTGGGTGGGATGAAGAGGGAAGAGGGGGGAAAGGAGAAGAAAAGGCTTGGTCAAGAACTTCCAACCTTTTAAAGTTCCCTCTGATTCTTTCCAGTATTTGAAATGAAATGATAGAGATATGAAAATGAAAACATCAACAACCAAAAAAGCACTTTTTTCCAAAGCCACAGTGTTGAAAGAGAACAAGTCTGGGAATAAACACTTGTGCCTTTTTTTTTCTTTTGTCTTTTGATTGTTGTGTTCTTCTTTTTCTGAAAATCTCACTTTACCACAGGGACACGAATATCAATCAACCTGGTAATAAAGTAGCCCCAGCTAGCAGCTAAGAGCCAGCACACTGGGCATTATATTCCTGGCTCTGGAATATGTTACTAAGCCTGTCTGCCTCTCAGTGTCCACACGTGTAAAAGCTATTTGTATACTGTCAAGAAGTACTTAGACATGGGTGATGAAGATCGTTAAGTGCTTGGTGCATGTCGGAAGGAGGGCAGGTATTACAATATCATAGATTTATGGTTTACAGGCTCCTACTGTGTCCTGTAGAAAGTTTGCAACAGTAATTTCCAAGTTTTTGGAAGAGAAACTATTATGTTTTCCTCAGTGCACAAGGAGAATGTTAAGACTCTTGTTAGACCTCTGATTAAATTATTATTTTTTTCCAGTGATTCTGGGGTTTGAACTCAGAGCCTTGTGCTTGCTAGGCAGGTGCTCTACCACTCAAGCCATGCCTCCAGCTCTTAATTCTAAATGGCTACCATTTTCATGTACGTGGGGGTGGTGTGGGGTGGGAGGAGTTGGGGAATTGGAGGGTAGTGGTGGTGGTGGAAGACAACACCACTTTGAGTCATGTTTTACTTTTGTGTTCTGGCTTTATATACAAGTCACCTGGAGCAAATTAATTAAGCTGGATGAGCTTTTAAAAGCCTAATTAGCTGGAACTCATATTAACATGCCTGAGGGCCAGCTAGACAAAGGCTGGTCCTTTGGAGCACGGATTGGTACAGGCAGGCGCTATGTTCGAGGCTTGCCCTCAAGAGGCTCACCGTCCACGTGGAAGCCAGGGGCGCAATTATGCTTTTACTCTACAGCTTATTTGATGTGCATAAATGCGAGGAAAATGCCCTTGAAGTGCAGGTGGAATCTTCATCTCACTCACACAGGTCTTGAGGACCTCTCATGTGGTACTCAGTGCAAAAAGAACTTCCCAGCAGGAGGACTGATGTGAAAGTCAGGCTCTCAGATTCTGAGTTTCGAAGAAGTTCCCAGCCCTGAGAGTCATCCCCAGGGACCTGGGGCATCTGGAAATCTGCCAGGATTCTTGGAAGTTAGTTTCAACAAGCGAACACACATATAACTAATTCCCAGCGAGGAGGTGGAACCTGTGTAGAGCACAGCAAGTATGGGAAAGTACAAATTTTAAGAGCCTCTGAATTGTTGAGGGAAAGTCGCTCCTGTTCAGGGAGCGACTGGATCAGATTTCTATCTGGTTCCCTTGCATCACTCTATTTTCTCTCAGTTGCATTTAAACGCTATTTGGAAATAAAGTGTGCAAATATGAGATACGGGCTGCTCCTGTGAGACAAAATGGGATAATTATTACCTTGTATTCTGAGCAAAAAGAAGGCGAGACATTCTAATTCTAGAGAGCTAAGAATGGAAGTTAGGAGTGGAAGTTAAATGGAGGAAGAAGCGGATCCTGAAAGTTAATGTCCCCAATATATCCTTCCTTCCTTTTTCTTCAATGCAACATCAACAACAGTAAGTGATTTATTGAAAAAGACTCACCTATGTGGAACTGTTAACCTATAGACTATACATTCTGCCTTTGGAACACCCTGTGGTGGGTGTTGCCCATTTCTGGCTGTCTCGAGAGGAAATGGAAAGTTTAAGTCACTGGTTTAAGTAACGGAAGCAAGAATTAAACTGCAGATGACAAAGCCTTCCCTTGGCTAAGGTTCTGAAAGTTGCTTTCCAGTGTAAATGTTCCAATAACAAAGGGAGCAGGAGATTTTATTTCCTTTGGAGTATTCTCACCTCTAGTTCTGCTGCTTTGCTGCTAGTTCCAGCGTCTATTTGGGAGAAGAGGGGGTCCAAGTCAGTATGTTCAGTAACAGAAAACTGTAGACAGTTTAACTGGGAGCACTCAAGAGACCCAATAGCTCAAAGTCCTCAGTATTCTCTAAGGATTCCTAGAGTCAAGAGGGGAAAAGATTTGCTCAAAGTCACAGCAATGCTGATGAAGGGAGTGGGGCTAAACACAGATCTCTGAATACCCAGTCAGTCCTGTGCTCTTTTCCTTATGGTACAGGGCTTCTGAACTCCTGGGTACCTAGAAAAAGAGATGTATCCACTTAGAAGACATTTAAAGACAGACTCTCGTTAGATGCGAGGAGGGTGAGCAGCTGTGTACAGTGGCATAGAAAACGGATGTTCCTTCTACCTTGCTAAGGTGACAGCCCTGTGGGGGTGATAGCATTAAATAAAGAATCACACAGAAATCTATAAATTTCAGCTGTGGAAAGTGATATGGAGGGAAATATAGGGCATCACAAGCACTTAGAACTAGGAGAGGTGATCCAGTCTAAGAGTTGGGGAAGACTTTGCTGAGAAGGGGAGGAGTTGTGACTAGGAGAGAAGAACAGGAGAGATCTGGGGGAAGCAGTGGGGGTGGATAAGGGGCAATGGGGGAATGGCACAAGGGGAATGTTCCAGAGAATAACTGTGCCAAGGTCCTGGGACTGAGAGGAATTTGGTATGAAGCAGGGGTAGAGGGGGTTGGATGAGGGATTTCTGGGGAAGGGGACACCAGCCAGGCCACAGCAGGACCTTTGCTTTGTTTTAAGGGCAATGGGCAGGTTAAGCAGAAATCATCCATGTTCAGATTTGTATTTGAAGAAGATCTGTCAGGTTGCTGAGAGCATTAGGACATTCTCACGGTCCTTGGGCTTGAACACAGCCATCACGGGTACTCCCCACAGGTGGAGAGGGATGGAGAATTGAGAGATGAGATCTCCTTCTCCAACCATCAGGACAACTAGTATGTCAGCATATGGAGGGAAGGCTGGATTGGGTACTTGACCTGAATTGGATACCAGACCTGGGACGGTGAGTCAAGGGAATCAGGAATCATCACTGCAAAGGGCATAGAAGTCAGGATTCTTCTTTCTCACTCAAATATGTCTCTGAGCCTCCATTCTCCTCTCTAATATCTTCTCCATCAGTAACTCTCAAAGCATTTTACAAAGATGGTTCAACATAGGTGGGGTAGCAGCTTGGCCTGCCATTAAGGGCCTTGAAAAGTCACAAATTTTACTGTAATTGCGAACTTAGAGACAGCCCAGGGAGGGAGGTCTGAGGTAACTGGTGAGGGCAGTGTTACTCAAAGTAAGTAGGGTCCAAAGACAAGTTTGGAAAAATGTCCGGTCCTGCTTATTGCCATCATGTTGAAGAAAAGCTCCTTCATTCCTGAGATGCCTTCACTTTTGACCTGCTTAGGATCTCAATGCTCCTTGCTCATTCAGGTTAGAATGTCACTTTTCAATTGATCACTTAGTAGGTGCTTGTTATATGCTTCCTAGAATAATATAACCAACAGGAGCTATTCAGCATTTACTACAGACTCCCGCTCTAAGCCATTTACACAGAGTAAAGCTGAGGGGAGAGAGATTCCATTTTACAGATGGTGAGATGGAAGCTGAGAGAGACAGCTCTGGTGGCTCAGCCCATCCACACTGCTGGCTAATATCCTCTGTCTGTGCCCATCTGGCTATGCTGTGGAGACAAACAAACCACCATGCATTTTTCAGTTATGCATTGACAGGCAGAGGAATTCCCTTTCTGTCTTTCCTTCCACCTGATTCCTGCACCTCAGCCCAGCTCAGCCATCACTTGGAATTTCAGTGCTGTGTAATAACATTCATCTTGTTGCAAATTGAAGGATTTCCCCTTTTTAAAGGCCGAATAATATTCTATTCTACATTTATTTGGCTGTCTATGTGTGCCACATTTTCTTTATCCATTTATCTGTTAGGATGTGTAAGTTGCTTCCATATACTGGCTACTATGAATAGGGCTGAAATGAACATGAGTGTGTATGTCTCTCTTCAGCATACCAATTTCATTTCCTTTGAACATGTACCCAGAAGTGGGATTGCTGAATCATATGGTAAGCTATTTTTATTTTTTGAGGATACTCCATACTGTTTTCTGCAATGACTACATCAGTTTACATTCTCACCAGAGTGTATAAATGTTCCCTTTTTTCTACATCCTTTCCAACTTATCTTTTGACATTTTAGTAATAGCCATCCTAACAGGTGTGAGAAGACATCTCATTTTAGCCTTGATTTGCATTTCCTTCGTGATTGTGACGTTTAGCACATTTTCGTATACTCATTGACTATTCATATGTCTTCTTTTGATAAATATCTCTTCAAGTCCCTTGTTCTCTTTTAAATTGGATATTGATGCTAATGATTTTTTAATTTTGTTATTGAGTTATGTGAGATCCTTACATATTTTGAATATTAACCCCTGATGAGACATACGGTTTGCAAACATTTTCATCCATTCTATAGGCTGCCTTTGCATTTTGATGGTTTCCTTTGCTGCAAAGAAACTCTTTAGTGTAATGCAATTCCATTTATTTTTGTTTTTGCCATGTGTGCTTTTCATGCCATATGCAAAAACATTGCTGAGACCAATGTTAAGGAGGTTTTCAGCTATGTTTTCTTCTTATAGTTCTCCAGTTGCAGACCTCACGATTAATTCATTCATCTATTTTGAGTTGACTTTTATGTATTTTTGTAAGGGAAAGGTCCAATTTCATTCTTCAGTATGCAGGTGTTGGTGGGGTTCTCTTCATGATTGAAGAGACTATCCTTCCCCCATTGGGTATTCTTGGCAGCTTTGTGGAAGATTAGTCAATAAGTTATTTCTTGGCTCTATATTCTGTTCCATTTATCTGTGCATCAATTTTTATGCCAGTACCGTTACTATTTTGGCTACTATTGCTCTGTAATAGAATTTGAAATTTAGCTTTGCTTTTCTTGCTCAAGATTGCTCTGGCTACTTGGGGTCTTTTGTTGTTCCATATGAATTTTAGGATTTTTTTTTTTTTTGCTGCTTGCT
This sequence comes from Castor canadensis, assembly GCF_047511655.1. Taxonomy (NCBI): domain Eukaryota; kingdom Metazoa; phylum Chordata; class Mammalia; order Rodentia; family Castoridae; genus Castor; species Castor canadensis. The sequence continues at coordinate 75,968,829 of NC_133390.1, read as the reverse complement.
AGGCAGGAGTTCTACCACTGGAGCTAATCCACCAGCTCTGTTTTGGTTTTTTGGGGTTTTTTTCCCACTGTTTGCCTGACCTGGCTTTGAACCACTATCCTCCTGATCTTTGCTTCCTGAGTAACTAGGGTTACAGGCGTGAGCCACTGGCACCCAGCCTAGGATATTATTTTTTATTTCTGTGAAAAATGTCATTGGAATTTTGATTAGGATTGCATTGAATCTGCAGATCATTTGTAGTAACACAGTAGATTATTTTCACTAATTCTAATCCATGAATTTAGGATATCTTTCCTTCCATTTGTATTTTCTTCAGGTTCTTTCATGTAGTTTTCAGGGTACAGATCTTTCATTCTTGGGAACAATTTATTCCTATTTTTGATGCTATTGCATATCTTAATTTTATCTTCATTTTTTGTTTGGTGGCACTGAGGTTTGAACTCAGGGCCTTATGCTTGCTAGGTGTGTTTACTGTTAGAGTCAATCTATCAGTCCACAAATACAATTTTTTAAAAATTTCCTTTTTGGATGGTTCATTGTTAGTGTATAATAGTACAACTGCTTTTTGTATGTTAGTCTTGCATTTTACAACTTTTTTGAGTTTCTTAAATCAGTTCTAACAGTTATTATATTTTTGTGATTTTCTTTTTCTTTTTTGTAGTTCTGGGGCCTCATCTACATCCCTAGCCTTTTTTTGTTGATCCTTATGACTTTCTCTATATAACATCATGTCATCTGAAAATAGACAATTTTACTTCTTTCTTTCTTCCTGGTTTTCTCCTTGCCTCATTTGTCTCTGACTTCCAGTGCTGTATTATGTTGAATGGACACAGTGAGTGCAAGCCTCCTTGTCTCAGTCCTGATCTTAGAGGAAAGGCTTTCAGCTATTCACTATTGGATATGATGTTTGCTATGTGGGCTTGCTCATATATGACCTTTGTTGTGTTAGGATCATTCTTTCTAAACCTAATTAGTTGAGAGTTTCTGTCATGAAAGGATGTTTGAATTTTGTCAATTGCTTTTTCTGCATCTCTTGAGGTAATGATACGATTTTTGTCTCTTCTTTCTGCTAAGGGGTGTATCACACTTAGTGATTTGCATACATTGAACCATCTTGCATCTGATAAACCCCATGTAGTCATGATGTGTGATACTTTTAATGTGATGTTGGATTTATTAGTGAGGATTTTTGTATCTATATCCATTGTGGATCGGCCTGTAATTTTCTTTTCTTGGTTTGATTTTGGTATCAGAGTAATGTTGTCCTCATAAAATGAGTTTGGAAGTGTTTCTCCTGTTGTCTTTTTGGAAGACTTTGAGAAGGATTAGCACTAATTCTTATTTCTGTGGCACTGGGGTTTTAACTAAGAGCTTCTCACTTGTGTTCCATCCCTTGAGCTGCATCTCTGGCACTTTTCTCTGGTTATTTGTGTTTAAGGTCTCCCCTGCTTCTTTGTTTGTTTTTTGCCCAGGCTGGCCTAGATTGTGATCCTTCTATTTTAGACTTCCTTCCATAGCTGAGATGACAGGTGTTCAACACTACACCCAGCTTTTCCATTGAGATGGGGTCTCATGAAGTTTTTTTGCCTGGCCAGGCCGGGAACTGTGATCCTCCTAATCTCAGCCTCCCGCATAGAGTGGGATGACAGGTGCATGCCACTGTACCTGGTTATTGGTTGAGACGGGGTCTCACAAACTGCTCAGATTGGACTTGAGTTGCAACCCTCCCGATCTCAGCCTCTCAAGTAGCTAGTGTGAGTTACTGGTGTCTGGCTTAATTCTTCTTAAATGTTAGTTGAATTCACCAGTAAAGCCACTTGGTCCTGTTTTTCTTAGTTGGGAGATTTTTTATTTTTACCAACATAAAGTCTTTTATTCTGAATTTATACAAAATCAAATCTCTAAACAAGCACTGTTTATAAGATCTACTAATGTCATATTTTTAAATGATGACTGCATAATAGCTTTAAAAAAATCTGAATTCACTCAAATTGTCAGTATATAATTGTTTCTTTCTTTCTTTCTTCCTTTCTTTCTTTCTTTGCAACAAGGTCTTACTGTGTAGCCCAGGTTGGTCTGGAACTCGAGATACTCCTGCCTCCCAAGTGCTGGGATTATAAGCATGCACCACCATGCCCAGCTTAATTTGTTTTATCTTTATTGACTGTAATTACCCAGTTGTAAGACCAAATAATTTCAACCATATTAACACTCAACGATCTTAATGTCTGATAACACCTGAATGCTGAGCATCATCCAATTAAAACAGCTTTCATTTACCAAAGACAATATTTTATTCAAACTCCCCCAAAAAACTTGAGGAGTTGTTTTAAGAATTTGAATTGAAAGAAGAAGCCAACTTAAAACATGAGAACAGTTTTTCTTCAGTAGGAACTGGAAGCAATGTATACATTCTAATCAAACATCTGTCACATGTGGCATTTTTTGTTTTTAAGGTTCTACCAGGCCAAACCCTCCACTGCCTTTGCCTTGCTTTCCCCCTTTCCTTTCTCTCAGTTTGCCCTTAGCCTTTTTCTCTGCCTGTGGTTCATGCATTCTGCATACTGTCCATGCTGGTCTAGAAGAGTCTTTTTGTTCTTCTTAATTTCAGTCTGCATTTCATACCATCTTTTTCATCCTTGAGCATCCTTGGTTCTCTTTGGGAACACTTTAAAATCTGCTGAGCTACTTTGGGGCATTCCTTTTTCTCTCCTCAGAAAGCAGCTTCGTTTTCCACTTCGTGTGCTTTTAGTCATGTTTATCTGCGAGATACAAATGCACACACCCCAGCCCAAATAGTCTGGAAGTCTGCACAGTTCCTAGTTGGGAGAGTTTTGATTACTGATGTAATCTCCTCACTTGACTTTGATCTAAGTTTTCTGCTTCTTCATGATTTAATCTTGGTAGATTATATGTTCCTAGGAATTTCTCCATTTATTTTAGGTTACCAATTTTTTGGTGTATAATTGTTCATAGTAGTTTCTTATGGTCTTTCATATTTCTGTGGCAGTGGTTATTGTAATGCTTCTTTAGTTGAATCTTCACTTTTTTCCTCAGTTACCTAAGGTTTGCCAATTTTATCTTTTCAAAAAACTAACTTTTAGTTTTTGATTTTTTCTATTTCTAGTGTCCTCTGTTTTCTGTGTGTATGTGTGTGATCTGCTTCTTTATATTTCATTCCTATGCTCACTTGGGCCTTAGTTTTTTCTTTTATTTCTTTTCCTTGAGGTATAAATTTAAGTCATTTATTTGAGATTCTCTCTTCCCTCCCTCTCTCCTTCTCTCTCTCTCTCTCTATCCCCTTTTTCTTCCATTCCCTTCTACTTTTTCTTCCCTTCCTCTTTATCTTCTCTTCTCTTCCCTTCTCTTCCCCTCCTTTTTCCCTTATCTTTCTATGTATCCCAGGGTGGCCCAATTCTTCTGCCTCAGCCTTCTGAGTGCTGGGATTACAGAAGTGCACCACCACATCTGGATTTTTCTTAATGTGTTTATTGCTGTAAAATTACTTCTTAGACTTATTTTCCTGTATCATTTAAGTTTTAGTGTGCTAAATTTCCATTTTCATTTGACTCAAGATATTTTGATTTTTTTTGTGTGGTGCTGGGAATTAAACCTGGGGCTCCATACATACTAGGCAAACAAATCCAGCTTCCCCCTTTTTTTGGTCTTTGTTTTGAGGCAAGGTCTTGCTATATAGCCAAGGCTGGCCTCAAACTTGCAGTCCTCCTGCTTCATACTCCTAAGTGCTGGGTTTACAGTTGTGATACCTGGCCACTATGGCCAGCTCCATTGGGTCTTCAGGAGTGTTATTTAATTTCCTATTTTTGTGAATTTCTTCCCGTTATTTATTTCTGGTTTCATACTATTGTGGTCAGAAAAGATACTTGACATGACTTAAATTTTCTTAAACTTGTTAAGACTTGTTTTATAGCCTAACATGTGATCTATCCTGGAGAATGTTCCATGTGCCCTTGAGATGTGCATTCAGATGTGCATTCTGAAGCTATTGGATGAAATGTTCTGTATGTTCGTTAGGTCCATTTGATTTAAAGTGTAGTTCAAGTCCAATGTTTTCTTATTGACTTTCTGACTGGATGATCTATTCGTTGCTAAAAGTAGAATATTGAAGTCTCTTACTATTATTATGTTGCTATCTCCATTCAGATCATTTAGTATGTGTTTTAATATATTTGGGTGCTCTGATGCTGGAAAAATATATTTATAATTTTATATCTTCTTGATGAATTGAACACTTTATCACTATATAATGACTTTATCTACTTAAAATTTTTTCGACTTCAGTCTATTTTGCTTGATAAGTATTGCTACCTACTTTCTTTTTGGTTTTTATGTCTTATTCTATCTCTTCACTTTCAGATTATTTGTATCCATAAAGATAAAGTGAGTTTGTTTATGGTTTTTTAAAAAAAAATCTGTTCAACCTTTTATATCTTGATTGGAGAATTTAATCCATTTACTTTTAAAGTATCAATAGATAAGGGCTTAATATTGCTGTTTCTCTAATTGCTAATTGTTTTCTGACTATTTGGTAGTTTCTTTCTTTCTTTCTTTCTTCCTCTTCATTTGTGATTTGATAGTTTTCTGTGGTGCTATGCTTTGGTTCCTTTCTCTTTCTCTTTTGTGTGTCTACTGTAGGTTTTTGCTTTGTGGTTACCACTAGACTTACGTAAATCTCACGTTAAGCTGATGACAACCGAACTCTGATTGCATACACAAACTTTACATTTTCACTCCCCCTCCTTTTTATGTTTTTGATGTTGTAATTTACACCTTTTTACAATGTGTATCCATGAACAGATTATTGTAATGATTGTAATCTTTAATACTTTTGTCCTTTAACAATCCCATCTCTTTGTAAAGCTACTCTGATGCCTCCTCATTTCCCAAATTCAGGGTCTTCACAATCTCTTCTCCTCTTTTGACCACCAACACTGCCAGGTTATGACTACCTCAGATTATGAGCTCACAGAAAGCAGGGACTGAGTCTCCTTTGTCTGTACTTGGCCCACAGAAGGTGCCCAATCAAATTCATTCCTCCATCCTTGTTTGTCTTGAGAGCCTTTCCTGCTTGGTCCCCAGCCTCATTTTTTTGGCACAATTACTAGAACATGTCAGCAGTTCACCTGCATCTTAGTCTGTAGGAAGAAACTGGGGTTTAGAGAGCAGATATGGCACACCAGACCCCCTGTCCTGTCTTCTTTTTCTTGACTCTTGTGGGTCTCAGTATCCACCCTGAGATGTGCTCCTGTTCTGCACTTTGGTTCCTACTATCGCTTCTCTTGCTGTGGCTTCTGCTGATTCTTCTCCTTCTTCTCTTCCTCCTCCTTCTTCTTTCTTTTTTTCTGCTTCTAGCTTTTTTCTGTCGCCTGCTCCTTTCACTCTTGCTTTTGCTCATTTCAGCTTTTGCTGCTGCCTTCTCCTCTAATTCTGCTTCTTCCTCTTCCCACTATTGATTCTCCTCTTCTTCTTCCTTCTTTTTCCCTTCTTCCTCCTCTCTCCTTTCTTTCTCTTCCTCTGCTTCTTTTACTGCTGCTTCAGCTTGTTTTCTGCCTGTACCTCTTCTCCAGTATTTGTTTCTGCTTCTTTATGCCCCTGCTTTTGTTTCTTCTGCCTTTTATTCACCTCCTCTTACTCTTTTCCTTCTCGTCTCCTTCCTCCTGCCCCTGCATTTTTTCTTCAACTGTTTCTACTTTGGCTTTGAGCTTCTGCTTCCTCTGTTTTTCCTACTTTTCCATGACTACTGTCTCCATTTCTTCCCCCGACTCACTCCTTCCCCCTTCTTTTCTCCTCCTTCTTCTCCTTACTCTTAGCCCTCTTCCTCCTCTTTCTTCCTTTCTGCCTTTTCTGCTGCTTCTCCATTGACTTCTGATTTTTCCTCTGATTTGGATTTTTCTGCGTCTGCTCTTTCTTCTGCTGCCATCATTTCTCCTTCTACTGCTACAGCTTCCCCTCCTCTTCCTCTGCTTCTTTGCATGTTCCTTCTGTTTCTCTCCATGTGTGCTCCTCCCACTTATGCATCTGATGTTTGCTTTTTTGGCATCTCCTCTTGCCTTCTCTGCTGCTTCTGGATCCACTTTCACTTTTCTGTCTCTGCTCCAGTGGCTGCTGCTGCTGCTCCTGCTCCTCATCTTCCATCCTCCTATTTTCTGCAGCTCTGCTTTCCTTCTTTCTAGTTTTTTAGTTTCTCCTCCATCTCTTCCTCCTTCTCTTTCTCTTCCTTCTTCTCTTTCTCTTCCTTCTTCCTCTTCCTGCTCCTTCATCTTCTTTCCTTTCCTTTTCTTCCTTTTCTCCTCCTGCTCAGTTTTGAATGCACTAAGTTAGTTGCTTTTTAGACAACTGAGCTTTGGCCAGGACTTTCCAATGTGCTTTAAGAGCTGTGGAATTTCTGCCAGTTGGGACTGGCTGGATGATCTTCAGTACAAATTTTTAGTAAGTGGCAAATAATAAGACCTCCCATAAGGACAATATTCCATATTAACCTAGCATTTAAAAATAAAACCTATTTTTAATTCTCTCAATAGCCACAGTAGATAGAACATGGACACTGAAGCTTAGAGCAGTTTCCATACTTGCTAAGGAGAGAGAAAGAAACTGAACTTTGATAAGAATCCAGGGGCCCCCTCCTAGAGCTCACCACAGGGCTTTATAGTTTTTTTTTTTTTTTTGATGGAGTCTTGCTGTAGCCCAGGTTGGCCTTGAACTTGTGATCCTCCTGCCTCAACCTGCTGAGTGCTGGGATTACAGATGGGTGCTATTGCACTGTTTTTTAAAAATAGATTTTATGTTTTAGAGCAATTATATGTTCATAGCAAAATTGAATAGAAAATACATAAAATCTTATGGGTTTTTTTTTTTTATTGTTTTTTGGGTTTTTTTTTTTTTGGTGGCATTGGGGCTTGAACTCAGGGCCTTATACTTGCTAGGCAGGCACTCTTATCACTTGAGCCACTCTGCCAGCCTGAATCTTATGATTTTATAGAGCTTAAAAAGACCTTTTGCGTTTATGATTTCACATGTTGAAGAAACAGAAAGCCCAGAGAGGGAAGGGTTTTTGCCATGGTCACACAGCAAGGTAGTGACACCTAACTGATGTTAGGTCTCCCAGCTCCTTATCTAAGGGCTCAGAAAGGGTCAGTGCCACCCAAAAAAGTAGTGGGGCAGTGAGTGGTAGGTGTGGGCCTTCATTAACAGGTCACATGAGTCCCTCCTATTTAGATTCTGGCACAAGAGAGACATTCAGATCTGATTCTCCAAGATTTCCATCTTAAGGAAAATTCTAGTGACCTAAATCCAGTGAAGAAAACCAATAAATGCAGGAGTAGCTTTTTAAGAAAAACTCAATTGATAGGCTGAAAGTGCCATAAGGCCACAGGACAATTAGAGTCTTCTGGGCTCCAAACTCTGAGCAGATGCCATCCTGGTTGGAGGCCAGGCTCTTCTGTGCCAGCCCTGGCAGGGCCTCACTAGACAGCTGGTCTCTAGCCAGTTGCTCCCATCTGCTGCCAACACTGCACAGGCCCCAGGAGAAATGAAATGGAATTTGTCAAAATTCATAGTCTCGCCTTTGGAGAGTGGATGGGCGTGGCACCCTAGGAAGTAGATAATCAATCAGCCCCATGAGGGGAGGAGGTCTTGCCGGCTTTTACCAACCATCCAAGGGCCAAATCTGTACCTAGTACATAGCAGGTGCTCAGCCTACATGCTGAAGCCAGGGATGGAGCCTTCACTATTCTCTCAGATTTCCAACTCTAGAATTGTTACGTGTGGGGGACTCTTGGTGAGTTCTACTTAACTGGTGTTGTGAGGGGATCAAGGATTCTCAGGAACAACAGGGTGATGACTTCCATAGTAAACTCAGTTCAGAGGAGGCTCAGAGGACACAGTGGCTAGGAGTGGTTTTGAAGGGGAGTGGCAACCTGGCTGTCTTGGGGCTTGCAGGAAGAAAAGAGAGAGGACTCCAGAAGGCTGTTGGCCTAGGGCTTCCCTAGGCTCATGGAAGTATTTTACTTGGCCATTCACCAGATATCTGTGGTCTTCTTCTTTGGAATGGGTTTCCCTGGGAAAGTATGGCAACTCTACTAAGAAAAGGTGCTCTCTTTGGGAAGTTCTCTGATGGGAGTCCTTCCAGGAAGGCTGATGGCCCAAGGCACAAAGTGCCACTGCTGCATGGTCCCTGAGAAGGGCAGTGCCACCCTTGAGGGTTGGACCACTTCTGCCAGGTGCACTGATCAGCTGTGCAGGTGGGGCAGAGAAGGGTCATGGAAGCCTCCTGAGAAGGTGGCACTGGCCTGGACCTTGAGGGTTGAAAGTGGGAGCTGAGGTTGGAAATGTAAACCCGGGCCAGGTCAGGGATTTCTGTGTCCTTCTCTTTTGTCTTTTCTTTCATTTGATTTTTACTTCCCATAGAAAGGACTGGTTAGCCATGCTCTACTCATGATGCATTATCATCATCAGTCTCTACAAATTCCCACTCTTGTTTCACCCATGTATTATTCTCATTTTCTCAAGTACAAGTACCACATTCCAACATGCTTTGTAGGTATCTTTGTTTTTGAGGGGAGCGGTGCTGGTGATTGAACTCCGGCCTTGAGTCACATCCCCCAGTCCTTTTGCTTGTAGTTTGTTTTTCAGATAGGGTTCGTGCTTTTGCCTGGGTTGGCCTTGAACCTTAATCTTCCTACCTCCACCTCCCAAGTAGCTGGGGAATCTGGTTGTGTGTCACCATGCCCGGCATGACAACTATCATATTGTTCAAATGTGTTCTTGTACAAGGAATATTGGTGCACAGTTGCCTAGGATGCATCGTGTTACTGTCCAGTATGCAAATAATTAGGGGTTTTATGAATCTTAGTACGCTTTTTTTAATTTGGCACTAAAGTTTTAAAATTCATCTAAACTGCCAAGATAGATTGCATCTAGATAATAGCTCTAAATGCTCCATTGTACCACATGAAAGACATCCACTATGTTTTGCCTGTCCATCCCCTTGACTGGACATTCATATCACCCACAGTGGTTCCTTAGCAAAAGGAGTATCATGCCGAGAGCTGTCTTTTCACCAGACAGGTGGCCTTGCTGACACACATTTATTATGTGAACCCTGGAGGTTTGGCTGGGATGTATCCAGCTAGAATACAGTGGCTGTGACTTCACATCCTTAAGGGAATTGCAAGATTGCTTATAGGCTGTCTGCATCCTTTTAACTATGTCATGTGGTGACTCATGCACTGAATACTAGGCCTCAGTCTTGGCTTTGAAAGGACAATGTGTTCTTTATGCATAATAGGAAGTTTAGGAAGCAAACCCAGGATGTCTGTTTTCCCGAAGGTCAGTCTGTAAGTAAACACAGTCACTGGTTTGAAGCAGAGGCAGGCCTGGGGGAAGCACAGTGCATACCTACAATTATGTAGAAGAAGTGGGAAGAGGGTGTAGAGCTGGTGCAGTGGTTCACACCTGTAACCCTAGCACTTGGGAGTCTGAGGCTGAAGGACCTTAGTTTGAGGCCAGCCTGGGTTGCATAGTAAGACCTTGACGAAAAGAGACACAGGAAGGAAGTGGAGGGAAGGGAAGAGAGGAGGAAAGAGAAGAGAAAAGTTGATGTGTGTGTCTGTGAGTGTGTGTGTGTGTGAAAGGGCGATGAGGCCAGAATGCAGGGACATGGATAGAGCCAGGACGTAGTCATGGGTCTGTCTTCTTTCCCTCTTACTCATGCATCCTCGCCGTGACCTGGAGATGGCAGCTGCTGGGTCCTAGTTACAGCTTCTAACTGAACAGATGAAGAATCAGCTGCTGTTCATAATTGAATGGGATTGGATCCTGGATGTTCTTCCTGTGTTGCAGGAGAATTTGTTTTCAATTTAGGGAAGCGATCACTTCCATAGAGTCCACAACCCTACGTGAGTCCTCACCATGGAGCCTGTCCATCTGAGTGGGTAAGAAGACAGCCAAGGGTGTCAATCTGCTCCTTTCTGGCACTGACTTCAGGCTGGCCCTGGCTTGGAGGTGGAAGGCAGGGGAGATGGGGCAGTCATGGAATTCCAGGCATTTCCTCCTCCGATTCCAGGATCAACAGGCAAAGTCTAGAAGGCAGTTTGCAGATCCAATCCAATGCAGGTCCTAGGAATACGAATACCCCTTTTATTCATTCTGAGCTGCATTGCTCGTACAACACTATCAGTGAAAGGACTAGAGTGGATCCACAGTTTCCTCCACGCAGAGTACAACTAATGCCACAGCGGCATCAGCACGGGAGAGCCACCAGAGTCTGGCGCTGTCTGTTCCCACATGGGCAGGGCCTGTGTCTATCTGGTCACCACTGTACTGCAGCATCTATGAAAATGTGTGGCATGTACCATAAACAATAAATTTAACAACAATTTGAGGAATGCTGAAATTAAATGACAGAGCCCAGGGAAAAATGAGATTGACAAAGGAGAAGGGACCTTCTCAAGTTCATTATTGGAAGTTCCTGGCAAATTATGATGTGATGTTTTGACAGGAAGCTCAAGCTAGCAGCAGCTTGTCTGCTACAATGTTCTTCAGAAGCAAATAAACCCCTTCTTGATGGAATACCCTCTGGATACCCAGCCCTGTAGAGGCTGGAGGGGCTACAGAACTAATCCTTGTGAGTATGCACTCTGGCCAGCCAGTGTTTTAGGTGTCCTACGTGTATTATCTTATGTAATGTTCATTGTAGTCCTTTGAAATAAATTTCCACTGGGCAGGCAACGAATCTGGAGCTCAGAGAGGTAAATTGCCAGGCTCCCTTCCAGCTGAGAGGCTTCTGAGAGGTCGTCTTGCAGTTAGTGGTGAATTCGGGGTACCCCTCAAACTTTGAACACTTCTCATTCCTTTCCTAAACAATTTTTAACAGGGTTCATTATTCTATTTTCATACATGCGTATGAAGTATTTCCATCATACTCATTGTCCATTTACCCTCTCCTTTCAACCCCCCCTCCTGCTGGCTCCTCTACCCAAATAGTCCCCCCCCCCCTTTTTTGGGTCTAGATTCAGCATATTTGAGAGAACATGTGATATTTGTCTTTCTTAGTCTGGCTTATTTCTTAACATTATGATTTCCAATTCCATTGAATTTCCAGCAAACACCATCCTTCTTTATGGCTGAATAATACTCCAGTGTGTGTGTATGTGTGTGTGTGTGCACATCTCATATTTTCTTCACCTAGGTGTTGGACACCTAGGCTGATTCCATAGTTTGACTATTGTGCATAGTGCTGCTGTAAATATGGGTGAGCAGGTATTTATTATATGATGACTTACATTACTTCAGATATATGCCCAAGAGTGGTGTAGCAGAACCATATGGTAGGTCCTATTTTTAGTTTTTTGAGGAACCTCCATATTGCTTTCCATAGTGGTTGCACTGATTTACATTCCCACCAACAGTGTATAAGGCTCCTTTTCCCCACATCCTCGCCAACATTTGTTATTTGTTTTCTTGATGATAGCCATTCTGACTTGGTTGAGATGATATTTTGGTGTAGTTTTGCTTTGCATTTCCTTTATGAATAAGGATGTTGAACATTTCTTCATGCACTCATTTGTCATTTGTCCTTCTTTTGAGAACTCTCTGTTCAATTCATTTACCCATACATTAATTAATTGGATTTTCTGTTCTTTTGGTATTTAATTTTCTTATATATTCTGGATATCAATCCTTTATCCAATGAGTAGCTGACAAAGATGCTCTCCCATTCTGTAGGTTGTCACTTGATTCTGGTAATTGTTTCATTTACTGTGCAGTAATTTATCAATTCTTGCTTGTATTTCCTGAGCAATTGGAGTCCTATTCAGAAAGGTGTTACCTATGCCTGTATTTTCAGGGGTCTTACTTATGGTTTCCTCTAGCAGTTTCAAAGTTACATGCTTTACATTTAGATCTTTGATTCATTTGATTTTTTTTGCATTGGATGAGAGATGGGGGTCTATCTTTAGTTTTTTAATGTGGATATCCAGTCTTTCCAACACCATTTGTTGAAAGAGGCTGTCTTTTTTTTTCTAATGTGTGTTTTTGGTGCCTTTGTTGAAAACCAGATGGCTGTAGTTATGTGGAATTTTTGCTGGATCTTCTATTCTATCCCGTTGGTCTACATACTGCTTTTGTGCCAGTACCATGCTGTTTTTGTTACTATAGTTCTGTAGCATAGTTTGAAGTCAGGCATTGTGATATCTCCAGCTTTGCTCTTTTTGCTTTGGCTATTCTGAGTCTTTTGTACTTCCATATAAATCATGGGGTTGATTTTTCTATTTCTATGAAAAATAACATTGTAATTTTGATGGGGAGTGCATCAAATCTGTAAATTGCTTTCTGTAGTATAGCCATTTTTACAATATTAATTTTTCTGATCCATGAGCATGAGAGGTCTTTCCATCTTCATGTTTTCTCCAATCTTTCTTCAAGGATTTATAATTTTCATTGCAGAGGCTTTCACATCCTTTGTAGGGTTTATTTCTAGGTATTTATTTTTCTTTTTTTTTTCATTTTTCTTTTATTATTCATATGTGCATACAAGGCTTGGTTCATTTCTCCCCCCTGCCCCCACCCCCTCCCTTACCACCCACTCCACCCCCTCCCGCTCCCCCCCCTCAATACCCAGCAGAAACTATTTTGCCCTTATCTCTAATTTTGTTGTAGAGAGAGTATAAGCAATAATAGGAAAGAACAAGGGTTTTTGCTGGTTGAGATAAGGATAGCTATACAGGGCATTGACTCACATTGATTTCCTGTGCGTGGGTGTTACCTTCTAGGTTATTCTTTTTGATCTAACATTTTCTCTAGTACCTGTTCCCCTTTTCCTATTGGTCTCAGTTGCTTTAAGGTATCTGCTTTAGTTTCTCTGCATTAAGGGCAACAAAGGCTTTTGTGAATGGGATTATTTTTCTGATTTCTTTCTCAGCCTATTCATTATTGGCATATAGAAAAGCTACTTATTTTTGTGTGCTGATTTCATTACCTGCTACTTTGCCAAAAGTGTTTATTAGACACTTTTTGGGGGGGAATCATTAAGATCTTTTAAATAAAGGATGATGTCATCTGCGAATAAGGATAATTTGACTTTTTCTTTTCCTAGTTGTATTCCTTTTATTTCTTTCTCTTGTCTTACTGCTCTGGCTAGGAATTCAAGCACTATATTGAATAAAAGTGGGCACCCTTGTCTTGTTCCTGATTTTAGAGAAAACGATTTCAGTTCCTCCTCATTTAGTATGATGTTAGCCATAGCTTTATTATATACAGTCTTCATTGTTGAGGTTCTACTTATAGCTTCTTCAGGGCTTTTATCACAAAAGGATGTTGAATTGTGTCAAAGGCTTTTTCTGCATCTATTGAGATGATCACAGATTTTTGTCCTTTATTTTGTTTATGTGAACTATTATGTTTATTGATATGTGTATGGCAAACCATCCTTGCGTCCTTGGCATGAAACCAACCTGATTATGGTATACAATCTTTTTAGTGTGTTGTTGAATTCAGTTTACAAGTATTTTGAGAATTTTTGCATATGTGTTCATCAAAGTCTATAATTTCCTTCCTTCCTTCTTTCCTTTTTTTTTTTCTTTCTTCTTTCCTTCCCCTTCCTTCTTTCTTCTTTTGTTTGTCATGTCCTTTTCCAGTTTTGGTATCAGGGTAATACTGGCTTCATAGAATGAGTTTGGTAATGTTCTTTCCGTTTCTATTTTGTAGAATAGTTTAAGGAGTATTTGGTGTTTATTCTTAAAAGGTCGGTTAGAATTTAGCAGTGAATCCATCTAGTCCTGGGCTTTTATTTTTTGGGAGACTCTTTATTACTTCTTCAATTTAATTGCTTGTTGCAGATCTGTTTAGGTGGTTTATATCATCCTGGTTAAATTTTGGTAGGTCATATGCATCTATAAATGTATCCATTTCTTCTAGATCTTTCAGTTTGTTAGAATATAAGTTTTCAAAATATTCCCTAATGATCTTCTGAATTTCATTGGTGTTTGTTGTGGTATCTTATTTCTTATCTCTAATTTTACTAATTTGAGTCTTTTCCCTTTCTTTTGGTTAGTTTGGCTAAGGGTTTATAAACCTTGTTTATTTTTTCGAAAAACCAACTTTTTGTTTCATTGATTTCTTGGTATATTTTTTAGCCTCTGTTTTGTTAATTTCTCCTCTGACCTTTATTATTTCTTTCAATCTACTGCTTTGGGTTTGGCTTGTTTTTGTTTTTCCATTAACTTGGGGTACATCATTAGGTTTCTTATTTTAGTTTTTTAAATGAATGTATTTATAGCTATAAACTTCCTTCTTAGCATAGCTTTTTGCTGTGTCCCAAATGCTCTTTTTAATTTTATTTTCATTTTCATTTTATTATAGGAATTTTTTGATTTTCCCATTTTTTTGATAACCAATTGATTATTCAAGGATGAAGTTTTTAGTCCATATGGTTGGGTATTTTCTATAGTTTGTCTTGTTGTTGATTTCTAGTTTTATTCCACTGTGGACTGATAAAATATAGGAAATTATTTCAATTTACTTGTATTTGTTGAGACTTGCTTTAAGTCCTAAGATATGATCTATTGTTGAGAAAGTTCCATGTACTGCTGAGAAGAATGTGTGTCCTGTGGTTTTGGGGGTTACTATTCTGCAGACGTCTGTTAAGTCCATTTGTTCTATAATGTCATTTAATTCTAAAATTTCCCTATTAAATTTTTTGTCTGAATGACTTGTCTATTGGTGAGAGTAGGGTATTAAATTTACCCAGTATTACTGTTTTGGGCTCTATATGTGCTTTTTCTTTCTTTTCTTTTCTTTTTTTGGAGTGAAAGTAATAGGGAAGCTTATTAGGAAAGAAATTTTGTATATCAGGATAAAAGTAGGAAGGAATGTGGGGGAGAGAAACATTTCCTGCTCCCCATGCAGAAGATGAAAGTAGAGACTCAAAAATCTATCTGTGCTTTTATATCCAGTAGTGCTTGTTTTATAAAATTGGGTGCACTGATGTTTGGTGCATATATTTTTACAATTATCTCTCTTCCTGCTGGATTGTTCCCTTCATCGGTATAAAGTGACCTTTTTTTGTCTCTTTTGACTAATTTTGGTTTGAACTCACCTTTGTCAGATGAGTATAACCACTGTTGCTTGCTTTCAGTCTCTATTTGTTTAGAAAATCTTTTTCCATCCTTTTACTTTCAGGCTGTTTGTCTTGACCAGTGAAGTGCATTTCTTGTAGGCAACAAATGGTTGGGTCTTATTTTTTAATTCAATCTCCCAGTCTTTCATTATAGAAGCTTCCTTTCTTTGTGTACTGGGAGCTGCTGCTTTATAGCCTAGAAAAGTTCCCACTTCCTATACAATCCCGCCAGTTTGTGTTCCAAGGGGCAGCAACTATCCAGCCTTGAGGTGACTCCCAAATGCATCAGAGTGGGGGGATCAAACAGAGCCCAGAATTCTACATTGGTTGGGGGAGAACTGAGGTACATAGCTGGTCTGCTTCTGGTCTCAATGCTAACAGATTCTGTCCAGGAATTCACCTTCCTGTAGGGAGGAGGAGGAGGCTGTGGAAGTCTCTATGTTTTTTCACTAGAGAATTGAGACCATTAACATTTAGAGTTATTATTGAAAGATTTATAGTAATTCCTGCCATTTTATTGGTTTGTGGTGCTTGATTCTTTCTTACTATTCATTTGCTTATGTACTTGTCTAGTGAGATTTATCCTTTCCTGTATTTTCATGGTTATGTTTATCTTCCTCTTCTGTATGAAGGATTCCTTTAAATAGCTTCTACAACACTGGTTTAGTGGTCATGAATTGCTTTAGTTTTGTTTATTATGGAAGGTTTTTATTTATCCTCAATTTTGATGGTTAGCTTTTGTGGGTACAGTAATATATGTTGGAAATTATTTTCTTTCAGGGCCTGGTAAACATCATTCCATGACCTCAATTTTAGTTTTTGTTGAGAAATTTGCTGTTATTCAGATGGGTTTGCTTTTATTGGGACTTTGGCATTTCTCTCTTGCACATTTTGCTATTCTTTCCTTGTTCTGTATGCCTAATGTTTTAACTATAATATGATGTAGGGAGGTTCTTTTCTGGTCTTGTCTGTTTGGAGTTTAAAAGCCTCCTGTACCTTGGTGGCCTCCTCTTTCTCAAGATTTGGGAAGTTTTCTGCATTATCTTACTGTATTTTTAATGACTTTAGTTTGCACTTCTTTTCCTTCCTTTATGCCCATAATTTGTAGGTTTGGTCTTTCAATAATGTCCCAGAGGTCTTGCATATTCCATTCATACTTGTTTTTTTTCCTCTTCATTCATTGAGGTGTTTTCTAAACATCTTTATTTTCAAGCCCTGAAATGTCTTCAAGTTGATCAGCCTACTGGAAAGACTTTCAACTCTGTTTTTTTTTTTTTTTTGACTTCCTAAGCTTTTCATTTTTAGAATTTCAGTATGATTTTTTTCAGAATTTCTATATTTTTATTGATTTCCTCATTCATGTCCTTCATTGTGTTCTTTATTTCAGTCAGCTCTTTTTCCTTGTAATTCATTCCATTTAGTCATGTTCTCTTTAACTTGTCATTCTTATAATCATTTTAAAAAATTGTTTGAGATTTCATTCACTTCACCACCATTAGTATTTGTTTCTGTAAAAGTTGTTGAGTTTTAAAGGAGTTATGTTCCCTCATTTTTTTCATATTCTTGTGTTTCTGCATTGAGATTTGTGTATCTGAGGCCAACTTATTGGAAGTTTTATTCACCTGTAGTCTTCCAGTTGACATATTCTCCATGTTCAGGTAGAACAGTAGCGTGTCCAGGTTAAGGGGCTATTTCTGACTACAGGATTGTTCACATGCTAGGGCACTGGGCCTGATTCTTAGCACTGCTCAGATCAAGATGAACTAGCTGGAGTCTCTTGTTAAAAGGTCAGTTGTCCACTTCTGAGCTACTTTCACTATAGAAGGTTCCTTTCTTTGTGTACTGCTGCTGCTGTCCATAGAGAGTTTTATAGCCTGTGGGCTAGAAAGGTTTCCACTTCCTACACAGTCCTGCCAGTTTGCATCCCAAGGAGCAGCAAGTATCCAGCTTCAAGGTGACTCTCAAATGCATCAGATTTGGAGGATTAAACAGAGCCCTGAATTCTACACTGGTTGGGGGAAAACTGAGGTACAGAGTTGCTTTGCCTGCTGGTCCGGGGTCTCAATGTTTACAGATCCTGTCTAGCAATTCACCTTCCTGTGGGGAGGAGGAGGAAGTTGTGGAAGTTCTGGGATTCAGATTGTTTGGACCAGGGGCCCTCAGTCCTTCCTGACAGCAAACACATATCAGGATGTGGTTCCTGGAGGTGGATCTCAGTGCTTTCATGCCCCACCAAGTAGTTTACTTCCATGTGTGGGTTAAGCTGTGGAAGTCATGTGATGCAGAGGGTCTGGGCTTGGGGCCCTCATAGTAGGCTGGCAGCTAATATACCAGGATGCAGTTCCTGGTGGCAAGCCTCAGTGCTTTCAGACTCCATCCAGCAATTCACCTCTCTGTGGAGGGGAGGAGGCTGTAGAAGTTACATGATTTGGAGTGTCTGGGCGTGGAGCTCTCAGACCATCCTCATTGGGTGCAATTCCTAGGGACAGGCCTCAGTACTTTCAGGCCTTGCCCAACAATGTACCTCCCTATCATGGGAAGGAGGCAGTGAGTATCATGTAATTGGTCTGAGATCAACTAGCAGCCAACACACACCTAGGAGGCAGGCACTAGAAGTCAAATACTACATCAGCCTAGGGCCCAGGGCTTTGTTTCAACTGCAAGCCTTAGGCAATGGGATTTGTTTTCCATAGGGAGGGCTGGGCCTTCCACCACTGAGCCCTTCACTCCTGGAGCTCTGTAGGAACATGTCAGACCTTCTCCCTTTCCACTATCACTTCTCATGGCCATCTCTAAGCCAGACACCTTAGCAGGGTGTCCCAAGAGTCCCTGAGCCATGCTTATTCCTTAGTTTAAGCCCCTAGAGTATCTCAGTCTCAAACAATAGGCGCTCTTTCAAGATGGTGCCTTGCTATAGCTCTTAGAGATATGGGGAGTGACAGAATGTCTTTCTTCATGAGGACTAGCCTTCTGCATTGGAACAGTCATTGTCTTACAAAATCTTCACATTGAGTTTAAGGCTTGAGAGAGGTGTGGGATTATTTTGCTGCTAGAATTGCCAGTTTGTCATCAGGGCCATCGGGTTTGCCTTGTGATCATGTCCTCAGCTTGTCCTCCCCCTCCAGGGAACTAGGGATGGGGATTGGAACTGTTTACTGCTTTTCTCTGTTGCCTTGGTTTCTCCATGTTTTTCTGCTGTCTTGTCTTTTGTGATTTCTTTCCTTTTTTTTTTTTGAACTCAAGGCCTCACACTTGGTGGGCAGGCACTCTTGTGATTTCTGATACTCTTCTTCTGTTTCTTTAGAATACAGTTTGTCCTGTGTTACTTGACTCTTCTCATTCACAGAGTCAAAATGATGGACAATTCTAAACCACCATCTTCCCTTCTTCTCTCCTGCAGAGATTTAAATTTTTGTTGTTGGTGCTCTTTTCAAGATCTCAACCATGCTTAAAATTTTCCATAATTAGAAAACAAATTAACGTACCATAAAAATAAAGTGGATTTTAAATAGAAAGCTGGATTGGAAATTTCATAATGAACTTATTATGGAGATCAACACCAAATTCACATTAACAGAAACAATAGGGGCACCTTAAAATAATTCAAATCTACTGGCAGATGGTGAGAGTGGGAGAAAAACTATGAAATGATGCAGGCAGTTGCTATATGTAGGCTTTGAAAGACTCAAGCATAGGCTTGCCTTTATGATACTTTGGAAAAAAACGTGAATTAGAAACAAACAAGCCAAACCCACCATATACTTGTAGACAGCTACAGGCCATGTGAAGGGCAGCCAGCTCTGCCAGGTCTTCCTTAGTTGACCCAGGCCTTCCTTCACCCTTTCTGTGATGACCTGCAGGATCCTATGCCTTCTGGGCCCCTTCGTTTTTTCCACTGCATAAGATTTTTCACTTAACTGGCCTTTCTGTCCCTTGGACATGACCAGACTATTCCTGCTCCTCAGGATCTTTGCACCACTGTATCTTCTTCCTAGGACTTTTCTTCCCTCAGATATATACATGGCTGGTTCCCTACACCATCGTAATCTTGGTTCTACAGTCAACATTTTAAGGAAGTCTGCTTTCACAATCCTGTCTTCAGGGACTTTTTGGGGGGCTGGGGATGTGGCTCAGTGGCAGAGTACTTGCCTGGCATATCGGAGGCCCTGGATTTGATCCTCAGCACTTCAATAATATAAAATGAATCAATAAACAAAAGGGCCTCTGTCTACTAACCCCACCATGACCATCCTGGCTACTCTCTATTCCATAATTCTGTCCTATTTTATTTCTAGTACTTGCCACATGCCAGATCTTCAGGTATTTAATGCCATCTCTCCCTATGGACCACACACTCTTTGAAAGTGGTGACTGTGCTTTGTTCATCATTGCTTCCCAGTGCCTGTGCTGACTGTGTATAAAGGACATGCTTAACAAGCATTTGGCCAATGCTGAGTGAATGAAAGAGCCAGCTAAACTGGAGACATAAGAAGAAAAGAAGCTGAGCTTAGGGGGCTGTGAGTAGTGACATATGCTTTTAATCTCAGCTACTCAGGAGGCAGAGATATTAGGTGGAGATTGGGAGGATTGTGGTTCGAAGCCAGTCCAGGGGAAAAGTTAGTGAGGCCCCCATCTCAACAAACAAGTCAGGCATTGTGGGACACTTCTGTAATTCCAGCTGTGGAGGAGGTATAGATAGAGGACTGGGGTCCAGGTTGGCCCTATACAAAAAGTGCAAAACCCTATCTGGAAAATATCTAATACAAAAAGTGTTGGGAGCATGGCTCAAGTGGTAAAGCACCTGCGTAGCATGAGTCCCCAAGTTCAAACCCCAGAACTGCCAAAAAAACAAAAAAAGGTTGACTCAGGAATGAAAAAGTTTATCACAAAGTTCTTGCTTGGCACATGGGAGCCATTGATTTTTCAAACCTCCCTTCACCTCTTGGAGTCTCAGTTTCCTTATCAGGAAAATGAGGGTAACAGCCCCTTCCCTCTGTGCCTCCCCAGAACTCCCTTTGTAAGATACTAACTGTGCCTTTCTTGGTCGCTTCTACTGTGCTCAGAAGGTCTTGCCTCTCCAGGCAGAGTGCAGAGGGACGGCGCAGTCTGAATGCTTGTGCATTTCCATTTTGAATGCTAGTAGATGTCCTAAATTCCTGGGGTTGGGGTCTGCCCAGGAAGCAGGGTCCTGGCCCCCAATTTAATTGGAGAGTCATTAGTGAGCAAAGCTAGCCAGCCCTTTATTAGTCATGGGTCTAATGAGCTGGAATGGACCAAGGCTGAAAAAATCCATTTACTATAACCATATTTACACTTCTATTGTCAACCACACCATTTGTTGGTTTGAATCAAGCTGCCTTTAATTTATTACAGTCATTATTTCTGTCTGGCATAGATAAAGAACCTGAATTTCTAAGAATGCAAGCAATGATTACAGTTGAAGGGAGTACTTTTCAGAGCCAGTGATTGTCAGCATGGTAGAATTTTTACCATGCTTTTACCAAGAAAGAAGCAGACCTCTCATCTAGAGCAATAAAGAAGACTCCAGGAGCCATGCTTGCTAAGAGACTTCCCTGTTTTGTCTCAACTGTTATTCAAACAATCAGGAGCCTGAATCCTTGGGAAGCTGGGACTTGGATGATCAGGAAGAAGAGAGTATGAACAGGGCAGGGCCCAACTCAGACGGGGACGAGCACAGCATACTCTGGCCTGCCTGCAGAGGGGTTTGTGCTATGAGGCAGCTGCAGATGCTGCTTTGAGGACTTTGAATAGCAGGACAAGGAATTCTGTGGTGAACTGTAGTCTTCAACCACTGTTGCAACAATATATCCACCTGGTTTGCTTTTCGTAAAATGTGACTTTGATCCCCCTCTCAGTGAGGGGGATGTCTATATCATCACTTTTGAACTGGGCAGAGCTTTGTGACTGCCTTGAGCAACAGAGTATGGAGGAAGTGACATCATGTGAGACCCTAGGCTCACTTCTTTTTCTCTTTTGGGACACTTCCTCTGAGAACCCACCCTTAGAAGAGACCCAGACTAGTCCAGTTTGAGATAGCTCACAGAGATGCCATGCATAGGTGTTTTGGTGACAGCAGCCTGACAACCACCCTGGTAGCATTAATCACTATACATAAGTAAAGAGAACTCCAGGTACTTCTTTCCCTAGCAGCTGAGTCACCCCCATTCTTCACGTCTTCCCAGATGAGGCCTCAATATGGTGGAGCAGAGGTAAATCCTCCTTGCCGAGCTCTGTTTAAATTTCTGACTCTGGGCATCTGCAAGATAAAGATTGTTTTATGCCACCCCCAAAAATGGTTGTGTCCTGGGATGGTTTGTAGCCTATCAGGAGAAACTAAAACAAGTGTCACCTTGATGGGAAGCCCCTGGAGATACAGGAGAGATGCACTCAGAGCAATGCAGGAACCCATAACATAGGTACCCTGAGCAGCTGCTCTCAGTCACTCTTTGCTCTTTCTGTTGCCATGTTTCTCAAAAGGGTTTCATGAACATGAGGCAGGTGGTGTTGAGAGGAGGTAGCCAGTCAGAGGCACTTGAGCAGGTAAGTGGAAGCAGACCAGGTCAATGTCTCCCACTCCCAGCAAAGCACCATCTAGTCCCTCCTATTGCCCTTGCCTAGGCACCCTCTGTGTCTCTTCCCTGATAGGTGAGGAATCTCTAGCCAGAGATTACCAATGCCTTGTTCATGTTCCCTGGAGCAAGTGAACAACACCCAGTGACTGAGAGCCTCATGGCCACGGTGGGTCTTCCATGGACATTGCTTCTCTGGTTGACTATCCAGTGTCCACCACGCCTGTGGTCATGTCATAGCTGGCCTACACTAACTCCTCATTATACCCATGGGCAAGCCAGAGCCTACCCAGTCCCCATGTCACTTACCACCTCCTCAGCAAAGCCTCCCCTGATGTCCCTACTATTTGTAATTAATTACTTTATCTTCCAGCTTCACTCAAAATTAATCACTTCATCTTCCAGCTCCAATGATACTTTGTCTATAACTCTACCATAGGCTATGACATGAAAGTCATGTTGAGTGATTAGTGCTGGCTGTCAGGTGGGTCTTTGGGGGCCTGTTGCCAAGACACCTACACATGACCCTGTCTGTGTCTCTCTCCACATTAGCAAAATAAGCAAATGAATAACTAACTAACTAGGAGATCCGACAACCCCTGGGAGAATGTGTGTATGACTGAGGGGAGAAGTAGTTTGGGTGTGTGTGTCTGGGGTGGAGAGGGAACAAGGAGAAAGGATGTTAGAACCAGATAATTTGTTGTTTTCCTCTCAACCCTGAGAGTTTGGGTTTTCTCCTGGAATGCTTCATATTACCACCCTGGTGGTAGGCTCTCTGTCAAGACATTCTGACAGGAAGTCAACAGTTGGGGGCCAAGGTGACCAGTGACAGGATTGTGAGGGCTGACTGAGCACCTGCTGTGTGCTCAGGCCTTGTGGCTTCTGCCATATCCAGGAGGGAGGCAGAGGTTGGATGGGCCTGTGCCTCATTGGAGCCAATGTTGGGCTGGGAGACAGAAGGCCTGGGGCAGATCTCAGCTTGGCCACTCCCTCAGTTCAGTGAGCATTTGATGGGCATCTACCAGCAGGGTCCAAATGTGCAAAACCCAGCCCCCATAGGAGCTTGCCTGTAGCTTGGACATTTATATGACCTCTCTTTGGCACACTTTGCTTGTCTGTAAAAACTGGGCAACTGTGAAAACATTTAGTATGGTGGGCACAGGGGCGCTCCATGCATTTTGGCTGGAACTAACTAAATGTTCTCAGTCATCCCCCCCACCCCTCACCTCAGACCCAAACCCTATGAGCCTTCTTTTCTCAGCAGTGTGAGAAACAGGCCATCAGAGCTGCAGGAAACTGGAGAATAGCTAGGACAATCACCAAGCCCTGGCTGCTCCTTAGATCCACCAGGCCCTGTTGCAACCCCAAATTCCTGGCCCATCCTAAGCCAACTATGACAGGTGTCCAAGGGTCTTTTCCAAGGTCCCCTGGGAATGCGAAAGTGCATTCAGGGTGTAATTAAAGGTAGCCCTGAACTGTGTCTTGTGTGGATTCAAATGGCCTCCTCCCTTTATAAAAATAAGCTCAGAGGCTTTCAAAAGCCATTGTTAATGCTCTCTCTGGGTTTGTTTGGCTTTCATCTCTATTTCACCAGCCTTAAACTTGAGATCTTCCTCTCAGCCTCCTGAGTAGCCAGGACTACAGACATTTGCCACTGCACCCTGGCTCTTTCTTTTCTTTTAAAAAGTTTGGACCTCAAGTCCAGTGGGCTGAGTTAACGACATTCCTCATTCATCCATGGCACGTTCTCATTAAGTGGACCCCATAAGTCCTGTCTTTTTATTGGATTCCATAGGTGACTATTCCCCTCCCCAACTGTACTCTGTTTTTTCACTTGAAGATCGCTATTTCCATGTGTTTGCATTTATCTTTTTGTTTAAATATGTTCTTGCACATATGTTTGTTTGTGTATATGTATTTTTATTTATGCAAATGACATGTCACGTGGCTGGGCCCCTGGCTTCCTCATGCTCCATTTGCACATTTTTATATGGACCATCTAGTGTCTTCCTACTTTCTTCCCTAATTCACCATTTCTCTCTCTTTTTTTTTTTTCTTTTTTGCTGGCTCTGGGGTTTGAACTCAGGGCATTGCACTTGCCAGGCAGGTGTGAGCCACACCTCCAGCCCTTATCATTCCTCTTTCTGATAGAGATGAGACAGCTCTTCCACCAGGAATCAAATATTTTTTCAGGCTCAAAATGTGGTAGGGTATGCACCCTCCCATCCATTAGTCCTGTGGCAGAGGTTGGACAGAGACCAAGATGTGTAGATGCCTCACTTCCCACAGGTACCAGGACCTTAACCTTAGGCCCAGAATGAAGCCACTAACCTCTGCCTTCTGCAAGCCAGAGTGACAAATCAGCACTGAGGCACGTGACAATGCATGCCCCCTATTTCCCTCTCCCCCCCAGTCCCTTGACCCTGGTTTCACAAGTTCCTAGTCACTTGGAAAAACAACCAAGAGCAGCATCCTCCTATGTCCTGAAGAACCGGGCAGTCAGCTCTGGGGCAGATGCCCAGCAGCCCCCTGTACCCACATGGAGGAACAGGCGGTGGACTGGCATCCTGCCTGCTGCTTTTGACTAAGTGGACAGGGAGCTCTCTTTGTGGTACTGATGGCGGAGCCTGGTGCTGAGACACAGCGCCAGGACTGGTTTCCAGCCATATGACCTCATCTTGAAAGGACCGCATTCTCCTGCCACTCTCTGGCTGGTTCTGATGGGGGGCATGCTTTCTGGAGCTGGCTGTCTCATTAACCCAACCTGCTGCCTTGGGATCCAGCTGGATCAGTTTTACAGCCAACAGAGCGAATAGTTATCATCAAGCTGGAGCGAATGAATTATCTTTGGTCTTTTTATGCTAAACCAAAACCAAACTGTTTCTGTTTTTGTCTTGGGAGTGATGTACTGGACAGAAGGGCAGTTTATTAGATCCAGTTCAGGACCCTCATCTTGTAGGACTGTAACTGAGGCCAGAGGGGCTTGCTCTGAGTGACAGACTGAGAATCCAGGGTTCTGAACCCCAGACCATCCTTTCACTGTACCAACTGTTGACCCAGACTTGCCCCCCGCCCCGCCCGGCACAGGGCTGTTTGTCCCTATCAGTGCACAACAGACATCAGATGCTCTGTGAGAAAGGAACAGCTCCTATTTTGGGTGGAGTTGCTGAGCCTAGACCGTGGAACACAGCAGTCTCGCCCTGAATCTTTGACCTGGCTTTGCTGTGGATTAGCTATGAGACTGAGAGCAAACCACTGTGATCCTCCAGCTTTGGTTGCCAACTCTGGGAAAAAGAGATAATGATAGCTATGGATGTGCACTGAGAAACTTAAAATACTTATGCCCAGGGATCTGATTTCAGGGAAATTATGCTATAAAAGTAGTCTACAAAACTCAGAAATATTCATTACCCATGTCATTCAGTCATTACATATCATGTCTAGGACTTTTGGGGAAAATGCTTATGCTATGATAGGTTAAAAAAAAAGATCTGAAACCCTCAAACAGCATTCAAAATCACAAATATGTTCTCAACTGTGTGAAAAAATGGTTAAAAAAAAGGAAAGAAAAAATCCCCACTGCTCAGGCAGTATTCCCTAAATTTTTGATTTTTCTCTCTCTCCATATATATGATTATAAAGCTATATACACACATATATATGATTTTTTTTAAAGCAAGAAATCTTTAAAAAAACTTCAAGTGGACAAAAAAGTTCTCAAGCTTCAAACATGAAACATTTAAAAGGCTTACCTGTTTTATAGTAGCCTCCTGAATGGTTTTTCAGCATCTGTTATCAGATTAATTCTCACAGCAGCTGCTGAGTGCCTGTTGGACTTGAACTCTAATTACAAATTGAGATTCAGAGACGAGGGAGGTAGAGGGTTGAGTGGAAGGGCCAGTAAGGAACCAGGCTCCTGGCTTTGGTGACAGAGTCCCTGCTATTAATGTGCTGCCCTTTGAGGCCTCACCCCAACCAAGGATGGGACAGGGAAATTGTTAGGCACCCTAAGATTTGTGTGTTGTGGGACAGCTAACACCCACCAGGAGGTAGAGCAGGAGCCTGTGGCTCCTGAATCCCTTTCTGCTCAAGCACCAGCAGCACCCATGGGGAGGCTGTCTCGTGCCTGCATGACTGAACCTGTGGGCTTTGTAAAGCAAGCCTTGGTCCTTGAGCTCACAGGTGGGAACTAAGTGGCCTCAACTGGGAGGCTGAGAGGGTGAGAGGAGATCAGGGTATCAGGAGCCAGGAAGTACACCACATTTTAAATCATGCTGAGCAACCCTAGTCTAGAAACACCAGCAGCTTTTCTAGATTGGGCTCTCTTTGCCAGTGGTTGCGTTGCCACAAGGGACCAGTAGCCCACCAAAGGTCTTTGGTATTTCCAGTTGCCTTAACCTCCTCTAACTCCTTCCACCCTTTCTTGGAACCTCATCAGCTTCTCAAGAGAGGAATGCAGCTGGTGGCTCTGGGTTAGAAGAGCTGGGCCAGGAGGTCAGAGCTGGCTCACAGGGTGACCTGCAGTAAGAGCTGAGGGCCCAGGTGTTGGGGACATCTTGTCCCTCCTTCAGAGCCAGAGAATGGTCAGGAGCACGGGGTGTGAAGCCCCACTTGGGTAGTGTCTCCACAGCTCACCCTGCCCGGGTGGCACTTTTTGTAGTACTCCCTCCTCTTTTGCTCTCTTTGGATCAGAGTTATGGTCTCCTGAGCCCCTTGTCAGAGGGTCCCCAGTGCATGGACAGTGCATCAGTGCCTTAAGAGAAGATGTCACCATGCGGCCAGGGTGGGAATGTATCTCTGGCTGTTTGTGCATGGTCCCCTTGGCTGGAGTGCGGATGAAGGGCGTGTGGCAGGGGAAGAATAGCTAAAAGAGGGGGAAATGGTCAGGTTGCAGGTGGTTTGAGGCTGCCCTTGCTTCTCCCTCCTCCCCCTCCCTGAGCCATGTGAGGGTGGAGTAGGACTCTGGGTGTGTGAAGGCATGTGGTGAACAACAGGAAAGGGCGCAGCACCCGAGAGCAGCTGCTGGGGTAACTGAGCTGTTCCCTCAGGATTAGCCTACCATCTGGTGTGTCTCCACTCACAAGGTAACCTCCCCTCAAGGTCTGCAGTGTGTAACTGACAGCGAGACACATCAGCATCACCAGAGAACTTGCTTAAAATGCAGATTCCAGGGCTGTCCTGGGTTCTGGCTCAGTGGTCCTGGCTGGGACCTAGTCATCAACAATTAAACATGCTCTCAAGATGATGGATGCATTACTATAAAGACCACACTTGGGGACCCCTGGGTCAAAGGTTAGCCTGACTTGCTCACAGACAGATATAACTTACCCAGGTTCCAGAGTATGTCCTTGGAACAGCACCATCTCATCTTTGGCCCAAAAGCCCAAATAAAATCCCTATCTGCGTTACTGATACCAAACAGGCATCCTTTCTTTGTCCCAGGGATCACTGACATGTCTCCTGAGAGTTTCTGCAGGACCCATAGGAAGGAGTCCTTACTTTCTCAATAGTCAGTTTTGGGGGCCAAAGTGCTTCTCACCATAGGTTACCTAGAGCTCTAGTGCCCCACGATACCATAAGTCAGTCCTTCAATTATTTCCAAAACCTCCTGACTGTAACAGACTTCAGTGCTTTAGCTTGGCTTTTGGTGCCAAATGGATTCACTTTGTCCATTCTGACAACGGGCAGAATTCATCTCAGCAAGTACGCATTGAGTATGCACAGTGTGTTTGGCCAGGCTAGCCAGAAGTTTGCATGTGTTCACACCGATTCATTAGTATGTGGGCACATGTTATTAATTAATGAGCTCAAACAGGCAATGTTGTCAGAAACACAGCTTCTGCAAAGTGAACAAAATAATGACCTTTAGGAAAAAAGGTTTGAAGTCCTGTCTGGATATCTAACTCATTGTATATGAACCAAAGAAACTTGTTAATTAATGAAAAACGTTTTACTCCCTTTTCCCCCTTTTTTACTAAGAAGAGGCAGCTTGTAGTCTACTGGGGATGGTCTATTCCCAGGACATGTTTCAGAATGTTAATTTCATTTAGTCTGGGCCTGCAGGGGTAAAGGATTCTTTCTGGGAGAAAGTGCCTGCTTTACACAGCTGCATCCAAGGAGGCCTGGGGTTGCCACATGTGGCCCTCCCGCTGTCCCTCTGAGTGGTTTATGGTAAGGGCATGTGCAGCTTCTAGGATCCCTAGTCACGCCTGATATATGGGGATCTGAAGTGGCTACATTTAAGGCTTCTGATATTGGTAAAGATCTCTTGCACTGCCTGAGGATGCATTCCATGTGGTGGAAGGTGCCAGGCAGCCCAAAGCCCAGCAGAGTTTAATTAAGCACATTCTTCACAGATGCATGTGCAGACTGCTGTTGGGTTTGGGCTGCATTTTGAACTCACGTTTTCTCCTTTTTTCTGTGAGATCTCAGCATCTTCTCCATCTTCAGAGAACCACCCCTGTGGTGCGCTTTGCCAGAACTACTCCTGGAGAGACTCATTTTGTTGATCTGGGCCACGTACCTTCCCTTTTAGAATGTTCTACACGTGACTCTGAACTGCTGTGGAGCCCAAGAACCACTGATCTGCTGTGGAGCCCAAGAACCACTGATCTACATAGGTTGATGGTTTGCAGGTCAACACCTTCACTCCAGACCTACGGAGCTGTGGACATGTAGGCTTATGGCACAGGGCAGCGCTACCTGGGTGTCTCAGGGGCACCATGAACTCTAAGCAGACAACCTAGAAGAAGTTTTGAATTCCCTTATCAGCTGCTTTCAAATCATTCCATGTATTCCTTCTTTCAAAATATACCTCAAGTCTCTCACCTCCTGTATGGAAACTTTGGCCCTTTGTGAACAAAGGTTTGTTGTCACTGGGTGGAGAAGCTATTTCTCAGTCACAAGATTTCCATACTTCTTAAGAATTTCTAACCATTATTTCTATCCCATAATAACCTAAGTGAGGACATATTACTCTCCCTGCACAAACACACAGCTCTTCCTTTTCCTTCTTCTAGCATAACTTAGACAAAGCTGGAAAAGCTGAAAAGATTTATCCCTCCAGAGACTCAGTGATGACAGAGGGAATCAATAGGGTGTAATGTAAGTCAGGCTCCCCGGTGTTCAGGGTGGACTTTCTCTTTGAAGCCTGCAATTCCTGCCCCATCCTAACTCCCCTTGGCATTCCTATGGTGGGCATTCTCTTTCACATGCCAAATAGGTCATGTGCTCAGTTATGTTGAGTCCTCATCTCTACCCAGAGCAACTGGCTCAAAATCCTCCTCCCCCTTCTTGTCAGAGCATCCATCTCTTCCTCAACTAGCTGGTGCTGAAGTGATATCTCTCTGCAGAGAAGACTATGGGTTCTACAGGGCCATGATGTTAGGGGTTACAGCATTGCAACCAAACCAAATGAGGCATGGTGACCTCTATCTTCTTAATGAATGTACATCGTACTCTCCCTGGTCAATGTTTTGGCCTCTGTCTCAGTTCCTGATCTTGTCATCTCTTGTCAGCCTATAGCAGAAAGCTCCCATACAATTCTTGACCACAGACAGACTTCCCCATATTGCTTGGTCTGACTCTCCAACTATAGAACATTGTAAAATAGCAGTTCTCAAACTATTTGGTCTCCGGATCTGTTCACACTATTAAAAATTTCCAAGAATAAGGCCAAGTGTAGTGGTTCACACATGTAATCCCAGCTACTTGGGAGGTGGAGGTAGGAAGATCGAAGTCTGTGGGAAAGCTTGAGACTCTACCTGAAAAATAAATTAAAGCAAAAAGGGCTGGGAGCATTGCTCAAGTGGTAGAACACTTGCCTAGTAAGCATGAGACCCTGAGTTTAATACTCAATATCACCAAAAAGAAAAAGATTTACCAAGAAAGAACCCCCAAAATATTTTGATTATATGAATTATCTATTAATGTTTGCTGTTAGCACTTAAAATAGAAATTTAACAAATGTTAATTTATTAATCCATTTAATATAGAAATATTAAAACCATTACATGTCACCATAAATAATATATTAATAAAAAGCAATTGTATTTCCCGAAATAAAACCAGACGAGTGGTATTGTTTTATATCTTCGTGACTCTTTATTGTTTGTCTTGATAGATTAAGCTGGTGTCTCATGGCTGCTTCTTCATTCCATCTTTTGGGCTATGCTGTTTTGGTTGAAGTACATGAGGGAAGTTTGACCTTCCACAGAAAAAGGGCACATTAAAATGTTCTTCTCAGAATCAAGGTTTTCTTTTTTGATAATACACCAAACTCAAGAAGTAACTCTCTCTCATTTTTTGTGCTGGGGATCAAACCCAGGGCCTTGTGAATGCTAAGCAAGAACTCTGGTTTTTTTGAGATAGGGTCTCACATGTAGCCCAGGCTAGTCTTGAACACATGATCTTCTTGCCTCAAACCCACAAGTGCTGGGATTATATGAGACCACACCCAGCTCTCAAAGTTTCTCAAAGTTATTTGCAATGTGGTGTCTGAAACCACATCAACAAACTTTTTATAGTCTTTCATATTAAAATCCATTCATTTATCTTGTATTTTGATTCCTTTTTTTCTTTTTGTGTGATACTGGGGTTTGAACTCAGGGTTTCATGCTTGCTAGGCAGACACCCTACCACTGAGCCACTCCACTAGCCCTATCTTGTACTTTGAACGTATCTCTTATAGGTACATGATTATCTAACATCATGCATTGCTCATTTGAGAAACTGGTTCACTGAGTTGCATACATTTTCTAAAGGTTGACACATTTCTTTATCCAACACATAAAAAGCATGTTCACTAACATTACCTTGGAATGTCATAGGGAAAGTCTTTAAGTATTGGGAAATTGTTAAATTCACAGGGCAAACACAGTTTTTTTTTTCTCCAAAATTTTTATGTTCACTTGAATGGTTGGATTTGTAACATACTGTCAGTTGATTTCCTTGAACTAACACGCTGTCTCACAAGATTAATTTTCCAGAAAATGGCTGCCAAACCCAAGTCTGAATAACCAGAATTTGCCTGTCAGTTGTTCCTTTCAAGTAGAACTATGTTTTCTGGAAGAAAACAGTGAATGGTTCAGCTCATTACTTATGCAGTTGCACAAGTGATTTTTGCTTGAGACAATCATCATACTTGCTTATGTGGCAGAAGGAATTACAGTTCTTACCAGTTCACACTGAATGCTGAAACAGTGCACTCCCCAAGAGTGGAGATGTAAGAAAGTTAGTAACTTTTACTGCTTCATCAATGATGAGCTTAAGCGGAACTGGCTTTTTAGAAACTTACTTTTTCTTACCAGTGTGTGGTAGCAAAGAAGACAATGACGGTGTCGTGTCAGTGTCTTGATTTGTGCTACAGGGATGGTAGTTTTAATCACTGCCACATTCGCATCATGCAACGTGCAAAGAATATTAC
Organism: Castor canadensis; assembly: GCF_047511655.1. NCBI lineage: Eukaryota > Metazoa > Chordata > Mammalia > Rodentia > Castoridae > Castor > Castor canadensis. Next base: position 75,937,679 of record NC_133390.1, on the reverse strand, counting down.
AACACAGAAAGGAAAGGTGAATAATATCTCTGTACCATTTTGAGAATAGTTTTGACGGGACCCCTGACCCCATGGTCCTCCTGGGAGCCCCAGGGATCCATATTATACTCTTTGAGAACTGTTACACTAACTCAGAAACTTCCAGTGTTTCCTCACTTCCTATGGGCTAAAGTGTGCCAGGAGTGGCATTTCAGGAACTCTGGTCTCGTGCCCCGTTCTTAGCAGGTGCCACCTATGGAGACTGATTGCCAAAGAGTTGCAGCTGGGAACTGAATGCTGGCTGTGGGTTGAACTTTCAGAGTTGCCAGCAAGCCTGGTTGACCAAGGCATCACTGGGAGGCTCAACTCTGAGGCTGCAGAAGCCTTTGTGGAAAACTTGCTGTGCTTTGCTTATGAGCAGCCAGTTCCAGTGAGGACCTCGTGGCAGCTGAGTGACTGAGCAGGGCCGGCATCCTCCAAAGAGACCATCCACCGACAGTGACTTCTGTGACAGCGCACAGCAGCATCCTGCAGCTGGTAGAAGGAAGTGTGATCGGGTCTGCCGATGGAATGACATGGAGAGAGGCACAGTGAATTGGTGAGAGTTATGAGGTGAATCAGTTTCAAAGTTTTGTGGGTTCAGAGACTTTGGGGGCTAAAAGAGAAGGTAGAGGTCAACAGACAAGCTGAGTTGGGAGGAGTAGAAAGACTGCGCAGGGTTCCAGGAGGAGCTCCTAGGCACATGAGGCAGACAGGCCGCCAAGCCATCTCACACAGGTGGCACTGTGCCCACTTCTCACATCTCTTACCTGGAGAGCCTCCTGAAAACAAGGCCAGCTGCTCCCTGTATATTTGGTCTGGTGACATTCCCAGGGTGAGTGGGCAGGAAGACTTACACACTGTTAGGTTGGACATAGGTAGGGAAGGTGAGTCCCATAAAGGGCACATGACTTGCCAAGGACACTTTAGTGGGAGAGTCCGGACTTGAACTCAAGCCTCAGGCTCTCCATCCTAGGTTCTACCCACAGGTCTTGGGTCTTCCTACTCAGTGCTTCCTGTTGGGCTGCAGAGTGTGTGCAAATGCACAGTTGTGGCGATTCTAAGAGGATGCATTATATCTGTAACATACATGACATGGGTTCTCAGCTCCCTTGGCCAATCTGGCTTGAGTTTCCCATCAACATAGACAAAGCACTGAGTGGCTCCAGGATTTGAATTCAGTGTTAGCCCCAAAACTTTCTTGTCAAGCTTGTTCATCACATGATTAAAAACCACGGATGCTATGGGCTTTTCCTTTCCTCTGGGATGCTGTGGTTTAGAAGGAAGAGTACCAAATTTGAAGGCAGAAAAGCAGGGTTACAGTTCCTTGGTATTTAGTAGCTGATTGACTTGCAGTTAGCCATTTTGCCTCTGAGCCTCAGTTTTCTCATCTAGAAAATGAGCATAGTATATGTCATTTATCCTAACTGACTTCATGGCGTTGTTTTTGAGCATCAGATGACATGGTTATTAGAAGTAAGTCTTGTATACCGTGAATGATTTTAAGAATGCTGGAGTGAGGGGCAGTCATACACCTAGATGAATAACCATGCCTGCTATGTTAAATGGGATACACCTTTTGGCCAGGCATTGCCTTCCTTAACTAAGGCTCTAGAAATCCCAATGGTTGGAAAACATGAACCAGGAGTTACTAGTGGCTGAAAGCAAGGCCTGGTAATGGATAGGGGTGAACCCTGCAGTTTATACTGGCTTGATCTGTCCATTTTCCAACAGACAGGTGTGTCCATAAAGTCATCTCTGAAACCTTACCCCCCTCTAGTCCCCATCTTTCTCTCAAACTTGGAGATATACAGATATAATTGACACATAATAATAATTATTCATATTTATGGGGTACAGTGTGACATTTTAATAAAGATATATGGTGTGAAACGACCCCTAAGATTATCAGATCAAGGTAGATGGCTATCTATCATCTCAGTCTGTGGTTCTGTCATATGTAGCAAGCTGCTTTGAATGAATCATGCTTCCTCAAGCTTTGAGTAAAGTAAAATTGACTTCCTCCTTCAGATGACGCCAAGCATAGGATGAGGCTGGGGAGGGTTCTGGTGCTTGATGTTTTGGAAGGAGAGGAGAAATACTCTCTGTAAAACTAGAAAGTCTTCTCCGTGGCTTGATGCTCTCATTTCCGGCATGTCCCCAGGCTGAGAGGCAAACAAAGACGAAGATGTCATTAATGCTTTATTGCCTTTCTAAGCTGACTGGGTTTAAGATGATGGAATGAAGACTCAAGACCTTAGAATGTTTTTGCTTAGTCTTTTCATTAAAAAGATGATTAAGGAAATATTCCTCTACATGAAATGTCTATGAAATTCATTTTTAGGGAGGATTTTATAATAGGACTCGATAGAAGTGGATGTGTGGGGCTGAAATTAATCTAATGCTGTGATATCTAATTTGATTACAGTTTAGACCTCATTACTGAAGGTTCAGTTTTGGCCTAAATTCTTTATCACAAAAAGATTTCAGACTCCAAATATTGGCTGACTCATGTAAAACGATGAGTGATTTAATGCTGTTTAAGCACAGGACCATGAAAACATTGAGGCATCTGCTTCCTCAAACACGTTTTGTACCGGAAGAAGCAGGGAAAGAAGGAATGAAGGAGGAAGGAAGGAAAGAAGGCAGGGGAAAGGAAGGAGGGAAGGAAAGAAGGGAGGGCGGGAAGGAGGGAGGGAAAGAGGGAGGAAAAGATTTTAGTGAATTTTTCTTTGCTGCTTGATTAGATTGAGGTTTTTTTCTTTTTTTTTTTTTGTTAATGTACTGGAGGTACATTATGACATTTACAAAAGCTCTTATACTATACCATAACTTAATTTATCCCCTCTACCATTCTCCTTTATCTCCCTTCCCCCCATTCCTGGAGCAGTTTCAACAGATCTCATTTTTCCATTTTCATGAATATGTAATATTTCCACCATATTCATCCACCTACACTCTTTCCTTATATCCTCCCCCACCACTGGCACCAACCCCCAGACCAGAACTGTTTTTCCTTCCTGTTCTCTGTTTTTGAAAAAAAAAAAAGACATTTTTGTTTAAGATAGCTATACAGGGAGTTTCACGGTGACATTTCCTTGTATATATGTATTATAGCCCAAATTGGTTCATCTCCTCTATTTTTCTCTTTTCCACCTTAGTCCCATTCTTATGGTGATTTTAGTAGGTTTAAAAAGTTTATATTCATTCTTGTATAGGAAATATATCAACCATATTCACCTTCTTAACTTCTTTACCCTCCTTCTCTCGTATGTGACATCCCCTGTTTTTCATAAGATTGCTTGTATTTGTATTGGGTCTATCCTAGTGAATTTTTAAAATAGAATTCATTAAAGAAATTTGATCTGTTGAACATTTTCTAGTATTCTCTGAAGGGAAGATTCTGGAAAACAAGACTAAGTAGGATCTCACTAAGGAAGGGCCTTTTGAGGAATCCTTCAGAAAATTTCCTCCCATCAGTTTCCCTTGTAGCTGTTGAGATGAACCACTGCCTGGTTGGCCCACATTCTGGTCCTCTGAGCCCTGCCCAAGTTCTCAAAGGAAAGCTCTTGAGTGAGTTATCAGTTCTCAATGTTCTTACACTATACTCTTCTACATTTAAAGAAAAATAGGTAACAACTAAGTGGGGACTGACCTTCTGTTTTTCTACAAAACTATAGTGCTCACCCTCTTCAAACCTCACAATCTCCTTTTACTGGCACATTTTGAGCAAGTGTGTGTGCACATACCACTCTTGCCAATTATTTCTGTACCACTAGAGAGACGTGAAAGTATTTATTCTTGTTGAGATGCAGCAAGGGGTCTGGTCAGCACCAACATGACTGCTCATTTCTATTTCACCTTGCAGAGAATGTTCTTTCAAGAGAATTTAAAAACAATAGCCAACAAACTGGAACATGGAGTAAGAACTGAGAATGTTTAGTCTGAAGAAAAAAGACTTAAGAGGACAAGAGCTGTGCCCAGGCAAATGCAGGCTGCCCTGGGGAGGAGATATTTGTTCTGTTCATCCCAAGGAAACAGATGGGGTCAGAGGGTGGGTGTGAATTGAGGAAAAGTGTTTCATAGTTTGACTGTCCAGCAGCAGAGGTGCTCTCCATTACAGAAATGTGTTCCGGCCAAGGTGGAAAGTCTACTTGGCAGGCATGCTCAGAAGGGATACCAGCCTTGGGTGAGAGAAAGTTCCATACTTCCTGCCTTCCTGATTGTAAATTTTTTTTCTGTCAGTACTGGGGTTTGAACTCAGGGCCTCATGCTTGCTAAGCAGGTACTCTACCACTTGAACCACTTTGCCAGCGCATTCCTGACTGTATTGTCCAACACTGCTTCCATAAACACAAGAAGAAACCTCCTCAACAGCAGGATGCTGAGCTCAGGAATGTCTTGTGGGGCTACAAGAAGAAGGCAGAGTCAGCTGGAGCTTGCCAAGAGACGAGGAGGGGAGATCTCAGGCCAGTAGACCCAGCTTCCCCAACCTCACTGCTCAGACAGTAGCATCTGGGGAAGTTAAACTGAAACCCACCAAATCCAAGTTATGCTTTTGGCTGTATTTTCTTTCATCCTGATTTGGTCAGGTCCTCAGGGTGGGAGTCCTCAGGCTGATGAATTAGACCTAATCCTTGCTCACCTGGATCCACGGTCTGGTCGTGAGTAATGCAGAAGAAGGTTGCAAGGGGTGATTGTGTAGAAAAGGCACAAGGTGTATGGGCTCATTAGGACTGCCTAGGGATCAGGGATGCCGTGGTGGTAGGGGGTGTTGATGCATGAGATGTGTGCTGAGAGATTTCTGAGCAAGTGAAAGGCAGTAGGGGTGAGGGGAGGTATAGATGTGAATCTATTGTAATTGTCTGGTGAAAATATTTCTCTCCCTGAGTGAGTAGATACATAGTATGTTAAGGTTGGAGTCTGTAGTTTTTATTTCTTTCATATATATAGGCACTCACTTGTCACCCTAAAAGATATATATCTGTAACTATTCCCTTTTAGTCCAGAACCAAACTCATTCACAAATGGGCACTGTGAGTAGGGACTAGCAGAGAAACTAGTGGCCCTGGAGATAGAATGGGTAGGAGGGATTGGGCACAGTGGCTCACACCTGTAATCCCAGCTACTCAGGAGGTGGAGAAAGGGAGAATTGAGGTTCAAGGCTAGCCCAGGCAAAATGTTAGCAAGACCCTATCTAAAAAATGACTGAAATAAAAAAGAGCTATGTCTACAGATCAAGTGGCAGAGTGCCTGCCTGGCAAGTGTGAGGTGCTAAGTTCAACCTTAGTGCTGTCAACATTTCAGAAGGGGCTGAGGGTCACTGGGAGGAAGGAGCCTATGGATAGACTTTAAGGTGACTCATCACATGACAAATACTTATTGATACTAGGGATCATTTGCAACAGGCACTGTGTTGAGATAAAACAGAGTATCTGTCTGGGAAGCTCCCATGCTGAAGTGGCTGTGTAGGCATAGAGGTGGCCCAGGCAGGTAAGTACAGGAAGCACAAAAGACCACAAAGGTGTGCACTGGACCTGTGGTGACCAAGCAAGAAGTAATCCATTCTGGGAGCCACAGAGAGTGGCAGGTTGCCTGGAGTTGGGGAATGGTGATGTGTTATTAGAGTTGGATCTTGTTTGGTGAATCAAAGTGTCCATCATTCCCTTTCATTCAAGAACTTTCTCCATAACTTCTCCATGTCATGTTCATCCAGACTGCCTCCTCTTTTGTTGTTGGGGGACCATGGTAGAGGCTGAGTTAGCTTTCCAGGTTTCCCACGTGCTGATGGGAGCTGGACCTGACACTAGGAGATAGAAAGTTGCCAAGTGAGAGCCATCAGTCCTCAGACAACACAGCTATGTGGACAATTGAGCTGTAAGCAGGGGAAGCATGGTAGGGAAACTCATGGGTTAGACATACCCACTTGCTAGCATTTAATCATGAAGGTCCAGTTTCTTCATGTATTAGCCATAACTATTGGTTCCTTAGTCCACTTTCTGTCTGTAAGACTGTAGGTGGGACAGCTCTTTCCTGAATTCAAGAATAACAACACTGGTAAAGTTGTTATTTAGGAACAGAGTATGCCTTGTATCAGTCTGCCTTGGGTCACTTCAGGCTTCATAGAAATCACTTCACTATTCATAGGCAGCCTCTTTCAACCCTGTGGGTTTGGAACTTCTTTTTTCTTCTCCTTTTCTTTAATTTACATTCTCTTCTCCCTTTTCAGAACAGTTTATAAATATCCCAGTTCCAGAAAGCAATTTGGATTTAGGTACTTATTTTTATATAACCATGGATATATCTTTAAGCAAATAAGACTGCTAATATTAAATTATAATGCAGCAACTACCATGCACTGCTTCAAATAATGTCTATTTAAATTTTCATTTTTACAACAAGAAAAGCTTCAGGCAATAGTGCCAATGGTACTTTTAAGGAGGTATTTTCTAGTTTCTAATGTTGATGGGAAGAAAAACCTGTGATGAATGTACAAATGACGATATTAGCACATATAAAGCAGAAGGAAGGAAATCAAAGCAGGAAGATGGGTGCCAACATCGCACTGCCCAGGGCTCAATTCAGCCTTTAACTTAATCGGAATGCAGGGCAAAACCTAAAGTGTTTTTGTAATGGTTGGTGATTGTCTGCGGAAACCAAAGGAAAGAATCATTGTTTCTGACTGAAAATTAGAAAAGCTTTGTGGAGGAAATGGTATTGAACTTTGATGGGTGAGTCACTTGGGGCAAGTAAAAAATGATGGTGACAAAAGGAGGAGGAGCACAGAATGAGGCAGTGCTACTCTGTACTAGTTAGACTTGCATGCTGGGGAGTCTCTCCAGCAGAAACCCACGGCCTGTGACTGATAGGACTTGGGGATAAATACCCCAATTCTCTCCACTCTTGGGTGGGGACAATTCTAAAGAAGGTTCTACACGGCCTCCTAGAGCACCCCAGTAGAATTAAACCTTAGTTTCCCATAATGAGAATCTACTATAAAATGTACCCTTTATTGACTTCCTTTTCTCCCCCCTCCCCCACTATCCTACTGATATTTTCTTGGCTCATTTCTTCCCCTCCCACCCCACTGTCTCAAAGATACTTGCACTTGACTCTTTGTCTAAAGGTCTGAGAACACAGTCTAAAACAAAAGATATTTCAATAGATGGAACAAACACTTGTAGGTGAGCATATTCCGGTGGCATGAATGTTCCAAGATGGCTGGTGATTTAGTGGGCTAGCAGTATGTGCAGCTCGAATGATTGCAGTCATGATGCAAACTACCAGAATCCTGGGGAAAATAATCTAACTTTTTTTTTTTTTTTTTTTTGCAGACATATGGGAAACTATGGGGTAGTGGGAGTGGTGAAAACTTTCTTCTTAGGTCATCAAGTGTCTGATTGCTTTGTAACCAAGCCCAGGCCAGCAACCTAGAGAGAGGTGACCCATGTTGAGAGGTCCTTGTCTTTTAAACCATCTCTTACAGACACACGAGTCAGTCCAGCCGAAACCAGCCAAGATCAACCCAGAAGAACTACTCCCCTGGGCCAACCTAAAATGGTTAAATTGCTAATCTGCAAAGTCAAGGGTATGGCTATTCTTTTAAGGCACTCAATTTTGGTGTGGCTTGTAAAAGTGACCTGACCACCCCTCCCTTTCTGATACACCTTGCTCTGTGGATGAGCATCTACTGTCTGTTTCAGCAAATAGAAACATCCAGCTTAGGAAGATGGCCCAAACTCCTGCTGTAAGGGGTGCCTCTCCGAGCCTCCCCCAGATGCTGCTCTGGCTGGGACTGTTGGAAAGTCATGCGGAGAGCAATGCTGCCAAAGAGCAGCCTTCTCCGCATGGCTCTCTGGAGCCAGCTGGAGCATTGGTTTCTGCAGGGAACAGTTATCACCCCCTTTCCTGCCAACTTCCCCAAGTTAGAGAATGAAAAATGAGCCTTTCCTGAGTCCCTGGCACCTTCCCTCTTGTCGAGAGCATTTTTCTTCAGCAATTTTAGTCAAATATTAGGCTGTGCCTGAAACAAACCAGGAAGTCAGTTTGCCTGAGGACCTTTTCGAGGAAGCTGTGGCCTCGCCCCATCTTTTCCTACCAATCACCCATGCAGTGAGGACTTTCCAGTGACAGAACTTCCGCCAGTGTGCACCAGCATTTGAGGCCTTGTGTGGTTAATCATAGCCAAAGTCGATGCTGCTGATGATAAATGGCAAGGCAAGCTGGGGACCCATCACTCCCACCACCAACTATTGCCCCTACTGGAGAGGCATTTGGATCGCTGTCAAATTCATCTAGAAAGCTTTGTAATGTGATTCCAAGACGGAATGAAGAGGATTTAGTAGGGGTAATATAAACTTCTCATCTAGAAGGCTGATTTATCCTCTCAGTTGGTGAGAAGTGTTTGGGTTTAGGTATGGAGAACTAACCATAGTCTGGCTTCGAAGACCTCCCACCATTTTTCTCACTGGCCCTGGCACAGGATCAGAGCTGACCCCTCCCTTTGGGGGAGCCAGCAGGCACTGGCAGCTACCCTTGCTTTCCTGGTGAAGAGTAACCACTTGAAGGGAGGGCACTGACACTGCACATCTAAAGCTGTCCACTTTGTATGACACACTGGGGACTTTGGGAGACTAAGATTTTATTTCTGAAGAGAGACATGACATAATCCAGGTATAGGGAAGAAAGGGATTTGGTAACATTTGGGGGAACAGTGAGAGATTAATGTCTGTATTTACCTTTTGGGTGGGGCAGTTATTTGTATGGGACTACCCTGTGCATTCAGGTCTGATGCCAGACCACCAAATACCCATAATACAGTGGCATGACAATGAAAAATACCCTCCTCTCACTCCAAGCACCCCTGTAGTAGAGATGTAGGACAATATGGCCTCTGACTGAGAAACTGCAAAGGAAAAGGCTGCAGGAAGAAAAGAGGGTGGATTGTTTGGGAAGGAGGTAGGCAACTTTCAAAGGCCTGGGATCAACTTCCCCAGGAACTCTCACTCTCCTTAGATTCTGTAACACAGTATCAATGACCCTGAAGAAAAGAAACACTTAAACCTACACTGGAGACCAGATACCGAGGGACAGTGTGGCCAGTGAAACAGAACTTGGAACAGATAGGAAAAGTCTTCCCTGACCAGTGGCCAGTGGCCTCCATTGCTACGGTTTACTGGATGGTGAGGACCACCCATATGAAGACGAAGGCCCATCTATCTCCTCATCTCGCCTTCTCCAAAGATACAATCGTGGGGAATGGGGAAAAGAAGGAATTAGCCACTGGCTTACAAGTATAATTACTTTGCACTTATTCCTGCTGGTTCGTCCATGAATATTCTCCCAGGTCTCACATGACCTGCTCCTTTTCTTAATTCAGGTCTTTGCTAAATTAGATCTCTTCTCCTCCCTACTCTGCTCTCCACCTTTTATCCTAGCACTAGCACTTCCAAGAGTCATTTCTTCCCATTTATTTACATGAATATGAATATAGGCCCATCAGAGCAGCAGCTTGGTCTCTTTCACTTCTATATTCCCAGTGCCTGGCAAATAATAGGTGCTCAATGAATATTTGTTGAATAACTGAATAAAATGCTTAGTATGTAGCTGGTGTAATACTGTCTCATAAACCTCAAGGATTCTTTAAGAGAAATACTCTATTTTTTTTTGCAGTACTTGGGTTTGAACTCAGGGCCTTACTCTTGCTAGGTTTGCTAGGCAGGCATTCTACCATTTGAGCCATTATACCAGCCCGATAAATAGCATATTATCCCCATGTTTTACACAAACCAAGACTTGGTGAGGTTAAGGAGCATCCTCAAGGTTATATAGATATTTTTTAAACGGTGTAATAAGGATTTAATTGACTTAGCATACACAGCCATGTTGAAGAACAAACTCAAAGCTACAAATCACCCTACTATGGGAAACAAAGGTTAAATGTCTCAAGAGAAGTGTGGCTAGATATAGGACTATGGAAATTTGGAAGAGGTGGCAATCATTTTCAGTTGGAGGTGGAAATGATTTGGAGGAAGAGGTTGAATTTGAGCTGAGCCTGAAAGCTGGTGAGAAGATTAATTTTATATGCCAACTCAGCATACCATATAGAATGTGGTATCCTGATTATTTGGTCACCTATTAATCTGGCTATTGCTGTATAGGTAATTGTAAGAAATCAGTCGACTTTAAATAAAACAGATTACCCTCCACAATGGTTCTCATCCAATCAAAACACGGAGGTCCCTTCAGGAAGAAGGAATCCCGCCTTTGAACTTGAGCTGCCACCCACATCAGCTTTCTCCTAAGTCTCCAGCCTGCTGTCCTGCCCTTCAGGGTTTAGACTTGTCAGTCCTCACAAGCACATGAGCCAACTTTTCAAAATTAAATCACTTTCTCTATATACACATGGACGCAGCGTATTGGTTCTGTTTCTCTGGAGAACCCTGACTGACATGGGTGGGTCATCTGTAAACTTATGGTACTGCGGCAGGAAGGGTGTGCAAGTAGGAGCTAGGAGGCCTGGTGTGAGCTGGGTGACTTGGGGCTCCATAGTGGAAGGTTCATGTAGGGAGTGGAGACCATGCTGGGCAGGGATCCGGTGCCAGTGTGGAGGGTGGTGAGCACCAACATGAGGCTCTTTGACTTTGTCATAGTAAATGGAAGGTCCCTGAGTGACAACAGGACTCATCAATGCTCCACTTTCAGCAAGAAATCCATATTCCAAGGTGTAACCCAAGCACAAAGGACACTACCAGAACTTGCTGGAGGGGCCTTGAAAGGAGGTGTGCCTGGGGAAGCCAGCAGGTAGTTCTGAGATATCTTTGCCTCTGTTCCAGACCTCTTCCCTCGGAGTAGACAGCAGCTTCAGGCTGGAGCTGGAGACCTTCCTGGGTTGACTTACTCAGAAACTGTGATTTGGAATTCAGTCTGAGTCCAAAGCACACTTCCAGTCCAACTTCCACTGTGTACTTTCCATGATGCCCCATATTGGTCATCTTGGCTCAGCTGGCTGCCTGACCACTTTGTTGTCCCCTGGCCCTGTTTTGAGGGTTCCTCCTCAGGCAGCTTCTTTCCTCGTACCTCCATTTGGCCTGGGTTTTCTGGGTAGATGTCTATTTTCCTGCTGTCTCCCCACTGTCTTTGGGGCTTAGTAGGCAGAGCATTTTTTTTTTTAAACCCCCATGTAACAGCCTGTGCCCAGCCTGTTGGAATGAATGAAATTCTTCTCCCTGGGATGCCCTTTAAAGTTGCTTTCCTTTCTTAGCTAGGGGCAGTGACTAAATCGTTTGGAATGTGGCCTTGGTTTGCTTTGGGCACATGTTTATTACTCTGTGCTCTGGCCAGACTCCCTTGTGATTTCTGGCCTTGGGGGACAGCACATTTTAAATCCCATCTGGGGTTGTGGTACAAGAGCTGCTCTCATAGCTATTCTCTTCTTCCTGTCCTGACCTCCTTCCTCACAGAACTTTCCTGATGGTCCAGGACCATTTGGCACCAGTGGGCCAAACTTCTGACTACTCTCCCAATACCATGTGGGGGAGCATGAGAGCCAGGGCAGCTTTCTTCCCCTAAGCCCCAAAAGAGGAAAGATTTACACATCTGAGCAACTTCCTCCTCGGGGGAGCTGAGGTTTTCACACCATTTCAAACTGCCAGGTAGGTTTACTTGACCTTCTGCCTCTCAGGCTCTTCCCTAAGACGAGGGCTTTGAATTGTTCAATTTATTTATAACAAGGGAGAAAGAATATCCTTTCCAAATGATAAGACCAAAATTTTTTTTCTGTTGTAGTCCATCTACAAACTCTTGGATTTATGACTCTGTTAGTATTTACCATGCTCTCGCCTCCTTCAGAGTCATTTTCAATGTGCCATGGAAGGTTCTCCATTGGCTGTGGAGTGGGTAAGTCATTGAGGCTACAGTTGTGCTGCTCTAGCCTCCAGGAGACCACGAGAGGCTGCCCTGATGGCTCCAGGAGTCCCATTGGGCACTCACTGTAGGTTAGGTCCTGCTTTACACTGAGGGGAGAAGGGGAGGTTGAGGAAACTGGCACAGCTCAGAAACCCAGGGGCCTTAGCTCCTGTTATCCACCCTGTCATGAACTGATTTGAGTGCCCCAAAGATAAACTACCCCAGGATCTTGGTGTAGCCTCATCTGGAAGCCTCAGAGACATAGAGAAGACGTCTTTGTAGACATTCACCAACATACTAGGATTTGACGGGTGCTCAAAGGGGCCTACTTACTCCTCAGGTGAGTCCCTCCCAGGGTCCACCATCACTGGAAGCTCCTTTTCTTCAGACACAGTCTAGACAACTCACTCTGTCTTTGAAAGCCCCCATGGTCTGCCCCCAGCCCACCTTTCCAACCCCTATGTCCTGCGATTCACCTTGCAGGTTTGCTCCAGCCACAGAGACATGCATCTCCTGATGCTCCTTGGTCTTTCCAGCCCCAGGCCCTTGCTTTCTCTGCCACTGACGTTCTGCTAAGTTATGCATTACTGCCCAGCAATCATGTTTACCAACACCTAGTTTCTGACGGTCAGGGATTCAGGCTGGCTCAGTTGGATCCTCTGAAAGGCTGCAACCAAGATGTCCTCCAGGACTGGGGCTCACTCCAGGTCCATTGGAGAAGGATCCACTTCGCAGTTTACTTGGTTGTTGGAAGGATTCAGGTCCCTGCTGGTGGCTAGATCAAGGGCTCTAGTCTCTTGTCAGCTGTCAGCAAAAGGCTGCCCCATTCCCAAGGTTTTCACGGGTGATTGTATCTGTAAGTGCCTTTTTTGTCCAGCAGGTATTCTGTCTTAGTCCTCTCTGTTGCCTTGACCACACTTAGTATGGGCTGTGATGCTCACAAGTTCAGTGCCTGGGTGTGGATGGATGGTCTTCGGCCCAGCATCCCTTGGCAGCATTCCGTTGCCAGGACAACAGGCGATCTGACATCAGACCTCCCTGCCCTCAGTGCAGCCTGCCACTCTGGTTTTCTGACTCCCATTTTTGTCATGTCTGGTGTTCTTAGATGCTCTATGATGGTCTTCATTCCGCTGACAAGGATCACAGGAAATGAGGGTCTATATCCTGCCTCCCTGCTAGCTATTCAGCAAAAGCCCCTTCCTACCGTGGCACGTGCATGAACTCAGTGTGAGAATGCAGAGTGAGGGGCTGGGAGTAGTGGGCAGGCAGTTACTGGGAGGGGAACACCTGAGCCTCTGAGGCCATAGAGTATATTTTTGTTTGGTTGGTTTTGGTGGTACTGGGGTTTGAACTCAGGGCCTCACACTTGCTAAGCAAGCATTCTACCACTTGAACCACTCCACCAGCCCTTTTGCTTTCTTCAGTTTGTTTTTCAGATAAGATCTCATACTTTTGTTCAGGGCTAGTCAAGGACTATGATTCTCCTGTCTCCACCTCCTGAGTAGCTGGGATTACAGGCATGTACCACCACAACTAGTCACAGAGTAGACATTTGCCTTTTGCTTTTGCTTACCTGGAATCTTACCTGTCTTTTCCTATTTTGTGACGATTCTCACTGTTTTACTGGGTCTTACTGGCAGGCAGGGCTCTGTTTCACACAGTGAGAGCCAAAGGCTCTCTTTTTCTATGTCATGGCCTCCAGGGCCTGGGCACAAAGGCAGACTTGGCCTTGGGCTGCTGGCTCAGGTTAGTTTAGGACAACCCAGGTCATATCCAGTTACCTCAGGGGTCCCAGAGAGATTGGAGACGTACTCATCAAGAGTATTTCCACCTCGTTTTAGCCCCTTAGATGTGTCCTTCTTGGCGCCATGAAAGACCAGTCCACAGCAGAATCAAAGAGGCTTCGTTCTCTGCAGCTACTGTTTCCTCAGTTCACTTTGCTTCCCACTCTTCTCTTCCTTCTGTCTTGTTTTGCAAGAAAGTTGAAGGAAAGAGAGAAGCTGCAATGAGCTGCCTGCCTTTACTGTCTGGCCCACACCAGTTCATCAGGACCCTGGTCACAGTGTTCGTGTGCCTAAGGTGTCACCAGGGGTTAATTGCATCTGCAGGGACAGAGAGTGGGGGCTGGATGAGGTGACTCAAGCCTGTAATCCTACTACTTGGGAGGCAGAGATTAGGAGGATTGAAGTTTGAGACCAGCCTGAGCAAAAAAGATTGTGAGACCCCATTTCAACCAATAAAAGCTAGGTGTGGTGGTGCGTGCCTGTCATCCCAGCTACATGGGAAGTGTAAATAGGAGGATCAAGGTTCAGACGATCCTGGGCATAAATGTGAGACCCTATCTCAAAAATAACCAAAGCATGGGGGCATGACTCAAGTGGTAGACCACCTGCCTGGCAAATGCAAGGCCCAGAGTTCAAATCCCAGTACCACAAAAAACAAAGACAGGGCATAGGGAAGGAAAGCTGGGCTGTAAGTAAGTTCAAAACAGCAGTGCTTTTGTTTTGTTTTTTTTTTTATAGAAATGGAGTGACTATTTATAAAGACTAGATTCTTTATCTGGAAATTAGAAATAGAATCCAAGCCTTGGAATCAAGCTTGAAAGTTGTCTAGTCAGAAATTCCTGCGCTGACTAGGCCTCACCCACCCCAGAGCACCCCTTCTTTCTTGCTAATGTATCCTGATTTCATCCAGGTTCTGGGTGCCCATGTCTTTCACCAGTACCTTCCAAGCATGGGATTAGTTTAAGACAATTAAGCCAGCTCCTTTTTTTCTTTGCCAGTGATTGGCTGAGGCATGGGAATGTGACTCTACCCCAGCCAATGGGATGTGAGGGGAAGCTAAGGAGGGCTTCTGGGAATATTTGCTTCACTCATAAAAAGATACCAAGTACTTCCTCCTCTCAATATTTGGGAACATTTGTGAGATGCCATGGTTCCTGCACTGGTTGACATTGTGGACCATAAGGGGAAACCCAAGAAAATCCCAAAGATGCTATCCCAGAGTCCTCCCAATGGAAAGACCCATCTTAAACCAGACTTCAAATCTCAATAAGGGTGTTGCCTTTGTGCAACTCCCTCCTGGATGCTACTAGAACGCTTTCCGAGTGACATTCTCCCTTACTTCAGTAAGAGTAAATCAATTTTTTTTTCTTATTTACAGGTTGCTTTGGTGATATTTTAGGGAGTCAGCATTGAAACCTGCAAACTATAGAAAAAGCCCCTGCCCCTGAAGCAGGCTACTTATAAGGAAAAGAGGTTTATTTAGCTCACAGTTGTGAAGGTGCAAGGGCATGGTGGCTGCATCACTCAGTTTTTGTCTTCATCACATCGTGGTGATGGCAATGGTGGATTGCTGTGGTATGTGTACCTGTGGGAGCAAGTGATTGCATCTTGACTCAGGAAGTAAGAGAAAGATCCAGGGGTTGGGCTTGCTCTCTAAAGAACTTTAATCCCTTCTGAAGACAGTGACCTAGTGATCTACACTCCTCCCACCAGCCTCCCCCTCTTAAAGTTCCCATCTCTTCCCACATGATCACACTGAGGACCAAGCTTCTGACACATGGACCTTAGGGGACAAACCACATCCAAAACACAGCATCTAGCTTTTAGGGGAGGAACACCATCCAGCATCTGACCTACCAGATTCTTTCTTGTGTGGTTCCCAAAAGGCCTCCAGTGATCCCATCTATTTTCTGGCTCTCCTATCTTCTTGAAACTGGGGGCTTTCTCCCTGGGGATTGCCTACAAGTCATCCTGTCCATGCTCCCTGTCCTCCTTTCATGTGATCTTGTTTCTTTCACTTTCTTGTTTTCACTCCCCCCACCCCAGTGCACAGATCAAAGATTATAGAAATACAGATGTATAGACAGGCAGATGTGCTCTTGCCTCCCAGGGACTCTCTTTACCTGTTTGGTTCTCTCAGCATTTTCTTACTTAATTCTTGAGCTTTAACAAGCTCACCTCCAGAATAGTCAAAGGTTTGTTGTTGGTTGTGTGTGTGTGTGTGTGTGTGTGTGTGTGTGTGTGTGTGTAGCACAGTTCTAATTGCCGTTCCTTTTTTCTTAGGGAAATGTTAAACCACACTTGCTGTAGCAGCCCTTGTTCCAATTAGATTTGCTATTGAATAATTAAGTTTATAAATGAATGTGTCTGCAAAATGAGTTCCAAACCTTCTGTCTGGTGTGTGACCTTGAGCTGTGTGACCTTGGGCAAGTCCTTCCTCTTTGTGAGCCCGATTTCCTCCGGTCAGGGAGAGAGCTGGGCTGGATGAGTCGCAAGGCCTCTATTGCTCATCGAGACCCTGTGGTTCTTTGAATCTATGCCTAAAATAGAAGACATTTGTAGGATTTGGGGGAGGGGTAATTATAAAAACAAAACATGCTTGTTGCAAAATTAGAACAATTCAAAGGTGGGTAAAGCCTAAATTGTCCTTGTTCCTTCCTTCCTCCGTCAATCCCTGGAGACTGTCTTTAGGGGCCATGTTTGCCAAGAGCACTTGGTGCGTGCTTGGGATGACGTTGGCCCTAGCTCCTGAGTCACCATGATAACTAAGGCCTGTTCTGAGAAGTAATCTTGCATGCTCTCCCTGTTTCTCTTCTCCTTGGGGGAAAATTCACTTTTTCTTTTTAATGTTTAACAATTGCAGAGCTCTGTTGCCTGTGACTTGTGTATGTCTGTGTCAGAAGACAGAACATGGAACCCTAGCCTTAGCTCAAGCCTCAGGTGGCAAGGACCATGTCTTCAGGGCATCTGGTGACCAGGAGCTGACTCTCCCACAGCAGCAATGGGAGGGATGTACGGGTCCAGAGATTTGGCCTGAGGACAAAAGTATCAATGCTAGCACTTCAGTCTTCCCACCACATGAATATTATCTTCCAATGTGTGTCCAAAGTGTTAATCAATTAGAATTGGACTCTAGCAGAGAACTGGGATAATAACAAGGTGTTGGAGAATAGCAATAAGTTGTGCATTTGTCACCCGCGTTCTGGGGAAGCACCCCATTAGCAGAGATAGATCAAGGTCCTGACCACCAAAGCCATTGGCTATGTGCTTCATCCCTTCCATTACAGCCTACAGCTGCCTCAAGGAGGGTTGGATCTGAGGGAGGAGGAGTGACTAGAACTCACTGTGGTCTCGGGAGGTAAGTGTGAGGGTGATGTGGATGTGAGGAGTACTCGGTGCTGAGAGGGGGTCTGGGAGAGCTGTGCAGAGCAGGGACACACCTTGGGCTGCCTTTCCCCAAGACTGTGGGAGAGAAGAGGGTAGAAGACTTGGGCCTTCGGGCATCCTGGGGAGTTGAATAGAGAAGCTGGTGAAGGACAGTTGGCTGGACCTGGCCCATGTAGAGAATAAGCTAAGCAACAGCCAGCCTGTGCGTTGGTCCTCAAGGGGTCTGGAGAAGGCCATTAGGTGTTACAGAAGCAGGGGCAAAAAGCAAAGCCGTTAAGATGTCGTGCCAGAATACTTTCAGTTCATTCAGTCAAGTCATCCATCCACACACCCAACAAATGTTTATTGAGCTCTTCTAATGTGCCAGCCACTGTGCTAGGCCCTGGGGACATAGGTAGATGTGGCTCCTGATCTCATGAGTGATTAGCTTAGCTGCATGGAGGCCAATGCTAAGTTAATGCCCAGGTGAACGCCAAGTATGGGTGGGGGAGTAAGACAGGTGGGGTCTGAGCCGGTAGTCAAGCAACAAGGTGGGGTGAGTAGGCTTTTGCAAGGGAAGAAGCAGTGTGGGGTGGGGCTGGGAAGGTTGTGGGTAGAGTCCTTGGGAGGGACTATAGTCTGGATCTTTTAGGTGTTGAACTGAGGGTGGAGCAGGGTGATGGCTGACCTCTGGTTTATGGCTTGGAGGCTGAGAGGATGTTGGAAGGGGAGGGGAGGATTAGTGGCAGTGAGAAGCAGAGGCAGGGGAGATGTCCCAACAGTCACCCAGGACCAGATTACACAGTCCCACAGCCTCTAGTTCCAAGAGCGGGGGGTCCTAAGGATGCAGCACTGTCCCTGTGCTTCCCCTGTGGGGTGGGAGCAACAGTCCCTCTCTCCTGAAGAGCCGGGTCACCCATTTTCTCAGGGGCACTTTCTTAGAAGGAGGGTAGGGTGAAGAGGATTGGAGGTGGGAGTCCTTGGATGGCAGGGGGGTGGGACAGTGTGAAGCACTTCAGCAACTCTCTGAAAAGGCTGATGCTTCCTACGATCTTGCCTGTCACTGGGAGCTCTGTGTGCTCAATTTCCTCATCTGTAAAATGGAGGTCAGTGTCATTTCATAGAACTAAGGTGAACATTAACTCCGTGGTGCATGGTGTTGAGACTTAAGTAACCACCCCACGCTCCACCCTGAAGTTTGGCAGGTGCCCATCCTCATCTTCAGTACAACCAGCCCAGTCCCCATGGAATGGAGGGTGTTCTGCATTGCCCCTCAGGACAACTTGGACATATATGTGTAATTAACATTGTGATGTGGTGATTAATGATAACCATTATCATGAAATGTGGCTGGAGGGGTCAGTTGGCCTGTAAAGGGCAGGGACAGCTGAAAACCCATAGCAGCCATCTTCCTGGAAGCAGCACGGCTGACTCAAAGAGCTTGGGATGTGGTCAGAGGACTTGGAAGATAATATTGACTTTGCCATTAGCTGTGTGACCTTACAAAACTCCTTAACCTCTCTAGTTCTTATTTCCTTACCTTAAGTAAGGTATATATAGATCCTTACCAGGTAGTGGATCTGCATCATAACATTATCTCTAGCAAGTGAGCTACCAGGTAGAGCTCTTATGCACAGCAGGCAGAATGCATGGTGTGGACTTCAGGTCAAGGGATTAATTTCACAGTACCTCAGTTTCTTCATTGGTGGAATATGGATATTAATAGAACCTAGTTCCTGGGGTTTGATGGTTAAATCACATCATGTGAGGGAAGCACAGAGAATAATGCCTGATGGTCACTGTTAGTTATTGTCAAAGTAGGTGCTCTGCGATGCTGGCTTGGCCCTGGCTGCTGGCCTCTGCGCTGACCTGGGACACTTTCTGGAGGAGGAGATTCCTTCAGAGAGGTTCTGGAACCAGAGGGAGTTTAGTGCCATCTCACAGGGCTTGTGAAAACAGCTAGAAGTCATTTGAGAGGGGGCTAGATTTAAGTAACCTTGGCACAGCCTGAGGTGACCCTGAGGCTTGTCTCTTCCTGTGGGCAGCAGGGAGAGCTCCTCCGTCATTCTGGGATCTTTAAAGAAACAGAACCCGCAGCATGGGATGCATACGTGTGTGTGTGTAGGGAAGGGAAACACAGATGGACAGAGACACACAGAAACACAGAAAGAAGCAGAGAGAGGGAGAAGGACAGAGGGACAGAGACAGAGACAGAGAGAAGGTACGTAGGCATTGGCTCACGTGACTGTGAAGGCTTGATAAGTCCAGATCTGATGGGGGAGGCCAGCAGGCTGGGGACCCAGGGAAGAACTGCAGTCTGGTCCCACAGGCAGTCTGCTGGCAAATTCCTTCTTTTGGTTTTTATTCTATTCAGGTCTTTGGCTGATTAGACGAGGTCCGCCCACAAGGTGGACCTTGTGTATGTGGGGGGGTGATTTCTTCACTAAAAGTTCACTGATTTAAATGTTAATCTCATCCAAAAGATACCTTCACGAAAAGAATCCAGAATAATATTTGAGCAAATATTTGGCACTATGGCCCAGCCAAATCGACACGTAAAATTAGGCACCATGGTGCCTTTCTCCTACTTGTCGCCTTCATTAAATCTTCTGATTCAGACTGAGGCTTTGTGAGAAACACAACCATCCCCAGCTTCCCGTGAACAGCTCTTCCCCCTTTAGACAACTCAGTGTCAGCCTACAGATCAACGACTCCAACTAGAGGGTGGGAAGCAGGTCCAGAGTCCCATAGCACAGCCAGCCCTACAACTCTCAGCAGGGTGACACTACCAGCCATTCCCCGAATGATGACAAGATGAACTTTTTGGTGTACACAGAGGTCTCTAGGTGTTCACTTTCCTATCTCTGGAAGATCAGCTGTTCCCAAAGGAGTCTGTCTGGCCTTTCATTTCCAGCCTACTCTCTCCTCCATGTTGGTTGTCTTCTGCAGAGCCAACTGGAGTTGATGATAGTTTACACTGTGAGGTTAGAGATTTCCCCTGAAATCTGAGGAGACTGCTGGAGGCCCAAGGTCAGATAAGGATCCAAGCATTTTTATCTCCCCTTAGAAGTTTCCTCAGAAGAGTCACAGAATCTTAGCGCAAGAAGAAGCTTCCAATTCCTTACTTTGTAGAGGAAGGCACAAAGGACCCAGAGTTACGAGGAGACTCAGGAAACAGCCAAAAAATTGCTCTCCTGTGTTCTGCTTCTCTGGACTGTGGTCTCAGAGGAGGAGGAGGAGGCCAGCTGGCTGAAGCAGAGGATGGGGAGGTTCGGGGGTGGTGACTGGTTGGAGGTGTGAGGTAGTAGGAAGGACAGGAGCCACCTGTCTTGGTGGCTGGGTGCAGGGACATGACTAGCCAGGACCAGGCATGTGTAGGAGATGGAAGCTTTGGCTGATGAATGAGTTAGGGGAGGTTGCTGTGGATGTCCAGAGGAGGACAAAATAAGCTAGTGCTCCTGGGTCCTTTGGAGCAGTGATGTGTGTGGTGCTTTCTGGTCTTGGTAAGAGAGCTAGGATGAGGAGGGTACAGACGTGACTGGCATCCTGCTCTCCCTGCCATGCCAGAGCTAGCCACTGAGAGGCTAAGTGGTCCTCTCTGCTCTCTGAGTGTCATTAACAACCATTGTCAGTAGCTCATCACCTTGAGTTCTCTCCAGCTGCTTGGTAATTCATGTTAAATCCCAAATGAACTTGTATATGGCTCCTGGCACGTTCCAAAGAATAGATGCCTGAAGGAAATAAACACATTTCTGAAATTTTTCACATCAGGTAGTTTAACCTGTTTTAAAAATTTTAAAAATAACTCAGTACAGATTTAGCAAAGCTTCCATTCAGAAGGAGCCTGGCAAAGCAGTATGAGTTGACAACTCCACTTGTGAATTATTTATTCAGTGCCAGGCAAACCTGGCAGGTGTCGGGCTAAACTAAACTTGGGGACACACACACAAAGCCGAGAAATAGAGAGTGATGGCATCTGGGCTCAGGGTGGCCCTTCAAAGAGGGGGTCTGAGAAAGCCGGGGTGAGGATCTCTCCCCACTTGGAATGGGGACTTACGTGTACCCCCGTGTGCCAGGTACCATGCTAGAGCTTCCCATGCACCATGTCATCTGTTCTCCACTGCACCTATGGAGCATTTGTCGTTATCACCCTTGCACATATAAGCAAATGGCAACTGTGAGGACTGTGATTTCAATAAAATCTTGGAATTTGCCATGGCAAATTAGCAGAGGCTGATGGTGGGTGTGGTGGCCAATCTCCAAAATGGCCCCAGTGAGGAGCTCATTTGGTACATGCCCTTGTGCAGCTGTCCCCCTATGGCCCTGTGTGACCACAGTGAACGTGGTGAGTGGTGCTATGTGACTTCTGACACTAGGCTATAAGACACCTTACAGCTTCTTGATGTCGCGGGATGCTTGCTCTGGGAGTGGCTAGCTTCCATGCAGAAGTCTGGCTTTTCTGAGACACCATGCTGTGAGGAGCCCAGGCAGGAAGTCTCAGGAAGGGGCTGCATGAGGAATACACGCTGCCAGCACCTGACTTTTAGGCTCTCCCAGCAGAGGCCTAAACACATGCACGAAGAACAATTTTGGATATTCCTGCCCAGTCACGCCTTCAGCTGACTCCAAACTCAGCTGCTCTCTGAATCGGGGAAGACCTGCCCAGCAAAGCCCAGGTGACCCTAGGAATTAAGGGAAGTCATAATGCCTGAGACCAGCCTTAGACCAAGATCCTCCTAACTCTGCCTCCCAAGTAGCTGGCATGAGCCACCACCGCATCTGATGCCTCTTTTTTGAAAAAGAATATTTTTAGTTGGCACAAAATAATTCCCCACATTTATGGGGTAAAGTGTGACATTTTGATGCCTATGTACAATGCATAATGATCAATCAGGGTAATTAGCATATCCATCTCTTTAAGCATCATTTCTTTGTGTTGGGGACATTCAAAGTCCTCTCTTCTAGCTATTTGGAAATATACAATGTTATTGTTAACTATCGATACCCACTGTGCTATAGAACACCAGAACTAGCTACCTGTATTGTTTGTCTTTTTACATATTGGCACTCTTCCTTCTCCCCTTCCCAGCCTCTGGGAGTCACCATTCTACTCTCTACATCTTTGGCTTGCACATATGAGAACATGTGGCATTTGTCTTTTCGTGTCTGGCTTACTTCACTTAACATAATGATCTCCAGTTCCATCCACAATGCTGCAAATGACAGATTTCATTCTTTTTTCAAAGGTCATTTCATTGTCTGCAATTATTCATTAACCTGCTGTACATATGAGAAAGGCTCAGACATGTTATGTAATGAGTCGAAGGTCACACAGCTAGTAAGAAGAAAGGCCAAGCTCCAAACCTAAACCATCCAACCCTAGACCTCGTACTAATGGACCTTGCTCTGCTTTTTGGGGGACAGAGCTGATGGATGGACTTGGATCTGAAGATTTGCCCTGGAAAGTCATGCTGAGCCTGGAGAGTTTCCCTGGAAGGGTTAGAGCAGCTATCTGTGGGACTCACAGCCAGTGTTTTGTGAATTCATTCACACAGAGAAACAAATGGCTGTGACCTTTTCTTTTTGAAATGTTTTTCAAGGGAAGCCAGTGCTGCCAGCAGGGCCTAGATTGATGGCATCAGATGCTGAGACGTGGAGCCTCCGCCTTGCGTCGCTTCACTGGGTTGCTTTGGGTCAGTCAGATCAGTCGAAAGCACAGCCAGGCTTGGAAATGTCACACTTATCACTTATTCAGAAAACATTCTCCCAGCCTTTTCTCCACCTTTATTGCTTTTGTAGTCTGTGGGACATGGGGGTGGGTGCTGCTTGTAGATTTCCTGTCCTCAGTGCAAAAGAGACGGAAAGGGGAATTGAGTCATACAGAGTTTGAAGGCATGAAGGTGAGAGTGGAGGCCAGGTCTTCCAGAGAGGACCTGCAGGCAGCACATGCAGGCTGGCTCCCTTGCCATTGTGGCGAGCCCTGTGGGTCCCAGGGCCTCCAGGGGCTGCTTGGTTACAGAGTGCTGGGCATCTGACTTGCCAGGCAGCTCTTGTCCAAGGCACCAGTATGGAACGTGCTCACATCAGCCTCTGCCTCTGTGTCTCCCTTCTCTGGCACCTCCCACCCAGCCTCTCCTTGATGTCTACCTTCCACACCCACAGCCCTGTCCTCAGAGGTGCAATGCACGGAGGGCAGGCTCAAGGGTGAGGGACATGGCCCAGTAAAGAGCAGAAAGGCATGTGGACAGCACGAGATCCTCTATGCCACCAGGAGACCCATTGGGCTGATGCCCTGGGGCTTCCACATTTCAGCTTGCCCCGGGCTCCAGCCTGTGCTTCTGACTACTCTCATCGGGCTCCTGCCTGGCTCATGGGAGTCTCTGCCTGCACAGTCTTCACCACGGTGGGGAAAGTCTCTTCTCCACACCTGTAATTATGCTTCCCAAACCTCAGACCTTTAAGTACCATTTGCTATTTTTTTTCATATCCACATTCTATAGGTACTATTTTTTCTTACTATTTTTTTTTCTCCATCCCCCTACTTTGCTAGGCAGACACTCTACCACTTGAGCCATACCTCCTGCCCTTGTTTGCTCTGATTATTTTGAAGATAGGGTCTCCCTTTCTGCTCAGGCTAGCCTCAACCATGATTCTTCTATTTATCCATCACCCTCTCCTTTAGCAGCCCCCACCACTGGTTCCCCACTCCAAACAATTCCCCTTTTATGATCACATCTTATTATTATTATTATTATTTTAGGTCTAGATTCCACATATGAGTGAAATTCTTACTAGTTTTCTTTAAACTGACTCTTTAACCTTAAATTAGTTGATTTTAAACGTGAAACTACATGATGGAAACCAGAGACAAATGACACAATAGAGAAGTAAAAAACACTATCATTTTAGCCCAATATTGCTGGTTGCCAAGAGTCTGGGCTGGAGCCTTGCCCTGTGTGTGCTGAGAGGAACATTGCCATCTGTGAAAGATGGACCAATGAGACTGTCCTTCAGCGAATCTAAAGCCACCAAGAATTGAACAGGGCAAAATCTTCATGCTGTAACATTTAATGCTATTCAGTACTGCACCTAAAATCACTTCTCTCACCCACGGTCCACATTTCATGCTTTTATAATCACCATTCTGCCCAAATTCGGACTTGACTTTGAAGACCAGCTCAAAGGTTTTCCTGCCTCTAAAGGTCTTTTCTTGCTATCATTTGTTTCTTTTTCTAAATATTTACAGCAACAGATACCATCTTATAGTGAGCAGGCACTTACTGTGACACTTACCCACCAACTCAACTGTCCTAATTGTCCTGTTCCTCCTTGCCAGGGGTCTCACACTCCCCAAACAGTGACGACTGACCGTAAACACTTTTCTTGGCATATGTGGTGGAAGGGCGAGTGGCAGGGGTGTCACACAGTAGCTGATGCTGCTGAGCACACAGGTGATGCCTGGTTTACATTGCTGAATGGAATTTAATTCCTTATGACTGCTGATTGTGACTGTGCTGCTCTGAGGTTAATTTTATACTATCATATCAAATAATATATATGTAAGCAACTTTCCCACCCAGCATACTTATTTCATGCAAAGTATAAGACAACAAAATTCTGGCACAATGAAAAGGATATGCAAAATGGAATACACTGTATGTCAAAGCTGTATTGGCTAGTTATGTAAGTTAGGAAGGGGGTATTTGAAGTTTATTACCTGACTAAATTTATCCTTTGTCCTCTCACTTACCTATTCAACAAACCTTGAACAGAGCACCTACTCTGTACCAGACCGTAGAAACTCCAGGGGAGTAGAGATGAAGAATAACTTGTGTTTCTGATTTGCAGAGGCTCATAATTTAGAAAGGGAGGAACATGAAAATTGAACCATAATTACAGTTCAGGACAAACACAATGCAGGCACATGCTGAGTTCTAGGAGTCCCAGAGAGGCAGTGGTTCTGACTGAGAACTAGAGAAGGTATGACCAAAGAGATGGCCATTGGATTAAGCTTTGAAAATGAGCCAGACTTGTCAGTGAAAGGGCCTTCCAGGCTAACAAAGGAGCAGGAGGGAAGGCCTATGTCTCTGTGTTCTTAAAATGATCAGTCAGCAGGGGTGGTTATGCTGTACAATCTGGGAGGAGGGACTGGAGAGTGAGCTAGGGGCCAAACCAGGAAAGGCCTCATGTGGCCAGCAATGCGGAATTGTTGAAAGTCTTTAAATGGGAAAGTGTAACAAAGGTGGCTAGTTATCTACTCTAATATTTGTTTTTCCTTTCCTTCTTTAGAGAACTCTACTGTACCTATCCATTTCTGGAACAAAAGACTATCTTTGTCAGCTTCTCATGCAGTGAACAGTAGTCAGATGAGTAAGCAGAGTGTGGTGTGGGAATTCTAGGATGGATACTTAAAGTTAACTTAAAGGATCCCTTTTGCCTTTCTGCATTTCTTCTTGTTAATGGTTGCAACTTGGACGTGATTGTTGGAGCCCACAAGCCCTTTTGGACTTCAAAGTCACCTTGAGGATAAAAGGACTAAAAATGGCAGAAGAGAAAGAGGAGACACCAATCCTGTGTGACAGTCTTCTTTTATGTAAGAAATAGACAAGTTTTTATGTCATTTAAACTATTGTTATTTGAGTTTTTATAATATTCCATCAAACCTAATTGTAATGCATACAGGCACTCAAGGCCTCTTTGACTTTAAAACTCCAAAATTTGGGTGACTTTTGTGTCTATATTTTTTCATTCTTAGTGTTTAGTCATTTGATCTTGTCTCTTGGTTTTTCAGATAATATTTTTTTTCTTGAGACTGTCTCACCATGTTGCACAGACTGGTCTTGAACTCTTGTTTGAGTGATCCTCCTCCCTCAGCCTCCTGAATAGCTGAGACTACAGGCACTGCTACTGCACCTGAAAGCTTTTAATTGAAACTTTTAATTGAAAGCTATACATTGTGTAAAGCAGCATTATCCAGTACAGTAGTGATTAGCCACATGAATGTTTTGAATTAAAATGACATAGAGCTCCAAATTCAGTTCCTAGTTCCACTTGCCATGTACCTACGGCTGGTGCCTGTGGAATTGGCCAGTGCTGACTACAGAACGCCATCATTGCAGAGCGTGGGCACTGCTGGCGTGGAGATTTTGGGGGCTGAGTGATATTCTCTTCCTATGAAGAGAAAACTTATTTCTGGCTAGCAGATATGCTGAGAATGCTTTCAGACTGACATATCCTGTATTCTGACATTTCCCTTGAGACTGTTGACTCTGTTTGTCAAGTTAAAAAGGCCTGGAGAGAGGCGTGGTGTCAGGCTTACCCCTTTGTAGTTTCCTTCTCTCTGCCATCTTGGCCTGTCACATCTTCGATGGCTCCTTGGTAGTGTCCTTGATCTTGGTAGCTCTCCAATAAATTCAAATGGATTTTGGAAGCACAGTGTGCTTTATCCACTTTTCTAGTTATTATTGGCAGAAATGTGGTCAATGTAGGCTCGTCTGCCATGGCTGGAAGCACCTCTGTCCTAGGCGTGTGGCTCTGGGGACAGTACAAAGGAAGTCTGGTGAGATATGTCTAGGCAAAGGCATTGGGAACTTGAACAAAGGCCAAGGAGGAGGGAGGACACAGATGGGAGGACAGGAGAGTTCACGGGTCAGTCTTAGATTGGATGTGACATGAGGTGTGAGATAGGGAGATTTCCAGGAGGTCATTTAGACTATACCCTCAGATGTCTGGGACAGCAGGGTGAATGCATACTTGTAACATGATCGAAAGGACTGAGGCCTGGGAAGAAGGCTCTCTGGTGGCTTTGGAGGTGGTTGTATCAAGTGTACTATGGACAATGACCTGTGTCATTGATAATGGTGGTGCCAGGTGTGATACCTGGTGCTCACTGGCAGGGCAGCAGCACCTTCCCTGGGTTAGTTAGGTAGTTGTGCAGAACTCCTTCTTGGGTTAGTTAGATAGTTGTACAGAACTCCTCCTCCTCCTCCTTTCTTCTTCTCTTCTTCTCTTCTTCTTCCTTCTTCCTTCTTCCTTCTCTCTTCTTCTTTCTCTCTCCTTCTTCCTTCTTCTTCTTCTTTCTTCTTCTCCTCTCCTTCTTCTTCCTTTCCCTCCTCCTCCTCCTCCTTCTTCTCCTTCTCATCCTCCTCCTCCTTCTTCTTCTCTCTTCCTCTTCCTCCTCCTCTTCCTCCCTCCCCCCACTCCTCCCTTCTCCCGTCTCTCTTCTCTTTTCCTCTCCTCTTCCTCCTCCTTTTCTAATTGCTTTTCCAGCATTCTGGGCAATTCTATACCCTTTGAATGAATTTATTTTCTGTCTCTGGAGCTCATTTCTGTTGCTTACAACCCAGAACTCTGGTGGCTAAAGACATATTCACTCATAAAGTCCAATGTACACATTACATGGGGTTTTATCCCTGTGGATTAAGTTTCTAAGCATAAATCTGATAAGCATGCTTGTTCTCCTTTTCAGATAGTCTCAGGAGTATGGGAAAAGGTCTGAATGTGCAGATGGAGGGTGGAACAGAATGGCTATTTCAAGCAATGGTATTGTGATAGTATCTGTGGCTTAGTTGAAGCCACAAGGATGGTTATTTCTCAGACATTGTGTAACCTGAGAAAGAGGGAGCTTATGCATTGTTATTTTAGTCTATCCCCCTCCCCAGTCAAAGTGAGATGGTCCCTTCTAGGGATGCTGAGCCAAGTCCAGAGACTCAGGTCTAGCTTGCTGCTGTGCTGGCCATGCATGGTTCACCCAGCATTTATCCTTCAGTTCTGAAGCAGCAGGGGCTCTGCAGGGTCTGAAGGAAACTTTCTCTTCCTGGTGATGGTCTAGCCTGAGAGTCAGCACTCATTTTCCCACAGACTTAAAGGCTGCCTTGGGTGTGGACCATTCTGCTTCTTTGGGGAAGATGGTTTGAGCTTTAGGCCCAAGGGCAGAGGCCGGATTTAGGGAATCACTTCATCACATGGCTCTTGAAGCCCAGAAGAGGGTGAGGGGGGACGGGGAGGGGCTTCTGCTTTCATGAGCTCAGATGAGGTCAGATTATGGATGACCCTACTGGCCAAGTTCAGGTATTTGGACTTCGCTCTGGGAGAACTGAGAAGTCAGGAAGTTAAGTGACTTGATTTGCACTTTGGAAATTTGACTCCAAATGAAAATAGATGGAAGGGGAAGAGATTAAATGTGGTGAAACCAGTTCCAACGTGCTCCAGCAGATTTGCACAGGAGAAAGTGGTGGGATGCAGAGGAGATAGACATGACAGAACGTAGGCAAGGTCAGGGTGACCTCTAGATGCTTTTCTCTAAGGGACACTCACTGGGAGAACTAGATGATGAGTTCTGTTGGACATAGTGGTTCAAGGACATAGTGGAAGACTCCAGTAATTGAATAGACTGTGAGTCTGAGGATCAAAGTGTAGAGGGGTTTGGATCTTGGGGTCCTTGGTTAGAGTTGGCCTTTGTCTGACCCCTACCTCCCCCTCCTGACTCCTTGAGGTCAATGACCAGGGTGTCTGCATAGGGATGCCTTGACCCTTGAGCTTGGACTTCTGTTCACACTTTCCATGCCATCTTCTGTTAGGCCCTCCACAGGTGATCTACCATGGTCTGTGGCTGACCCTCTGTGGGCCCTAGTCCTGGCAATCCATCTCCTGTGCCTCTTGGGAGCTGGAGTTTGGACAGGAGCAGCAGACCTGGCCATCTCAGTCCTCTGACTGGGAGAGCCAAAAGCTTAAGTCTAATAGGCTTCTAACTTCTCAAGGTTGTACATGTGGACAGACACAGAGTCTTGTGAGAGCCACTGCAAAGGGTACACAAACACGCAATGGAGGAGCAATTTTAGGGAAATCTGGGGGTGCTGGAAGTATCTGGAGGATTTCAGCCTCAGTTTGGGTTGCAGTGCACGGGTCTGGCCCAGAATCTGGCTCTCATCAACTTGACCTGCTTCATGATTCACTCTGCTCTTCCATGGCTAGTCCCAGAGCCTTTCAGCAGGACTCAGGCCCTTTCCATCATGCTGTACTCACTCAGCCTTTCCTCACTGGAATGGCTTCCCTACAGATCCCTTCCAACACACCAGGATGTCCCCTCCTGTCTGAAGCTTTCCTGGGGCTCCACGATGCTCTGGGGAGGCTCTAACCCGCACCACTGAGGGAACCAGCTGGTCTGATATGTTTACAGGTCTGTCTCATCTGACCACCTACAAACTCCATGAAGCCCTTTTCTGTCATTCTACAGCTGGTGCCTAGTCCAGGACCTGGTCCACAGAAACATAATAGGTGAATAAAACTATCACACATAAGATCTAGAAAGAGCCTTAGTCTGGTGGCAGCAGACCTGAGTCCAGGCTTAGTAGTCTAGCTTCTTATTCCCTGATTCATCTCCTAACATGGGTAGATTTCGTCTCTCTTTAACATTCTCATCTGTAACATGAACTGGTTGTTTAGGTTCGTGCTACCTGGATGTTCTGAAATCTATGGACTGATCTCATTGTTCTCCTTCTCCCTCGCTTCCTTTTCTTTCTCCTTCTTTTCCTCCCCTTTCATCTTCTTTTGGTGGTACTGAGGTTTTTTACTTGCCAGGCAAGTTCTTCTGGGCTGGCCTTTGACTCAGATCTTCCTAGCTAGATTATAGATGTGAGCCACCACACTCAGCCTTATTCTACATCTTCTAATCTGCAAAGAAAGAGACCCCAAAGACACAAAGCTCTAACTAGAACTCAAAGGCTCCAAGATCTTGTCAGACTAAATAGTCACAAAGTTAGGGAGAGCTTCAGGGAAGAAGAGCTGGGAACAGCAGAGGAGAGGGGTGACACTGCAGGTGGGGAGCAGAGGTGTCAAAGGGTAGGTGTTCATGGTAGTATTGAGGCAAAAACCAGGCTTTGGGGTAGTCAGGCAGGCCTTTTCCTTCATACATTGGAATCATTCATTGCAATTTGTGTAGTGATTTACAAGGTTGAAGAGAAAGATCTTAAGAGACAGATATTCTAGTGGTCTCATCTTTCAGTTGGAGAGGGGTGACAAATGGGGCTGGCCCTAGGGTCTTAGGAAAAGGTCTGCTGACTCCCCTCTGGGGCTTGTTTTGTCTCCCAGGTTTATTTGTGAGTCACTGGAGGCTTGGCACATCTGTGTTCCATATCTGCCAGGTGTCTCATGCAGGGCTCTGTACCCAGAAGGTGTTTCGTAAATGCTCAGCAGAGAATTTGCAATCAAACAACCTTGAAGAATTCCGTTCAGTGTGCTTGGGGGTGGGGAGGAGCTTTGGGTAATTTTCCAAAGCTTTGGAGGCCTGGTGAGGCACGTGGTGAACTTATAGAAGTAAATTGCCTGCCTCTGTGAAGGGAATGAACTCTTCCCAGGGCACTGAGTGGTTAAGAAAGAAGAAATTCATTAAATGGTCCCTCCTGCAGTAGAAGCACAAATGTGCTCCCTGCGAGCATGGAAATCACTTATCGCAGGAACATTTCTGAAGAGAATTATTTTATCAGGGCTGCATGAACCGTGACTGGAGTGGGCACTGTGACACTGCAGCCAGCCAGCAGCTCTTAAGAAGCTGAGCAGTGGCACCTCTTGATGTGATAATACTTATGACAATCAAATACTGTCTTTTCTCACCCAGTCATTCTCAATATTGGGAAACTGAGGTCCAGAGAATGGAGGGGGCTCCTAAAGCTATCCATGGGTGGGGTGGGACTGGAGCAAAAGAATCCCTAGTTCCCAGAGCAGCCCTACCCACTACTGACCTCTCAGAGGCCTGGGGACAGCCTCTTCCCTGTCAGGAGGTTACTGGATCGTGATCTCCCCCTGCCCTTTTATTGTCCCCCACTTTTCATTGCAGGTGCTTTCTCTCTGCCACAGACCCAGGCAGGGTGTCCAGGAGCAGAAGGGGCCTCCCTGCCCTTCCGCTTAAAACATACCCACTCTGGTTTGTTTCTGAGCAGCAAGAGCTTATTTCCTGTTACAAAGATGCAGAATGTCTCATCCTTTGGGAATGAGAATTTGGAAAGGAAGCCAGGGACACCAGTAGTGGAAAGGAGCCTGGTGTGTGCCCAGCACCGTGTGGGACCTTTAGGTCAGGGTAGCATATGCCAGAGGTGTGTGTGTTGGGGGAGGGTACAGTAGGAACGTGGTAGGGCTGCCATACCCTGTGGAGGTGGGCATCGAGAATACTCATTGGCAAATGAGGAAATGGAGACTCAGAAGTGTTTCACAAATTACCCGTGTTCACCACCTACCAATGAGGCCTCATGGCAGAACCCTGAGAATCTCTGGTTGGAGCTTCCCTTAGTTCATCTGACCCCTTCCTCCCACCCAGTTGGTGCTTCCATTTCCACTGGCTTGGATTTCTCCTATCAGCAATTATTATTGTTCAAACCTTTCAACTAAAAAATCACTGCCCTTGGCAGCTGTTCTCTAAGGCAAGACTTTTGCTTATCAACCTGTGGCAGTCTCTTTGGGCTTATAGGCCTATAGGGTGTTTTCAGTGACCCTAAGGAAAGATTCTATCTGTGGCTTTTCTCCTAACATAGGTCACATGAAGTGGGCCAGTCTGAGCCTCTTACATATTCTCACTGGATGCTGGCATGAATCAGTGTGGGCTGGCACCCCCAGAACCCAGAATGCAGGAGGAGGCCAGGAGAACACAGGGTCAAGGATGCATGCCCCAGAGTCCAGGCTCTCCCTTCAAGGGGAGGGAAGCTAAACACAAGCCTTCCTGCCCCAGTCACTCCTGCCTTCCCAGGTGTGGACAGGGAGGAAGGAGCTGGAAGGAAAAGGACAGAAATTGGCCCTGAACATGTGATTCCACTGTCTTTGTCACCTTGGGCCTCTTTCTACATCCTTGTCCTGTCAGCCCTGCCTTGCCATGATTACGACATGAGACAGTGGTTGTGAAGTGCTGTGTGTGTGTGACAGGCAAGGCTAAGGAGGGTGGCCCTTGCCAAGGGTGTCTGAACTTTGCAAGGGGAATCTGAAGGGTAGTGAATACCAACTTGTCCAGCAGAGCACACGGGACAAGGATGATACTGTGGATAGCTGTTGTTTTTTCTGCCCAGTGTCCCTTCTCCCTTCCTTTAGGGACCTATTCTGCCTATCCTACATGGCTCTGGGGACAAGACTCTACTTCTGACCAAGGTCATGCTATATCCTTCTATGTGGAGAAGGGTGACATCCTGGCTTCTTCTCCCCAGAGAGAAAGGAGCACTTTACATAGGTTTGCAAGGTGAATACTGGTCAGGCATTGCCCAGTTCTTTGTACTTCCTGTTATGTCACCTGTCTGCTGGAAGCCCACAGTCTGCTCTGCAGGGGATGGTCCAACCTTCCTGGGTGGCAGGTGTTTCTCCTTTACGGTTCTGTATTTGGAAGCAAAATCTCCAGTTTTATCCATAATACAGATGATATTTTGATTGCCATTTACCTTATTCCTTTGTCTTATTCTCCATTGATTCAGAATTGGTGGGAAAGATGAGTATCAGGTTTTAAATGGTGAGAATTCTTGATCAGAGCTAGGTCACTACTATTCTCTCTCCTATCCGAGTCCTGAGACAGATAGGGACCAAGTTAGGGTGTAGGGGTTATCTGTAGGCAGTGCCCTGAAGAGAAAGTGAGTGAACTTACCTGTCAAGGTACCCATACCACCCTTGTTCCATTCTGGCAAGGCCTGGGTGCTCAACTCTCATTTCTGAGAGGACTATGGTAGTGTCAGTCAGGTTTTGAAGAATAGACATGATTTGTAGGCATCGGTAGAGGGAAAGTGGGGTGGGGTGAGACAAAATTTCCGGTAAACTCATCCAGTAAAGAGGATGAGTTGAGTGCAATTAGCCAAACATATTAAGCATGAAGGTGAGAAAGAGACACTGTAGGCAGGGCCAGCTCGTGGTAGGTATTGAATGGGAGGACAAGAGATTTCGATTTTATCACATGAGAATATGAAGACTGAACAATGGAAAACAGGGAGGTGACACACACACAGAAGTAGACTAAAGCCCACTAAGAGGTTGCCACAGGGACCTGAGTTGTGGTCCCAGCATGGTTACCTTCTCAGCTCTGTCCCCCACACTCCCTCCAGTTCTACTCTTCTGAGATAATGAATACTAACAGGCAGGGTATATTTTTTCACACCTTTCCCTTTTCTGCACATAAACACATAGAAGCAAGTGTAGTACCTTCCCACTCTTTTGTAGAAAGCTGACGTGTGAGCCTACCACACACACTACTCTACAACTTGCTTTTTTCACTTCACAAGAGTCAATAAGCATTTCCCAAGTCATCACACACCTATCTAGCTCAGTTTTGTTTTTCATGATTGCATTTTCATCTAAGAATGGGTCTCCCTTTGTTTAGTCAACCAATTCCTTATTGATGGATATTCAGACTGTTTCACACTTTTGCTAATAGAAAAAATAAACAATGTAATAAATGTCTTTAAAAGGGACTCTTGTGAACTTCTTTTGACTTTTTTTTTAGTAGAACAGTTGCTCAAAAGAATAATACTGCATTAAAGAGCAAGTCTGTTTAAAATTTTAATAGATATTTCCAGATTACTTTTTAAAACAGTTGCAATAATTTCTGCTACTATGTGGTAGCAAAATGGAGACGTTTGATAAGACCAAGCGTGAGACAATATTTTCACTAACTGGCCTCTTCTATCGCTTCTGCCTTCCTGGTAGAAGTACAAATTCTACAATTACTTTGGCAAGTATCTTAGCATATCTTATAAAGTCACACACTGATGTATCCTGAGACCTAACAATTTCATCCTAAGGTGTTTACAAAAGAAAAATGCTTTTCACAGCAGGGACCTCAAACACTATGTTCTAACAGCCTTGCTCATAACAGCAATGCCCTTTGACAGGACACTGGATATGTAAATTGTGACATTGTCATATAATAGCTGTAAAAAGGAATGAGCTATGGTTAAGAGCTACTAAATTTAGTAAATACATACATTACATAACATATACTTACTTATGTAGAATATTGAATGAACAATTAAGACTCAGAAGAATATTGATTACTATTTTTACTATTTGGAAACAACCA
Organism: Castor canadensis; assembly: GCF_047511655.1. Taxonomy (NCBI): domain Eukaryota; kingdom Metazoa; phylum Chordata; class Mammalia; order Rodentia; family Castoridae; genus Castor; species Castor canadensis. The sequence goes on along the minus strand of NC_133390.1, from coordinate 75,903,566 downwards.
AATATAAACAAAACTGTACACAAAATAAAAATTTTAAAAACTCAAGGCAATAATAGTCAAGTAGTTGCCTTGGGTTAGGGAGGAGGAAGGGAGGTTTAATGGGGGAGAGACATGGTGAGATTATTGTCAACGCTTTGATTCTTTGAAGTTCACTGGCAGTAACTGTATCATAAATAGTTGGTGAGCTATAGTTAAATAACAAGTTAATAAATTGATGAGTTCATTCATTGAAAGAGGGGCCATTCATGAGAGTGTGTCAAGAACCAGGGAGTACATAAGAAAAAGAAAACAAAATAATCACACGACTGCCGAGGGCTATGAGACAGGACTTCAGCCCAGGGAGGCCAAGTTTCTATCTCATGGCAAGTCAGTATTCCTAGCCTCGTAGGCTGGGATCAGGGCACTGATGAAGCATGTTGACACATCCTGTACAGAGTCCTGAAAGAAACTTGGGGTGCTTTGTCATAACAGATGACATGGATTCTCCATCATGGATGCTCTCAGCGTATCAATGATGTCAGGGTCTGTCATCCTGAAGGTCTGGGAATAAGTGGTTTCTTCTGATTTCATGTGTTTCATCCTTTGGGGGAACATATTGTTTGGAAGGTTTTATCTTGACTCGGAATGATGTACCATTGGTTGGGGTGAGTCAGCGCCCTGTACTGTTTTTTGGGGTTCCGCATGAAACTGCCCAGAGCTGGGTAAGCTGCCCAGAGGGAAGCCCTGTTGTTGCCCTGCAAAAGACACACTCACCTCTGCATCAGCCCTCTGCCACCCCAGCCAGCTGGCAACACCTCCAGGCCCAGAAAGGGTGTGGCAGAAAGGGTGTAGCAGATTGGAATGGGGAAGACTGTCACCAGGAGGAATTATCAGGGACTTCTTCCAGTTGGAGCCCTCTTGGCGCTAAGACAGGGACCTTTAGTCCCTCTCTGAAGGGTTCTCTCACTGAAGCAGTCAGCCTCCCTCCTGAACTGGTTTGGTTGCCAAGCCTCTTTGGTAAGAAAGGAACTGAACTGCTGCTTGTGATCAGGTTCTGGCTAGGTAGTTCAGGATGGGACTGCAGAGTTTGCACCCACCTCTGTATCCTGTGACTTAGAATGGAGTTTTCTGAGGGAGCAGCTGTAATCATTTAATAATGGATGAACTACTTGCTATCCCCAGAAGCAGAAGATGGTGACTGCTGTTATTATTATTATTGAGTTAGAAAAAGAGCAAGTCATAAGCTAATGGACACATAACTCACCAGGTTCTCTCTAATGCATCACGCAATGGGTGTTAGAGCCAGATCTCTGCTCCTTTCCCAGCCTGGCCAAACGGAACAACAAAGTCAGGACTGCTCCAAACAGCCTAGAATGCTTGCATCCAGTTTCCACCTCAAGGCCTGTGTTTCATAGCCTGGCATCTCAGAGCTTCTTACACCAGCAAATCTGAATTAGTCAGCAATAGGAGGAAGATTGTCCACTCAAGAAAACAGAAATACATTGCTAGTCATTTACCAGCCTGTAGTCCCTGCAGGGACCTATCTCTGACTCCTCTCCCTCTCAATACACACTATTCAGTTACATGTTCTCTAAACAGTCTTTGCAATCTGCAATCTGTTCTGTCCACAATGGCTGGGTTCCTCTTCCAACTTGCCATCTTGAAATTCTGCCTCTTCATCAGGTTCCAAATGCAACACTGCTTCCTCTTTGGAAACTTCTCGTCTCTTCCTAGTTAGGATGAAATATTTCTCCTTCTGCGCTTTCCCCTTTGGTCATCTTAACTGTGACACTCTGTGCTGTGATGTGCATAGTTCTGCCTTTCCCCATTGCTTGTGGTTTCCTTTAGGATAGGGCTAAGGTTAGAGAGGTAAGATATGTGAAGTGTTTAGCACAGAGTTAAAACACAGCAGTGCTAAAGCAATGGTACCTCCAGCTGTGCTCTGTACAACGATTTGATACAAAGTAAGAAAATTCAGATTTTAGCTGAATTTTTTACTGAGACAAACCCAAAGCAATTGATAGTATAAAAATTTGTGAGCCTTCTTAATTATTTTTTTCTTAGTGAGGAAAGATAGGGGGAATTACAATTTTGTTACAAAACAATTTGCTACAATTTCGGGGGTCATTATAATTTTGTACGATTTGGGGGGAATAGCATGTTCTAGATTTAGTTGCACAAAGCACAGGAAACTAATTAGATTGTGCAACTTGAACCTCTTGGTTTTGAATAGTTGAGGTGGATTCCACATGTTTCTCCATCCAGCCACTGGGGAATTTAAACTATGTGGACTGTCACTAGGACAAAGGAAGGTGGCCACCTCTGTAACCATGGTGTGCCCCACACAGACTTTCCTGTGTCCCTCAAAGTGAATGAGATGTTGTCATTTAGATTTGAAGTGTTTTGTTATACAGAATTTTAATTATCTTAATATTTGTAATAATTGAATTTGGTTTCTAAACCTAGCTGACAATTTCAAAATTTTACTGCCAAGGGCAATCTGTGACCATTATAGTTTGTTTAGTTCTTCATATAATCCTACTGTTTATCTTTAGGTAGAACAAGGTAAAGTGAAATGAACTTGGACCATCTGGCAGAGGATCAGCCAAGTAATAGTTGCTGACAGCACCGTCACCACTCCCATCAGCACATTTAATGAGCACCTGTTCTTTGCCATACAAGAATCCTGCAAAATAAGTATCTGTCCTTTTTAAGATGAGGAAACTGAAGCCCAAAAGGGATAAGTGACTTCAGCTCAAGTCTGAAGCTGGGATTAAAAACTCAGGCCTGCCAGTCTTTGAAACTTGTCTCCTCCATCCCAGACCTTGTATCTGGGAGCCAGGATGAGCTCTGTGTGGGGAGCGTGTATCACTAGAGAGTGTCGTTGCTAAGAAAGATGGCTACCCAAAGATAGGGCTGGAGAGTTTAGGGTGGGCTAGGTTTCTCCCATCTGAGAGCCCCTTCTGATATTTTGATGTCATGAAAAGTCTTCTTTCTCCCCAAATTTGCATCATTAAAAGGCCAGTCAGGACAAGAGATGATGGTCCCTATAGGTGGGGCTCTGGTTTCTTTCTGACCTTATGCACTTGGTCTGAGCTGCAGTAGGAAGTTCACAGAGGCTTTGGACTCAAAGCAGTTCACGTTGAATAAGTTACTTAGTGTTTCTGAGCTTTGAGTCCTTTATTTATAAAATGAATCTAAGCTAACTCCTGTCTTGGGTGATATAATTTGTTGAACGGTAGTGGCGAGAACAGAACATAAAGCACACTTAAGCACTACATGAGAATACTGAGTAAATGAGCATAACAGTACTCCTCAAAGGGCTGTTATAAATATTGAGGGATAGGGTGAAGGCCAAAAGGCTTAGTTAATGTAATTTATGGGGCTCATCTATGGGATCATTGCAGGGAGATTTCCTGATAGGAACCTCAGGGCAAGCATGTGATCTATCTTTCCATTAGCTCAATGAGGGAGTGAATGTGTGCCCGTCTGCTGAACTCTGTAAGCCCCCTCCTCAGTGCCCTGCATGGGGAAGGAGGTGTTGGGCAGAAAGTAGGTGAGGAGGTGGCTGATGAACAGTACCTGCAAGAGAACAGAGATGAGAAAGGGAAGGCCCACCCTTGGGAGTGCAAGTCTACCACCAGTTTATTTCTGTGGTAGCTTCCAAGCAGTCCTTCCTCTGGAGGGCTGAAAAGCATGAAGCTCCAGCCTATTTAAATAGCCCAAGTCTTGTATCAAGTGTGAACAAGGAGGAGTTAAAACTCAAGAGGACATTTGCCACCCCTAGAAGCACCCTAGAGCTTACCAGGTGGAGTTGGAAGCAGGCTTCTCCAAGAGACTGGGTGATTGATGGATGTAATATGCCCAGCAGCTCTGGGCTGGCCTTGATCACATTAGCTCCCACACCCTGCAGCATGATACATTAATTCAATTTGCTTTGCACAGTGATGGGCCTGCTCTGACATGAGAACGCCTCTGCCCAGTCACATTTGAGGGCCAGGGAGGGGATCGCAGAGATGGACACACTGCAGTGGGAAGAGCTGAACTGTACTCCTTCCACTCAAGTTAGCAGAGCACACCCCAGCTGGAGGATCACAGGATAAATGGACCTTTCTGTAAAAATGGGCCATCCCTTCACGCGGTTGGCTCTGTCACAGTCCATTTGCTCCGCTTAAGATGCATCGGGAGAGGCAGTCAGGGGATAAGTAGCGTCATGGATTTCTGGAACCTGCTCATTTGATCTTAAGGTTTGTTTTAGTTTGTGCTTCTGGCTTGTTCATCTTTGTGGTGTTGCAGTTACTGAAATCTGTTTGTTTATTGTTTTCAAAACCTTTGGCTCACTCAGAAAAAGGGAGCTTGGATTAGTAGAGAGAACATTTGATTAGGAACCCAGAAATCTAACTAGTTCTGTGATCCCAGCAATTTCACCATTTCAATAAATATTTAGGGCCTGAGGATGAGAGGGACCTTATCAATTCCAAGACGTCAAAATGTGCAAACCAGCCTCTGCACCCGGAGAGCTATGTCTCACTAACTGAAAGCTGAGAATTGTGGGATGTGCCCATCCTCCCCCTCAGGTTGTGGTGAGGGTGGAGCATAACAGCACAGTGCTTGGCACATAGGGACGCTCAGCTATCTGACAATGACATGAAGAGTGGTTCTGTTTCTCTTTTGTCCTCATGTATTAAGTATCTCACTAAACAAAATGTCATCAAGATATTTTTACAGGCTCACACCTGTAAAACAAAGTTCATGAGACACCATATCACCGGAGAAAAACTGGACATGGTGGTACGTGCCTGTCATTCCAGCTACTGCGGGAAGCATAAATGGGAGGATCATGGTCCAGTCTGGCCCAGGGAAAAAGTGAGACCCCATCTCAAAACAGCCAGAGAAAAAAGGGGCTGGAGTGGTAGTATGCCTGCCTAGCAAGCACAAAGCCCTGAGTTCAAACCCTAGCACCATCAAAAAAAAAAAGTGGCAACTTTCCATTTTATTTAGACACGAAACACTAATTATAGCCCTTTTCTGCTTATCCAAGAGATTTAAGAACTACATAGAACTACGCAGTAGTAAGTAAGTAGTAAGTTTTCAGGAAATTGGCAACTAAAGCAGAAAGGGCTGCCTGCTCCTTTATTCTGCACATGCCGAGGGCAGCCTGCCAGTGTTACTGTTTTCATAAGAGGCCATTAAAAATATATAGTGCCTGGGCTCGGGATGGAGCTTGCCTAGGTTGTGCTGGGTTCAATCCCAGAACCACCCAAAAATATTAAAAATATATAGTACTCAGGAAGAAGAAATCAAGACTTAACTTATCCAAAGGAAAAAAAATGTAGATCACAGAAAGAGCCCTGAGAACATCACTAGGCTGTCAGCCAGTCTCTTCACTATCTAGAAGGGAGAGATGGGTCCACAGAGGTGGCTTGGTGAGTGTAGTAGATGGGCCCAGGGTCTTCTGAAATTCCTTGATTTGCCAATGTGGGAGGGCTCTGAGGCACAATCACACAGCTGGGCACACACTTGGGGATGAGGGCGAACGTGACATGCAGAAATAGTTTCTTAACTAATACCATTGCCTGTGCAGTGTGAGTGAGAATTACAGCAGGATTGTCACAGGTGAAAAAGGGGAATTCCCTGGATTAAGAGCTCTGGCTTAGTTGACATCAGAGTAATGGGCAAAGCCCAGAGAATGGCTGCTTCCCACGTAGGCCTCTGTTACTCTCTGTGTTAGTCAGTTTTCTGCCACTATAAAAAAATGCATGAGATAAATAACTTATAAAGAGAAAATGTTTATTTTGGCTCATGGTTTTAGATGTTCCAGTCTGTGGCTAGGTGGACCATCCCTTTTGGGGGTGGTGGATGGCAATGGTGGGGAACAGAGCAAACTACTCACCCCATGGCTAGGAAGCAAAAGACAGAGAAGAGACCATGGCCCCATAATCCCCTTTAAGGGCACACCCCTCATAAACAAAGGACTGCCCACTTGGCTCCACCTCCTAAAGCATCATCCACCACCTCCCAAAATCATCATCCTGGGGACCAAACCATTAACACATGGACCATTGGAGGGACATTCAACATCCAAAGTATTAGCACTCTCTTCATGTGCTAGGTCCCTTGGTCAATTCCTTCTGCTAACCAAGCTAGTTCAGGAGGAGGCAGAGGGCCGCCAAGCTACAGCCACAAGGAGGGAAGTACCAATCCATCCTCGAAGAATGGACAGCCTGGGTGGGTGGCTCAGTGCTACAAGCAGCCAGGAGAAGCTGTCTTTGCCTCTTTGGCTTCACAGACTGAGCACTGGAGTCTGCTGAACAGTAAGGGGTTGGGGACTGAGAACCATGGATCATTGATATTAACTTGTCAGCTAGGGCAGGGCCCCTGCCAGACAGGAACCACTGCTTGGATTACATTTATGCTTTCAGGAGCAATGACTCCAGAACCTTGAGAGTCCTTCTTTCCAAACCTCTTTATCTACCCAAGGTGATGATGGATGTTGGGTTACAGTGGCACCTGTAACCATGCAGGCTCTCTAAAGACAGCTTCCATGGGACAGTGGAGTATCTAATTGCCTCAAATGGACAGGCATATCTACTTGTGTGGTGTTTCATGTGCAGAGCAGTGGGAGGCATGGTGGTGACTTATGAATAGGATGGCAGCAAATTTATCATCCAAACTGGTATACCTTTGAAAGGGAAAGGCCCATTACTAGTAATTATTCCAGAATAACAGTTATAAGCAGATGCTTTTGGGGGCTGTAGTGGATGCTGTGGTATCAGGAAGCAGCACACATCTCCCCACTACCCATCATTGCCCTCCACAGAGAGAAGCCACCTCATCCAAGGTTATGCCACCTCCTCAAAGATTGCTGAATGGAGGGCACCACATCTGATTCCTTTGCCTTGATTTGGGGAAACTGAAAGCTGCTCCAGCTCCAGAGTTTACCCTGGGATTGGCTGGGGCCTTGGCCTGCCCCATCTTCTCCCATTCCCTTGCAATGGTCTTGCTAAGAGCACACTTCAATATACCTGCTCTCAACTCTACATCTCAGAGGCTGTTTTCTGGGGAACCCAACCAGAGATGGTGGGCATTGGAAGTTGTCTGAGGAACTGAATTTAAAATGTGAATGTGGCTGGGTCACCCACTGCCTATCTGGTGGGAAGAGTCAGTGTAGGCCCTGGCAGGACGTGCAGGTCAATCGCTAAGGTTCTCACTGGAGGTGAATTGGGATGGAGTACTGGTGGAAGTGAGATGTCAACAGGTACAATAGCTCAAGAGTTTAAGGGTTGGGAAGCTATAATTGTGAGGACTATGCCATCAGATGACTGTCATGAATGGCCACACATGCCTTAGAGACAGACAAGGAAAGCCTGCGAGAGACTATTGCCAACTTAAGGTGAATGTGAAAGTTAGAGCGTCCTCAGCAGTAGAGAATTTTTATTGCCTGCATCTGGAGGGCAGAAAAGGCTCAGGATCAGAACCAGGGCTTAATCTTGAGGGTAGCTGAACTCAAGAGAAGATTGAAATCCCAGCCCCAGCAAGTCTGCAAAGCTACAGTTGTCCTGGTTGGAAGCAATGAGACTTGGAGATTGGAATGCAGACATCTGAACCATCCCACTTGAGAATCATGAAACCTTTGAATTTTCTGAGCCTGCACCCCACTGTTAAAAGGTAACTACCCTCCCTTGCTTAAGGATGGTATTGCAGCCTTTGCTTGTAAGATAACACTGTACATGGAGGTGAGTGTCCAACCTAGTCAACATACAGCACAGGGACTGAGAGGGTCCATCATGGGACAGGACCCTGAGGGCACTAGATTAGGAGGGACAGAACATCAACTTGGTTGAAGAAGAATTTATGGTTGTGGAAGCACTCTGAGTGACAGAAGACTTAACATACTGGCAAGAGCCCCAGGAGTGGTACTAAGATGTTGTTGGTTTAGAAATTCCAAAACTGCATGGCACACAGTGGAGGAAGGGGCCATAGAGCCTAGAAAAGTGGGCATGCTAGAGGGATCATATGATATAAGGCCAGGAAACCCACCAGCAGACTGTGTTCCATGAGAAGATCTAGTGAATGCCCCATTTTACAAGGTGATAAGGAATCCTGATGGGATGCAAGCATCTGAGAAGCCTGTGGTCCTCTGAGGGCCCCAGGAGCTGATAGCAGCAGAAGTTACAGAAGAAAACTTGCTGGTCACAATGGGAATTACAGAATTCTGAAATAACAGACTAGGGATAGCATTCAGAGCCATCAGCGTCAAGGTGGAATGAAAGGATGGAGCGGCAGTCAAGGGGTTGAACCTACAGAGAGAGTTGACACAGTGTGTCTGCTCAAGGGGCAGGATATGGGCAGCAAACAGGGTGTTAATCCACTTGAAACAAAAAGGAATTCAAGATGGGTGTTTTGGAGCCCAAGGGAAGCTTGGAGCCACATTAGACAAAATGCACAAAAAGTATTCAAGGTTATAAACCAGAATGCTAGTGGGGTCCACCTTTATAATACAGAAAGGAAGAGGAGTGGTTGTAGGGGATGATGGATGGAAAAGATGGAAGCAGAAGGGAAGTTCTAATGTCCTTATCCTCCACAGTAAGAAGAAAGGAGATAGTACCTATAGTTAGGAGCACAAGAAGTAGAGGTCCCAGTGCAGTCATGCAGCACTTAGTGACTGGGTACATTCTGAGAAAAGTGTCATCAGGTGATTTTGTCACGTGTAAACATCATAATGTGTACTTCCACAAACCTATGTGGTATAGCCTACTATACATCTAGGCTCTGGGGCGTGTGTGTGTACGTGTGTGTATATGTGTATGTGTGTACATGTATGTGTGTGTGTGTGTATGTGTGTATGTGAGTGTGTATGTGTGTGTATGTGAGTGTGTATGTGTGTGTACATGTGTGTGTATGTGAGTGTGTGTATATGTGTATGTGAGTGTGTACATGTGTGTGTATGTGAGTATATATGTGTGTATGTGTGTGTATGTGAGTGTGTATGTGTGTATGTGTATATGTGTGTGTACATGTGTGTGTATGTGAGTGTGTGTATGTGAGTGTGTGTGTGTATGTGTGTTACATGTGTGTGTATGTGTATATGTGTGTGTGTGTGTATGTGTGTGTGTACACATATATATGTAGAGACACAGAGAGAATAGCCTATTGTTCCTAGAGCCATGTGAGATTAAATCAGGTGCAAGAGAAAAATCACACAACCAAGAACTCAGTAGAGATGTGGGAGGCTGCTGCCAGCATAACACAGCATTACTATGTTACAGGATACCTTTACGTTTAGAAGCAGAAGGAGTTCACTCTAAAATGACAATAAAAAGTGTATAGTAAATCTATAAACTGGTATCATAATCACTATCTTTATCAAGTGTTATGTACTGTACATAACTGTAAGTGCTGTATTTTTATATGACTGATAGAACAGTAGGTGTGTTTGTGGTACAAGCAGGTGAGTGATGTGTTGCAGTAGATATATGATGGCTATGACATCACTAAGTGGCAGGAATTTTTTAACTCTGTTGTAATCTTTTGGGAGCACTATCCTATGTCCAGTGTTGACTGAAGCATTTTTCGACATGGCTGTATTAGTTAAATTTATAGTAGCAGACTAGGTCTAGTGCTCCTGATCTGTTGGGAGGGGGTGGTGCGGTGGTCAGAGGAGCAAGGAGCTAATCTCCATCTGTCAAGGCAGTGCACAGTGTCTAAAGTTATTGACTCAAGAATTAATTGTATAAGCTACTTACAGACATGGAAGTAGCTATTGGTGAGGAACTTCCCCTCCCCGTCACCAAATGGGTGTAAATGATTGCCTTTGGGAAATGGAACTGGGCTGGGGAAAGATAGAGCTTTCTCTAATACGCTCTTTTTTTAAAAAATTTTTATTTTATTCATATGTGCATACAATGTTTGGGTCATTTCTCCCCCCTTCCCCCCACCTCCTCCCTTACCACCCCGCCCCCTCCCTCTCCCCCCTACCCCCTCACTACCTGGCAGAAACTATTTTGCCCTTATTTCTAATTTTGTTGTAGAGAGAGTATAAGCCATAATAGGAAGGAACAGTGTTTTTGCTGGTTGAGATAAGGATAGCTATACAGGGAGTTGACTCACATTGATTTCCTGTGCGTGTGTGTTACCTTCTAGGTTAATTCTTCTTGATCTAACCTTTTCTCTAGTTCCTGGTCCCCTTCTCCTATTGGCCTCAGTTGCTTTAATGTATCTGCTTTAGTTTCTCTGCGTTGAGGACAACAAATGCTAGCTAATTTTTTAGGTGTCTTACCTATCCTCACACCTCCCTTGTGTGCTCTTGCTTTTATCATGTGCTCATAGTCCAATCCCCTTGTTGTGTTTGCCCTTGATCTAATGTCCACATATGAGGGAGAACATACAATTTTTGGTCTTTTGGGCCAGGCTAACCTCACTCAGAATGATGTTCTCCAATTCCATCCATTTACCAGCGAATGATAACATTTCGTTCTTCTTCATGGCTGCATAAAATTCCATTGTGTATAGATACCACATTTTCTTAATCCATTCATCAGTGGTGGGGCATCTTGGCTGTTTCCATAACTTGGCTATTGTGAATAGTGCTGCAATAAACATGGGTGTGCAGGTGCCTCTGGAGTAACCTGTGTCACAGTCTTTTGGGTATATCCCCAAGAGTGGTCTAATATGCTCTTAAATACTCTCATTTTTATCAAGTGCACACATCATTTCAGTGCATTTTAAAAACATTTTTATTAGTATGTTATTAACACATTAAAAATAATATTAACTACAGGCAAAGTGACACATGTCTATAATCCCAGCACTCAGGAGGCAAAGGCAGGAGGATTGTGAGTTTGAGCCCAGCCTGGGCTACATAGTGAAATCCTGTAAAAAATAAATAGAAATTAAAAAATAAACAAAAAGAAAGTAAAGTAAAAAAGAGAAAATAATGGAAATCCTCAGAATGTCAATCTATGAATGTTAAGTCTTGCAGCAAAAAACTGAATGGCCATGTGGAATTTGTTATTTGTTCAATTGTCTCCTACAAGAGCAAACTAACTAAAAAGAAGGCTGAAGGGAGAGAAGGAGGCAGCACTTGACTTTCAATAAAAAAAAAAAAAGGTGAATTTAGAATGGAAGCATTATTGTCACCAGAATGATCACATCTCAGGCACACTGCTACAAGTCCACCCTTGGGGCACCAAGTTCTGGATGACTGTTGGCCTTATGCAAATGATCCATGACACAGTGGGTTTCCAGTGACTGCTGAGGCACCCAGAGAAGGCACAGCTGCCATGAGAAAATCCTGGGAACTGCCACTGTTTAAGGTCCTCTTCCTCAGTCTTCTGGGAGTGTGTCAGCAATGACACAGGAGGCACCACCCAAGTCAGGCCACCCCAGCTGGGTGGAGATTCTTTTTCTGCCACTTGCAGGTCGTCTGATCCCCCAGCCAGTTTCTTAGCTTTGGTGAGCCAGTTTTCCCATCTCTAAAACAAGTTTAATAAATCTCTGACCAGTGTTGCTGAGAAGGTTAAAAACAAAAACAAAAATAAAAAAAAACCCAAAGGAACACTGTGCCTGCTACAGTGAGGAGTGGGAGGGAGGACAAGGGCAGGCCTCCCGGATGGTCTCTGGGACCCACATACCAAGGGTATGAGAAGGCAGAGGGAGTGAGTCTGGTTGGTTAGCCTAAGAGGGAAAGAGACCATCTGATGGCTGGCATCTCTGTATCCAGGCAGCATCCTGTCAATTTCCCAGGTTGGCATGCTTCACAGTTTTGTAAATAGAGGATACCTAATTGTGGAGAATCAGAGAGAATATCTTCTTTGTGCAAATTTCATTTCCCAGGATAATCCAGCTTGACTTTCCACCTGTTTCCAGCCTGACCCTGATTTCCACCTAACTTTCCAGCTGGATGGCAGAAGACAGAAGGTAAGTGATTTGTGCATATGCTTGAGGTATGATCACTTTTTATAGAGGTGAATTCTTGGGGGCCCTGTCCAGGCCTCCTCCATAGTCATCTTTCATGGTCCAGGGAGACTATGAGATTTGAAGCGGCCAGGCTTGGTATTGAACTTCCCACTGAATGATGAGCCCAGCTGCTTATCCTAAGTCTCAGTCTCTTCATCTGTCAAATGGACTAAAGCACATCTCGCCCGCAGGACCACTGCAAGGAACATAGGAAACGTGTGCTGGTTCTCCGCGGCTCTGACACAGCAGGAGCTTAATGTGTGGGCTTTTATTTTGTTATCTTTATAATGAAACTTTCATTGGCAAACTCAAATTTCTTATCCAGGAAGTTTCTTTATAGACTACTTAATTTCCCAGACCAGTAAGTTTAAAAAAAAAAAAAAAAAAGACCAATATGGGATTGACAATTTAAGGCCATTAAAGCCAAACTACCATGCATTGGCGCCTTACTTTCATAAAAGAAGAGATATTGTAACACACACACTTCAGAAATGATATGTCAGAATAAAAGTCTTTAAGCCAGGAGCAATTTGACTTGTAAAACATAAATGATATTATTATTTTTCTCACTTCTCCACGGGTGGGGTGAAAACTTTGTCATATACTGACAACTCTTTAAAGATCTGCCCTGGGAACCACTGCTTCAGTTCCTATGTTCCCAAAGTGAAAATCTAGGGAGATTACAGCTGAATTCCCATTTTACAGGTGAGCAAACTGAGGCAAGGAGAGAATTCGCTTCGGATATTCCCTAGAGTGCTAAACACGTTCCATTTTCCTCACTCTTTTTTTTAAAATCATCAGAGCCCTTAATGCAATATTCCCTGAGGCCCAGACACTGCACCAAGTACCTTACGAGGGTTACCCTGTCTGGTGCTCGTAGCACCACCATGAGTGACTGTGCTACCATGCCCCACATAAATAACAAAGGCAAAGGGGCTTGCTGAGGTCATGCATCATCTAGTAAGTAGCAGAGCAGGATTCAGCCCAAATTTAGACAGCAAAACCACGGCACTTCAGAGATTATGACTTGTTCGCATCACCAGCTGGCAAAAGGAAAGTGGGCTCTGGTCCTCAGCCTTCTGATCCTGGCCTCTGTTTCTTCCCAGTGTGAAAGGTCTGAGGATCCCCCTGCAGAAAGCGGGCGTCTCTGCCTCTCCCTGCTACTCTGTCTGTCAGGACACACCATTGTTTGGCTCTGTCACCTTCACTGGTGGGACTCTGGGAGAGGGAGCCCCAGCAGAAGCCTAAGGAAGGATCCAGACTAGCAGCTCTTTACGTCATCTGCCTGGTTTTATACCCAACAGTGAACTGAGAGGTCCTGCCTCTTCTACCTACTGGGACATGGAACTTTCAGCCAGGCAAGGCACAAAAGCTCTGAGCAGACTACTCTTAATGGGTTCAGATTCCAGCGGATGCTGGGGTAGGCGGTGTTCTCCAGCACTCTAGTCTGCTTCGTGGAGTGGATTAGGAAGCAATGCTGCATCCTTATTTCCTGCCTGGATGGGCAGTTCCCATTTTATAAGTAGAGAATTAAAGTAAGCACAGTGAGTTGTTTGTAATCCAGTTAATTGAATGTTAAATGTAGAATTAACCAGGCGCGTGCTACCAACAAGAGAGGCTACACTCTTCCTCTGAAGACATTGAACAGATTATAAGAACAGACCTTGTGAGACTGGCAGTTGGGGTGTCCCCCAATGAAGTGGCTGGCTTGTGTTCTTGTCACCAATGATGAATCACGTTTACCAGACCATGAACTAGCATTACAGTGGCCCACCTGAAAATGCCCTGGTTTCTTTTGTGCAGCCACTTCCTCGGCTGCACTCACACTCACACACCTCCACATTGTCTGGCAGTCCTCTAAAGTTCTGGAAAGCCTGCCATCCCCCTCTGCAAGGGGACAAATGCGTACTTTGTCCTTTCTCCTCAAACTCTATTACATTTACCCAATGACCTGTCCCACAGGTCATTAATAGAAGCCATCAGAGAGAAACACCCTTTTTGTCCTAGCCCACAAGCTAGAAGCATCCCTCCTGGGCACCAGCTCATTCTCTTGGGCTCTCAGGGACCAGGCAACCTTCCTACTGTGACAGTGAACTCCTGAGTGCCTACTTCAGGCCCACCTTTCCCCCACTCTAGGACTAAACTCCTGCAGCAACCCCCACTCCCTGACCCCTCTGTCATTCCTATCAGTGTGCACTTTTCTGTCTGACAGGCCACTGGTTTCCTCTCCACCCTGTACCAACTCCTGCCCCAGTTTCTGTTTCTCATCACAGCTAAACTTACTGAAACTGTTGGCCACGCACACCTTCCATTCACCCTTTGGAACTTGCTGAAGTCTCTTGTGGGTTGTTCTCTCACTTTCTATGACTATCCATACACTGATGCCAGGACTGGTTTTCTGATCTAAGGGTTCTGTTTCATTGGTGGCAAGCTCGAGTTCAGTAGGGGTTATTTCTGGGCTCCCTTGTGCCTGGGGGTATGGCCATCTCCCTGCAGGAAGTTTCTGCCTAACCTTTGGGGTGCTGGTTCTGAGCTAGATTTGATGCTACTCTCTTGGTCTTGAGTGTCTGCAGGGCATGTCCATGGACACGTGTGGTTTAGCCAAGCCTGGTTTTCCAGTTTCTTTTGGCAACTCTTTTCCTACCATGTCCCTAAGGCAGGCAGTCAGCTTTCTCACCATTGCCTTGGGACTGTAAGGGGACTGCTCCCTTTCAGTGACAGGAGAGCTCTTCCTTTACCTTGCCAGTATAGAGACTAAAAATGACACAGCCATCCCTTTAAGATTTGATGTAACGGAAGTAATACTTAGAGCTCAGGAAAACTTGGAGTTGCTCTGATAAATTTTTCTAGGAAAATATTAGCAGAAAAATGGAACAAATGAATTCAACTATCTTGAAATAGTTGTACACAAAATGTTTTATTTTAAAAAGAACCTATTTTATGATTAAAAGAGAAATAGTGATTTAATTTTGATGACTCTTCTCTTTCTCCCTCTCTTCCCTTTCTTTCTCTCCCTTCCTCTCCCCTCTCCTCCTTTCTTCTTTCTTATCTTTTGTCTTTCACAGGCTTAGTGGTGACAGTAATTGATCTTATTTTCTCTGACAAGAGAAAAGTTTGAGGGTAAATTTATAATTCACAAAGATCAACTTCTTTAATCACTTGCTTCTCTTCCCTCACTTCCTTCTTTTAAAACTCAGAATAATCTAAAGCAAACAAATAAGCTGAACAACCAATTTATTTATTTTGAGATGGAAAAAGAGTCCTAATTAAGGTGCACTACCTCCTTGTCTCCCCCCTCCCCACTTTTAACCACATCAGCTAGAGGGCCTTTTCTCCTTGAGCACTGATCACAGGGTGCAAATTGGCTTCACTTGAAGGAAAAGGAGTTACTTCTGATTTCCCAAGGATAAATTTCCCATAAATGCATTGGTTTGGGGTAAAACATTCTTCCTTCCTCACTTCTGTGCTTTAGGCTGTCCTAAGATGTGCTCCCCATTTGGGGATTAAATTGGTGGGGAAAGGGGTGCTGCTACCTGCCCTTCTCCAGGTATTATCTGAAGAAACCTTCATTTCCCCTCCCCCTCCCATTTGATTTTATTTTTCTTCAGGGAAACAATCCCACCTCCCTTCTCATCAATGCCTTGACTTTGAAGGTAAGGGGTCCTGATAAGGACAGAGTGACAGAAAGCTCCTGCTCCTCTATTTGCTAAAAGGAAAGGAGAAGGCAGAATCTTCCCTGGAGAGGTAGTTGTGTGACCTCAGGTGGGAATTTCCCAGGCAGCAGGTGTGAGATCCCCAGGTGTGTGGGAAGTGGATTTCATCACCTCCCAAGTCACAGGCAAAGTACTGCAGTTTTTAAACCAAAGGCTGTAGACATGACCTGTAGCCCAGCTAATCCCACCTTTATTCATGGGAAACTGATACTGGAGCGGTAATGGGACTTCCAAGAATTAGGCAGCCAGGCAGCAATACAACCTCTCCCAACATCTCTTGCCAGTCAGTCCAGATTCAGTCTAGATTTCTGACTCAAGACATAAAACCCAGACTATTTAGTCATTCCTCAGGTCTCCCAGAAACAGTGTTTTAGTTTGTTTCATTCGTACATGCACGTGCACGCCTCCATCGCCTCGGAGAGTATTTTTAGGAAGGGGTGGGAGAATGGGTTGTAAAACCGAACAGGATATTTATTAGGAATTACAACTCCCACAACTTTGGTAATCCCTAATCTTCATGACTTGTGATAGAAGAGAAGATGTAAGAAACCAGAAGCTCTGTGGGAAGGGCCTGGGATGAAGCCATTTGCCATTAAATAACATTTTGAGGAATGCATTCAAAATTTCAGGATTAAATTGGGTGGAGCAGTCATTTACATAATTTTCCCCTTGCCTAAGAATGCCTTTAATACAAGGGTATGTTCTAGTGGTTAGGAACCTGGGCCAGGCTTCTACTCACCAACTAGTTACATAACCTCTAAACCCTGTTTTCCTCGTTTGTAAACGAAAACTACGAATATTCCTCTCATATGTCAAAGCTCGAATGGCAATTCAGATCTCAGCACTGTTGAGGGCACTGGTCATTTTTTTGTGAGCTCCAAGGTCATAGGTCAGACAGAGACGAGCTGGACTCACTAGGTAAGGGCAACTTGAAAGTCTTGGTAGTCTTGGGTGAGCCCTGTCCAGGCAACACAAAGGAGACCCACTAAGCAGACAGTGGCAGGACCAAACTTTAACTCACACTCCACAAGAATGGTCACAAAGTCTTAATTATCAGTGACCCATGGGTATCCCTGACAAATGGTCCCATAGCTTCTGTTTGTATCTACCCAGTGGGGTATGCACCACCTCTCAAGGCAGCTGCTATGGTTTGGATATGCCTTGGGTGTCCCTCAAGGGCCCTTGTGATTGGTCTCTAGGTGGGGCTATTGGAAGGTGGTGGAAGCTTTGAGAGGTGGGGCATAGTGGGAGGTCTTTATATTACTGGGGGGTATGAGCAAGTCTTCATGTGACTCCTTGGTAGTTCTCATGAAAGTGTTATAAAAGAAGGAAACCTGGACGTTCCCTCTCTCTCTCTCTCTCTCTCTCTCTCTCTCTGCTTCCTAGCTCAAATGTGACCATTTGTCCTGACACATACTTCTGCTGCTGCCAATCTGTCATCCACCATCCACCATCTGCCATGGAGCCCCCATGAGAACTGAGCTGATGCAAGCACCATGCCCTTTGGCCTACAAAACTGTGAACTAAATAAATCTCTTTTTGTCATAAGTAGCCTTTGTCAGGTATTTTGTCATGGTGACACAAAGCTAACTAATACAGCAGTTTGTACCACTCTTCTTGCTTTTGATGATTGGAAATTTGCTCCCTCTGGGCACTCAAGGAGCAATCCTACCTCTCTTCTCTGCACAGGACAGCACTTCAGATGTTTGCAGACAGTTTCCTTGTCTAGCGTTGGTCTTCCCTGCTCCAGGGTCCCAGTTTTCTCAGAGCTCTTGGTGGAGCCTCATTTCAAGCATGAGCAAAACAGAGCTGGGTGTTCCCATCTGGCATGTGTTATGAGTCTGATGAAACTGCTCCATTCTAAGGGAGTGATGATGTCATCATCATTGAAGAATCAGCCTCTGTTGGTGCTCCTGTCTATAGGACCTGTGTCCCCAGGCAAGGGCTGCTGTAGGATTTGGTGAGCATTGGAAGCTCTGTGCTCTGATAGACTATCTGCAACACATTTCAGATTGGAATGGAACACAGAACTAGAAACAGCTTTCATTTTTCCTTCCTTCCTTCCTTCCTTTGTTCTTTCTTCCTTCCCCCCTTTCTTCCTTCTTCCTTCCCCCCTCCCTTCCTTCTTCCTTCCCCTCTCCCTCCCTTCCTTCCTTTCTTCTTTCCTTCTTTGCTGCCTTCCTGTTTTTCTTCCTTCTGTCCTTTCTTTCTCCTACACACTCACTCTGAGCTCCCCCACCTCCCATCCAGGCTCAGCCAGGCTCCCTGTTCCTGGTTTTCTTATGCTCTGGGGCTTCCTCTTGTTTTCCTTACCTCCTAATGAAAGCTATTGCTGCTTAATTCCTGAGGTTCTCTTTCCCACTCTGGTCCCAGATCCTACTTCATGATGCTTTTGTCCTCCCCTCTCCATGGAAACACACAGGCTCTTTGAACTAAAGGTCTTAACTGCTTACACACCCAAGAAACTGTCAGTATTGGGGAGTGGCAGAGGGCTAGAAACCGGAAGAGCTGGCTGTCTAGAAACATGCCCTTTTTAAAGAAAATGGTAACTCCATTGGGCTCCTGCCCTTGTAATTCTAAAGGAGCAAATCCTCCCACCTAGTTAAACCAGTCAAGGTCCCGAGAGTCACAGAGTCAGGAGAGTGGAAGCCTGGAGGCCCAGAGACATTACAAAGGGCTCCCTAAGATCATGACTGTGGTCAAGGAGAGCAAAGGGTGGAATGGGAGGGGAACAACTGAAATGTCCCCAATAGGGCAGATTCATTCCTAGGCCAAGGGGCCTAACTCAAGAAATTCAGCCCTAGACTGGACTGTGGCTCAAGAAGGAGAGTACTTGCCTACCAAGCACAAGGACTTGAGTTCAAGCCCTGCTACCACCAAAAAAAAAGAAGAAGAAAAGAAATTGAGCCCCCAAGCTGACCTGGCTCAAGTTCACACTCTATTGGTTGAATGGTGTGGCACAATGCATGTGGGGTGCTTTGATATCAAAGGTGTAATTGTGGCTCCTTTTGCCACAGACAGGAGGGACAGTGTCTTTGCTCAACCGAAGGCCTTACGAAAGGTGAAAAAGGTATTATGTCTTGATAGCACAGTGCCTCATCCACACATTTATTATCTTTACCTAGAATTAAGACTTTTTGGCTTGAAAGGAGTAATTTGTGTGTTAGAAAATTTTGCATTAAGAATATATTAAAATATACCAAATTTGGATTTTTTTTTTCATGTATTTCCTAACATTTATTAGTCAAAATAAGAATTAATGTTGTAAACTAGAAAAAATTATAGTGTCTGCTGTTGGCCATAGCTCTTGTAAATTAGGAAATAAAAACTGTGAGCTGAAACTGAGTCATGGATCTGCTAGATGTTTCTTGAGCCAAAGTGGGAATGAGGATGAGCGCTGGAAAGACACCTCTTCCTGTTATCTCCCTAGAAGCCATTCACCGTTAAAACAAAAACAGAACTCCATGGAGCAGATTCCGTGACGAGAGGGCAAATTTCCTTCCTTTAACCACATGTCAGAAGAGCTTGCGTTCCAGAATTTGAAGGTGGTTGTGACCTTCCCTGACCTGCAAATGAATATACTGGGAAATGTGGATGGGTGGAACACTGTGGCCATGGAGGCTTCTTTCCAGGATGTGACAACAGGTCACAGACAGTGATTGAGCAGGCCCCTGGGAAGAGAGCCTGGTAAAGGCAGTATGTCTCAAGTGGACTTCGTGTCCACCCTGACTGAGGTGAGCATGGGCAATTAGGCATGTATGCATATGAAATGTATTTATGCCTATACATGTGTATATGCAAAAAGTGATTCTTAAGGGATTACCATAAGTTTAGAACCAAGTACATCGGGCACACTTTGAGTTTCTGTACTACTTTCAAGGTATTCTGTCTACTTCACAGTTGATATAAAACAAAAACTTCTGGGGTTGAGGAGTGAGGAAGCTGGCATCTTGTGCATATCAGCAGAGCCTGGCATGTCCAGCTAGAGTCTCTGGGGCAGTAATGGAAGGGGAGCAGAAGAAGGATGGAGGTAAGGTGAGTGGGGATAGGAAGGAGCAGTGTCTGACCTACCCACCGATAGACGTCCATGGAATAGGTACGTCCATGGAGTTGTGGTCTAAGGCAGGCAGATGACATGGGCTCAGGTCCTTGACCCCTTAGAAGAGAAGCAGCCTTCCTCCTAGAGGTAATCTCTCCACTGGGATCTAAACCCCAGCCCCACAGCATCCTTGGGGTTGATGGAGTGTGTTGGCTTTCCCCTATCATCCAGGCCTTGTCAACTTCTCCTTGCCTCTTTACCTTTGGACAGAAGCTTCCTCAACTCTGTTCAATCACACCTTTTCCCTTTAGCTATTTTCTCTGCTTCCATTCATGGCCAAGTTTCCTAACAGAGTTATCCAACTTTGGTGCCTTCTTTCTTCTACTTTCCTTGGAGTTTGATTCACTCTGGCTCTTGCAATCCCCTTCCCAGAATCTGCCTGACCCATGTCACCCATAAAGAACTCACTGACAAACTCTAGACACTCTGCAGACCCCAAACCACCTGGCCTTCTAGCAGCATCCTGCATTGTCATAGGACCTCCTTCCCAACATCTCAGCCCTGATCCTGTGGTTCCCAAAGTAACGCTCTCTCCTGGCAACTTTGGCCCTGGAGGCCAGGATGATTTGGGATTCTCTGTCCTTGTCCTGTTATACACTGCAGGTCTGGCTCAGGCTGTCTGCTCTCTCATCCTGTCTCCAGAGTACAGTTTGCATCCCTGGCTCAACACCAGAAGGAGTGCCTGGGACTTAAAAAATATCCTGAGCTGGGGCCCATCACATAGTAATGGAATTGGGATTTCTGGGGATGGGGCTGAGATATCAGGATTTTTTTAAGTGGCCCAATTGATTTTGATGAGAGTGGGGGTTGAAACCCACTGTTCTAGAGGCTTTTTCTATTCCCCACCACCTTCCAACCTGTTAAATCTAAGCCCCGTCTCTTCCTCAAACTCCACAATTGTGTATCCAACTTCGTGCTTATTATCCCTGCTAAGATAGCTAACCTGTTCCTCACTATAGCAGGTCCAAATCAAGCCTCAGTTTCCCTCCCCTGTTCTCCTCTGTGCTTCCCCATTTGATGGGTGGCACCAATCTTATTCCAGTCACCAGGGCTCAAACCTGGGCTTACCCTGGATGCTTCTTTTCTCCTGTCCTATGCAACTTGTCACTAACGCTGACACTTGTTTTCATCCAACCTTTTAGTTACTTTTAAGCACTTCTAGAATTAGATCCTTTTTTTCCATCCTTCCTGACTCCACTTACCATCCTGACTCACCTAGATTATTGTAACAACCTACAAGCTTACCTGTTCTTTGCAGCCTGCCCCTCCTGCCCCCTCCCAATCTCTACAGAGCTGTCACTGGACTGGTTCTGAAACCCAGCTGTAATCCAGCTGTCCTCTGCTGAAAACCTCCAGGACTCTCCAGGCCATCAAGCAGCTGGCCATCAGGCCCAGCCTGGCAGCCCAGCTCCCATAGTTCCCTGCCTCCTGCCCATTCCTGCCTCCAGTTCCCATAAGCTTCCAGCCCTCTTACCTGTCCTGTCCAGCCCAGGACAGGACTGCTTCCTACTCAGACTTCAGTCTCCTTTCCCCACAAAGGGACAAACCTTTTCTGAAACTTTTCTTGCCCCCTCCCACTGCCCTATGCCTACTATATGCTACAGTTTGGTTCAGGCACTGTCATCTTCCCAGGACAGAGCTGATGTCTTTTATCTTTGAACCCAGGATGGAGAGTACCTGACCCAGAGTGTGCACTCAGGAAGTGCTTATCAAATGAATGAATGATGGAATGGTGACCAGAGGGAGGAGGGGTAGGGTGTGGCCAGCAATGTAAGAGGAGGCTGCTGAGCCAGCGTGAGGTTGTCCAAGGGCATTTACCTTTGACACATTAGACTGTTCATTTGCATTCTACTGTATAGCAGTGATGTAGTAAGAGCACAAACAGTTCTTTGGCTTCCTCATCTATAACATGGAGATACTATTCATTAGCAAAAGTGCCACAAGGATCAGAAATAGTAATAGATATGAATATGCTAGAAAACTATAAATGCCTGTCCAGACATATCCAGTATCTCCAGCTCCACTGGGTGACTCAAAGAACCCCCACTGTAGACAGGGGCACATAGCAGTCAAGGTGGTCCTCTCACAATGGGTTCTGTGGCAGCCCTCTGTGTCTAGCAGGATCCCCAGAGAGGGACAAGGCTGCCCTTGCAGTGTGGGCCTTTGCACAGTGAGAATCTCTATGAATAGGGAGGAGAGTATGGGGTTAAGTTTAGCTCCTTAACTGACATAAAGGACCACTGGGAATTGGGCCCTGACTTGGTGCCCTCTGTGTGAACACAATAAGGAGCACCACTCTTGTGGCCTGAGGCTAACAGTTCTTGGGGCCTTAAAAATAGCACCAGGAGGATATTTTTAGTGCACCATCCTGAGGTGTGGCTGGATCCTGTGGACTCCTGTGACGCATGAAAACAGTTTTCATTCTGTTTGCACGTGATTCAGACAGCTGGTTTTGGGCTTCAGGGGTATAAAAATAAAAACAAGGTGTGTTGGGTGCTGTGTTCCAGCCATAGGGCACCCTACCCCCACAACATCTGGATAATTGTTCCTGTGAAGGTTACCCTTGGCCTGCACACATCACAGTTCTACCCAGAGGGAGATGGACAGAACAATGAACAGAATAAAGTCATTCTACAGGCCAGAAACAGACTATGAGAAGGTGCTTAACTCTCCCAGAGTTTCACTCAATTTATGACAGGGCCATATTCAGGTTGCCAACTGTAAGACTGCTTTAAAGTCTACAAGGCATATCTTATATACAATTTTTCATTTGATTCTCATATGAGGCATAATAATATTTCATTATTATTTTAATTTTACAGGTAAAGATACCACAACTCAGAAAAGCAAAGTGGCCTGCCGACCGTCTCACAGCTTGTAAGCCCTCAGGCCACACCAGAGCTCTAGGACTCCAAATTCCTTGAGCCCCTGATCAGGGTCAGTCCCTACAGTGGGTTGAGATGGGCAACCAGTGGCTATAGACAGACATTGCAATACCTGGCTGATTGGGAGGGGACACTCATGTCCATCTGTCTTTCCTCATGTGTTTCACCAATGGGGGACAAAGGAGCAAATGCAAAGACCCAGAGCTCAGTGTACATGGACAAGGTAGGCAGGACAGACTGTGGGCTCCACAGCTGGCTGGTTCAGAGAAGTGGTGAGCACTGTGACTGGAACCCTCAGTGGTGGCAGCTTGCCATATGGCCAGTCAAGGCTTGACTGACAGGGTCTATTCAGGTTTGACACCGTGTGAGGACCAGGCAATAAAAGCCACTGCTGAACAGGGTTGTGTTCTGCTTTGTGGGACCAGCCAGGCAGTTGGGCTCAGAGAACATACAGTCTGTAGCTCCACCTCACACACACACTCATCACAGGACAAAAGTATGGAAGATCAATGCGGCTAATGATAATCTTACCATGCTGAGCTGGTTAGTATTTGGTGATCATCATTTATTCCAGGCATTTATTACAAGTGCAAGTCTATGCACTTGTAAGACTGAACACAGTTCCCAATGTAAATGGGAAAGCACCACACAGGATAAGCCAATTTTTAGTTTACTTTAGTCAATTATATATCAGTAAACACAAATCTGTATCATTTTAGCTGCTACATCCAAATTCCATTGTGTGAAGACACTTTATATCATTTATGTTCTGATTGTGTGTCATAGCTCAGTCATTTTTTAAATCCTCAAACCTTGGATCTCAACCAAACACTAAAAGACACTTTAAACTACTTGCCAGAAACTAACCTTCATTTTGCTCCTACTATTTTATTTCTATTTAACAACAGAAAAAGGGAGACAATAGAGACACAAAAGTAGAGCTTAGCCTACAATTTCTTGGGCACCTTCCTCCACTCCTCTATCTTTTTAAACTCTGTAGTGTCTTTGTAATTCTTATAATAACTAAATTGGCCAGATGACACGCTAGTCATATCTGACAGCCTTATGTCACCTGGATGTCCTTCATCTGAGCCATCCTACTTGCAGAGGGAGAGAGAAGAGCTACATTCCTCCACAAATCCATGTCACTGCATAGTGTGAGCTGAAGTCCCAGGTCCACACTGGTGATTGCAGTGTTGCCCTGGGCAACTTCTTAGCCTTTGAGCTTCATTTCTCTTACAAAGCCATTTTTAAAACTTTTATTTATTTGGCAGTACTGGGGTTTGAACTCAGGGCCTCATACTTTGTAGGCAGGTGCTCTATCACTTGAGCCATGAACCCAGCCCACCAGGTCATTTTTTGAGTCAAATGAAAACATGTTTTAATTGCAAAAGACCAAAACATGAAGCTGTCATTTTGTTAAATATTGTGATTATCCAGCGATTCCAAATCTTTCAAATGTAAAAACATTTCCCTGAATGCTAACAAATATCTATTAAGCCCCTAGCACATGGCCATCCTTGAACAGGGTACTAGGCATGCAGCACCAACCAGACAGATTCCAGTTCATCTTTCCTGGTGGTGGTGTTCTTGCACATGAGTCACCATGGTGCCCTTTGCGGCCAAGGAAGTACATGACAATGCCTGGGATAAAAACACATTTAAATGTGTGTTTTGTTAGCCACATTGGCAGCTGTGTTGCATTTGAAAAACAAGGTATAGTTGCAAGACTTAGAACTCATTTAGTCTCCAGACAACACTTGATTCATAAATGCATTTGTGGACCCCTGGAGATAATTCTGGGTCCTTCTCTCCTCTGCTCTGCATGCTAGGCCAGGATTTTATGGCCTCAGGCCTTAGGCTCTGAAGGGTTATAATACCTTTCTAGACACTTTATGATCATGCATGGAATTTGACACTCTTTCCAATTCTTAGGCCCTGAATCTAAGCCATATTTCCACCCCCTAGTCTTTGGAATTCAGCAAATTTATCAGCTCTGTAGGGGAAAAGATGGTGGAGTTGTCACAGAGAAACTTTGGGCTGCTGATTAAGAGGTAATAAAGACAGGGCTCCTAGGGCCCAGGGAGAGTCAGTAGGAAGTGTTGACAATCAGGCTTTGAGGACTAAGTCCTGTTGCAACCCAAATAGCTTCTCTTTCTGATTATGTCCCTGGTACTAGTTATGGATTTTAAGAAGGTTTTCTGGACATGATGGTCCTCTGACATCCCTTACAGGCAACTAAAAAGAGAAGGAATAATTCTTCTTTTTTTTTTTTTTTTTTTTTGGTAGCACCGGGGTTTGAACCCACGGCCTCATACTTGTGAGGCAGGCATTCTTACCACTTGAGGTACTTTGCCAGCAAAGAATAATTCTTAAAGAAAAGAAAACACACTGTATGACTCAGTGCCACGGACTGCAAGAAGGTGGAAAGGGAGATTTGGAGTTTAGGTTTTTCTATGTGGGAAAGCTGAAACTCTGTGCAGACAGAAGTGACTGACCCAAGTTCATGAAGAACTCTGATCTCATGACTTCCTGCTTAGGATTTTTCTTACATTGTCACCTGGTTTATCAAGACTGCCCCTGACACCAAGGACTAGGATTCACCCCACTACAGCTATTCTATTCATGAATGAGTTCTTTCCTGCTATATGCCGATGAGAACTATGCCAGCCACTGGAGATACAGAACTCAATGGGAGAGAATCCAGGTCTCAAAGTTCTCACATTCCAGTAAAAAAGTAGACAATTAAGGAGGCAATTTTGGAATACTATGGCAATGACTTGGCAGAGGTGTACCAGGAGGCTCTGGAACCACTGCTGGGAAGAGAGGTGGTAGTCATGAGAGGTGAGGGCTCTGGGAAGTTCCCTGCTCTGGTGCTGTCCAGAGAATGCAAGCTTGACTAGGATCTGGGAAAGGCAGGGTGATCCAGGAGGAAGTGTATCATGTTGAATGACCTGGAAGCAAGATCAAGCATGGGATATGAGTAGTTGGGGCATCAGTGCAAGGGAACCAGCACATTGAGGAAGAAGGACGTGGCTGGAGGTCAATAGAGGTCAAGCTGGGAGGATTTGGTGAACCAGCATCAAGAGGCTGGGATTGAATCCTAAAGTCTTGAAACTGGAGTTCTAGACCCTAGGCCCAAACTCGTGGGCTTCCACATTTCAGGTTCAGCCACTCACTCCTATATAACAAATAAAGAGACATGGTGAAGGGCAGAGAACGAAGGCTGATTACACAGCCTGAGGCACACCGTGGGAAGAGGCACAGTAAGCGCTTCAGCCCATCTTCAGTGGTCTTCAGGGTATGGAATGAGCTTTAGCTTTAAATACACAAAGAATTAGAGCAGGGGACAAAGATGTGCATAAACACTCCCAGTCACAGATGTGTTCCAGTGGTCAGAGCCGGTCAGGGTGCAGCGGGCAGATGATCTAGCAGCTCAGTGTTTCAGGATTGGCCAGGTGGGGACATTAAGATAATGGGGTTGACCATTATCTTCATCCTTTTACTTCCAGGGTTCTAGAGAAGTTACTATTGCTGTGAGGGGAGCCATCTGGTTCTCATGAGATAATCTTTCTCTCTTCCAGGGTGCAGCCTCATCATCATAGGTAATTGTCCTCCTTTTTGAGGGTCCTGTAAGGCCCCAATGTCCTTATGTAGCAGGGAGGAGGATCAGAATAAAACAGACTAGGCCTGAGTTCTGAGAAAGTAGCAGGGAGGTAGGGATGGCATAGCAGAGAAATAAAACCTGAGAAATCTGAACACGAGGAAGGTCACGTAGCACCAGGGAGGGGAAAGTCCCGTAGCACTAGGATAAATTAGCCAATAAAATTAAATATAACCACATATGGATTAGACCTTACTTTTTGCTTCTGTAACCTGCTTGCAAGGGTATATAAGGTGAGAACCCTTTGTTCTCGGGGCTCAGCCTTTGGACATGAGTCCTCTGAGTCTGTGCTGGCACAATAAAATGTTGCTTCCTGCTAATTGCCTCAAGAGTCCCGTATCTCAGCTAGCAACCTCCCACAACATTTCGGAGTAGTTTTAGTCCTGTCATAAAGTGTTATTGGTCAGTCCTGTCCTTTTTCATTCCAAGGTGGCTGCAGAGAGAATGGCTCAGAGCAAAGGCAGATAAGAGTGGAGGAGAGATGCCCTATTCTTCTCCTGTCTTTGGTTAATTGGTGCGCCCAAGTA
Organism: Castor canadensis; assembly: GCF_047511655.1. Classification (NCBI taxonomy): domain Eukaryota; kingdom Metazoa; phylum Chordata; class Mammalia; order Rodentia; family Castoridae; genus Castor; species Castor canadensis. Next base: position 75,876,741 of record NC_133390.1, on the reverse strand, counting down.
AGGAGTCGGGGCTTTTCAGGAAAAGCAGTTAAGTTCCTCTCATACTTTGAGGAAGGCAAACACGGGCAATGGAGCCTGGTTCAATTTGTGGTTTAAAAGGTGACTCTGGATGCTGTAAGGAGAGGAAAATGGAGTGGAGCCAGAGCGGGATCAGGTTGGCTGCTTAGGAATCTGTCCAGGGTCCAGGCAGGGATGGGTGAGAGAAGTGGAAGCAACCAAGAGATACTGAGAAGGATACAGAAGGCCTATGACTTATTGGAAGTCCCGTTCATGAGAGATACACCATAATTTCTTGCCCATGAAAATTTAAGTCCTTCAGTTAGTAAGACAGGTTTATTGGTTCACCTAGAAACCTAACACAGAAAAATGGGCCATCTCATTGCTAACACTCTGGCCACACTGAGGGCCTGGTTCCCTACCTTTCAGAGCCCTTGGGGCTTTGATTCCTTAATCTCCTTATCACAAGTTCCTCCCTAGAGCACTGGCCAGGAATTGTTTTATGGAAATAACTTGTAATGAGATTGCAATGGGCTCTTTTTTTTCTTTTTTGAGACAGGGTTTTCTGTGTATCCCAGGTTGGTCTTAAACTCATAATCCTCCTACCTCAGCCTCCAAGCATTGGGATTACAGATGTGCACCACCATGCCTGGCAAGACTGCAATGGATTGGGAGAAACTCATATAAACGTTTCCTCAGGAATACACCCCCCCCACACACACACACCACACCCTCCACCCTCCCATATATACCATACACCCATCCACACACATCCACACACACCCACTCACCCCCACACCCCCACACCACACCCACCCCCCACACACTCTTACCCCCTTCCCTCAGTACAACCCTAGAGAATGGGTTTCTAGCAGAGATCTACCCCCCATTGCAAGACACTTCTGTGGTGGTCTGAGGGACAAAGCTGAGGCTAGATGCACTCACCCCTGCATCAGATGTGCAGTCCTGGAGAAGGAGCCTGCAGTTCTAGTTGAGCTAGAAGAATCAAACAACCTAGCAGCTATCTACCTGTAAATCAGAGCAGGAGGTCTTTGAGACAGGAGAACAAATTGTAAACAATTGATAACATCTCAGAGTCAGCCTAGGATCCCTAAGGGTACCTACCTGTTGGGATATTTAAGAAAGAAAGAGCTGTTCTCAGAAACAGGAAACCCCTGTGCAGCCAGGGCCTGAATAAGGCCATAACCTACCAGCAGACACCAATCTGTGGTCAGAGACCAACCTGCTGACCTCTATATCTTGCTACCTGGCACACAGTAGCACTAAATGTGGACGAATACGTAATGAATAAGTCAAAATAGAGTCAATGCACCATTTCCTGAATCAGGACTCTGAAAGCTGGGGGAGGGGCCGGGAGGGGTGGGCATGGGATGTGGTCTTCTGACGGGGTGTGAACCAGGTATGCTGCACAGAGTCCTCTGTGGATGAGTGAGCCAGAGGCAGCAGAGTTTGCCTGTGTGTGCTGATGTGTGCATGCAAGCACACAAGTGCAGGGTTGAAACTGATTTTTCAACATATAAAAACAGAATTCTGCATCTATTTGACACTTGATTTATACTTCCTCTATTTTTTTTTCTGGTGGTATTTGGGGACTTGAACTCAGGGCCTTGTGCGTATAGTCAGGTGCTCTACCACTTGTCTCACACCCTCAGACTTTTGTGTCTTAGTTATTTCTTAGATAGGGTCTCACACTTTCTGCCTGGACCAACCTTAGACTGTGATCCTCCTACCTATGCCTCCCAAGTAGCTTCAATTGCAGGCATTTTGCCACCTTGTCTGGCCTAAACTTCCTTTCTTGAGGTCTTCTTGGAAAGATGCCGTCATGGTGAAGGTTGACAATACCCTTTCTCAACAACAAAAATGATCCAAGTTCTGAGAGCACATGTTCATCCCTAGCACAAGTGTGGAAAATGTCAAAAATTGGTTGAAATGGGGGCCTCAAGACTGGAATCTCAGTCTTGGCTTTATTGCAGAGAGCAATTATTTCACTTTCTGGTTTCTCAGAAGTGAAATGATGTCCTTCAGATAACAAGATGTTACTGTGGCAGGAGAATAGTGTGGACACAGAAGGTACTCAGAAAATAAGTAGGACAGAGTTTGGGGAAGGAAGGAGTCCACGCAGTATTTTAATTCTTTTAAGGCACATTACCTTGGTCGGGAGACCCAGGGGTAAAAACTTTGAGGATGCTTCATTCATTCATTTATTCTTTTTAAAAACTTCACCTAATGGATTTTAGGCTTAGTGTTTACCATGTGTCAGGCACTGAACTGGGAGCTGTTTGCATGGTTGTGAGCAAAACATGAGTAGTCTTTGTTCTCATGAAACTCACAGTCTGATAGAGATGAGAGACTGCAGACACAGTGACAGCAGAACTAAGAAGAAAAAGAACAGACAGCAGTGCCTTTGTGCAGATGCAGCCCTATTGGCACGAGAGCTGTCAAGTAGAAAGTGCCTTTGTGAAAAGTAGAAAAAGGTATCCCTTCCTATGGAGGGGGAGATCCAGTCCCATGCCATGGAGTGAGGCTTGGTGATGGGAGTGTTGGCTGGATTTCAGTCCCGTCTTGCCCCTTTCCCCAGATGCCCTGATGAAGGGCACATGCTGTGTAGCTGTGTGCCTGAGCTCTTCTAGTCCAGAAGAGAGAGGCTTTGGCTCCAGAGGCATTCAACAGTATCTCTATTGGCCCCTTGCTCACAAGCAATTCTGAAGAGTTCTTGGAATATTTTACATCCTGCTCCAGCCAGAACCCACATGTGTGAATGAAAAGTTAGGCAAGGTGACCTCTGGGGTCCTTTTTGCTCCCACAGTCTTCCCTGCTGAGACCATGTGCTCAGGGAGGGTAAGTAATGCCCTGGCACCCCCATAAGATCTGACCCAGTGAGAGCTCAAAGAGCCTCTGTTGACTCAGATGGAAAAACCCAGGACCATCTATCCCCATGCACGGTTAGTGTTAGAAAGGGCAAAAGTCTTTGAAGGAGAGTGAAAGGGCTGGTTAATGTCATTTTTTAAAGCCCAAATTGTAAGAACCCACAGCATTCACTTCCAGACAGCACTGCAGAGATCCACAGCACACTGGCTGGTTATTCCAGACTCATAGGCATAGCAGAAAGGCTGAATGGGAATGAATGTCATGACCACTTACAACACTTGTTATTTTATGGTGCACACTAGCCTTATCAACATCTACAAGAGCTCAGGCCACTTTAGAATGCAGGTGTCTCCAGCCTCCACCTCCAGCTCTTAACTCACATGCTCTCTTCTTAGGGCAAACAGCAAATGCGAGAGACTGCTAAATGTATTCTTGGGCTTGTTTCCCAGGGTGCTTTTCTGTCACAACAGGGATCCTTACCTCAAGCTTCCTGAAAAGAATTGTACTGGGTCCCTCCTAGATTATAGAGAACCAGAGACCCTCCTATGAGCCTCCCTGAGGCCTCTAAACCCAGCCACTCAAGAATAGCAGAAGGCTCATCTTTAATTGGTGCCAATTTTTGTGACAAACTAAACCTGAAGATTCAGCTCAATTGCAATCAACAAAGCAAGCCAATCAGAAAATCACTTGCTTCCTTTGGAGCGATGGGGATCATCAGCAACTGCCTCCCTTAGCCCCAGGGGCTTTGCTGTCTGTCCTCAGCATGGACAAAGGGCTCATGCATCCAGGAGGGTGCTTTCCCAGGCCCCACCATTTTTCAAGGTGCTTTGGGAAGGCAACACCTTTTCAAGATGTCACCAGACACTGGGCTGGACTCAGGAGATCTACATTTTAGAATTGTTTCTGCTTATTTCCTTCTGGGTGGTTTTGGTCAAGACACGTCTCCTCCCTGGGCTGCAACATTCTCATCTTCAAAAGAGATGGGAATGGGGTGGAAGCCTGCTGTGCCTACTTCACAGGGTGATTACGAAGCACAAATCAGATAATGGATGTGAGAGCTGTTGTTGTCCATCACAGGACATTGAGTGGATGCTCAGCTCTCAGTGATGGTAAGGATGCCAACGATGTCGGTGGAGGTCGGGTCACTTTTTATGTGCAACTCCTATAAATATCACACTAAGAGCCAAATTCCTGATTGTAATGGCCTGTCTTTGTGTCATTCATCCCTGGGTTCTCACTTTGGTCCCTGGGTTCTCACTTTAGCTTGCTGATAGGGAGTGTGGACAGAACATCATAGAACATCCTCTTCTGCCAAGTCCAGAAGGCCTCCCACATGTCTTCCCTCGAGCCTCAGGGAACTGGAGCAGCAATACCCACCTTAGGCCAAGCTCTCTGTGGTTACACATGGAGAAGAGGGAGGTTAATGATCTTCAATGTCTTAGCCAGGGATCAGGCTCTAAACCTAGTGAACTCTCTCCTTCAAGCCAGAAAGAAAAGACTGAAAGAAAAGACCCAAGGTATAAGGTCACACCTCTACCTTAGGTGAGATTATGATTTAATGCATGGGAGTACATGTGTGCAAATGTGTGTGCACACATGACGATAAACTTCAGAGCATTATAATTCTGGTCCTGAGAGTTCATACCACTGCTCCACTCCCAGCATATCCAACGGTTAAAATTTTGCTCTAGGATAGATATGGACATTATTTTGAGAAAAGAACACTTGGCAATGATAAAAAGTGAGTTGTCATTGGCTACTGAGAGTTACTCTGGGCAAACAGGAATCATAATCCCAAATCATCACCATCCCAAACTTCTGAGCACACAAATGAGTCAGCATTCTTGTCTGAACTAACTTGCAGGCTGATCCTAGGGTCAAGGACTGCTGTGACTGTGGAGGAGGGAGTAGGAGGAGGAGGGGAGGAAAAATGAGGGGAGGATGAAGGAGGGGAGGAAGGTTCCCCAGCCCATCCTAGACTCTCACAGCCAAAGGGATCACTGGGTTCCATGGGGCCTCCAATGGTTTACCACCAAACACTTCCAGTAGATATCCTTTCTCCTGGCCCTACACTTAGAATGACTTTTTATACTAAAGAAACTAAATACATTAAGCTAAAAGGAATTTATTTCCCCATTATTTATTAAGGAAAGTTGTGACTACCCGTAGGGGTTTCTAATCAGATCAGGGGCCCTGATCCATATGTGGCATCAATAGCATGCTACTGGAAGGCAGTGAGATTTGACTGTTTGGTTAAGTTGGCCCTTTGTTGAGAACTGTCAATTCTCATCCAGCCTTCTGAAATCAGACACCGTCACTCTCTGTGAAGACTTCAGGTAGACTAGGAGCCTACAAATTAGACCTTCTGGATTAGCCAGCTCCCATTTTACAGACAGGGACAGTGAAGTCTGTAGGAAAAAGGGATGCCCAAGGCCACACCGGGGGTGGTGGCAGGTCTGGGATTTGCCCTGAATCCATTCCTCAGCACTTGGCCAGTTCTTAAGCTGGAGGACAAAAAGGCATAGAAGCTTTCAGAAAAGCTTCCAATTTCTGGACCTGCTGATGTTTCTACAGATCAGACCCAAGTAGAAATGGGTAGTGACAGCTGATTCATCCCACCTGTCATGGAATCCAAGTTCTGTCAAGTCTTATAAAACCTAGCTCACAACTGATGGAGATGCTGTCTTCCAGGTGACTCATCTTGGCAGCAGAATAAGCCTCAGCCACGGTCACAGTGACATCCTAAAGCCTGCCTGCCCTGTCTCTGTCCATCTGGTGTTCAGCCCAGGCCTTCTATGGAATCAAACAGACAGTTATCACTCAGGGCTCTCTTGGCTCTGGCTGGCTCACTGGGGCTCATGGGGAGGAGAGGCTGCAGGTCACAAGGGCAGATTTGTCAGATAAGAATAGCCATGCATTTGCAAGCCAATCTGGAGCCTTTTTTGCTGTTAAAACTATGACACAACAATGTGATTTTTTTTCCCCTTTTTCTCCCTGGGTGCTGGGCAGGTGACAGAAATGTTTAAGTGTGTTCCCTGGCCAAGCAGGGACCTGACTGTCCAGTCTTTAGGTCCTAACTACATGGCCATTGTCCTTACTGTAGAGGTTTGAGGGACTTTGCAAATGATGTAAATTTAAATTTGAGGCGCCTAAGTAAACCTTTCAGATAAATCCCCTCTTTGTTCATTGCATAATATGCAGTCAGCAGCCCTCACTTTTTCCCTTAGTTTAGTAGCACTACTAATTCAGACTTTGTGCTAAAAACTGAGGATGCATGAATGAGTGGTGAGTGAATGAATGAAGGATTGCCACCCTCTGACTTGGGTACACACCAATATCATCCCTTTTACTCTCCTGATGACACTTGCAATTATTTATTGAATGCTTTCTTCCCTTTAGGACATAAGCCCTAGAGTATGGGATTGTTTCTGTCTGATTTGTTCCTTTCAGCTCAGCTCCAGCTACAGACATGTTTGTTAAATGGGGAATGGTTGGATGGGTGAAAGAATGGGTTGATAAATAAATGAATGAGCAAATGAATGGGTAAGAGATATGGGTTTCACCAAATATTTTTCCTGTCCTTATTTATCTGTTTTTAATGTGTGGATTTGCATTCTCCTCTATTCATTTACCTATAGCTTGCTGTATTCCAGAAGGAATTTGAAGCATCATCATAAGAGGTGAAAGTTTTAAATTTTGGTCCCAAAGCAAACATTTCAGAATTTGTGCCCAAATCCTTAGCTCATCATAATTCAGGATTGGACAACTTTTCCTGGGCACCTGCCCCAGGCAAGGTGGCCCTTGGAGGGATCAGGAAGTATGATTGTTGTCTTTCAGTGTGGTGTGTAAAAGACACATGCCCAAGTACAACAGTACTTTTCCATGAGATTTTATTAGCATAGAGGAAATTAGATGCTTCTCAGAACAAAGATTTATTTTCTTGGGGTCCATGCAAACAACTACTTCAGTTGTCCATTTTGCTGTAAGGCAGTGGGGTAAACCTGAACATATTTCAGTAATTCTTTTGAATCTTTTTATTGTAAACCATAATAAGCACCAATATTGTGTCAGGCCACGGGCTGGGTGCTGTTGTGATGTTGAAGATAGGACAGTACAGCGTAGGCAAGTGAACAGATGCTCATAACACAATGTAAGGCAAGTAGCGATGAGGACTCTGTTTGAGTACTATGGGAGCAGGGATGAGGACTGTTTAGTCTGGACCAGCCTTCAAGAATGGTTCATGAAATACCAGTGAAACTTGTCCAAGAGAAGGTGGTACGGAGAGTGTTTCAGATGGACGGAATCCTTTAAACAGTGATGCAGAGACATCAGACGGCAGAACACGGTTGGCAAACCATTTTGGCTTTGGTGAGGAGTGCGTGAAAGGTGGAGGGCTGTGAAAAGTGGAAAGGTGACTCCAGAGATGTAGCATGTGCTAGATCCTGAGTTGAATTAAGGAGTTCAGGTTTTATTTCTGATGCAGTAGAGAAGCAGACATTGTGGGATTTTTAAGGTGGAAGTAACATGATCAAATGCTGTTCTAGGAAGATCTCTCAAGGCATAATGCAAGGACTGACTGGAGAAGGGAAAGACTGGTGGCAGAGAGACTAGTTAGGAAACTGTTATACTGCATCAAGAAGGTGCCAGACCTGGATTAAGGCAGTAATGGGGGAATGACGAGAATAAATGGATTCAACACTATTGCAGAAATATCTGTGAAAAACATAAAGCTACTCAAGAGGGAAGCCAGTGATGGCCTTCTGGTTTTCAATTTCAACTGCTCTTTCCTGGTACCTGCATTTCATCAACCTTTCAACCTTCGCTGCTGGAATCTGTTTCAGAGGGTTTAAGTACTCTCTCATAGAGGCAAGACAAAAACCACCCCGAAGGATGTCTTCAAACAAATTGAAGCCTTTTTCTTTTAAGTTCATTCGTCAATAGCAAAACCTTTTTACCTCAGGCTTTTAGTAGAAAAATTTTTTTCTCTGAATTTTATTAATCAGCAGGAGTAAGGTGATGATAATTTTGCAACTCAAATCTACTTGAAATTTCTCCTTGAAGGGCCAGGAATTCTGGTCACTGACCTAAAACTAGATGATGGCCATGCATCCTCCCTCGCCAAAGCACATCAGAGCTTTTGGGGCTGGAGCTCAGGGACCAGGGTTTGTTCAACCCTGGATGGTTCTGGAGTGCAGCCAAGCTAGAGGAGTACTAAGGGGAGAAAAGGTGCTCTGATGCCCTGACCATCTCAAACTACCTGCCTTCCTTCACCTCCCATGAGAGGTGCCCTAAGGCCAGGAAGTGTGTGACTCAGTTCCCTGGCTATAGGGAATATCCAAAAAAATGTAATTTTCCTAAAATTTACAAGATGGAAATGTCAAATTACGGTTACCCAGAAGCCAGATAAGAAGCAATGTGAAAGCCCGACCCAACGCCCCGCCAGTCCATGTCTCTGCCCCAGCCCCCATAGACACTGAAACAATCCATCTCAGGTAGATCCCAGCCCTGCCTCACAAGGAGGCAGTCCTAGGAAGGAGGAGTCCAGAGCCAACTGCAGCCATCACCACTGTGGCCTGTATACTCTTTCCCAGAGGAGCCCACAACTTCTCAGTATTTTCCACCCATGGGTCTCAGTGGCAGGGGAAGGGGAAGATCCCACAGCCTGGGGCAGAGCCTGAAAGAGCCCCAGGATCTGTGAGTCCTTGTTTACCCTAAACAATTGTGTTTACCTTACCCTCTCTTCCCTGATATATCAATGTTGATTTTAATATAAAACTAATGTGTATGAATCACCAAACAAATCATACCCCAAAAACATGTCCCATATTTACATCTGCAGCATCTAGCACCCATTGTACCCTGGCATATACACTGGAGATGAGGAGGAGGAAGATGGTGGTGATGATTATGGTGGTGGCAATGTGATGGTGAGTGTCCACACACATGTATAGTGGAAAGTGCATGGGATTTGGGGCCAGGAAGTCCAGGTTTGAACATTGGCTATGGCATTTACCAGTCCTGTGTCCTTGGGAGATATGTTTAACTTCTTGGAGATTACCTATAAAATGGAACAATAATCTCCAATTTAAGACCATCATTAGAATTCAAGATATTGCATATACCTGGTACCTGACAGGCAATAAATATTGTTACAGTATTCTCTAAAACCCACTAAAAATTTGTTTCAGGCCATAAGATGGAGATAGGCAGATGATATTCTCTCCTTCGTATCTGTGATTCTCTTGTCTGGGATCCTTCTTTGAACTCTAAGCCCCCATCCAGAGCACAGCACAGTCAGGGCCTGGCCCATCCAGAGCAGGCATTAGATGAATGCAATGTACAATTGCCTCTAGCTTGGTAGGTGCATAGTTTGGCTAGTTAAAGGTGGAGCTTAAGGTGAGGATCATGGGGCAGATTGCCCCCATTAGAGACCTCCCTGAGGGCTTTCCATACCTATTAGAACGAAATTTAAGTGTAAACTAAGGTGTGACTATATCCAAGAGACTAATGGTAGGTTCTTTGCAAATTGCACCTGATTCATGCTTTGTAACTTTATCTTTCAGGAGGAAGAGATGAGAGACAGAGAGGGAGAGAGTTGGGGGGGAGAGAGAAAGAGAGGGAGACAGTGAAGGAGGAGGAGGTAAATGAGGAGGAGGAATGGGGGGAAGGAAGGAACGAAGGAAGGAAGGAAGGAAAGAAAACTTTTGGTCTCTATGAGAGCAGCCATCAAGAGAGTTCACATACAGAGCAGGTGGCCATAGCAATGGGCATTGGGCTAACTGCTGGAGCAGTGAAGGAGTGGAAGGTAAGCAAGGAAAGAATCTGACACAACTACTGTTTTCAGGAGGTTCCCATTAACTTAGAGGAGGACAGGCACAAAAAACATCATTCTCATATGAAAGAGAAAGAGGTACTTTATTTATATTTGCCTTTTTATTTATACCTTGTATTGTGCCAGAAAGTATTGATACATAAAATATAATAAGGTAATGATTTAAAGGAAACAAAATTAAAAATAAGGACAAGGGCAGAAAATGGGGCCAGGAATGAGACTAAATTAGGAGAACTAGAAATAAAAACACATATGCTGTGGGTGAGTCACAAATTTGGCCCCATGATTTCCATTTCCAATAGCTAATGGGAAAGGGAAACCTGGGGAAAGACAAGTTCCTGGATCCATTAAAAAAAAACAAAAACTGACCAGTTGTTCAGGTAATCCTTCCTGAAGATCCTAGTTAAGAGCATTGTGTGATGGAAACAGCATGTCCTTCCTGCATCTCTCCAACAAAAATCCTCCCAGGGATTTTTGCACCCAAGTGCACCGAAGTGTAGGCTTTGACTTGCCCCGCCCCACCCTACACGCACCACCAGGGTGGAGTGCAGAGCAAACATGGCATCAGATTAGAGCACTGAGCATCTTGAAAGGGAAAAATGCTGGCCAATTTAGGAAAAGAGGTATGCTAAGGTGAACAAAGACCTAGAGGTGAGGTCTTCAGAGCAAGAGTAATGGATTATTCGGCTAGTGCCCTGAACTCTTCATATTCTTGGCAAGAACCCAACTTCTCCGAGGTAAAGTCTAGACCTTTTTCTCCAGGTGGCTGCAGGAAGACAGAGGCACAGTAGACCTGAGCCTAGAAGAGTGTTCCATCCATCTCCCAACAACATGGTGGCTAAGGAAGGGAGAAAGTTGGGGATGACATTATAGCAATGGTTCTTGCCTGGAGAAATTCTCCCTGTCCCTAGGCAAATTTGGTGATGCCCAAAGGCACTCCTGGTTGTCATAATTAGTGAGGAAGTTCTACTGGCATTTAGTAGGCAGAGGCCAAGAATGGAGCTAAACGTCCTGCAATGCACAGACAGCCTGGATTGCAAAGCATTATCGAATCCAAAATATTAGAAGTGCTGCGGTTGAGAAACCCTAAGTTAGGGGAATGACTCTGTGGTAAAGATAGGAACTTCCACCAGATGTCTTAGTCTGTACTGTGCTGGGGAGACCCAGGCTCCACCCAACGGGTAGCATTTAAGATGATGATAGTGATGACGATCACAATAATGAAGGTTGCTGATTCCATTTGTCCACATTATAGTTGACACTGGACTGTCACATCTTCTTACTCCCATGATCCCGAGGTAATTTGAACTGTCATTATGGATTCATTGTTCATGAATCTGTTTCAAGCTATATTGTTTTATTCTTATTCCTTATTCTCTTCTTCCTCCTTCTCCTTCTGAGCTGCTATTGTCTGATTGTCCCCTCGCTACCAACCTTTTACAGTGGGACAATTCCCTAAGCTATGATTCTGGAAACTGAAGAGGACAGCTACTAACTTGCTCAGTCTTTCTGAGGCCAGGATGTGGATGAATTGGCCTCGCTCCTCTTAAACTTTGAATCAGGAGTCAGGGAGCACAGAGAAGCAAGGGCAGTGGTGGTGATTGTGATGGTGGTGGCTATGTTGAAAGTGGAGGTGATGGTGATGGTGGTAGTGGTGGTGATAGTGGTGGCTGTGATGGTATGGAGCAGTGGTGATGACAGTGATGGTGGTTATGGTAGTGATAAGTGATGGTGGAGGAGGAGACGGTGGCAGCAGTGGTGTTGGAAACAGTGGTGATGGTGACAATAGTTGTGATGATGTGGTGGCAGTGGAAGTAGGGTGCTGGTGGTGATGGTGGTGGCAATGGTAACAGTGGCATCCAGCATCCTATGTGAGTGATCCTTCAGAGCTCCCTAGGGTTTGGCATGGCAAGACAGCAGCCTTCTCTCCAGGCTAGTTCTGTAGCTGTACCTGGCTGCCTGTGACCTCTTGTCTCTATTGGTTCTCCAGTATCCTGACTGGCCACTGTGGAACAATGTGATATTCTTTCACAGCATTCCTTTTTGGCTTCAATCAACTCAAATCAAGTTTTTGTTTTGTTGCTTACAGTGAGGAGCCCTAACTGATGCACTCTGTGTGTGACCTGGACTAGTCCAGGATTAGTCTACTTGGGGCCTTTTCTCTCCATAGAGCTCAGACATGAATCTAACAGGGCCAAGTCAGAATCCCAGCCACTGCTCAGATCTGCTTGCCTCCTCCAGCAATAAGGGTATCTACACTTCAAGTCAGGCCTGCCTGGCTTCTTCTTCCCTCAGAATGGGTCCTTTCCCCACGCTTCCTTCTTTTCCTGCTCCCCAGTTTGTCAGATAAACCAAATTTTGCGTAAACTCCACCTGTGGATACAACTTGAATTCTTTTCCCAGAATCCATGTTAACCTCTAGGGCTGGCGGAATGGCTCAAGTGGTAGAGTGCTTGCCTCGCAAGCATGAGGCCCTGAGTTCAAACCCCAGTACTGAAAAAAAAAATTAATGGACATGTTAACCTCCACCACATCTATCATTTCTAAAATTCTCCACCTTACGCTAGGACCCACTCCATGAATGAATTTGCTGAGGCAGTCTGTACAGTGCCCAGGCAATCCACGCCCAAACCACTGCTCTGAAGGACTAACAGCTAGGGGGCAGAAAGGAGACTATAGAAGGAATTTGCCAGGACCCCTCCTTAGCTTCCTGGAGTGAGGACCAGGTAGGAAAGAGTCTGCCAGCACAGAGAAGCAGCAAGGCTCCCTCACTGGAGCCTTTTAGCCACTTATCAGTACGCTCAATGAGACTGGAGGCCCCATAGTCCCCTACAGCAGGTGGTGTCATGTTTCTTGTGGGCACTGAGGCCTGGCACACAGCTGCAAGCTGTGGAAGGCAGTGTAACACGAAATCTCTCCCTTGTGACACCCAGGCAGGGAACACAGAACAGGAAAGACAAGCTCTCATGGCTGCTAGGAGGGGCCCAAGGACACCCTCCCTGGGCTATTTGCCTGGTCTAGAGGGAGGTGGATCCCTTCCCTGCTGTCAGGCAGCTAGCCATCGACACTAAGCCAGGCAAACCCAGCAGGCTTTTGTTTACTCCCTAGGTGGTATCTTCAGCGTGCTGGACTGTGGAACCAGCAGAGCCTTCAGAATTCACCCCAAGAGAGATGGACATGGAGGTCCTGGCTGAAGAGTCAGGGAGTCCATGGTCCTCTTGGTGATTGCTCTCAAAGTGCCCTGTCTGACAGTCCACAATGCAGCCTGTGGCACAGCTTCTTACCTTCCAGTTTCACTGAAACTACTGTTTTTCCACTTCCTTTGCTCATGGTTCACCCACATTATGTTGAGATGATGATAAATGGCTTCTCTTCCCTCCCTAGGACACCTAAGAAGGCTGATACAACAGTGGTGGGTAGTTTTAGTGTCTTTGGAGTGCAGGGTTTTAAATATTTATACGGTCAAATTTATTGATCTCTTCCTGTATTGTTAACTGCATTGCCGTCATGCTAACCTAGGCAAGGTATCCTCATGATCTTGTGGTCATTTTTATATTTCCAACTATCTGCAATTAATATTGGTCCACAGCGTGAGGTAGAGGATGAACAGCCATTTGCCCCAGGCCTGCTGGTTGAACTTATCCTTCCTTCATTGATTTGAAAAGTCACCTTGAGAAAGGAACATTCTTATGTGTCCACAGACTTTATTATTTTTCCCTACTGATCTATTTCTTTGCTTTGACATCATTTGGTTCAGGAAGATTTGTGAAGTAAAAGCAAATATAACTGATTTGATTAGTTGGGCACTTCTGCAAGATTTAAAAAAAAAAAAAAACCCACTTGCTGTTGAGAATGTGACCGGGGCTGTTGGGGGCAGGAATGGTTTTCCAGGGTAGAAAGACAGCTATTGGGCACTGCCAAGCAGTTCTTGCCTGTCCAGCCACAGTGAGCTGACAAGCTGGAAGAGCAAGGACAAAAACATCAGGTGGAATTGAGGAGGCTGGAAAGACACTTAGAACTCACCTTCTGGTCCAACCTCACTGCTCCCCAGCTGTGGGACCTGAGACCCAGAGAGGTTACACAAGGTCCCATCAGACAGATCTTGGACAGAAATTCACAGGGCTCGATCTATAGCTGTTTATCTTGGAGACCTTTTGTAGCAATTCCTGCCACTCCAATTCTTACCCTTTTCTCTCACCTGACTGATGACCTTCATATTAACCACTTCTCTACCAGTCTCTACCTCTTCTATCTAATTGGCAGAATATATCTGGGTTGGGTTCATGCCACAACTTTGTTGGAAAGCCTGTGTTAGTGGTTCCCCACTGAAGTCAAACACATTCTGATGTGTGAGGTTTTCATACACTGGCACCCATCTAAGTTATCTCTTGTTTTCTTTTCATCTAACTCATAAGCTCTAACCAAATCGGCAGATAATTGTCATATCCTGTGTATTTCACAGCCCTAATTGCCCTTTCTATTCCTAGATCTTCACCAAACCACACCCACTTTTCAAAACCTAGTTCAAAAGTTAGCAAAGGGTTCCAGATTCCAGAAAGCTTAAGTCAGTTGTTGAAATTCCTTTTCTTCCACGATGCCTGTGTTAGTCAGATTTCTATCACTATCACAAAGTAACCTAAGATAATTAACTTATAAAGAAAAAAGGTTGCTGGATATTGGTCACTCACACCTGTAATCCTAGCTACCCAGGATGCAGAGATCAGGAGGATTGCAGTTCGAAGCCAGTCCCAGGTAAATAATTTGTGAGACCCTATTGAAAATATCAAACACAAAACAGGGCTGGCGGAGTGGTTCAAGTGGTAAGGCACCTGCCTAGCAAGCATAAGGCTCTTAGTTCAAACTTCAGTACCACCAAAAAAAGAGAGATTGCAAGTAAAATTTTATTTCATCTTACAGTTTTGGATGTCTAGTCAGATTCATAGTGCCCATCACTTTGGGCCTGTGGCAGGGTAACACATCAAGGCAGGAACATGTAGAGCAAAATGGCTCACTTCATGAGCCAGGGAGCAAAGAGGAGGACGAATAGGCCAGGTATCCTCTTTCAGGACATCACTTCTGATCCAGAGAACTCCCATAAAGTCCCACCTCCCAATAGCCCCACTCTTGGGATCAAGCCCTGAACACATGGGCCTTTGGGGACATTCAGCAGTCAAACTATAATATGCCTCTTCTTTTTCTAGATACCAAGTTTGCTTGGAAACACTGTTTTCCAAGTGTGTAATATTCTTTGCCTTGTTTTGTTTTTTTCCTAAATTGTGCACTCTTGGGGCAGAGATGGTACCTTTCACATCTGTATCTTCATAGTACCTCAAATAGCAGGTTCTAAATAATACGCAGTAGAATATGTAATGCTAAATAACATAGGACAAGTGAATAAATGAAGGATTTCCCAACCCTCCCACTCCTGGATCCTTCTACTACTTCCCGTTAATCAGGAGGGGCTACATTCCCAGATTACTGACAGGCTTAATAAGCTCAATAGAACAATGTAGATGATTTTTGGAGAATTATGAAAAGGAGCTGACCTTAAGAAGTGGCAAATGCAGTCCTATTTTCAAAAAGAGGGAGAAGATATATTCTGAAAATGATATGGAAATCTGAAGTCCATTTTGGACTAAATTATAGGCAGTGTTGTTGAAGGAATGCATTGTGGGCGTTTAGCACAAATTTATGAAGAATATGTGATAATGCTAACATTTATTGAACACTTGCAATGCTGCCATCTCATTTAATCCTTATAACAACTCTAGTAAGAAGAGTTTTATAAATAGGAGAACTAAAACTCAGAATGGCTGTGACCCCAAACTGCACCACTAACCAGCAAGACTTGAATCTAGGGCCTGCTTCTTCCATTTTTACTTGCTGCCTTTCACAGGGGCCTGACACCGGGTTTGCAGATGCTGTGTGTTTAATTTTACTCCTCCTGATTCCATGTCAGTAATTTAATATGCCATGGACTGCATTAATAGAATTGCTTTGCCTGGAGGAAGGAAGGGACTGGTCCTGTCCTGGTTGGAGCTGAGCGGCCCATGCCTGGAATGCTGGGCTCAGAGGAGTCCAGCAAGTAACATTGGCTTCTGATTGCACTGTTTTCTGCCACCTCTTGGGCGGACCATCTGGGTGTCCTGTCTCTGTAAAATGTGCATAGTAGCAGCTGCTTCATACTGCTGAGAGACATGACAAAACTGGGTCATATAGAGACAACAGTGAGCAATGGGTCTGCACTTAGAAACTGTGGCAGATGCTGGTCCCCTCACCTTCAGGCTCCAGACAGAAAGGGACTTGGTCAAGTGGAGTTCATTAAAACAAGTGTTGCTAGAGGACCTAGAGCTGGTCTCTAGAAGCTTTGGGGATGATCAGCTCAGAAAGTCTCTGGAGTTCAAAGCCTCGAAACTCCGAAACAAATCCTCTAAGGCCCTATGTCCAACAAACAGCTCCTTCTGAAACTGCGTGGGACCCAAAGGCTCCCTGGATTGCATTTTTTCCATGGGTACAGCTTGTTCTGGGTGATGCTAGACAAAATTACAAAAGTCTGGAAGCAAATCATTTGTGATTATAGATTGCATAATTTTTTTTTTTTAAAAGGACATTCAGCCTGCAAGTCTCCCTCCCAATGTTTAACAAACATGTCTTACCGAGTATTGATGCATTTGGGGATTTTCCCCTGAAACAAAGAAGTCTGGCCAGCCATTTGGTGGTTGTCCTGGCAGGACTGAGAGGCCCAGCACCCATTTTCCACATGGACCTGGTGCTCTGTTCACAGCCATCAAGAGCTCCCCTCCTGCAGATTCCCTCACAAACCAATCTATAGACACCAAGAATCGGGGAAGAAAATGTACAATCACCCCAAGCTCACCCTCCATCCTGAAGAACCTACCCGAGCATGTGACACTTTGCAGTCCCAGTGGCATATTCCAAACAACATGAGAGTCGTGTGTGTGCACCTTCTCTTGATGCTCCTCCTTGGTGATCCTCTGAACATAGAACGTGGTGCTTTCCATCCCCTAGAAACACAGACACTGCCTATCTGGCAAGGAGAAGCTTTCAACCCAAGCAGTGCATTCAGGCAGCCCAGGCGGCCACCCCATTTAGCAGACACGGATCTCTGTAATGCTGCAGGAGGCCTCCCAGCATGTCCCCTCTCTCTGTCCACTTCTTCCCCACCCACTTCTCTCTCTCTGTTCAACTGTTCTGGGTGCTTTGCAAATTACACAGTTTCTTGTACTGCATGTCTTCATACTCTTCTGTGAAGCCCAGTTATCCCCTGGAACTCAGACTCACATTAAAAGTGAGATGGATCCACTTCATCCTTGTCATGACTTAGTAATCTTTTCCTCCAGAGACCCCTTCTCTGGCAATGCTCACAAAGGCATTGAGGCTGAATTAACCATATTCACATAAGATCCTGTGCGTCAGAGTAGATGAGATTACCTGCCTTCCTCTTTCCTTCCCTCGTCCCTCTCAGCATCCCCTTCAGTCATGTGGGGGTCCTTGGCCAGGGCCAATCTGTACCTCACATTAGTGCTTCCTGGAAGTTAAGTGGTCACTATGATAGGAGAAAGAGCACTCCACTACTGGGTGACCCTGGTAAGTCACAATCTTGCTGAACCTCAATTTTTTCATCTGCAAAATGGGAAGCTATACCTCTCATTGGATTGTGTAGGCATCAAGGGGATGGGGCAAAGACACAAGTATGCTTCGTACACTGTGAATGATCATACAAATGTGATTTATCTCTGTTCCATGACCCCTGCGTTATAAAGGAAACTTCATGAGAATGTCACATAGGTTCAAAAGCTTCCTGGTGTATACTTAAAACACTGAAAAAAACCCTACCCCTCAGTTCCTCTGTATTCTGGTAGAGTCAAAAATTCTTATTTGCAAAATAAGAGCAAAAAATAACATTATTCTCAACCGTAATGACAACAGCTAGTAGTTAATGGAGTGCATTCTAGGAAGCAGGCACTGTCCCAAACACTTTCTATGCTTAACTTGTTCTCCTGTGTGCTCTGCTGGAGCTGGCCACCTTGGGAGGGTCATTGTCACATGCCCTGGAATTTTCTGAGCCAATGTTAATCCGTTCCTAGGTGAAAACAGACCATGGTTGAGTATTTACACCAGGGAAATGGCAAATGTTACAAATCAGGGCTGCTTGCTTATTTATTTATTGAGCCAGTTTACCAGAAATCAGATATTTTCCATTTTTGAATAGTTGGGACACTAGAGTCCAAAGAAATTAGAGGAAGGTAATAATCCCTAGATGCTGAATGAATTGCTACTTCGGCTCCTTCTCTTTCTTCTTTTTCTAAACCTCCTTATTCCTTATACTTTCCTTCATAATTATTCCATGAAAAATAACAACAGGACTGGGGGTGTAGCCCAGTGGTAGAGCGCTTGCCTGGCATGCTTGAGGTTCCATCCCCAGATACCGCTAAAAGTAACAATAAAAACCTATTTCTCAAATTTTCTATAAAACAGACCTGTGCTAGAAGCCTTGGAGCCTGGGATGCCCAGTTTTCGCCTTAACAGTTTAAATGGGAAGAAAAACATGTAAACAAGTGGTGCTCAATCCTAGTTGCACTTCTGAATCACCCAGGGAACTTTTCATAAACACAAACAGGCCTTACTGCCTTTCAGCCTTGATTGATCTGATTTAGTGATTGGCACCTCTAAGACCCAGGAGAAAGAAGAATCACCCAGAGTCATCCAGAATGTTTGCTGAGTGAGCACTAGACCTTAGAACTTTAAAAATTGAGTTCAGGTTTCTTTCCACTCTCCAGACCAATCAATATTTAGTGTGTTAGTGCCTTCCACACAGTAAGTGCTTAAACCCACACATGTCAGAAGCAAACTTCATGCATGAATCTTCAAGGTTATTCACTTCTCGGGAAAAAGTCATTTCTTCAAGGAGAACTCACCAAAACCATGGAAAGGCCACACAGTTGAAATGAATGACTTGCTCAGGGGATGGAGCTTTCAGAAATACCTGCCAAAAAATTACCTAAGGAGCACTGCAAAGTCCTGTAAAAAAACCAAAGCCCAGAGCAATGACACACAGCAAATCTATGCCAGAGCCAAGGAATGATTCCCAGGGAGGGCTCCCCTGACCCTCCCTGCCACCCCTTCTCCACATGACCCTGAACCCCACCGTGTCTCCAGCTTCCTCCCTCTGTTTTCCCTTTCCCGTCCTCTTTCTCAAACATTTAATGATCACACGCCCAGGTCCTAGCACTAAAATAGTGCTCAGTGAATATTTCTTTAGAATGAAAAAATGAATGAATGCGTTCCTCATAGTTCCAGGTGCTGGAGGCTGCAGGGATGGATACAAGACACGCTGTCAGCCCTCAGAAGATGCTCAATGTCTAGGTTCTGTTTGGAGGCTTTGTAGGGTGGAGGAAAGTGTTCGGGCATCTCAGGGAGACAAATCCGCATCAGAAACATGCCTCTGCATGGATGGGGCAAAGGGCTTGACTAGTTTGAGCTCCAATTCCCTCCTGTGCAAAATGGAGGTACTAATGCCTACATCATGAGGTGGCAGCGAGGGTCTGATGGCATGACATGTATAATGTCACCTAGGAATCAGTCAGTACATAATAGGGATGTAATATTGTCACTCATGTCTCAGAGCAAGAGTTGGAACATGAAAGAGCCAAGAAGAGCTGGGCATGGTGTAGGAGGCAGGAGGATCTCATGTTCAAGTACAGCTTAGACTCCATCGTGAACTCCTGTCTCAACAAATTAAAAAAAAAAAAAGAGCCAGGACAGTGGCCTAAAGCTGAAAGTTCATGTCAAGGGTTTGCTTGTTTCAGGGGACAGCTAAGTCATTCCTGCGACATCCCTTGAGGACCTTTCTTCCTGCTTTGTTGAACCTGCTCCCAGCCCAGACATGCCAGTGCCAGGTGGCCACAGGCACACTCACTGCTCTGAACCTAAATGGTTCAGAGATGCTCAGATATTCCCCAGCACCCACAGACGCTGGCATACACCTCCCCACTAACTCTCTACAGCACTGCAGCAAAGGAGATTCTCAGCAAAGGCTTTGTTAGGTTAAATAATCATTTTGAGTAAATGGCACATCGCTCTTGTTTTTAATATGTATTTTATTGGTGTATATTAATTGTGCAAAGGGGTTACACTGTGGTGTTTCAAACATGCATATCTCATACAGGAATCAGAGGAACCCCCTCTATTACCCTTTCCCCATCTCCCTTCCCCCATTGCTTAATGGCTCTCAGTGAGTTGCCTTGAGCCACCTCCATACACAGACACAATGTATTTCAGCATTGTTCCCAACTCCCACCATTCTCTTTCTCTCTTCCCCTCCCCATCACTCTCAGACAGTCCCTTGATTGCAGTCATGCATATGTATACATGAGTCTTCACGGTTATTTATTTCTCAGGAAAAAGTCATTTCTTCTAGGCAGAACTCACCAAAACCATAGAAGGGCCACACAGTTGAAATGAATGACTTTCTCAGGGGATGGAGCTTTCAGAAGTACCTGCCAAAAAATTACCTGAGGCGCGTGTGTGTGTGTGTGTGTGTGTGTGTGTGTGTGTGTGTGTGTGTGTGTATTTCCGCATATGAGGGAGAACATGCAAAAAGGAACCCTTATACACTGTTGATAAGAATGTAAATTAGTTCAGTCACTACAGGAAACAGTAGGGAGGTCCCTCAAAAAACTAAAAATAGAACTGCCAAATAACCCAGCAACACCACTCCTGGGCTTGTACTTGAAGGAGTGTAAGCCAGGATGTAATAAAGACTTGCACACCCGTGTTTATTGCAGCACTGTTCACAATAGCCAAGCTTTGGAATCAGCCTGGATGCCCTTCAACCGGTTAATGGACAAGGAAAATATATGTATATGCACGACACGATGACCTGGTAAGCAAAGTAGGCCAGATTCAGGAGAAGGGTGGCATGTTCTCTCTCTCTCTCTCTCTCTCTCTCTCTCTCTCTCTCTTTTCTCTAACTTCCCTCTCGGGAATACACTTCTATGAAATAAAGTGCCCAATTTTAATGCATGATCATTGCTGGCTTTTCTTTGAGTACTTTTAGCTACTGGAGTGATTCAGGCATTTTGCCAATGGATCATGCCCCCAGCCCGCTGTCACACACACCCCCTAACTGCCACAAACATCCCTTTTCATCTTTATAGTGTGCTTCTGTTATTAGATTGTAAGCTTCTCAAGGGCAGAGGTCTTGCCTATTTCACTTACCAGTGACTCTCAGAGTGGAGCAAGAGCCTGACACTTGGGAACAGACAGGAATTGTGTTAGGTGAGTGAATGAATGATTAGCCTAGGAGGCTGAAGATGAATAGCCATGCATTTCCTGAGCATTTGCTCAGAATTGGGTAGAATGGCTCATCTCCAGAGACCCTAGTCTGCATAGGCTGGGCACCAGCTGAAAGTAGCCAGTGTGGAGCTGTGACTTTCAAAGTGGGCATTTGCACAGGAGCTGCAGGAGATCCCCCCACCCCCTCCACCATGGAGACTCGCAGCCTCTGGTACTAGGAATGTGTTTCTGTGGGGTCTTACAACCCCGCCCCGCCCCGTACAGCTCTGTTTTTTATCATTGGAATCTCCTTGGAGCCTAATGGAAAGTCACTGGATCATTGGAAGTTCCGCCCTCAGAAGGGATTAATGTATTTCTCGTGGGACCCTAATTAGTTCCCACTGGAGAGGGTTGTTGCCTGATTCCTAAATCTCTCTCCAACTTCCTGTCTCCCTCGTGCATAGGCTTCCACCATGGTGCCATCTGCTATGATATGACACAGCCAGGGAGCCCTTGCCACAGCCAGTGCCACACTATTGGGAATTTCAGCCTCCAAAACTGGGAGGACACTAAGCCTCTTTTCTTTGTAAGTACCTAGCTTTAGGTATTTTGTTATAGCAATGGAAACAGACCAGTATAGCCACCCTCCTGGGAGAGGTACCTTGAGGTGCCTCATAGCCAACAGTGCTCTGGTGCATCTTCTTGGTCTATCAGGACTCATGCATCCTTGCTGGACCAGGATGTGTCAATGCAGGTTGCTCTCACCTCTGCTCTCTTTCCTGAATCACAGGATGCCCCCAGCGTCCCACTCCATGATTCTCTGAGGCTGTGGCAGGCTCCAATCAACATGTCACCTACTCCCTAGTATCTCTAGGAGCTGTTACTTCCTCAAGAAACTTCTCCCCCATTGTCTCAATTATATAAGGCAATCTTATTTTGCTTAGCCAAGGTACTCTCCATTTTTGAGGAGTTCTCTCAAGGCCTCCTTGCTTGAGCAGAGGAGAAAGTGAAAGCCCCCTGACCTTTAGGAAAACCCTGGCTTCACTGAACTTTGGAAATTGCTGGCCTTGCCTTACCTGGGTTATGGGCACTGACTCGCTCTGAACAAGTCTTGCTGTCCTAGGTCCCACCTGAGTGTGTTAGCAGCTTTCTATAGAATTGGGGGTTCTTATCCCACTTTCTTTCTGATACATAACTGGTAAACAAATAAAACTTGCTGGGAAAGAGATGCTAAAAGTTTTTAATTGAAGAAAACCATTTTTCATTCACACAAGCTTGACAACTGCTGGTGTGGAGAGAAGTTGCAAAAAGACTCATGTTACTTGGACAACGTTTTTTAAAATGCAAAACTCTCTCACAAGATAAGCAATGATTTAATGCCACAGCCATCTAACCAATATTTAGCATGAGAACCTTTACAATTTCATTTAAAATGAAGGAAGCAGAATGAAAAGGCTTTGCCTTTTGATGAAAAGCTCCCAATCAATGCTCACTCAGTTGAAAGAGAAATGACTTCTAAATATCTCCAAGGCCAATTTTAAAAGGTGTTCATACCTTGCTACAGACTTCAAGTAGCTACAGCAAGAAAAAGTTGGAAGGCAATTGATATATACTTGACTTAGCTTAAAAATAAATGTAGAGAGTGAAAGATGTTCCCTTATAGGAATCGAAGTAGAAAATAGCAATTTTTGAGCCACATTGAGCCTCCCTACTCAGCAGGGACCTGTTCACAATCTTCACCCAGGGAGAAGAGCCCCCAAGGCAAAGGTCAAGGCAAATACCTTGGTAAGTGTAAGATCTATAATGTTAATACATTCTGTTTCTATGAAATGTATTTTGTTTAATCAGGTAAACTAATAAGTAATTTGGTTTCATCATTTGTATTTGTTAGCCTACTAGGCAACAATTGTGCCTGGGCGCCACTGGCTTTTAATAAATACCCATTGGTTAAAAAAAACTAATACTTTGGTAAGTCAGAGTATAAAAAATAGACACAACATACAATGTTTAAAAAACAAGACCAACTTTTGCTCTGAAAATATCTGCCTACATTATAATATACTATGTGTTGTGTTACAATCTAGGTGAAGGAACTTCATGAAGTAGAAACTGTCTTTTTACCCCCTGCACCACCAGAGAGGCTGGCACAATATTGTACTTCCTGGATGTGTGAGGCTGAATGCGTGACCAATATGCCAAGGAGGCCCAGGTGCCAGACTTGACAGTGACTTACAAGCAGGTTGTAGAAGATCAGACCATTTTAGTTGCATCTCTTCTGAAAACCACTTAATGTGATCTTGAAAATCACAATTGGTGACATTTGCAGCCTTCTTTAAATGCGAAAAAACTTGACATTTCTTTCCATCAACAGAAGCCAAACCCTGGAGGGGGATTTATTTCCAATCTAGTCACTCTAGCTTCAGCAGAACTACAAACTCTCCTTGCCCATGAGAAGTGTCAAATATTTTTAATCGTCAAGGTCACATAACTCTAACCAGGTCGATGTGTGAAATGTCTGATGTTTATTTTATCTGTGCTTTGCTTTGAATCCAAACTTCACTGCCAAAGATGTTGGCTAAGCAGGCTTCTTTCACAGCTGTTTCTCTACAAAGCAATTTCACAAAGACAGGATGTGGTCCTAAAAAAGCATCCTCTGGTTCCCTGCTGGACAGGCCAACAGCTGGCTGGGTGTCACAAACAAGCCAGAGAAGTATGCTCAGTGATGCCAGCTCAGTGGGGAAGCTGGGTCTATGGCTTCAAAAGCAGAACAGCCCAGGAACTGGGAAAACAAGTGGCAAAATAACACAGCAAGGTTGTTGATTTTACATAGAGCCCGGGGAACAATGGCTGGCAATAGTCAGGGTCCCAGAGTGAAGGCGCCTGAGGATGGCTAAGGAACCCAGAGAAGGATTTGAAATCAGCTAGGAGTGACCGACTGGTCTACTTTCGGTCTCACACAAACCCAGAAACAGAACTGAGTACAAAGAGCAAATTTTTTCCCAGATCAAAAAAAAAAAAAAAAAAATCTCATGTGACTTAACACTGGGAACCCAGTAGCAGCCATGGTAATGGGAATAGCAGATATCCATGGAGAACTCACTCATGGGCACTACACCAAGTGTTTGGAAAGCATTTACTCATTTGATGCTTTCAAGACTCTGAGATGAAAGGTTTTATTCCTCTTAAATAGGAGACTCAGATAGGAAGTAACTCACCCCAAATCCAGAGCTAGCTTGTGAAAGCTGGGATATGAATTTAGTCTCTTAAGTCTCAAAGCAAGTTCTCAAAACCATGACTTTTTAATCAGTTCTCAAGGAAAAACAACACTACAGTGAAGTGGGAGAAATAATGACTTCTCAATTAAATGGTTCTGTGTCAACTTGGCTATTCATATAGGCAAATAAATGTATTCTAATCCCTACCTCACACTATACATGTACATCAATCCGAATTGAGCCATCAATCAGTAAAGTTTTTAGAAGAAAAAAAAATCTTCATACCTTTGGAGTAGAGAATGCTTTCTTATATAGGACAAAAAGAGTCACTAACCATAAATAATAAAATTGATAAATTGGGTTACATTAAAATGAAGTACTTCTATTCATAAAAAATACTATTGAGCCAGGAGTGGTGGTACACACCTATAATATCAACTACTTGAGAGAAAAAGGCAGGGGGATCACTGCTTGAAGCCAACCAGGTCAAAGTTAGTGCATGACCCTATCCAAAAAAAAAAAAAAAAATCAAATGAAAAGCAAAAGGACTGGGGATTTGGCTCAAGTAGTAGTTTCCTTGCCTAGCAAGCACAAGGCCCAGAGTTCAATCCCAAATACCACAAAAACAAACAAAAAGTACAATTGGGAACATAAAAAGGAACCCATAGAATGAAAGAAGTTTTGTAATACTTATAGAACTCATATCGAGAATATATGAAGAACTTCTTAGGCTAAGTGCCGTGGCCTTCCCCTGTAATCCCAGCTTCTTGGGAGGCAGAGACTGGGATGATTGAGGGTCAAGGCCAGCCTGTACAAAAAAGTTTATAAGATTCCATGTCAGTACATAAGTGGGCATGGTGGTGCATGTCTGTGAGCCCGGCTACTTGGAAGGCTAAAGGTAGGAGGATCTTGGTCTGAGGCCATCCCTGAGCAAAAATGCAATACTCTACTTGAAAAAATAAAAAGCCAAAAGGGACTGGGGGCATGGCTCAAGTGGCAGAGCACCTGCTTAACAAGTGTAAGGCCCTAGGTTCAAACCCCAGTACTGCCAAAAAAAAACCAAACTACAAATCAAGAAAAAAATAAGGAAATCTAGTAGAAAAATGGGCAAAAGATTTGAACAGTCACTTACAAAAAACATTCAATGTCCAATAAACATGTGGCAAATTGTTTAAATTTGTTAGTCACTGGGGAAATGCAAATTAAAAATGTAATGTGACCTCAGAACACACCCATCAGAATGACTAAAGCAGTGAGAAGTGCCAAGTGAGGATGTGGAGTAGCTGGGATGCTCAGAAACATAGACATAAACTGAGCTGTAGAAAACTGTCAGGCAGTGTCCTCTAAAGATGACGATGCAATATGCACATGCCTTAGGTTGCAGCTTCACCCCTAGGATGTACTCAACAGACACCTTCAACACACATCTATGTACAACTTCACTCCAACAATAGACCCGGCAGAAATGTGTGTGCATGTTCACCAAAAGGCTTATACTAGAAGAAAAATGTGTAACAGTATTATTTATGATGGCTGAAAACAAAACCAGCTCAACAATAGAAAGTGAAAATGAATTATGGCATATTCACACAGTAACAGTGAGATAGATAAATCTTACACGTGATAATATATAGATAAATCTTACTACTGTATGGTGAGTAAAAGGAAGCAGACTCAAATGAGTATATTTTGTACATTTCCTTTATTTAAAGTAAGAAAACACAAAATTCCTGTCTGAGAAGGTGGGCTAGCGTTACCCAGGGCAGATTAGTAGTAGCTGAAATGGGTGCCAGGGAGGCTCTGCTTATTGGTCCACATGCTGGCTACAACGGAGTATTCAGTGGGTGAGCAATGATGGAGCTGTATGCTTATTGTATCTGTCAGATATTGCCCTGTGGCGGACAATTAGCACTTGTTTCTTGCTCACTGCTTTGCAGGTGGTTGAGGTCAGCTGTTCTAGGTTGAGCATGGCTGTGGGTTGTGGACAGGGTTGCCCATGTGTCCCTTATTCTCCTTTAGTTGGCGGCCACTGAGACATGTCCACTTAGGATGGACACATTCCATTGTTCAAAGCAAGTCACATGTCCAAGGCCAATTTGTGTGGAGTGGGTTTGTGCTCCTGCCCTGGGGAGTAAATATTTGCTGAATAATTATCTCATCCAGGACTTTTATGAAGGGTGCAGTTTTCTGTATTTCATATTTTAAAACGTTTTCGAAGGAAATTTGAAAAGGTAAAGGCACAGTTATATTCCCCTCTGCAGGCTCTTAGTGGGGAGGGAACTTGCTTATGGAATTCTCCACACAGGCACAAGCAGAAGGAAGGAAGAGCATGTGCTTCCTCCAGCACAGTGCACTTCCTGTCTGCAGGGCAGGAGAGAGAGAAGGCCTTCCTGCTCAGCCTCACTGCCAGAGAACAGCAAATCTCCTTCCTCTCCAAGTGGCTTGAGGGTTGCTCTGAAGCATAGCCCCGGTGTTCAGAATCTTGCTCCTTTGCCTTCAATGGCTCCCTACGGTAGTCAAACTGCTTAATAAAGGTTGAAGACTGGTGAGCCTTTTGCCCCACAAACCAACATTACTTAAAAAATCTCATTCAAAGCAGAGGAAGCAGGATTTTTTTTTATTATTTAATTCATTCATTAATTTTTTTTGTAGGATGGGTTTGAACTCAGGACCTTCTGCTTGCTAGGCAAGTGCTCTACCACTAAGACCTGTCCCCAGCCCTTTTTCCTTAGGTTTATTTTTCAGACAGGACCTCGTGCTTTTGCCTGGGGCTGGTCTCAAACTGAGATACTCCTATCTTCATCTCCCATGTAGCTGGAATTGCAGTTGTGATTCGTGTGCCCGTCTCAAGGCAGGAAGTTTTAAATGCAGGCAGCACACTGCCACAAGGGTAACCTTCTGCTCCCTGATCTTAGAGTATGAAATACGACACTGACAAGGAGCACAGGCCTTTGGAAAGGTCTGGTTCCCACTGTAACATTTGAGGGTCTATTGATTCTCTGCAGGTAGGAAAAAATCCGAACTTGCTCCCCTTTCCATCTAGCTTCTCTCATGCAAACTCCATCTCCTAGCATCAAACCCTGGCTCTATTGCCTATTCCTAGCTGTGGAAGGGACATTGTTTATTCACCAATGGACCTTTATTGAACGGTCTGCTTGTGATTGGCAAGGGGCTAGGATCTAGGGATACTCTGTCAAATCAGATATGGTCTTTGTCATCACCGAGTTTACATGGGCCAGGGAAATAGAGTGAAAAAAGTCCCATTGTGTCCACATAGTCACCATCACAGCCTTGGTGCTATGAAGGAAATGGACCATGAGCTGAGATAGAAAATAACAAGGGAGTCAGGGAGGGCCTCCATGCCTCTCAAAGGAATAGAGCTAACCAAGGGAAGGGCTTTCCAGGTAATGGGAGTTTGTATGCAAAGGCCCTGGGGCCAGAAAGAGCTTGGCATATCCAAGAAACTGTGAAAAGACTAGCAAAGCTGGGGCAAGGGGAGGTTAGCACTGGGTAAAGCTGGAGAGATGGGCAGGAGTTGTAGAACCTGGGAAAGGAAGCTGGACTTGATCCTAAAGGCAGTGGGCAAACCTGAGGTGTTCAGATGACCACACTGGCTGCTGTGTGGGGCCAGCTTGGGGTGGTGTAGAGGTTAAGAGCAGCAGGGAGGAGACCAGCCAGGAGGCTGCTGAAAGAGGCCAGCACACAGTAGAGCTGGGGAGAAGCAGGCAGATGTGAGTCCACCACTGTGGGGTGTGGCATGGGGTGGCTGTGGGGACCGGTTTGAGCCTGTGAGTGACAGTAGTAGAAGACTGAGGAGAAGAAAGGTGGCTCAGGGAGAGTGGAAGAGGTGAGAAGGCCAGATCACCAACACTGATAGTAGGAAAGAGGATGCCGGACCAGCCAGTGAAGTAACAGGAAAGCAAGGAGTGGGAAGTCTCAGAGAGGCAAGTTTTAAAAAGTCAGGTTGTCCACGTGGGCTCCATGTTGCCGAGACAGGACAGAAGCTCCCAGATATATTCATAAGTGAAGGTGAGGCAGGCAACATCTGGATAGTCCCCTCAATTTGTGTGTTTAGCAGGTGTATGCTGGAAGGGATATGCCGTTGCTTATTTTCATCTTTGCTTCTGGAGTAGCTTTGGAAGGCTCTGGAAGAACTTGGTCACAAGGTGGTGCTGGATAGGTGAGACAGGAAGGAGACTTTTCACTAAGCAGCCTATCCTTAATAGCTTTCACATATACCATGTGTCTGTATTGCTATTCAAAATTACAATGAAAGGGCTGGGCTTGGTAGTGTGAATAATCCCAGCTACTCAGGAGGCAGAGGTAGGAGGATCATGATTTGAGGTTAGCTCAGGCAAAAGCATGAGACCCTATTTAAAAACAAACTAAAGCAAAAGGAACTAGGTGGTGTACCTCAAGTGGCGGAGTGCTTACCTAGCACTCAGCTGAGTTCAATCCCCAGTACTGCAAAAAACAACAAATTACAACTAAAAAAAATGTGTCCTACTTTACAGGGTTGCTCTGAGGATTATAATAGCACTTCATGCACTTGTCCTGTGAGTAGCCCTGGTTAGGCTCAGCATCAGGTTAGTTGTATCACTGCTGCTGCCCCTCCAGGAAGCAGCAGGAAGGCCTTGGTGTGGGATTACTGTCCCAGGGCTCCTGCAACAAAAGGTCACACTGGGTGGCTTCAAACAACAGCAATGTATTCTCTCACTGTTGTGGAGGCCTGAGGAGGCCAAGACTGCGTGTTTCATATTGCTGCAGGGAGGTGCCATGGCTGTCATTGCAAACATCGCAGAAGATTTCTGAAGTCATGGCCCTAGGCTGCTGGGCGTGTCCAGGCCTGTCTCTAATGAGGCTGGGACTCTGTGGCTAGAACTACAATAAGGAAACCCAGTCCTGCCTGGTACTCCTTTATCATTCAATTCACAGGACATATGCTAACTCACATTCTTGTCAAAGAGGAGCCAGAACAAACTGGATTTTGCATGACAGATTCTAAGGGACATCTAAGGTAAGGTCAAGAATGAGCAATGCACTGCTGAGTTAACCCGAAGAAGCTGCCAGGCACCTCAGCTGGGTTTGGGGCAGGGAAGTCAGGGTAGGGGGAGATGGAGGAAATGTGAAGAGGCTCCTGTTGGGAATTTGTGGAAGATCAAGTCACCTGGTTAGCTCCCCTTGGGTTACAATGACAACAATGTCACTCCCCTCCATTTACACAGAACCTGGCTCCTCACAAAAGGCTTTTCTACCTGTTAGCTTATTTGACTTGATTCTCAGGAGTCACAAGCTTTCCAGATAAAGACATTAAAGCCCAGAGTGGTGCTAAGCCTGCCCAAGATCCCCACAGGCCGGAAGCTGTCACGGGAATCCTCACCAACCCAGGGTCCCTCCCAGGAGGGTGGCCTTTAGAATCACCACCCATCTCCACACCCCAAACCACCCAGCATCATGTTAAGGGAATAATCTTTGATCTGGACACTCTGTTCTCTTACTCTTGTGTAAAGTGTGAACACATGCATCTTTATAGAAGGTTGCTATTTTTATTGATTTATAACATACAATATAAATTAAATCAGTGTGCTTGCTATGTAAACACAGGTTCAAGACAAGCCTGAAGACCCCTCCCAGTGCCTAAGCCACTCTGAATGGGTATTCTGGAGTGACCACAGGCTGTCCTGGCCTGCAGAGAGGCACACCCAGATTCTGCCCTGAGGCTGCAGAAGGCAGTCTCTCCTTGCCAAGACAGCTTACACACTGGGCTCCTACACCCTGGGCCACCCCACCTGCTGCTCCAGCCTGTGGTGTATGGACTGGCCTGGTTTCCACCATGAGGGAGGAGCTGGTTCTACTACTGGCTGGGGTGCTCTTTGGGACTTTGGCCAATGAACTGCATGGTTATTAGGCAAATGTTCAGGACTTGCTTTTGATTATGACTTTAAAATAGAAAATGAAGAAATTAGGCTTGAGGAAGCAGTATTTTATAGTTAGGTGGGAGGAATGGCATGAGTCTGATGGCTCCTGAGCTGTACCTGAAACTGCATTCTCTCCTCTGTGCCATTCAGGTCTCTGCCAGTAGCTCAACCACAAGAAATCACAGAACGGAGAATGCCTGGCTGTCAGGGACAGGCGAGGAGGAAGGACACAGATCTAGTTCTGGAGACTTGCCCAAGGTCACTCAGCTCTTATGGGTTGACTATGTGCAAGTGGGAGCCTTGTCTGTATATGACACCATTGTGTCCCCATCTAGGTGCCCAGCAGAGAGTTCACAAAGTAAGCTTAGTGAGAAAGAGGGAGACAGTGAGGGAAGAAGAGAGACACAGAGGGTAGACATGGAACTCTTGATGGCCAGGTCAGGCTCTGTGCTCTGCTGCCATTCTGATCTTGACAAACAAACAGAAGTGGGAAGAACATAGGAATGGACAGGGGTATGAGGAAGTGGAATCCAAGATCAAGGGTACAGGGGTGAGCAGAAGGATGAGCAAGTCTGTCAAGGGCTGACTCCAGAATGGGGTCCATTTTCTCTCATTGAGAGGCTGACCTGGCCTGGCTGCTATTGATGATGGCTCAGCAGTGGAAGAAAAATAGCTAGGCATGTTTTCCCTCAATAACCCTGGCCAATGTACCCTCATGTGGACTGACTGCCAAGCATCCCCCCTTCCACTAGGGTGCTGTGGGTACAGTGAAGGGGAAGCCAGGAGGTAGGATGAAAAAGGCACTCACTTTTCCAGGAGCAGCATCCTCAGACCTGAGGATTTTACCTTTTACATTCACATGATATCTCACACCATCCTTGTAACAGCCCTGTGAAGCCCCCAGTCCACAAATGCAAACTGTGTCCCTTTGAGCTGTTTCCACATTCTGATTTAGTTAATTTTTTTAACGCTGTTAGGCTATGCTAATGTTGTGAATGAGTTATGTCAGTACCATAGAATGTACACATTTGTGTCTTTCCACAATGTAAAAATTTATTGAATAGCAATAAATTCACAAGCTATGTCAATTTCATTGGCTTTAAGTCACTGAGTATTCTTGATTTCACTTGGTACTTGTGACCTCTGGTTCTTTTATTCTCTTTCAATCTTAGTCACTAATGTTAATAACTCTCAGATCACAAACCATACACAATCATTTCCTGTTACAGGGCAGTTAAGAATGGGTTAAAGCAGCTGTGGAGTTCAAAGGGGCCTTACTGAAGGCAGGGCCAGAGAGCTGAGACAGATGCAGAGAGCCACTGCAGGTGGTTAGATAAGAAGTCAACTTACAAACCTAGTCATGGAGCTGTCCCGGGGTGAACTGCCAAGGCAGGGAGCTGGTTCAAGGTGCAGAGGTGGCTAGGAGTTGGGAAGTTTGAGTGGGCCAAGTCAAGTAAGGATCATGCTGAGCTGATATCCTGGGGACAGAATCAGGAGTTCATTACCTGTGATCCCATGATGCATGCACTGAATGGCTTGGTAATGGGTCACAAGGTGCCACCATACCCCTGTGTTGAGGCCCCTCCTTTATATGATCCAGGTGAGGGAGTCATATCACTTGTTGGCTTGAAATGTTTCATAAGTTCACAGGCTTGGTTTCTCTGATATGGTTTTAAATGCTCACGTGCTCATGTGTTCCTGATTTAATTTGTTGAGTTCATGGGTGGTAAATTTTTATTTGTGTTTGTCAGCCTGTGCCCTTGGTTTGTGCCGGACAGGTGGGGACTGTTCTTTTCAATTAGTTCTGTGTGTCCAACATCTGGTGGCTGTCTACTTGCCCAGACAAGTTATCAATTCACTCTGCCTTAGCACATGCACTCAAAATAGAGTCATTGGCTGCTTTGTCAAATGGAGCCACTCAGGAAGCAAGGTGCAACCTGAAAGCTACTGTTCTACACAAGATGGAGTAACTCAAGGCAGGGCAGACCCTGATCACCTTAACTAACAAGCACTGTTAGTGCACTTTAATTTAATAAGGAGTAATTCCTTAGAAACCTCAAGAACTGAACCTCCAATGGGCTTTGCTGATGAAGTGGTCAGAGAAATCTCAGCAGCTACAGCTCAATTAACATTTTAGTGAGCATTTACTATGTTCCAGCCTCTGTTCCTTTATTGTCACATTTATTCCTTATGTCCCTAAGAAGTAGGCACTGTTAGTATGTCTAGTTTATAGTCAATGAAACTGAAGCACTGAAACGTTAACTATCCTGTCACAGTCATCTTGATAATAACTGGTGGTCTCTAAATACTTCTAGTTACATTTACTTGCCCATGGTGAGACTAGTCTACACCAAATACTGGATCATTGGTGGAAGGGCAAAAGAAGGGGACAGTGAGGTGGTATAATGGGGAGGGAGAGAGAGAAGGAGGAGAGAAGGGGAGGGAGAGAATCAGAAAGGTTATATTTTTGGACAATAAGTAGAGTAAATGGAAACCAGAGAGTGAAAAGCCAAGTTAGACTATGAAAATTCTGCATTTATCTTATTCTCTTTAGAAGTGCATTTCATAAAGTATCTGTACACATGGAGGTGTGATCTGAGATGTGTTCATTGGTTCGTCAGGCATAAATAAATGGAGATCGTCGCAGAGACCATTCCGCAGCTAATGACTTCTAATTACATTGTTCATAAAACGATGTCTTCATGGAAAATGAACTCTTTAGGCCAACAAAGATTGGGGCCTGGTTTTACTACAGGGTCTGTGTACTTTGTGGAGCAAATATTCTCAAGTTTTTTCCAGGGCCAAACCCTGGGGAAAGAGAACAACGTCTCTCCAGATTCTCAACTGGGCTTTGGTTTATTTGTTCTTACCTGGGAAGGTTCATGTGGCTCCAATTGCACTTGAGTCTCGAGAGAATGAAAGACTGTCTGGATGTTTTCCTTTAAAAGCTGTAGGTGTAAATGGCAGGGAAGTATCCCCAAATACAGGTTCATCTGGCCTTGAGGGGTCACAC
Organism: Castor canadensis; assembly: GCF_047511655.1. Lineage (NCBI taxonomy): Eukaryota > Metazoa > Chordata > Mammalia > Rodentia > Castoridae > Castor > Castor canadensis. The sequence goes on along the minus strand of NC_133390.1, from coordinate 75,843,579 downwards.
ACTGGAGATGCCAGGCGTATCCTCAGTGTCACACATGTGACAGGACACACCACCACTGCCTTGGGTCTCTTTTACCATCCAGACTGCATCCAGGGATCCATAAGCTCTGAATTCACTCTTTTATTGGCTGAGCTTTCACAGTGTGACTGAACAATATGACCCAGGGCTAAATGTGACAGAATTCTTGTTCAGGAAAAAGGATTGCTGTCTAGGATAAAAATGACAAATCTACTTGCTATCCCAGTAACTCCAACAGAGGCTGGTAGGAGGCATGTGGGAGGATATGCCATATTTACATCTTATATCTCTCTGGTTTTTGTTGTTGTTTAGCTTTATTATTTAGTTAGTTAGTTATTCATTTTATTATTATTTATTTATTTATTTGAAACAAGGTCTCACTATTTAGCCCAGGCTGCTCCCAAATTTGTGAACCTCCTGCCTCAGCCTCTCAAGTGCTGGTATTATAGGCATGCCCCACCACACCTGACTTTTCTCTGTTTTTGATGGAAGAGTGAAGCATGCTAGGGAAATCAGAGTATTATACTGAGCTCATTTTAATTTAATTTAATCCATTTTTTTGGTTGTGCTTGGGGATTGAACTCAGGACCTCATGCTTACTAGGCAGGTACTCTACCACTTGAGCCATGCTGTCATGCCTTAAAACTACTTTTATTTAATTAAATAAATTAATTTATTTAATTCTCCAACCCTGTTCTTCAGTTCTGGTGAAATGGGAAATCCTCAGATCTTCAATTGTCTAGGAAGGTGTACAGATGAGATATGCTGGAATATCAGAATCTGACTTTGTTACTATACCAAAATATCTGAATCAAGTTACTTCATAAAGAAAAAAGGTTTATTTTGGCCCATGGTTCTGGAGGTACAAGGTCTAGGGGCCTCATCTGGTAATGACCTCTTTGCTGGTAGAGTCCCAAGCCAGCACAGAGTGGTGGAGCACAGTGTGCTTGTGTGTTTCTGTCTGGTCTCTGTCCCTTTTCTTATCAAGCTACCAGTATTCAATCATGGGGCTCCACCCTGATGGCCTTATCTAATCCTAACCACTTCCCAAAGCCCCCACTACTAACCATCATGGTCAAATTAAGTGTTCATCCTCTTACTACTTCACCATGGGGTTTAAATGTCAATACCTGAAACCCTGGAAGACACTGAAATCATATCTAAACATAGCAGTCAAGTTGCTGGGCTCTGAGCAGCCTCTGCCATGCAGGTGTGAGTTAGAAAGCTGCCTTCCCTCCACCTCCTGGCACACGAGAGGTACCTGGGCATAGCAGGCAGGACCAGCTTTCGTCTATCTGTGTCTCTTTTTAAGCATTGTAGGAATGAAGCTGATTTTTGAGGGGAGCTCTGCAAGTGAGCCTGCCTGGTCCAGCTTCCTGAGAGACAAATTCCCAGCTCTCCACCACCCCCTCCCCACCCATCACCACATCATACCCTCTACCAGCCAGGACAGAGTGAGTCATCTCCACAGCTGTTTATAGCCTTAGAGGCCAGAGGCCAAAACAAGGGAGCTGGCATTTCTAGGTCCCTGGCTCTCTGTCTACCTCACAGTCCCACTGGTGGCAAGTTGAGCAGCTCAGAGTGAGGGCCAGCTGGGCTGAGGCCACCACACATTGCAGGGCCGGCTGTTTCCTGGCTTCTGGCTGCCTTCCTGAGGGGCGGAAGGTAAGGGGCACCAGGCAGGGAAATTAGGGCTGGGTGGAAAGAGGGAGCTCAACCCTCTCCTGGTGACCCACTTACTAACTTGGGGGCTGCTGCAAACACTTCTCACCTTTACAGAACCCAGATGCCCAAAATCTGTCCAAGAAAACCCCAGTAACTAGCAATGGAGCCAGCATTTGCCTCCCCATTTCATCCCCAAGCCAGAGAGAAGAGAATCTTCTAAAAAGCTGAAAGTCAAAACATGCCTTAGGAGATGAGAGATTTACTTCCTTGCTTTTGTCTATTCACTTTTAATGTTCCTAATCTAAGTAGTGTTTTCCTGCATCCCACGTTCTCATACTAAAACTTTTTGGGGGAAAAACCAGTAAATTAATCGTGTGTGTGTGTGTGTGTGTGTGTGTGTGTGTGTGTGTGTGTGTGTTTCATAATAACCAAAGACAGACTCGTGGTAAGAGAAACACAAGAACTTCCCAGAGAAGCCCTGAAGGAGTTTAATAAAAGTGTGACAGAGCCCCAGCCTCCTCCACCTCCCAAAGCCCACTGTGCCCCATTTTCTCCTCTGCATGCTACCTGAAGCCCACACCCTGCCCTGGGGTGTGAGGCTGTGCCCTTTTAGTCACCTCCCACCTATACCAGGTAGAGTCACCCACAAATGCAGCAGGGCAGAGGCCCAGAAAGTGTTAAGCAAAGTTCTCCAGGTCCCATAACTCCAGGATCCACGCCAAACTCTGCAACATGGTGCACAGACCCTTCATAACCTGACTCTACCTCCTTCTTCCATTGCATCTATGGATTCTGTTGGCCCCTTCCACCCTCACCACCCCCAGACTTCCAGCTCTGTGCTCTTGTGGCGCCTATTTGCCAAACCTCTTTCCCTGTCATCCTTTCCCTGCCTAACAGACTCCTAATGTCCACTCAAGGTGGAGTTCCTCAGAAAGGTTCCTCAGATAGTAAGCTTCTTTCCCTGCAGACAAAGTCAGTGCTGTTTCAAATGCTTCCACAACCCTTGGTACACATGGCCACCCTGACACTGAACACCCGGCATTGTAATTGCAGCCTCTCTTCCTACTGGTCTGTGAGTTTCATGACGCACGGTGACAGACTATTGAAACTCTAGAACAAATTTATCGTCTTGATAAAACAACCCGCTGATAGTAATATCAGACTTAGAACTGAGGAAATGGAGCATTTTCAAATCCTTCAGAACAAGTTGACTTTTCTGAGAACTTCATCAAATTCCACATGAAGGATAGGGCTTTTAACTTGATTTTTAAATTGAGAAGCAGCTTTTAAAACTATTAAGTCACGTCATCTAATAACATAAGCCATGTGAAGGTCAAAAATCACTGTACCCAATAATCCTGTGACTCTTGGCGACTTTCCTATGCTGTAGTGTTGTTGATTGAAGCTGTGGGCTGCAGGACCCCCACCTGAAATCCTGTGTTTGTGGTGAGCACCACTGGTTATATTGAAGTCTTGGGGGAATTCCAGGAGACAGAAAGCACTTCTGTTGCTATATTTATTTTCATTTTCTGTTTGTCCATATTTTCTATACTTTTGTCATAAAAAATAATACATTTTTTGAAGTACAAAGTGTCAAGCAATTAGATGGATTAAAACTATAAAAGCTCAGTGGGAAGGAGAGAGATGCTTTACTAAAGATGTTTGTGCCCTGAGGCCTGTGGCCTGTGTCCTGGGCAAGAGGCCACATTGCTATCCCAGTGGTCATACCAAAATCAGAGAGGGATAGGGGATAACTTTGAGGACTTTGGAAGCCTTGCCCCTGCCCAGCTGTCATACGTTCTATGCTCCCTGCTCAGACAGGCCGTAAAGGTCCTTTGGAGCCTCAAAAAGTGTACCATTTGGTGTTTAGACACAGCTCTGCCACTTAAAGTTTCTTGGACCTCAGACAAGCCTCTGTGCCTGAGTTTCTGCATCTCTTAAGGAGATAACATGCCTCCTAGGGCTGTGGAGTCCATCACAAACTGCACGATGCACATCGACAGGAGGGCTGACTAAATCGCCCTCACACTAAAATCAGAACACTTTGCAGGTTTACAGGTGCTCATGAGCTGCAGGGAACATGCAGCTCCACAGTGGTACAGGTAGGCGCTATTATTATTCATCACTTACAAATGATACAGCTGAGCAACAAAAAGTTGAGTAGATTGCCAGACTTGCTACACAATTGAGAGGAAAGGAGCTAGAATTGGAAGCCAGGCAATCAATAGCAGAGTCTGTGACAGTAAACCCCGGCTCAGGCCTACACACGCATGTGTGCACACACACACACACCAGCACTCCTCCTTCCCATCCCAAACTTAGCACCTGTGCAGCAGCTGCCTCTGGCAAGTGGAACTGTGGCTCAGGAGGGTGAGAGGGACCTTCACTTTTCATTATTTTGACTTTTCCCAGGGAGCATGTATTATATTTGTAAAAGTTAATAAAAAGATATGTGGTTCCTCATTGGTAGGAATGTATTTCAAAGCAAAAGTTCTAATGTTGAATAGAAATAAAGTAGCCTTTGCCATTGATGGGTTCTTGGACTCTTATTTATCCAGTGCCCTGGTCGTTGAGGATCTTTCTGATTCACTTGGGATTGGAGCCTGGGTTTCCCGATCTCCCCACCTCCAGCTCCCAGCCTTCAGGGGCCAAGCCAGTCCCACCTCTTCCTGTGGTTTCCAGCACAGCCCTCCAGGTGATAGGAGGGGAAGGGAGGAGAAGGAAGACAGAGGGTTGATGTTGGGCGATTCCAGTAGGTCCCAGTGTTTGGTGAAGACAGCATCAGATCACACACAATTCAGGCTTCCCAAAGCTAGTAAAAAAGTGAAAATGTAGGGAGGTTAGACTCCCAAAGACAGTTGGCTCAGAAAGAGGGGTAGTGCTCAGACCAGGAGAGATCTGGGCCTGCTGGGCAGAAGGAGCTCAGGCCACAGTCTCCCTGTTGGTGTCACCTCTTCTTTCCTGCCAGGGTCCAAAGGAGAAAAAGGGACAGATTTCACGGGGCAGTGAACCCAGGAGGGCTCCGAAACCCGGTCCCACCTGACCCAAAACTGAGCTCAGAGTTGCTGCATCTTTAATTAAGTTCCTGCAGGAGCACAGACACACTGTCATGCATTATCCCCTCAGAGCAGGACGCCATCAGGCAGCAGGAGAAACGCAGGTTGACTGCTCCTGTTGTGTGAACCCACTTAGCAATGTCACTTTAATTTCTCAAAAACATTCCCTGACAGCTCTACCCTGTGCCCTGCCCTGTGCAGGGAGTGTAACCCTGCTAATAGAGAGGCTTGGAGGCAGCTGCAGCATTAATTAGCCATTGTCAGCTCTTCTGTCTCCAGAGGCCTCAGTGCCGGGAGTACCACATCTGAGTGAGGAGAAACCCTGCGGTGCTAGCACAGGCCAAAGAATCCCTCCGCCAATCCCTGGGAAATGTTCTCTTTTCTTCTTCCTCAGCAAACAGTCGGAGCTGTTGCTTTCTTCTCTGGCCACTTTCAGGGCATTATCAGGGCTGGGCTCAACCAGCAAGCTGTGAATGTTTGCAGACTGGACAACAGCTCACTCTTGTTAAGGAAGAAGCAATGAATGAGAAGCCTTTCTTCACCCTTATTCAATGCAGAACAAGTGTAAAGCAGGCTCTGACATGTTATGTGCTGAAAACTCAGGTGGTTAAATATTTACTGAGAATGTGATTGGCATTCCCTCATTAGCACAGTGTCCTCTGACTGTCTAGAACAGCGCAGTGCCCAGGAAGGTCCTAGATAGGAGGCCCACCTCCAGGGAGAGCAGCCCAGCTTCCAAATGGAAGTGCAAGCTTCCTGGGTGCCCAGTCTCTCCTCTACCCTGTACTTGAGGTACCTGTCAGCTCCATACCCCCACCCAAGCCACAGACTGGCTACAAAAGCCTTCTCCAAACAATGCAGGCCCTTTTCCATGATGAGGGTTGGTACTGATTGCCCAACCTCTCCCTCCCGTCCCCTGGCATGCCCTTTTTGTTTTTTTTTTGTGGTACCAGGAGCTTTAACTCAGGGTCTACACCCTGAGCCACTCCCCCGAGCCCTTCTTTTTAAGTATTTTCAGATACTTAAACTTCACGAACTATTTGCCCGGGCTGGCTTCAAACCGCAATTCTCCTGATCTCTGCCTCCTGAGTAGCTAGGATTACAGGTGTGTGCCACTGGTACATGGCTAGAATGATCTTCTTGCTGACTTGTCCCCTTCTGGGTCAAGGATGGCACAAAAACTTTATCTGCTGGTGGTGCTGAGAGCTGTGATGACCTCATCCAAAATGTAAAGTGACTTTTCAGGGATGTGCACTAGGGCTAGGGGAACACTGAGCACCCATTTCACAGATTTGTCATGAATGTAGCTAATTGTGAATGTCACTTCCTCCATGATACCTGCAAGATTCCCACCAGTCAAGATAAGTGTGACCTCTTTCCCACCACTCTCCCTTGGCATCTAAGTCATTTTTATTTTGTCATGTAGACAATAATTTGAATAGCTTGCTCCTCTTCCCCTACCAGCCTGAGGTTCCTCAGGGTAGTAGCTGTGTCTTCCTCATCTGCCTCTTCCTTAGCATGCACCATCCTTGATGGAGTCAGTGCCCAGTGAAGGTGGCTGAACTGACCTTCCTTCTGAGGTTCAGCCAGCTGTAAGCAGACTCCTCGTGGACACTCCTCATTCGAGGGGCATTTGAAGGGGGATGGTTAGCTCTGCACTAGGGGAAGGTGGTGATCAGAGCAGGGATTGGAGCTCTGGGGCACAGAGCAACTTGCTGTGGTGACAAAGTGGGTGGTAGGGTTGCCAGATAAAACAGACATCAGGTGAAGGAGAATCTCAGTACAGTACGTCTCAACTATTGAAAGGGACATACTTACACTAAAAATCTATGCTGTTCATATGAAATTCACATTTAACTGGCTGTCTTGTGTTTTTGTTTGCTAAATCTGGCAACCCTTGCTGAGGATGCCACCAAGAGGCTACTGGAACCATCTCTGCAGACCTTCTAGAACAGTTCTGTACTCTAAGTTGTATTGTCAGGGAGGTGCAGCTTTGGGAGAAGGAGGAGAACAAGTCCAGCTGAGCCAGTCCCTTTTTGTAGCTGTTAACACTCCCATCCCCTGGTCCCTTGTGAGCCTGGTCATCCATGAATACCAGCTCCAGTGAAATCCAGGTGGGGGAGGACTGAGCACAGAAACCTTAGTCCCAGTAGGCATTTTAGTGTGTGCAACTGAAAGCCTTGTTAGGTTAGAGCCAAACTTGTATCATTCATCATTTGATACCAGTCCCTTGCATAGTCCTTGGCATACAGTAGGTGCTCAATAAATATTTACTAACTACACAAAGAGCTTGGTGCTATGGGTCCTTCTCCACCCATGATTGTGCTTACCTCTTCCGCAGTGATAAAAGTGTGCAAAACCAGGAGCTGGCCCTATGCCTTTCCTTTACAGGAGTCATTGCTACTCCCACTGAGCAGAGTGCCAAGTGCATTAGGCTGATTTGAATCTAAAACTCATTAATGCATCCTCCGGGAACTTGGATACTATAACAGCAAGATAAAATTGCATCTTCTTAAGTTAATTTGCTTCCATTTAAAGAGTAATTAATATGTTTTTGTTGATGTGGATTTAGAAAATAAACAGTAGTATGTAGGGGAGAAGCCAATATAGTCTCCCTGTCTCAGGCAGATGCTTGAGGCACACCTGTGTTTTGTACACCTGCCTAATTCTTTCTCTCCTCCCTCGCTACTTAGGGGTCTCTAAGCACCTTTCTTTTCTCCACTTTTCTACTTTTCTTCTTCTGCCCAAACCCTAGTCTTGGATTGTGAGGTTTGACCAGAAGTAGGTGGTCCTGGTTAAGAAATTCCCAGAGGCCAGAGGAGCCACCAACAGGTGAGCATCAGGAATAGGCAAATGTATTGAAGGCCTGGTTTGGGATGGCAGTGGGGTAGCAGAGGTGATATTGTGGGACAGGATCACTGACTTCAGCGATAGTGATGTGACCATTAAGAAACTCTTGATTTGCTGACCTGGTGACTAGGTTACAGGTGAGGGTACCAGTCAGGAGTTAGTCACAAACAACACAAACTGACTCTGTACCGAAAGGAAGGGAAGGAATTTACTCAATGTGTATTTACTAGTATTCAGGGGATCAATGGCAAGGCTGGAGAACCAAACTCAGGAAACAGGCAGGAACAAAGAGAGTCATACCACAAACATAGGCAAAGCCTCCCTCAGCCATTGGATACTTGCTGTGTCTTCCCCCACCCCCGGCTACTGCCAGGAATAATCTCTGGCCTCTGTGTCACTCTTGAGAATTGAAGTCCCATTGGCATTGTCTGAATGGCCACGCCGTGTCATGTGTGAATGCCCCAGGCACGGGGGGAAGGTGTGGGAATGTCTGGTCCCCTTGGGACTGACACTTACTAGAATTTCCTCCAGTTATGAAAAGTCTTCAGATTCTTAGAAGAAAAAAGAAAGAGACAGAAAGTGATCTCCATGGTAGCATTAAAGTAGGGAATGTCGGAGGAAGAACAGCTTTGTCAGGCATGATGATGAATTCATCATGAGACACTCTCAGGTGGAGCTATCAAGAGAGGTTGGCATTGGAAATGCTGATCTGGATGTGTCACCTCTTCAAGGAGGTGATGGGTAACTGGTATAATATGCTGCCCTGGGTCCTGGTGACTTTTCCATCCATCCTTGCATTCCATCATTTTAAAACCCTGATGTCTTGTAAAAAGTCCAGGACATGAGGGTAAGGTGAAGGTCTGTAGGAGAGGAAGTTTTTTCTGGGTCCTCTTTTCCTAGAAATCTTAATTCCTGGTCTTCTGTGTTTCTGATCATTAAAAATGACTAATGAATAAGAGAAATTAAAGTGGCTGGAGTCAGGATGTAATGTTAACTTTGGCTACAGCTGATGGAGGAAAATGCAGGAAGTATCACCTTTCTTCTTAGGGTTCCATGGCTTTAGTTTCCAAGTTCATCTCATGCTTCTGGGACAGAAATCTCCAGCGTAGCATGGGAGGTCTGCAAGTTTCAGACCCCACGAGCTTCTGAGCTGTGAGGTGACACAGGGGTTGGTCACATAGTGCAACCTCCTTGTTTCATACACACCAAAGGCCCTAAGGCTCAGAGGGTCACACAGACTACAGCATGCTTTCAAGTTCTCTGATTATTAAAAAAAAAAAAAAAGATACCACATTTCACCCCATCTCAGCTTATCCTGCCCACCTGAGAGGAAGAGAGGCCTCATGTAGGATACAGCTGGACAGACCACCACCTCTTCCCCTGGAGGCAGTGACGTCCATCACTCCTAGGAGACGATTAAAATGTTGTTGCTATTGTTAAATTTTGGCAAATAGATTCTGGATTATTCTCCATGGGGGATGGCCATGAGTCATCATAGCACATCCTCAGGAAGTAGCTGGCTGGACTTCCAAAATGACCAGATCCTGCAATGAAGACCCAGCTCATTGTGCACTGTGCCTTAGAGGCTCTGGTGGCTGTCCCAGAAAGGATTGAAGGGGCTGACATCTAACAGGGACCAGAAACCCGCCTCTTGGATTGACATCACAGAGCGCACAGTTCACACAACACAGGTACTGCATGATGACTGTATGGCAGTCACTGTAGAAGCGTGTAAGAGAAGGCCCAGTCAGAGGCCTACGAAGAAGAGCTGCTCAGTTAAAACTCACTTTCTGACCCTTGGAGATGACCAGGCCTCCTCCTCTCTCCTACTGGCAGGAAGGAATCAGGGGAGAGTCCTGGAAAAAAGGGATTTTCATAGATTCTGGAACTCCAGAGGTCCAATCCTGCAATTTTGGTGATCAACTTACACACTGTGGATAGCTGCACAAAATGGATATCACCCATAGAGAAAGGAGGCAGTGTGAACTCCAGCAATCTCAGTTTAAACAAAGAAAGTGAGTGGCTCGATGACAGGGAAAGAGAGGCCAATGGTGAAAAAGTGAAGCAGTGAAGGATGAACAAATGGCCTCTTTTAGTACCTCCATGTGCTCGTTGGCTGTGTCATATTCTGGGAAGGAAAGGACATGGTGGCTTTCCACATGCTCTTTTCTGCCCTTCTATTATGGTTTGAATCTTAAATAACCCTCAAAGGCCCATATGCTAGAGACAGTTGCCAGCTTGGGTCACTATTGGGGTGTGGTAGACCCTTTAGAGGGTAAGGCCTAGTAGAAGGAAGTTAGGACATTGGGGATACCCCAATGGGGAATATACCCTTGAAGGGGATGTTGAGATCCTGGCCCCCCTTTTTTTCTCTTCTCTCCTCTCCTCTCTTCTCCTCTCCTCCTCTCTTCTCCCCTCCTCCTCTCTTCTCCCCTCCCCTCCCCCCTCTCTTCTTTTCTCTTCTCTCCTCTCATCTGCCCTCCTCTCATCTTCTCTCCTCTCATCTTCCCTCCTCTCCTCTTCCCTCCCATCCCCTCCCCTCTCCTCTCCCCTCCTCTCCTCTCCTCTCCTCCTCTCCCTCCTAGCTTCTTGGGTTTCCCCACCACACCCTTCCACCATGATGTTCTCCCTCACCACAGGCTCAGAGCTAGAGTGACCATGGACTGAAACTTCTGAAACCATGAGCCCTTCCCTCTCTTTAAGTTGATTTATCTCAGGTATTTATCACAATGATGGAAGCTGACTAACACCTTCTTATACCTCTCTCTGACTGCATGTCCAAGTCCCCCATCTCTGGGCATGGCTCATGTCATATGGTCTACTAGGAATTCAGGAATTCTCTTTCCTCTGGCTCACCTCCACTCTTACAAGGCCTTATTTCTAGACCAGGTGTTAGTTTATTGGCCTGTGTGTGTTATTTCCCTGTGTTCTTCCAGTGCCACCCCTTACAGAGTGTTAAGGATTTCTTGGCCCTCCAAGCACACCTAACCCCACAACTCAACTCCTAACATTAAGAAAAGACCTGCTTTCCCCTGGCCCCTTTGTCTAGGGTTGCTTGAGTGACTTTGGTAACAGAAGAGCTTCAAGTGGAAATAGGCTAGAGATGCATTACTTGGAATGAATAGGAGTCTTAGGTCATCCCTAGAGTTGTTAACTCTTGCAGTGGAAAGACAAACAGATCCAAACTCAAGGGGCCCCAAGGAGATGATCAGGGGAATGAGAATGAGAAAAGTACCTTCATCATTTCTTCTTTTGTCTTCTCATTGACCTGTAAGATAGACATTATTATTACCTTCCTTTCAGAGATGATTAATTGGAGGCACAGAGAGTTTTTGTAATTTGTCTATAGCCACACAGCTAGTGAATGGTCAAGCCAGGACTTGAACCTACTCTTGCCTCTCAAAACCTGTGCTCTTAACAATCATGCAATAGGGCATCCAGTTTAAAACATTTTATCACCTGATTTTTGCTCAATGTACACCACCCCTGCACCAGATATTTTCTGAGAAAGCCACTCATTATGAGATGAAAAAAAAGTTTTCTCCTTTAGGGGATAATTTATAACCTTGAAGCTCAAATAATAATTTTTGGAATAACTTACAGAAAAAGGTCTCTTCAAAAAAGAACCTCAAAAGGACTGATACAAGCAATTAAAAATAATAGCACCATCTATTCCAATTACGCCTGAAGGTTTATTTCACTGCAATTCATTTCCTGCTTTATTTTACATTTACTAGGAGTCAAGTGAATGGGAAAAAATTACAGAATTTTGTTTGATAGAAAGGGAGACACAGAACAATGAAATAACTACCTATTCAAAAGTAATCTTTGGGCTCACCTGAATGCAAGGAATATGTTTATTCATATCTGCACAGATATTAAACTCATTCTTCTTGAACCTATTTTCATGATCTGAACAGAGACTATAAATCAACAGTTCTACAAAATTTTTGAAAATAAATGTCTTCCTGTCGAAGAATGTGGCTTTTATGTTGGCAGGGTTTGGAGTTAGAATGCGTTCAGCTTCAAATAATAGACCTCCGGTTCAAATTGGCTTGAAAAATAAGGATAATATATCACCTCCCATAACTGGGAGTTCGGAGGAAAGGAAAGCCCGAGTTAACTTGGACCAATCAGTAACTCAATAAAAATCATCAAAGACTCCATTTGTTTCATTCTTCCTCTTTGCCATTGTACTTTTTTGGTGTCATAAGACTGCCTGCCAGATGGCTGCAGCAGACCTGCAGAACCAACAATGTTCAATCCTGCTGGAAGCAATGACCCACAGACATATTTGCCATATTTCCGAGACAAACACCATTTCTTCATCCAGACAGCAAACTATCTATGAAAATAAAAAAATCTTTAAAAAGATAGAAATCTGAAATTTCATGATAAGAGTAGGCCTGTACTTTTTCCTGATGATAAATTGTCTCTATCACCTCAAGGGTCACCTTACTTTCCACAAAAACAACAGTTTCTGAAGATTGTGAAATATGGCCTTGCTAACCAAATATTATTCTAAATGCAACAGAGCAGCTCTCTGTTTAGAACTATTTGTTGAATTTTTTACAATAAAAAATGATCAGAACTTCATGTTAAAATAATGTGTTGGATGTTCACATTAATCTCCTCTTTGTCCCTAAATACCACTTTAAAAATGAGAAGAAATCAAACAAAAAGCACAGTGACACAAGGGCAAAGAGAGCAGAAAGGAGTCATTGGCCACATTTCAGAAGCTGGGTTGCAGAGGATGAGTGGTGTCTTACTTGGTAGACCCAAGAAAACGGAACTTTAACTAGTCACTGGGAAAGCCAAGAAATATCCTCATTTTATACTGAAGAACCCTCAAAAGGCTCAAGAATTGGTGGCACTCGTTCCCTCTGGAAGTGTAAGTGAAAGAGGGCTAAAAGTCTGTTCTAGAAATGGCAGGACCTCAGATTTCCTCCCCAGCTTCACATGATGGTGCTGCTCTTTGCCAAGGCCTGGAGGCTGATTGTCAACAGACGGCACAAGAGAGGGTCTGCACCCAAGGAGCACAGATGCTGTCAAGAGCAGGGACACCATCAGAAAAACAGAGTAAGGAAGTGTGAGCTTGCAAACCACATATTGTGATCACTACTTTCTTCTCTCACCTAGCACCCTGTCCTGGAAACCTGAAGGGTATATCCTTCAGGCAGGAGATACAAAGTTTTCTCTGGGCATTTGAACAGCCCAACAGAAAAATGAAAATATATTGACATTAGAGGTCTCCAGCCAGATCACTCTGCAGTGAAAACCACAGTGGATGAGGCTCTTGTTTCCAGAAGCTTCTGGTTAACTGTTGTCTTAGTCTGTTTTCTCTTACTATAACTGAATACCACAGACTGGGTGATTTGTAAAGAATAAAGGTTTATTTAACTTGGGGTCTTGGGAGGGCCTTTTGCTGCATCATAACATTGTGAAGTAATCCCATGGTGAAGCAGAGAAAGTGTGTTTTAGCTCAGTTCTCTCTTCCTCTTTTTAGAAAGCCACCAATTCCACAATGAAGGCCCCATTCTGATGACCTTCCCTAATCCAAATGACCTCCCCTAATTCAAATGCCACCAATGTATAAATTTGCAGGTTAAGTTTCCAACACATGAAATTTGGGGGACACATTGAAACCATAGCAGTTGTTGGGGAGGGCCCTTCTTTTAAATATACTTCCACAGCAAAGACCACCAGGCAGCAGTAGAAAGTCTCTAACATAAAAGAGTCCATAACAAAGAGAAAAAAAAGAATACTCCACAAGAGACTATACAGGAGAAGAGAACATTTGCAGAAAGCCATCATGAGTAACCTCACAGGAATGAAATATTACATCTATGAAACAAAAATAGGCTACTGTAAAAACAGGATAAAAACCCTTATGGATTAAAACCATGAAAACAGAAATAAAAGACTCAATACAATTGAAATGCTAGGTAAAAAAAATCTCCCAGAAAGTAGAGTGAAAAAGTAAAGAAATGGAAAATAAGGAAGAAAAGTTTGTTTGTTTTTTTAAAGTCGAGGACAAGTTGTGGTGACCCAATACCCAGACAATAGGAGTTCCAAATAGAAGATGGAGAAAAAGAAATTATCAAAGGAATAGTCTAAGAAGTTTTCTTAGAATTAAATTTCTAGACTGCAAGTGCTCACAAAAGTGCCCATTAAAGGGGAATGAACTGGACTCCTGCTAGGCACTCCATTGTGGGATCTCAGAACAGTGGGGACAGAGAAGTTGTAGTATCTTTGGAGACTGGAGGAGAGCGATGGTTAATTTTAGGTGTCAACTGACTGGATTCCTTAAGGGATACCTAGATTGTATTACTTTTGGGTGGGTTTATGAAGATGTTTCTGGAGAAGATTGGCATGGGAACCATCCAATGAGCTGGGGGTCAAAGGAACAAAATGAGAACCCGTGCTTTCCTGGAACGGGATACAGTTCTTTTTGCCATTGGACATCAGAACCCCAGCTTCTCCCGGAGCTTATAAGTACTTCTATTTAGCTTTAGATGAGTCGTATAATATAAAAGATACTAAACAATATTCTGTTCATTTTACCTCAAAAGTCTTCCAAACTTACAAAGAAATGTCCATTTATAGCAAAATCAAAGTTGTGACATTTTAAAATTTTCATATCTGTCAAATAAGAATTTTCAACCAGATATAAAAATTAGTTTCTATCACTATAGATGGTGCTCCAACTATGTTAGATTAAAACTCTGGAATTTAATCATGATTGGAAGCCTAAAACAAGAAACCTCATTTTAAATATGAAAATATTTTTTCTTAGCTTTCTAAAGAAAATTTAATATCAAGAGTCACACAGCTTCTCTACTTATTCAGGACAAAGATGTAAACGTGTGACTTATTGCCAGTTTATGGAAGGATTAAAAAAATAAGAGATTTTAATGAATTTAGTGACCTGGGTTCTTTGCCAATGCTTATTGGTTGAATGGTTGAACATTTTCACAAAGATTTATTGCACTAATTCCAATTCAAGATTGTCTTGAAAAAAAAAAGAATACTGGCTAAATAATACTGAAAGAAAAAATATAGTGCTATCACTCTGTATATGAATGATGATGTTCCCAGAAGAGGAAAAGCTTATTTGTATGAAGATTGATACTGAAATTGAAACTCGTCATAATAAAATCAGTAATAAGGATTGGGTAGCCGTTCTAACATGATCGATATACGGAAGATCTTAACTGAAAGCAGCAGCGTACCAAAACCAACCTCAAAAACGAAATTAGTCTGCTTCCTTGGTGTTAGCAAATTCTGGGTTTCTTTTCAGTTTAGGCAATATATCTGAATTCTATGTTAGTAATACTAAGTTGACTGAAGAGTTAGAGTCAATTTACTTAATGTGAACAGAAAATTTTGGAACTAATATTTTTTGCTTCAAAGTTATGTTGATTCTTTATAAAAAGATGAATTAGTTTTGTCCATGTGACTATGAGTCTTAAAGAAAAATCACTTCCCAGTACCTGACTTGGTTACTGAAAAACCTTTAAGTATTTTTTAAACAACTTGATCATGTGCATATCTGAAAATTTCATGAAATCTAAATACAGATCAAATATTTCCAGTGACAATTTACCCCACAAATTAAGATGTGCTCTAAGTGTAAAAACTGCACAAGATTTTGATGACTTGGTACTGAAAAAGCTGTAAAATATCTCAATAATTTTTACACTGAGTCCATGTGAAATGATAATACATGCATTTTGGATATATTGGATTAAATGTGTTATTTAAAATTAATTTTATCTGTTTATTCTTATTTTCCTTCCTATTGCTACCAGGAAATTTAAAGTACCACCTGCAATCTTATAAATTTTTCTATTGGACAGCACTAGATCTCGCATTTCTTCATCAGGGTTTGTGTCTTAGTAGCTACTAAACATTTTAGCAAATGTTAGGTACCAGGTTGTGCGAAGAGCTATACAAACACCTTTAACCTCATAACAATGCCATTGAATCTCAAAACAATACATTCAACCGCAAAACAATTTTACTGATACAAAAGCTAATGTATCCAGGCATGGTGGTGTATGTCTGTAATCTCAGCACTTGGGATTTGCAATGCCCTGAAAGGGGATGAGAGTCACCTTAGAGATGCCTACAAGGCTTAGTGGGCACCACTGAGCTGTCAGCTGACATCCCAGACCCTCAATAGCATAGAGAAATGAAACGTGGCACACTCCCAATGCTTTAGAATCATCTGGATTTTCGGAGTGGACACAGGGCTCCCACATGCATATACACAAGCACAGCCACACACACTCGTACACGACACCCAGAACAGCATGTGGACGTCACTAACACGCTGCTGTGCAATGTCCACACTGTGGTGTGAGTTATCACTGAAGGGTGAGGTCAGTGTTACCCAGGGTGTTCTGCCAGCAAAGAAGTCACTTTCACAGTGGCTGAGCGGGAGAGGTTCTTGAGCAAATAAAGCATTTTCGAGCAATCTGATCTAATGCCAAGAATGACTGCTTTGCTCCTCCTCAACTTTGCTGTATTTTACTCCTTCCCTATCTGTGCTCTCGGAGGAACCCAAACTCAGCCCCTTCTTCTCAATAGATTCAGAGCCAGTGACCTGGTTCTCAACCTCAGCTGAAAACAGGTTCAGTGAGCAACCCCGGGCAGGACTTGGGGTGGGACAAATCTCCAGTTACCTTTAGCACTACCTTGACTTTCTCTTGTAAAGAACAGAGATCCACACATGTCATCTCTAGTGATGAGGGAGGCAAGAATCCCAGGTGAACCAGGCATATAGCCTAACCCTGAGCAGCCTGAAACATGGTTCTGTGCCTGGAAAGAAAGTTGGAGTCCACGAGCCTTTATGGGTTAGCTGTCTGCCTGCAGCAGTCGTGAGAGTCCACTATCCTCAGCTCCCATGGCCCACCCTCATCTTAGCTAGAATGAGGCTCCATGGGTGTATGTGTGTATTTGTTTCTATCCCCCATGGACCATTCAGAGAGGGAGAGAGAGAATCTCATTAGCTGGACTAAGCAACCCTTTCTGGTTTGGACTAACTTTTGTACTGAGGCATCTCACAGAAGAGCTGCTCAGCCACCCTCTAGTCAGATGCCCACCGCAACCCTCATGCCACAGGCTGCTCCTTTTCAGAAGCTGAGATGGCAGCCATCCTTGGATGCTAGGGTTCCCTCCAGTTCGGACACTTACAGAGGCTAACCTCTCTAATCCTATCTCCGCTGGCCTGCTAGTGCCAGACCTGGAGCTGGCTGGCTTGCATTACCCCATGTAGGTCTCTCAACTTCTCCAAGTTACATATCCCCTCTTTACAGAACCAGAATCTAAGATGAGGTAAACTGAGGGCACCAAGATAACAAGTGCTAGAACCAGGGTTAGATAATAGGTCTTCGCAACTCTAAGGCCTACTTTCTTTCTATTCTGTTACTTTTATTTCTTCTTACAAAATGTTTACAATTTCTTCCTTAGACAGAGTCTAGAAGAGTAGTTATTCATTCAAGAGAAATACAAATAGCACAGGATTCTGATGGTGAGGATCCACATTTACTCTCTTCTCCATGCAGAAGGCCAAGGGACTCTCAGGCCTGCCCTCCCTTTGGGCCAGCAGCTAGTCTAGCATCCCAAGCAGCCACACAGCACATATCCCCCACCCCCAGGCCCAGCTGGGGCAGCAGAAGAGCAGCCTGGAAATAAATTAAAACAAACCGATTATTCTCTGGGTATAGTTTAGACCATATCAGAAAAATTGCCTATAAATGAAATTGGATAGCAGTTTCAGCAAACCAGTGCAAGTAATTATATCAACTTGATGGCAGTAATTATTTTTCATAAAACTCAGTTGCTTCCCACCTCCCATAAACCCACCCTCTGATAATTCTGTAATATGCATTCATTGTACATAAAACCAGGAGTCATTACCAAGTGTGCTATGAATATGCACGAGTTTCATACCTTCTCCAAAGACCTTGAATTGTCTGTGCTTCCTGTAGCCACTGGCAAACACCCAGGCTTCAGAGGTGCCAGGATGGCTCTTTGTTTAGAGTCTGGTCATTCTGACATGGCATGTGTCACTTCTGATCTCTCTCTCTCTCTGTGTTCTGCTTGAGAGAGAGAGAGAGAGAGAGAGAGAGAGAGAGAGAGAGAGAGAGATTGAACTCAGGGTCTTGTGCTTGCTAGACAGGCACTCTGCCATTTGAGCCATTCCTCCTACCCTTTTTGCTTTAGTTTCTTTTTTTCAGATAGGGTCTCCTACTTTTGCCCTGCTGGCCTTGGCTCCTGATCCTTCTATCTCCTCCTCTCATCCTCCCAAGTAGCTGGGCCCACAGGCATATCCAGCTTGTTTTTAAGACAGGGTCACACTAATTTTTGCTTGGGCTGTCCTTGAACTTTGATTTTCCTATCTCCATTTTCCAACTAGCTACTGTGCCCAGGCACACTTCTGAATTTTTTAAGGCAGTAGATGTGTTGGGGAGGACATCCTAATAAGGTGGATTCAGAGAGTAAAAGGGAGATTGTTAGGAGAATGGGACAAAGCAAGCTCTTTCTTCTTCCTTCCCCTCCCCTCCAAGCTAGGTTTCCCTGCTCAGGAACAGTGGATGGTAGACACATAACAATTGTTCCCTTTTAGAAAACCAGTGGTTATGCCAGGAAGTTTTATACAAATCCCAACCTTGCCAATCACTTTGCTGTATGGCTTTGCTAAGCCTCATCACTTTCTTTGGTATCTGGTGCCTTGTCTGTAGAGATAGGGTTACACAATTATACTTTTTTCTAATTAATGACTTTTTTAGAGCAATTTGAAGTTCACAGCAAGACTGAGCAGAAGGCACAGAGATCTCATATAAGCCCCTGCCCTCACACAGGCACAGCTCTCATGAACCCCTCCAGAGTGGTATATTTGTTGAAACTGATGACCCTACACATATAATTTATTATCTGGAATCTACAATTTACATTAGGGTTCACTCTTGATGTATATTCAATGAGTTTGGACATATTAACACCTATACGATATATCATATAGTATTTTTCACTGGCCTCCCCCTTCCTCTGTGTCCCACCTATTCATCTGTCTTAGCCTGTTTCATGCTGCTATAACAAAATACCCAAGGCTGGATAATTTATAAAGAACAGAAAGTGAGCCTTGGACAAGTGTTGGCTGAATGGATGCCCATTCCTGATTCCATAACAACCTGTGAAGCATCCATCATAACCTGGATGCTACAGATGGAAAACTATAGATAGGAACAGTCTGATTTTGGTGGGGCAATATCTGCCCACTTCCAAGCTGGGAAGTCCAAGATCGAGGTGCTGGCAGACTCAGTTATCTGGAGAGGGCTGCTCTCTTGTAAGATAAATGCCTCCTTGCTGTTTCCTCTGGAGGAGACACAAGGGAGAAGGTGGAAAGGCAAGAGAAGCAAATCATAGAAGAAGCCTTTTTTAGAAGGGCCTGAATCCCATTCAGGAGGGAAGGGAGCCCTCGTTGACCTAACCACCTTTTAAAGGCCATGGGTCTTAATTCTATCATATTAGCCATGAAGCTCCAAAACCTGAACTTTGAAGGGAAATTATTTGAGCCATAATATCATCCCTCCCCAAATTAGTTTGTCTTACCAAAACTCCATCAAGCATCTGTTCTGTGCCAGGTATAGTGTTTAGTGTCTCAAGTGGTGCCTGAGACAGTCCTTACCTTCATTGATGCTACAGTCCTGTGGAGAATACAAACTGACACTGAACAGGTAATTACACATGTGCTAATTGTTACAATGGAGGATGCAACAGGAATACTGAACAGGGAATTTAATCCAGCTTGTTGGGAGGTAGTGATACTTAAGTGAGGGAAGGCTTCTTAGAGTTAGTGACACTAAGCTGATAGGTAGTCTCTGGTAAAGGAAAATGCTGATGGCTTAGAAAGGGGAGGTGACTTCCTCCACAGCCTGGCTTTCTTGGAGTATGGGAATCCTGTCTTAATGATTTCCCGGTTGGAAACTAATGATCTTGGACAAGTGTTTTCTGGATGGATGGCTATCCCTGACCCCACAACAACCTGTGAAGCATCCATCATAACCTGGACTCTCCAGAAAGGAACTGAAAATAGGAACAGCCTGAGTTTGGGGCGGGGGCAACTTCTGCCCACTTCCAGACCAGTGCTCTGTGCATTTATGAGGGTCAGATGAGATCCTAGAGGCAGTGAGAGGTTCAGACCTAAGAACTGCTGAACACATGACAAATTGTGATTATTTCTGTAGCTTTCTTCTCTCCTTGAAAGGGCAACCAGTGGGTCTTTTGCTCCTACAACTGCTCAAGTGCCTTGTTTACTTCTTGGGTGGTTTGAGAGCACAGATTTTATACTCTCGGGATTTCTTTCTTCATCTGTACCTGAACTGACAGCTCTGAGAAGCAGTTCTCCTTTATGCCTTGAAGCTGGAAAAGTGCCTTTTCTTGAGTCCCTGGGGGACCCAACTGCTCCCTTAAGATCAAACCAGAGTCCCCCCATCAGACCCCAGCAGGAGCTGCCAGAAATTGCACCTATTGCAGGAAAAAGTATAAATTAATTGGTTATTAAGCATCCACTTGAAAGATTGACAAATCCCAAACAGACACATTATCTTAACTCCATCAACAGAAGCCTTGCTGTTGCCAGGGAGCTGGCTGGGGTCCTTTTGCTTTTCTAGGATGGAAAGTACAAGCTGGCAAGGACTAGCTGTCTTAGCATTGGGTACCAAAGGCTTATGGACTGAGCTGACAGAAACAGAAGCTTATAGCACCAGGTCCTGAAAACTAGAGACTTGTGGCTCTAGGCTGTAGAAGTCAGACTTACAGCTCCAAGTGCCCAGGCGGAGGCTTTAGTGCTGAGGGTTTTGATTGCTAGTGGGTAGTACTTGGCAACTAGTGAAATCCCCAGCTTTTAGCAGCAGTGAGTGGCAGCAGCCATCAGCAACAGTCAGCGTCAGCTAGTGTTGGAGCTCCCAAGCCTGGGGTATAGGCACCCTTGGCCTTTAAGACTCCAGAGCTCCCTGGAACTCTTCCAGTGACTGGGGCCCACAGTCTCTCATTGTTGGCTTTCACAGCCTTCTGCAGTCTGGGACTTCCGCCTTCTGTCACATTTTCTATGCTTTCATGATCTACCTCTGCTCCTCACTACTCCTGCCTAGCTGTTCTCTGGAATTCTTCATCCACCCTCTTGCTGCTACTGTCCCTGCCACTACCACTGCTGCTGTTGTTGCTGTCATTGCCGCCCAGGAGGGCTACCACTGCTGTTCCACTATCTCCTCTTCATGCTTCCAGCTCAATTCACTATACTCATGATAAAAATTAAATGTAGGCAAAGACCATTCCAGCCTAATGTGGCAACACCAAAGGGAAGCACAAGAGGGTATCTCTGAACTGATTCAAAAAGTGAGTCCAGCAACCTGGGTAGACAGCCAGGAGGGAGTGTACCTGCATGAGCATGGCATGAAGGGTTATATTTGCACCAATTATAGCACAGCTTCCAGTTCCACCAATCACAGACCTGCATAGAGACCAATCACAGGCCTTGCATAAGACCTGTAGGACCAATCACAAGTCCTCCATTGCTCCAATCACTAGTTTCTTGCTGAGTTACTTAGGAAGTGCTCCCCCTCCCATTTTCCGTGAGAATAGCTGCAGGGTCGGCTGAAGCTCAGTTGTCTTGCCTGGAATCCTGCCCTCCACAGCTGGTGTAGGTTGTCTGGAGTGGTTGTGACTGGGGCAAGGCGTTTTGGAGGAGGAGTCCATGGTGTTAGTTGCAGTGGTTATAGCAGCAGGTGTGTTCTCAGAGTGATCATTAAGTGTCTGAAACAGCTGGCTGCCATGAGGGTAGTCAGGCAGGTTGCCAGAGAAGGGGCTGCTTGGTTGGCAGTTTCCTACTCCAGGATGCCAGGTGTAGGGGAAGGGTCTATCCACTGCCATTCAAAGGACTGAATAGACTGCTCCTGGTAGTTTCAACCATTCACGGAAAAAAAATTATAGGATGTTTACAAGTAAAGACTTAAAGAAAGTCCAACAGCATTTAACAGAGCTTAACAGAATTTAGTAATATTTAACAGTGCTTCACCTGCCCCCCACCCCTGTGACCTATGGAGAGTCAGGTCCCTTTGATCTGTCTCACTGCCATCTCTTTTCAACTTTGAATTGGCACTGTCGGCCACACCAGGGAACCTCAGCTCTAATTTTAGCGCTCATTATTTCAAAGACATTTGCCCCAAAGCCAGGCACCAGTGGCTCATGCCTATAATCCTAGCTACTCAGGAGGCAGAGCTCAGGAGGATCGCAGTTCGAAGCCAGTCTGGGCAAATAGTTTGCCAGACCCTAAGCTGAAAAATCCTTCACAAAAATAGGGCTGGTGGAGTAGCTTAAGGTGAAGGCCCTGAGTTCAAGCCCCAGTACGACCAAAAAAGAAAGAAAAGAAAAGAAATTTGCCCTAGTCTTTGGTCTTATTCTAAACCCACCTTTTATCCCAAAAGACCCTCACTGCCACTGCCCCCATCTCTCAGATCAGGGGAACACAGCATTATTTGAGACATCCAGGGAGAGACAGTTTTTTCCCCCACACAACCCAGATTCTAGACAGACTTTGGCTGTGGCCACTCTCACACTGCCACATGACCCTTTGTCTACAGCACTTAGACCACTTAGTGGGTTGCATATCTACCTAATCAAGACAAAATCCACACAGCTGTGTCTCTGGAACGCTCTTCCTCTGCTCTCCATCTAATTGTCCCAATTATTACAGAGTTGTTACAGGCTTAGACACGAAAGTAAAACAATATTGAAACAAGAGCAAAATAATTGAAGGTGGTGGGGAAATTAGAGAATTATGTTTGAAAACCTAGATTAGTAGAACACACGGCAATTGTATAGGATTTGGGGAGCTTAGCTTATTTGATAAAAGGAATGCAAGGTGGAGATAACTGTCAGTTAAGAGAGGATCAACTGAAGTGTTCAGTTTGATTTGTGGTCTTTTGATATGTTCAGAAGACAGAGTGAGTACACAGATTGCTGAGGGCATCCATTAAAATTCTAGACTGTGTGCTACTTCTTCCCTTATCTGTTTCCTTGAGGCCAGACCACAGCTCCCAGCTGGACTTTTTCAAGCCAAAGTAAGAATTAGATCAGTCTAAATGTTAATAAAATGATAGCAAAGTTATTCCACACAGGAGCAGTGAGATTATACTCAGGCTTCTTCCCTTGATGATTAAATGGTCAGCTAAAATGGGTTGCATGCCCTCGCATCCGCCAGTCACTGGCAAGGAGTTTGTGCTCCAGAGCTGGAAATGGCACTTTTGTCTCCACCCCAGAGTTGCATGGAAGAAGCATGGACACCTAGCTAAGACTAGGACTCTGCCAGCAAGATGCACCATCTCCAACATCTCCTCCCTGTGTCTAAGCAGAGCACAGTGGTAGAAGGGAAGGTGTAGATGGAAAGGTGAAGATAGAACCAGCATAGGGAGGACCAACCATGATTGCTATCAGACTTAGAATAGGGAGGGAATGCAACTCTCAAACATTCAGATTCCCTTAACATATTACAGTCATAACTCCTTCTTGAGTCACACTATGTGACATCTCTCAGAGGAACAAACTCAAAACGTTCTTTCTCCCTAAGTAAAGCACCCCTTTCTTTTACTTGTCCCTCAGTGTCTCCTCTAACATGTGTTCCTCATTCAGTTCTCATGGGATTTGGTCTTCTGGGCATTTGGGTCTTCCACACATATACATTTTGTCCCTGCAGACACTATCCTAGGTGTTTGGTCTACCCTGACTCCTTAGGTCTTCTGCCCACCATATCTTTCTAGGATACAGGGACTTGCACAAAGAAAGTTCCTCAAGTCTGTGGCTTTCCTTGACATGTTTCAAATGTGTCCTTCAAAGGACAAAAGTTTGTAATTCTGAAGAAATCTGATGTACTTCTCTATCTTATGAAATATGCTTTGTTGGAACTAAGAAATTTTTTTTCCTACTCTCAGGGTTGTGAATATTTTATCCTGTATTTTCTTGTAGATATTTTACGTTTACACATTTTATATTTGGTTCTATGATTCATGTCTTGTTAATTATTCTGCATAGTATGATATAGAAGCTAGTGTCCACTTTTTCCATAGAGCTATCCATTTGATTAAGCACTATTTGTTGTTTGTTCCCCCATAAACTGACTTATTCCTTTGTAGAAAGTCAATCAACCATAGATGTGTGGTTCTATCTCTCAGTTCTCTACTCTTCTTCCATTAATTTTGGTGTCTATCTTTTCACCAGCATGCCACTGTCTTCATTACTATGGCTTTATAGTTAGTTTTAAAATAAAGAAAGTCCTTCCTTTGCATTTCCAAATAGATTCTAGAATCAGTTTGCCAATTTGTGTTTTGTAAAATTTCACTGGAATTTTTGAGGTTATTGTGATAAATCTGTAGGTCATTTTAGAGAGAATTTCCATCTTAACAATATCGAGTCTTCTAAATCTTGAACATGATATATATGTCTGTATTTATTTAAATCTTCTATACTTTCTCTCATATTTTGTTAGACAAGTACCTCAGAGATTTACAGGCTTTGGGAGCACTGTAATAAATGGACTTGCTTTTTAATTTCATTTTCCACCTGTTTGTTGAAACCATACAAAAATGTAATTAACCTTTGTATATTAGCTTTCTTTGTTGAAACTTTGCTAAATTCATTTATTAGTTATTATAATTGTTTGGTAGACTTACTAAGGTTTTCTATGTAAACAGCCATATCATTTGCAAACAAAGATAGTTTCACATCTTCCTTTCCAATTTTAAGCCTTTTGTTTGTTTTTCTTTCTGTATTATAGTAATTAGGCCTCCAGAGGACAGAGTCATATAAAGGTGGTAAGAGTGAAAATCCTTACCTCATTCTTGTCACTATCATTAAAGCACATCTTTTCTAGACATCATATAATTGGATCTTTTTTTTAACCCATTGTGACAATCTCTGTCTTTAAAACTGTTCATTTATGTCCAATGTAATTATTGGTGTGTTTGGATTTGGGCCCAACATTTTGTTCTTTGTTCCCTGTTTGTACCATTTGGTCTTTGTTCTTCTTCCTTTTCTGCCTTCTTTGAAGCTAACTGAATATTCTCTAGAATTCTCTTTTAATTTCTCAGTTGGCTTTTAGCTGTATATCTGCATTGCTTTTAAATGGTTGCTCTAGATATTTCAACATGTATACTTAGATTTTTCACTGTCTACTTAGAATTAATATTTTTCTCTTACAATATAAGAATCTTCTAAGTCCATACTAATTTCAACCTCTAATCTGTCATGTTGTAGTTTTGACAAATATTACATTTACATATTCTATAAACCCCATAATGCAAAGCTGTAAACTGTAAGATATATTTTAAAGGAATTAAAGAGAATAGTGATGGCTGGAAGAGTATACACCTACATAGTTACCATTTCTGGTACTATTTATTCTTCTTAAGGATTTTATTTTCTACTGGTACTAAACTTTCTTTAGTATTTCTTGAAGTACAGGTCTGCTTACAAGAGTTCTCCTAGCTTTCCTTTATCCAAAATTTTCATAATATTTATGAATATATATATACACACACATACAAACATACTGCATGCATACAGGCTGGGTATAGAATTTTGGGTTGACAGTTTTTCGTTCAGGACTTCACACTTTTTAAAAATTAAGCTTTTATTTTAGAACAGCTTTTTATTTACAGAGAAATTGTGAAGATAATACAGTGCTCTCATATGCCCACACCAAATTTGTTTTGTTACATCTTTCCTTAGTATTGTACACTTATTAAAATTAATGAACAATGTTTTCTGGAAGAGATGATGGAGGAATGGCACTCCATTGAAGGACTTCTTTTCCTTAAATATTTCATAGAATTCACCAGCAAAACTATAGGACCCGGGTGTTTTCTGTTTTGGAAGTGTAGGTGTTTATTCATTTTCCTTAACAGATATAGGCCCATCCAGATTATCTATTTCTCGTGTGTGAGTTTTAGTAGGTGCTTTGTTTTGTCTGTGTTTTTTGGCTTTTTCTGACAGGTCTTGCTATATAAACCCAGGCTAACTCATGACCCTCCTGCCTGAGCCCCAGAGTGCACCACCATGCTAAACTTGAGTTTTAGAAACTTGAGTCTTTCAAAGATCACAAATTTGGTAATTTCATGTAATTTACCAAATTTGTGAGCATGGATTTGTTCCACAGAATCAGCAGATAAGCTTGCTTTATTTCTGTTTACTGGTAAATTGTCTTTCCTCTTTTTTCTGTTAATCTGCTGGAGCTTTATCAATTTTATTGATCGTCTAAGAAAAAAAATATTCTGGCTTCATTTATTTTCTCTATTGATTTCATTTTCATTTTTATTCTTTGGGGGAGGGGATTGAACTCAGGGCTTTGTGCATGCTAAGCAATGTCTCCGCCTCTTTAGCCACGCCTCCAGCCCTTTTGTTTTTGTACTGTGTTTCTGAGGTAGGATCTCCTGCTAACTTTGGCCCACACTGGCATCAAACTCACGATTCTCCTATCTCTTCCCCCATGCAGCAACTGGGATTAGAGATGTGCACACCACATCTGGCATTTCTCTGTTTTTGATTTGCTTACTGTAGGCTTAAATTGCTCTTCTTGTTCTAAGGTAGAAGCTTAAGTTATTGATTTTAGATCTTTCTTTTTACTAAACTATGTATTAAATGCTATAAATTTCCCTTAAAACACTATTTTCACTGCATCTCACCAATTTTGATAAATTACATTTTCATTTTAATTTAATTAAAATATTTTAAAAATTCTCTTGAGACTTTTTACTCATGTGTTATTTAGAAGTGTGTTGTTTAATCTCCAAATATATGGGGATTTTTCTGGCCATTTTTTATTGATTTTTAGTTTTATTTCATTGTGGTCTGAAAACATAGTTTGTATGATTTCTGTCCTCTTCCATGTGTTACGGTGTGTTTTATAGACAGGGGATGTGTACCTTTGTGGATGTGTACCTTTGTGAATGTTAAAGGCGAACTTGAGAAGAATGGGTATTCTGCTGGTTTGGGGTACAGAATTTTAGAAATGTCAGCAAGATCAAGCTGATTGATAGTCCCATTCAGGTCAACTTACTGATCTATCTATCAAGTCCTGCCTTATCTATCAAGTCCTGATGAAGGTGTGTGCGAGTCTCCAGCTACAGTAGTGGATTTTGTCAATTTTTTCTTTCGTTATATCAGTTTTGTGTCACATATATTGACTCCTGTTGTTAAATGCATACATATTTAGAATTGTTATGTCTTCTTGGAGACATGAAATTTCCCTCTTTATCTCTGATGATTTTGCATATTCTGAAGTAGACTTTATTTGAAATTAATATAGCTATTCTGTCTTCTGATTAGTGTTAGCATGGTGCAACTTTCTCCAACTTTTTGTTCTCACTGTATCTGAGTTTTTAAAATGTTTCTTGTAGACATTGTATAGTTAAGTCTTTTTAATTCAGTCTGACACTGTCTTTTAATTTGCGTTCTTAGATTATTCACATCTGAAATAATTCTTGTTAGAGTTGGATTGATATCTATTGTATTTGTAACTATTTTCTATTTGCTACATTTGTTCTTTGTATATTTCCTCCTGCTTTCTGCCGGTTCTGATTGTAATGAGCATTTCATATGCTTTCATTTGATCTCCTCCTTAGAATACCATCTATCCTTTATTAAATTTTTTTAGTGCTTGCCCTAGCGTTTATAAAGTGCATTTTAGACACGTACATACCTACATACACACATACATACATATGCACATACACATAACACATGTACATATGTACAGCACTGGGGTTTGAACTCAGGGCCTTGTACTTGCTAGTCAGGCACTCTACCACTTGAGCCATGTTGCCAGCCCTTAAAGTAATACAAAAACATCTCAAGTAACACTCCACCACTTCACAGATGGTATAGGTACCTTATTCTACAGTATTCCCAATTGTTTTAATCCCTGGTGACACTACTGTCATTCATTTCACTTTTTCATATTGCTATAATTACCCAATACATCATTATTTACCACTTTAAACAAATGGTTATCTTTGATATCAATTAAGGATAAGAAAAAGAAAAGATTTTATTTTACCTTTATTTCTTCTCCAGTGCTCCTCCTGTCCCTATGCAGATCCAAGTTTGTGACCTACATCATATTTCCTGTCCCTGAAGAACTGCTTTTAACATTTCTTCAGAGCAGGTTGTTGCTCATAAATCCTCTTAGTCTTTATGTGAAAAACTCTATTTCTCCTTCACTTTTTTTGAGAGATAATTTCACTGGATATAGAGCTCTAAGCTGGCGGGCTTTCTTCGAGCACTTCAAATATTGTAGACAATCTTCTTTTTCTTGCATGATTTCTAAGGAGAAATGCACTAAATTTCTTATTTTTGTTCCTCTCTAGGTAAATCCTCTCCTCGTTTCTTCAAAGATTGTCTGGTTTTCTGTAGTTTGAATATGTTAAGTATAGATGTTTTTGGCTTATCCTGCTTGATGTTCTGTGTACTCCCTGAATCTGTGGTTTAGTGTCTGTCATTAATTGGGAAAAGTTCTTTGTTCTTATTACTTCAAATATTTCTTCAGCTCTATTTGTCTTTCTTCTCCTTCTGGTATTCCAATTACACATATGTTACCTCTTTTGTAATTGTGTTGAAGTTCTTAGATTTTCTTTTTTTGTTTTGTTCTAAAATTCTTCTCTTTGCATTCTTGCCCAAAAAGTTTCTATTGACCTATCTTCAAGCTCACTAATTGTTTCTCAGTCATGTCCAGTGTACGGATGAGCCCATCAAAGGCATTCTTCATTTATGTTAGTGTTTTTTATTTCTAGTATTTCTTTATGTTCCTTGCTTAGTGTTCCATCTCTCTCCTTACATTATCTGTTCTTGGCCTGTTTTCTCCTTTTTCCATAGAACCCTTAACATATTAAACATAGTTGTCCTAAACTCCCTGTATTCCAACAACTGCATCATATCTGGGCCTGTTCCTAGTGCTTGCTTTGTGTCTTTAGACTTTGCTTCTTAGCATACCTTATAACTTTTTTAAATTGTTGTTGAAAGCCAGGCATGTGTTGAATAATAGTTGCTGAGGTAAGTAGGCTTTCCATGCAAGGTTTTATGTTAGTCTGGCTGGGAACTGAGCTATGTTTAATGTTTTCTGAAGTTGTTGAGGCCAGACACTTTAAATTCCTATAATGTCTTTATTCTCATCTCTTTCTTAGAAAGGATTTGTGTCTTCAACTCTTTCAGCTGCAATTCACTATAATTATGCTGAAATCATTTTGGTATGGCAGCCAAGGATGGGGAGCTACACATTTTATGCTCCTATGATTAAATCATAGCATTTTAGTGGGCCTGTGTCCTTTGGCTGTGACCCTTACAGGTGTTTCTTAACTTTCCACCATCATTGCCACCTTAGGTAACATAAGGGGCTAAAGTAGAAGAAATGTTTTTCCCCTGAAGGCAAAAGGCTCTGGTGAAGTCCTTCTCCTTGGAGAGCAGGCCTTTCTTCTGGAGAATGCTCTTTCACAACCTTATCCAGAGCCATGAGGGTATCTTTGTTGGCTCTTCACCATGAGAAGCTGGTGAGGTTCCTGAAGGCGAAAACCACAAAAGTGTGGAGTCCCTTCTAAAACTGCATCCCCCAGAAACCTCTTCCCCTCACATTAGTCCTCCAGCCTCCAACAGTTCATCAGAATTTCCATTTAGTAGGCTCTAGTGGCTTCTGCCCCAGTATATAGATCTTGCTCGTGACTGGATTCATCTGCCTCTCCAGATTGCATGATGGCAGTGTGCCCTGATACCTCACCTCTCTGATGGGTCCATGAAAGTTCCTAAGTTCCATTTGTTCAGTTTCTTCTTGTTATGAGGATGGGAGTCACGACTTCCAAGGTCTTCACATGTTGGAGCTGAAACCAGAAGTCTCTTTCAGCGATTAAAATATGTCATTCCACTGGTCTTCTGGCCTCCATTGTTTCTGATGAGAAGACAGATGTTATTATTTACATGTAATGTGTCATTTTTCTCTGGCTGCTTCCAAGAGTTTTTTTGTATTTAGTTTTCAGCTGTTTGACTTGGATGTTCTTAGACATGGTTTTCTTTGCATATAGTGGTTGGGGGTAGAGATTTCCTGAACCAGTAAATGTGTGCATTTCACCGGACTTTGGGATTTTCAGTTAACGTTCCTTCAGGTGTTCTTCTTTTCTTCCTGCTCCATTATCTCTAGCTTCTGCTTCTGACATGACAATGGTGCATATCTTTGACAAGTTCAATATCATTCACTAAGGTTCTATTCATTTTGTCAAATCATTTTTTTCTCCATGATATCAAGATTGGATAGCTTCTATTGTAATAATATCTATCTTCAATACTAAATAGATAATACTATTGAAGATAGATACTGCATAGTATCATAGTATCTATCTATTGAAGATAGATTCTATGAATCTTCATGTTCATATGGACCCTTTTTCTCCTTTATCCTTTATTTTGAAACTCTTCTGAGATGTGTGTGTGTGTGTGTGTTATAATGTTAAATCTTGTGTCATGTTAATGAGATTAATTTGGAACATGAATTTTCTCTTAATCTAATCATTCGTAATTCCTAAGAGAGGGAAACAAACATAGGCATGACTCTTTAAAAAAGAGGCTGGGCGGCAGGCCAGCTTCTGCCCAGGGAAAGATGGGGAGTCAGCAGAGACTCTCTCTGGGCTGGCTGGATAGGCCAGATTCATTCAGAGAACATCTTTAAATCAATGAGGATGATGAAGACCTTTAGCTCAAATGGGAATGAATCAGAGTGACAAACAGCAGGTTATCAATGTAAACACATCCTCCTGCATTTCTGCTAGAGAAGTGCCTTGGATGGGGTGAAATCCTGTAAGGAAGCTAAAGTGAACAGAAGAAATAAAGCTGACCCATTATGTTACCTAGTAGCTTAGAGTCTTTTCTTCTGGTTATTATTATTTAGAATTCTCTCCATACATATAGTCTTTCCAATTGACACGTGCAGTAAATCACAGAGGAGAAATCTGGCTGGCATCACTCTAATTGAACAAATAAATAACATTACTTAATTGTAATCAAACTTTAACATCATTTAAACTGGGACCAACAGACATCAGCCGTCCCACCATGAAATACAATGGGAAGTAAAACATATCATCTATGTCCTATTCCTGTCAAAAATGTTTAACATAAAACCAATCATGAGGAAACTATCAAAAATATTCAGATTCTGCAAAACAACTTGCCTGGACTTCTCAAAAATATCAGTGTTGTATTAAAAAAAAAACTACAGTCGGGAGGACTGTTGTAGATTTAAAGAGATTAAAAAGACGTGGCATGTAACTGCAATGTGTGATGTTTGATCATATCCTAAATAGTTTTTTTTTAGTCTATCCATAATAGATTTGGAAAACTTGAATATAGACCACCTATCTGATAATAGTTTTATATCAATGGCAAATTTCCTCAAAGTGTTATTAGTATTGTGGTTATGTAGGATAATGTTCTATTCATAGGTAATGCACAGTATTTAAAGGTGAAGAATCATATTGACTATGACATTTTCAAATGGTTAAACAAAATTAGAAGATACATATATATTTATATATACACATCTAAATACATATAAATGAATATATGTGTATTGTATGTCTGAGAGAACAGTATAAATGTGGCAAAATATTAAAACTTGTGAAGTTAGCTGAGGAATATATGAGTATTTGTTGTACTAGTCTTAATTTTTAATTGACAAATTATACATACAGAAAAGTACACAGATAATAAGTGCACATCACTGTGTACTGCCCTTGAAGCATTTCTATAGGGTTGAAAATTTTAAAATAAAATTTTGGGGAAAAGAAAGCAGTGGTCAAAGACCAGGTTATATATACTCTAAGCACACAGACTCTAAAACAAATGAGCTGCTACCAGATGTCTTGTCTACCTGAGGCAGATATTTGAGGTGGAGATAAATTGTTTGAACTCAGGGCCTCACGTTTGCTAGGCAGGCATTCTTACTGCTTGAGCTCCACCAGCTCTTTTCTGTGTGTGATGGATTTTTTTCAAGATAAGGTCTTGAGAACTGTTTGCCTAGGGCTGGTTTCGAACTGTGACCCTCTTGATCCCTGCCTCCTGAGTATCTAGGATTATAGGTGTGAGCTACTGGGCACCCAGCTGGAGGTATATTTCTTTGGGTTACATTTTGCATTTTATAAGCCCTTGTGTCAAACAAATGACACAATAAAACATCACAATTCTCCTGTCTCATGAGACCTTCCTGCAACGGACATAGATTTCTCCTTGGGAGTAGAAGGGAGTTAAACCTAGAATTGTTCACAGACTTGGAGATTTTCCAAACCAAGCAGAAGCAGGTCCCTCTTCACCCTGCTGCCCTACCTCTGGGAAAGGGCTGGCAAACTTGCAGAGGTCAAGGAGCTCAAAAGCAACCCTGACTTCTTCCTTTTGAAGACACGAATTATTAGAAGTTCTCTGATGAGCTGAGATGATTGGCTCTCGAGCCAGCTGGCAAGAAAGAACTCCAAGTAGATCTCCCCCTCCCCACAAGCTCCCCAGGAACCAGGAGAAGTTGGAAAACAAAGAACCTTAGCCCTCCTCCAAGCTCAGACCCTGTACCCCACACTGATTGATGTGGAAGACTGAGGGGGATACAGCAGGGTCTTCTCAGCAGGACCCTAGTGGTTTTCTTCCTTCCCTCTTTAGCTGGCACCAGGCCTCTTCAGGCTGAGAGAGCCCCAGAATTCTTGGACAAACACGGTGGGAAGTCCTGAGAGAAACAAGACTTCCTGTGAACTTGGCTGTGGGGGTGGCTATAGTGATTAGTTGGAACATTACAAACAGATGTAGTCATATTTGTCTCCCAAGCTGGTAAAGCAAGTTTTTGTGTAACAGGGTCAAAAGCATTTTCAAAGTCAAAGAAATGTTTTCAATGTATTTCACATCTGCAAATTATACTCACTTGACTCAAGGATGTATGTTCAAAGGCCTACTTCCCCTTTCTCCCTTCTACCCCCATTTCTCTACATTCTTGTCTTCCTCCCAGGTGGGGAGGAAGCAGAAGAGCGGAAGTGCAAACCCCAAGCCAGTGAAAAAGACAGGAACGCAGGAAAATGTCAAGAACTTGGAGTTTGCCCCAGTAACCTGGCTTTTCCCTTCTCTAGTCCCTTCCCCTTCCTTTCTTCCCCCTCAGTGAATAATAGGGTCAGCTACTGCACAGAAGGCTCTGGTTCTGTATTTTAAAAATTCTGGCTTCAAGTAAGATTTCTCTTTTTCATAAAGTGATCTGAAAGGACTATGCATTTCCCTGAACGATTAGATTTTGCATCAGGTCTCTGTGCCAGGTCACGCGTTTTAAGTGAAATCACACATACTCAAAGTAGGTTTGTATAGGCCAGCTTCATCTGGAAAAGTCAGTACTGCTACAATGGGAATTAGTTCCTCCAATTCCTAAGTAGTGAATTGTTTGGAGCTCAGTAGCCCAAGGATATGAATTATGCCCTCAATGTCATTTTAAATGACATTTTAATTTGAGCATCTTTATTATGGTGTAAATATGTAGTTATTTCAACAAAGAAAAGAACTGATCCAACAGCCTATCCAGACAATGCAAAATTGTGGAATTTGACTCTTAACAAAATCTCCATTGTGTTGACTGAAGAGGGTTTCACTTTGACCATGGGAAGAGTATCAACTGAAAGTAAAATATCTGGAAAAGTTTATCCTCTTGTGTTGGAGCCAAATAGCTTAAGGGACACCAGAGTTCTTTCTGCCCTGCTGCTAACCTCATAGTTTCATTTTAAGACCAGGCAGAGTATCTGGAAATAAATTTTAGCACCCTGCTTGATGCTTTGCTGTAGTACCCAGAGACATAGTTGCAAAGGCAGTCCCTTTGCATTTCAGCAGCCCAGTGGGCTGGCCCAGCAGACAAGAGCACCACAAACAAAACTTCTTTGTGACAGAGAAAAGCACCAAGAATTTCTTGTGTCAAAATCAAGAAGGTGCTCTAGTGTAAATGAGACTAGCCTGCAAATAGCAAACTCTCTTTCATTTTTAGAGGTGAAAAATGGTGTTATTAAAATACTGTATTTCACATTCTCTGGATATTTGAGTTTCCTGAACGACATTCTTCTCAGAGCTGGGAAGGAAGTTTGATTCAGCTCAGCTCTGTGGACACATGAAGTCCTAAGGCATAGGCCAAAGGCAGGGTGGACTTGTGTGGCATCCTTCAATCAGAAGAGTTGGGGGCAGTCTGAGCCCCTCTGCAATTTGGCATGAGGAGAGCAAAGAGGAAAAGAATGGGAAAAGTTGGACAAGGACTAATTGAATGCCAAGGTCATTATTGTGGTTCAGTCATTGCTTCCTGGAAAGAGATCATTTTTGTGCTTAACCTCATGCCCCCAGATTTCCAGGATGTTGCTGGCTCCCTGGAGCTCTCTGGGGCCTGCTTATTTACCAGGCTTCTGGGCCCAGGCACAGAAGGATGTGAGAGGAAATCACTCAAGTGGGACACAAGGAGAAACCAAAAGCAAAGCAAAGGCTTTGAACTTGCTGCTCACATAAACCTTCTGGTGCAAATTATAATCAATTAAACAGATACCAAATTCGTATTGCCTGCTTCAGCTTTATAAAAAAGAGTATTTTGTGGAATTTCTGACTATTTTATTTTTCCAAAAAAAGTGTTATTTGGAGAATGCCTCAAATGGTAAAATAAAAGGAAGAAATAAATTTATAATGTTTAGAAAACTTAATTTAACCTTTTGTAAGATCTTCCTTAAAGTCCTGAACAGTGAGAGGACCAGGTATCTGCCAGGAATTGATCAGATCAAGTCAAGCTGTGGGTATTTTGATTTTGGTTTTGGGGTTTTTTTTTTTTGTTGTTTATTTTCTTTTTGTGGGACTGGGGTTTGAACTCAGGGCTTTGTGCTTGCAAAGCAGGCACTCTACTGTTTGGGCCATATCTCCAGTCCATTTTGGAGATGGGAGGGGCTCATGAACTATTTGCCTGGGCTGGCCTTGAGCCCCTATCCTCTCAATCTTAGCCTCCCAAGTAGCTAAGATTACAGGTGTGAGCCACCAGCACCTGGCTCAGGCTGTGTTTGAATGTATTTTGCTATTAAATGGCATGTGGCCAGTGATCTGAGAAGCAGAGACAGGTAAGGAAAGCAATGGCCACTAAACCTTGGGCAGAGTGCGGAGGTGCGGTGGGATGAGCCTGAGAACCTCTATGGTGGACACAATAAAATTGGAGGTGAGCAGGGTCTCCGAGCAAGACAGTTTTGCCTAGCGAGAGACCTTTCTAAAGGGAAAACCCAGTCTTTGAGAGGAGCTCCCTGGGGACCAAAGGGGAGATCAGCACTTGTGCCCTCCAAGGACCAAATAAATGGGGTTTAGTTCCATAAAAGGAAGCACATTTTGCCAGGGTGCCTCAGGAAGCAGTGAAATTCCTGACCTTGGCATATCTTTAGCACACACTGGATGGTTATGGCTGGGAAGGCTGTGGAAGGAAGGGTCTCTTGCACTGTGTAGATGGCAGAACCAGACTGCAAAGTCTACAGTAAGCATTGACTCAGAGAAACGCAGGGCAATAAAAGGATATTTCCCCAAGGAAGAAAGTTTTCTCCTATCAGCATTTTGAGTTCCCAGCAAAGGCACATTCTGAAAAGGTCACTGCACATAGCACTGTAACTTCCTGAGGATAGGGACTTAACTGATTCTGTTCGTGTTCCTTTGTAGAGAGGCATAATATTTAACAGATGAATGAGTGAGTGAGTGGGTGAGTGAATGAAAGAATTAATGGATAAGCATTGATCTGTTCTGTAAGGAAGATAAAAGGATACAGTGTACCCAGAACACAGATGGCAAAGAGAGGAATAGTGGGAGAGGGCTAGATAAGTATGTATGGGGCAAGACCAAGTACTAGATGGAAGAATTTTATACTTAATATGGCGAATATGACATGCATAGGAAATGGTCAGCTCAGAACCCCAAATCTTCCTGGGGGTTCTTAAATATCTTCAAATAGCTCAAGTCCCCCCACCTCACACTCTAAATTCTTCAAGGTCACATCCAAATATCCTCTAGCTCAGGATGATTGGGAAGCATCCTATGGAGTTTTATCAGTACTTAGTCCTTGCTGGGACCAACTCATCAACATCACTGTCTATTCAATCTCTCTAGGACTGTGGCCAAGACAGTTAGCACTACTCAAGATTGATGTTTCCCTTCTACGTCATAGAGCTGTTGCTCCAAAACTGGTTCTTTGCTAGGGACTGTATTTCTGGCCTCCTTTGCAACTAGGTGAGAACACAGGACTAATTTTCACCACTGTGTTAATAATAGAACCAGCATGTTTCACTAACATGTTGTCCTGATTAAGAAGTGTGTTTTCTCTATTCTTCCTTTTTTTATCCACCAGCTGAATGACAAGGACTCTGAGGCCCTAGCAAAGGGAAGAGTTGAAGGTAGGAAGAGCAATAGGAGAGAAAATTTTGAATATTCTCAACAAAAAAAATGATAAATGGCTAAGGGGACAGCTTTACCAGTTATCGTGATCTATATACTCATCCTATACTTGTACTGAATGTACGCCGTATCTCATAAATAAGTACTAGTACCATATGTCGATAAAGATAAAAACCATATTTTTTAAAAGGACAGAAAGAGCCTGGATCATGGAAGGCTACCCAGGAATGCCTGTATTTGACTATGACATAGATGGGACATACTACTATGTTAAGGTGCTGATAACTTGAAGTTGTTTATTACAGGACTTAAATTACCCTCAACTCAACAAGTTGGAATTGTTTGGAGACCCAAGAATAAACTCAGGGCCAAGGAGCCCCTAGAAGTTAGTGGTGCAAAGAAGGAACTCAATCAACACTTGGCAGATAAATAAATCAGAGTTCTCTGGGCCCTCAATACTTTGCCATTGAATAACCAGCAACATCTGTTGGCCTGTTTCCTTCAGACCCACAGGTGATCAGGAGCACTGGATTCTCCTGGCCACAGACTTGGAAAGCCTTGGGGACCATGTGTGGGCTAGAGACAAAGAAAAGCTCGTCTGCATATTTCAATTCCAGCTCCAAAGACATTGCATGTGCCATGGAGAGAAGGGCGGGGAGGATGGGACTGAAATTAGCATATTAAATTTTAATGCAGACAATTCCTACTTACCACTGCTCAACGTACAATTTTTCTGCTTTCTGATGGTGCAAAAGTGATCTGCATTCAGTAGAAACCATACTTCAAGTTTTGACTTTCAGTGTTTCCCATCTGTTGCCATGTGTAGTAGGAGATCTCTCTTTGCACTCAGTCAGGCAGACAGTCACGAGGGAAAACAACTAACACCTACACTGCATGTGTTGCTAAGCTGGCATGTTTGGGAGGCTAGGGGCACTAAGTGCATTTTCAAGTTATGAGATTTTTAACTTCCAATGGGTTAATTGGGAAGTAACCCATCATAAGTTGAGAAGCAGCTATCCATCAAATGCATAGGTCAATAGTTCTTAGGATTTAAACAAAATGAAACTAAAATATGGGCAAAGGACATGAATAGAAATCCATGGAAAAATGATCAACAGATACATAAGAAAATGTTCAAGCTTGCTCTTAAAGAAATTCAAATCTAAACAACCAAAAGCTTTTGTCACCTTTTTGATTGGCTAAGATGAAAATCTGAAATTACCTTCTATTGACAAAGGTGTGGGAAAAAAAGATATTAGAGTTGGGGACTCTTACTGGGAGTTGGAACTGATGGAGTTTTGACAGCAATTCGACATATATCAAAATTACTGAAATAAAGTGCCATTCAACTTATCTATTTCACTCCTACTTATCCAACAAATACACATTTGTATAGTCCAAAGGTTCATGAAAATAAATATGACTAGCCATGAGTAGTCATTGCACGCAGCAAACTGTTGAATCTGCCCACCTTTTGCCAGCATGGTACAAAAAGAAAGCCCCAGTGTGGACCAACCACAGGGTCAGAGCCCAACAGAACAAACCCTCTGTGTAAAGCGACATTTCTTGAAAGGTGCCCTCCAAGATTGCTAAAGAAGGCAAAAGGGTGATTCTGTTTCCTGCATTCTGCAGATTCTCTCTTTTCAAAAGTGGCCCCATCAGAGAGGAAAGCCTACAGCAAAGCCAGTCTGACTTAAGGGAAATGGGAAGATTCATTCAGTCAAATGGATCTCAGACCATTAAGAAATCCCACCTTCCAGCCTGAAGATTGTGTTTTGAGAAATCAAAGGGAACCAGGAAAACTTCAGCCAGATTCCCAGCTTGCCTCTTCAGGGAGGACAGGAGGCAACTAAGAGTGTTGATGAGCACCTTGGGAAGCTCTAAAGCCTAATTAAGTCAGCACTGAAAAACCTCAAGGACCCAGAAACTGCCTCTTCCTAATAGAGAAATTCTCACAGCTAAATCTCACATTGGAGCTTTGAGTTAGCAGAAGGCTTAACCTTAGGGAAAATTAATTTGAAATGATTGCTAAAAAGTTCTTTCCATTGTTTTAAATAAGATCATGTTAGCTTCTTTTCCACATAACAGTAATTTCCGCTCCAATTTTTGAAGTCTTTTCTGGAGCTCTATGCTTATAAATCAAATATTAGGCATTTCCAACCTCTTCATGACCTCACCTGGAGGTCATATTGATAGAACAATAATGTCACCATTTGTAAATCGGTGGCCATTTTATCCTCAGACACCACTGGAAAAACTTGCAAGGGCAGCCCCACCCTTAAACAAATTCCCGTGCTCTAAGACAGCCCCACACTACTAATGCGCTAACTTCCTTACCCTCCCCCTTCCATAAAAGCCACGCCTGGCCCAGAATCGCTGCTGTGCCATCTTTTCCCCGGCCAGCCTGGCAGTTGGGGCCTGCCATTAAACTTTGCTCTATGGACGTGAGACTTTTCTCATGAGCTTTTCTTT
Source organism: Castor canadensis (assembly GCF_047511655.1). Lineage (NCBI taxonomy): Eukaryota > Metazoa > Chordata > Mammalia > Rodentia > Castoridae > Castor > Castor canadensis. Next base: position 75,805,015 of record NC_133390.1, on the reverse strand, counting down.
GTGAGCGGTGTTTTTCCTAACACATATGAGTCAGGAAATGAAAGAAAACTGCCTTCCTGATGAGACTGGCAGGTGCCCTCCAGGCCTGCAGACTGTACCTACACATGCAAACCAGCGTGGGAGGGAAGCAGTTACTTGTGCAGACTAGCAGTTGAACCAGCTTTCTATCATGTGATGATCCATTTCCCCTCATTTTCTTATTTACATAAACTCAACCTCAGAATTTTCCATGGACTCAGAACCTACCAGGCATCTTTAGATCCCTAAATTATAAGTCCCAATCAGTCAAAGCACTTACCTTCCATGAAGCCAGAGACAGTTCTTAGACTAGAGACTAGCAGACTAGCAGCATAGCTGAAAAGATATTACAGACAGGCCTGGGTTCAAGTCCTGCCTCTGTCATTTATCAGCCACTGTGACATTGAATGCATTACTTCACTTCTTGGAGCCTCTGTCTCTTCGTCTGTTAAGTGAATTCTGTCTTACAAGCGCCTCATAGCAGCTTGAATTAAATAGGTCATGCAGCATAGTGCAGTTATTGAAGTTCCTGGAATGTAGGAAGGGCTAAGTCAATGTTAGATGTCAAGGTCATTAGGGGACTGTTAGTCAGTTTTATATCCTGTGACCAAATAAATGCCTAAGCAAAACAGTTTAAGAGAGGAAAGATTTATTTTGGCTCACGTTTCAGAGATTTTAGTCCATCATGGTTGGGAGGGCATGATAGAGCACAGCAGCTCACCTCATAGCATCCAGGAAACAGAGAGAGAGAGAGAGAATTCCAGGTTTTGTTCCCCCTTTTTACTTTCTGGGCCACCAGTCTAGGAGATGGTGCTGCCATATTCAAGGCAGGTTTCCCCTTAGTTAATCCTTTCTGGAAACACCCTCACAGACATACCCAGAGCTGTGCGCTACTGATCTTCTAGTTACTTTTCAATCCCATCAAGTTGACAATCAAGGTTCACCGTGACAGAAAGGATGCTGCCACTGAGGACCTACTTCTAAAGGAAGTGCTTCCATCCATCTCTGTAAAATCAACCAGTGGGACCAGGCCAATCTCCAGGCCCCTTCAGACCTGACAGCAGAGTGGTCATTGCTGAGCCCTTGGCAGGACTAGGAGATCCTGGCTCCCCAGTTTGACTGCCTAGGGCATCTCTGCTGGAGCAATTTGGGACTGGCTAAGATAACAATGAAGACCTATTCCCTCCATCTGGGCTGGCCTGGAGAGGTGGTGAGTTCTCTATCCATGAAGGCATGCAAGGAGAACCGCTTGCTGGAAATACCGTCGAAAGATTCCACTGTCAACAAAAGTCAAAGTACAAGTTGTTTGGAGATCACTTCCAACCCAAATCTCCCATAAGACACATGTGCTAAACCTTCCAGGAATTGGTGTTTGTTGTTCCAACCAAGCAGTCACAGAAAAGCTGTGATTCAGTCAGCCTGAGCCTGACTCATCCAGGCTGAGGACACATTACCAAATCCAAACAAAGCAAGTGTGGGTCTTATAGGTAGGAGAATGATAAGGGACCAGGTCATATGTTTTGCCAAATAACCTGCCACTGCCTTGCCAAATGCTGTTGATGATGTATTCAGTCATCACACGGAGGAATTCACAAGGACCTTGGATTAGGACAGTGGGAGAACAGTCAGCAGTCCGGTTTGGTAGTGAAAAGCTGAGTAGTACAGAGAATGATGATAAGACCTGTAGCAGGCTGATCATTTCATCCACAGGGTGACTCCCTCCCCTCAGAAGTACTGAGGAAGTTTGGACTGCCTTATTTATTGCCTAATTTGGTTTCTCATGGAACTGAACACCAAGTCCTAGGAGTCAAGGAGGCAGACCCACTGCCAGAAGTGACATCATCAGGCAGAACAAGCCAAGGTCTTATGGTTCTGACCATAGCCTCGCCATCTAATGTCACCATATCAATATGGCCCTCAAGAAGGTCTCAGCTCCTGTGGGGTCTGGTGCCTCCCTATGCCCACACCACTTCTGTGCAGGTGATTTCTGGTTCTCTCTGCTCCTGGACCTCCAACTACTTGGCGAAATGCCCTTAAGTGAGTTCTCACTGCAGTTGTTTACCAAAATCCCACCTTTTTACTGATGAGGAAGCAGGACCAAGATGGTGAGATGATTTGTTCAAACCTGTATATGCATCTTCACAGATGCTGGCTATGGAATTTTGAATATCAGACAGAAACATCAGTCTTTGCAATTGATGGTCCTGGGTTCAAATCCTACTTATTATCTGTGCAATCTTAGACAAATTACATAACTCATCTGTAACTCATCCCCCACTATCAGACAAGATGAGAATAGAAACCATTTCACAGTGTGGCTGAGAGAATTAAAACATGTTAGCAATGTCTGGTAGATGTGGAAGGTATAGAGCAATAGTAGCTGTTACTGTCACAGGTGCCCACGTTAATTACACGTTCCCACTTGTGGAAGGAAAAAGTGGCTTTATAATGCAAAGGAAAAAGAACCAAAGGAGGCATGGCTCAAAGACCAGCTTCCTGTGGGCCACAATTGATCCATGCTGGCTGCTCCTTCCTGACTGAAGGACAGCATCTTGTCAGAATGGGGACATTTCAGTGTAACCAGGAAAGCAAGAGAAGCTGAAGGAGGGAGCTTAGATCTGCTTGTCCCCAGGAAGGAGTGGCCGTGAGAAGGCCTTCGACGCTGCCTCCCTCTTGATAAATGCCCTTGGCTTCTCTGGCCTCTGCCAACAACCAGCCTTGGTCTGGGTTATACATTTCCCCCTGGAAAATGGCCTAAGCACAGCCTTTCTAGGAATTAATAATGACCGAAGGGAGAGCTGACAGCCCAGAGGACACCATGCTCTTCTCAGCTCTGCTGTCCTGGATGAGAGGTCTCCACCTCCTGTGCTGGATGGGGAATCCAAGATCATGGGGTCTGCACTTCTGTAACTTCCCAAATGCTTAAGGACCCTCCAGGCAACTGGGCCCTCTTGGTGCTCACCTCAGTGTTCTCTGGTGCTCTGTATGGCTAAGGCAAGGTGCACTGTAGGTATAGGGTGATGGTCATAGGCTTCCTATACTCAGAGATGTGCCCAGAGGGGCTGAAGTCATGACTGCACAGTACAGAGTAAGAAATGAAGGCCAGGGAGTAAGAAAGAATACTCAGAGAAGGAGGACAATCACTTCTAATGACTGAAATCCCAGGAAATCTCAGAGAAGTTGGGATTTGAGCTTGGCAGACGTGACACAGGCTTGGATTGAGTGGAAACTCTCCAGGGTGTGTGAACAGAGGCAGGAATGTGCTGGGAAGGAGGGCAGGGGCCATTTTGGCTGGGGTAGGTGCTTCAGGGTGTTCATGGGAGGTGGTACTTATTACCCGAACCTGGGATGCTCCGAGAGGCTGGAAGGTTTGGGGCTGCCCTGCGGGTGTGGGACACAGGCCACCTGTTGGATCCCAGTGAATTCAAGTACCCTCCCTCTTGACTTAGTGATAGGCCTGGATTGCTGGCTGCTGGCCAGGTGACATGGGCAGAGCACAGTGACATCGGGAGGAGGGGGTAACAGGCCTGTAGTGTCCTCCAGGGTGTGTTCTTTCTCCTCCATCCCATCCCAACACCATCCCTCTGGTGTGAGGGATCTTGCCTACTCTAGGCCTGGCCCAGGCTTTAGGACAGCTATGTCTGGTGGCATCCCTAGAAGAAGAAGAATCACCCCTAACCAGCCACCTTCCTTCCATGGCCAAGGAATATGTAAGCAGTGTTTTGCATGAGGCCCCACTTGTCTGATCATCTCTTTGGCAGACAGAAGCCTTGTCAGCTATCAGATACAACTGCCCGTTACCCCGATGGCTTTATCTGCAGCAGGGCCTCACATACCCGCCTGGCATCTTTGGGACTCTGTTGCTGTCTCTGAGCCCATAGCCCTGAAGCAAAACACTGCCTCCCAGGGCTCAGAGGATCTGCTCAGAGAAGCTGCTCTGAGGCATGGATCAGCAGAGCTCTTTCTCCAGGTGGCATCCTTTGGTCATTGTTTGCAAGGTCACTGTCTGGATAGTGCTGTCAACTCTGGTCCCTGCCCTTGCCCCCACCCCCGGCAATTATTGATATCAGCCCACAGGTGATGTCCACTGCTGACTCGGAGGGGTTGAGGTTACAAGACCACATGAAAGTCAATTGTGGCTCATGATGGTGGCTGCAAGTGAAAGTGTCCTGTGCCCAACCTCAGAAGGTAGGGGAGGCTGCTCTGTGGTTGCCAGTGGCCTATCTTGAGAGTGGGAATTCAGTCTAACTTGGCATCACTCAACTTAAGGATTTATTATCAGCCCTGGGCTGACCTTACACATAACCAGAAGAAGATCCGAACTGAAAAAGGTCACAGTGAACAGTTTACGGGTAAGACAGGAGTAGAAGAAACGATGACAGAAGCTTTGTTACATGCCACACCCTCTGTGTGGAATACCCTCCTTGCCCCTTCACCTAATTAACTGTCCCTGCTCCTCCCTCCACTTTGAGTTCAATGACATTTCCTTACAGAAGTTCTCCTGTCAGGTGACTCAGGCAATTCTCTGGTTATAAACTCTCTTGGCACCAGGTTCCCCTCCTGAGTAGCACTTGTCACTGAGGAAAATGCACGCTGGTCTGTGTTGTTATTGTGTCTCCCCAACTGGGCTGATGGGAAGTTCAATGAGGGTAGGACAAAGACCATTTCCTTCAGTGTTTTATGCTGAGTACCTGGCAAATAAAAACAAAAACCCCATAAATATCTGCTGGGGAAGTACATGGAAAGTGAAAGGACACATGGCTAGGTCACTGTTGGAGTTTTGCAGATGGAAAGTGAATAGCTTCCAAAAGGCTGAGACTAGCAGGGATCGAGAAGGTAGAGAAGGTGAGATGTCCTGGAGGAACTGGCAGGTGAGAAGTTGGGCATTGAAGGTGCAGATGGGCAAGCCACCCCTGTGGGGGTAAGCACTGAGCCAAGCTCCAGCAGTAAAGGTAGCGCTGGCAGGGTGTGGTGCATGATGGGAGCTGGGTTCGTCTGCAGCACAGGAAATGAGCACTGAGAAATGAGTAGGCACAGGGTGGTGGGCCTTGGATGGCAGGTTAAGGCTAAGATTGTTAGGGTGCCCTAGTGAGGGGGATCCTGCTGGCTCCAGAAGGAACAGTTGGAGCTCAGGCAGGAGCTAAGGAGACATAGGCTGCAGGGCTGGGGGCGAACCAGGGAGAAAAATACCATAGGCATTCAGTCAAGGAAACTGCTCTAGTTCATTCCTCAGCCAGAGCAGGGCACCATCTCAGGAGCCTGTCCCAGCCATCTGTGTGGAATGTGGATTGGGCAGGAGGGCCGCTGCCCTCTGATGTATGGGAACCGTGAAATGTCACCCTGTAGGGCTGTAGTAAACTTTCCTCTCCCTCCTCTGGCCTCTGGGAATATGGAGGTGTCAGGGTCCCCTGGACAGCAGGTGCATAGGAGGCAAGGGGTGCTGGATGCTCTCTACTTGCTCATCAAGACCCACCCTCTGCCCCCCTCCACCCTGCCCTGCACCTTGGGAGGAGATTCCTTGGACTGTTAGCCTGGCTGACTCACCATCAGGCTCCTTTGGGTTCAGCTGTGTGGTATAATAAAAACCTTAGCCCGTCTCTGTCCCCTTGCTGGCACAGAACTCTTAACACCCTGGGAATTTCCTGAGTGATAAGGATGCTTGTAATTCATAATCAGCCCCTTCTAACCTCACCTGAGTTCATGCTAATGAGATGACTCAGGGTGTGCCCCTATATAGCTTCCAAATGAGAACTGGTCACCAGAACACACTGGAACATGTCATTCGAGGGTCCCACCCCAACTCCACAGAGGGGCGAGGGCTAAAGACAGGGTTGTAAAAGAAATCTGGGAAGATGGTGTATCCAGAGAGGGCGTGGAAGCCATGGAAATTCTGTGCCAATCCTACCCCCTTCCCCTGACACACACACCCCTTAACACCTGCTCCGCACATCCCTTCCACTTGACACTTCCTGGGCTGTTAATCCTATACAATAAACTACTAACCACAAGAATTTTCCTGAGTTCTGTGAGTTGTTCTAGTGAGTTACTGATCATAAGAAGAGATTATGGGAACTCCTGAATTTGTAACCAAGTCAGATGACAGTGTGGGTAGCCTTGGGACCTGGACTTCGTGACTGACACCTAAAGTGGGAGCAGTTTTGTGGGACTGAGCCCATAACCTGAGGGGTTTGGGCTAACTCTGGGAGCTTGTATCAGAATTGAATTGTTGGACACCAGTTTTGGTACTGGAGAATTGGAGAATGGCAGAATTGGTGTGGAAAACCACACAAGCTACTGGAAGGCACTAGTGGGTGTCTATTTGTGTGTCTGTGGTGGCAGAAGAGTGAGATCAGGAAACTAACAGCTTCCTCCTGCTGACTGCAACCTACTGAAGATGTGGCTCCTGCCCAGGGGTGTTCCTCCATACTGCTCTCTGGGTTTCTGAGACCCCCTTCCTTGCTTTGTTCCTACCAGTCCTGAGGTCTTCAGCATCCCATGTTGGTTGCCTCTAATGCTGTCCAGAGTAGCACAGACTGTTTCATTCCCAGAGTTACTGGTCCAGTAGGTATAGAGTAGCCCCAGGAATTTGAATTTCTAACATGCTTCCAGATGAAGGTGATGTACTGGCCCATGGTCCACACTTTGAGAACGTCTGTCCTAGACTTTTGGCTCCCAGCCGACAGTCAAGAACCCAAGGGGACTGGGCAAATGATAGGAACTCAGAATTCCTGCATGTTTTACTTGCAGTCTAAATAAATATTTCTTGTATACAAATGTACTGTTTTTCAAATTACTATGAATGCTGTTGTAATACAAGTTTACTTGAAAATGTTAGATCTCCGTGTACTTTTTGTAAAAATGTGTATTTTCAATAGATGGATACTAAAACCAGAACCACACTCACAGGGAGAGGTCCTCAAATACGTAATTGTGGGGACCCTAGCACTGGGCCATGGTGTGCATCTGCGTAATTCCATTGTTCCTGTCCAGTGGAAAGAGCTGGGTGGGAATGTACAAGTTCTCCTCCTGCCTGGACTTCTCTGGCCTATCCGTATTTCTACCTCTCCCCTCACTTCTGTTGGCCCAGTTCTGTCTGTCCCCCAGGTCTGGCTTGGGTACAGCTCTCACACTAAAAGAACACCCATGCTGATTCCCAATTGAAGCCATCGTCTTGACAGATTCAGGATGACATCACTGTTTAGCCTTTTCTTTATTCTAAGATAGAACAGCAAAACTGGGAAGACTCTGGAAATTATTTATTGACCAATTCCTTCTTTTGAAAAACAGAGAGATATGGACAAGGAAAGAAACCAGCTATTCAAGGTAACCCCAAATGGTGGAATGGGGTCTCCTGACTATACTACAGTCCTCTTTCCTTTCTTACCAGAGAAAGCATTGATCAAACCCTAACTAAACTGTTTTAATATTATTTGACATTTCTCTGGTCAACTTAGGCTTTTGTGCTCATTTCTAGGTAAAGAAATGAATAGATACCTCTGTCATTTCATTCTTCCCATTTAAGTGTGTTATTTTGAGAGCAAAATAACTGACCCTTTCAGAAAATCTTTTTATTGGCCTCTACATTTGTAGAGCTGTTTTTGTTTTCTAACATACTTTTCCTTATATTCCTACCATTTAGTTTTTCGCCTGTGAGGGGAGATTTGGTCCTGTCAAATCCCGCTTCTAGTCACTGAAGATGACGTTGTCTACCATTTGCAGAAGAGATGTTAACAGATTTGACTTCTTAATTCCCCAATGGGCATTTCATTGTTGTGTGTGGGGTGAGATGGGGAGGAGAGGGAGAGGGAGAGGGAGGAAGGCAGAAATGAAGAGGCAAGTAGAGCAGAGAAGGGTAGGCATCTCTGAGTAGCCTCAATTCTCTATTCAGCTTTTCCAATCCTGAGGAGAGCCAGCTGCTGAAGGGCTCTCAGAGGGCACCAGGAGAGACCTGGTTATGAGAAGGAGGGGAGGGCTCTTGGGACCCAAGGACTGGCACAGGGACCATATTTTTATTTTCTGGAACCCCAACCAAAGCTGGGGGGAAGTTCTGGTCTGAAAAATGGAGACGACCCACCGTGGCCTGCAGAGAGGCCTCTACTCTCTCTCCCCTGCCATCCCTTCCTCGCCCTCCCACTTTCTAGAATTTCTCACTTATTTCTCACGTGTTGGTTTTCTAGTCTTTCTTTCATCCAACACCTATTCTATTTATTTCCACTCCATCTAAAACCTTTATTTATTCCCCTTTTTTCTCTTAATAGCCATCTGTTTGTGTGTCTATGGTGTTAAAAACCAAACGGATAACAAATTTCTCTGACTTAGAGCAGAGGCCTTCTGCTCTGTTCCTTCTTGATCCCAGAGGCCACATACAACAGCACCTATGTCCTACCTGTTTATGTTGTTTTCCTTATGGTCCCAGTGGTGTTAATTTTTCATGATGAATTTGTCTTGTCTCCTCAGTTTCCCCCTAAGGAATGGGCTATGGTTCTTGGAACCTGCTTTCCTCACCAGTGTCTTTTCTGCCAGGACACACTTGTAGGGCTCAGGAAATGGGTTGGGGAATTGGTGTCTCCTCTCACCCACCACACAGACTTCCAACCTTCTCTGCACAGTGAAATTCCTTCAGCTAGGGGTGGTAACAAAGGTGAAGGTGGCTTCAGCAGGCTTTACTCCCTAATAATTGCCATTATCTATCCCAAATAAAAACACTTTAAGTGAAAAGAATACTTATTTAGCAGATATCAGCTCAGGATAAATCACTAGATGCCCACAACCCTAACTGCCAATTTTCCAACCATGTCTTTCCTTTCTATATGGAAATTCTGAACTGGTCCCTGGTCTAAGACACTTAGAGAGGAGCTAGCGACAGAGAGAAGATGACCACATAGGCTTTGTCCTGAGGAGGTTAAGCCTGGCAAAGGAGAATGACAGGAGTGTAGATATATTTACATAGACATTCCTTTAAAAATATACTTTGGTAAGTACATCTGTGTATCAAACACTGTCATGGGTGCTGGGACCATAGCAGAGAACATCAAAAATTCTAATACTAGAAAAGAGTTTATGGTCTCCAAGGAAGATGACTGCATTGGGGTTTAGAATTTAAGATGTTTCTTGAGATTAACACAGCCGTGGAAAGGAAGGGAAGTCAGATTGGGACAGAAGGAAAGATACATTTGCGGAGAAAACCCAGTGATAGCATTGGCTAATCCCACAGGGGCCTGGAAATAAAACATCCTATTTGGGTCAGAATGACTGGGCTTTAATTAATTGTTGGATGTGGGACACCCCAGGAAGGATGTGACCTTGGATAAAACTGCTCTTGGTTGCTGAGAGGATTCCTGAAGAGGCTGAAAGTTGAAGACTGTCAGGAGGCAGCTATTGCCCCTATAGCTGGGCAGTACCCACTTCATTGAAAGGCTAATTGAGAGATGCACCTCTGTGTCCGTGACACTCCCAGCATGGAAGAAACAGGGAAGAGTATGCAGAGAATATTCCTGCACACTGGTATTTGCATTTCCTTTTTCCTGGGCTACTAATAGACTGAATTTTTACGAGCTCTTACACCCAGTGAAGTCATGAGACTAGTAACTGCCAATAGACAAGCCCTTTCTGACTTGCCCTAGAATCTTCCCATGAGTTCACCTGCCAACCAAATATTCAAATCTATGAAGGGGTCCAGTGCCCTAGCAAATTCTTGAGGCACACAATGGAAAGGTCCTGGGTCCCTGAGTGACAGCATGGAACAGAACTCTTGCGTCTCCCACCTCTACCCCTGAGCTCATCCATATTGCACTGTGACATGAGGAAAAACAAATCTTTATTTTGTATCAATTGTTAAATTCACTGAGATTTAGCAATTGTTTACTTCAGAAATTAGCATTCCTTAACTAACAGGAGGATTTAGTCAAATGAAGATATGAAGCTGAAGAAAGAGATGAACCAAATTAGGTAACCAGGAATCTGTGTAACCTCAGATAACACACTTAGTAAAAGCTGTTGCCTGTGATTAGCTGGAGGTCATATATGATCTAGGGTAAGAGGATGGAAACAAGAATACTAATGTTGTGTGTGCCTGTTGCTGGCTGTATTCAGCAAAATATTATTAAAAAATTGATAGAAGAGCAAACTAGTTTGCAGGAAGAAATGAAATGAAATAGAGAATCAGAAATTTAGAGCTTGTAGCAATGGGGGAAAAAAGGATCGCTCCTAACAAACTTTTTCCCTTGTGGTCTCTGTCTTTCTACTTCCACAGATAAGGGAAATTCCTGGATTAGTCGGGGAATCTACTACCTGTTGTAACAATCCCCAAATCTAAGGGGTTTAATACAAGGAAAGTTTCTTCCTCAGATACCATTCAATGTCTGCATTTTAAAAAGATTTTGAGCAATGAAGACTCAATGAATCGTTCTTCTCAGGTAAACTCAGAGAATTAGGCCTCAGGCAAAGAAAGAAAGAAAAGAAGGAAGGAAGGAAGGAAGGAAGGAAGGAAGGAAAAGAAAAGAAAGAAATTATTCATGGACTATGCCTTTCTACTCAAGCCTAATAACTTCCAGGTAGCCACTGTTAGGTTGAGAAAAAAATGGCATGAACAAAGCAAAATCAAGCAAGATTGGGAGTTATGACTCCAGAACAGAACTCTGGGTACAGTTGCTGGCACATAGAATTGGCTGGAGCAAATTGATTGGAAGTATTCTGAGTGTTTTAGAGATTTATGATGGCAGAGGAGCCAAATTCTGAGTTTAAAGGCTGAGGACCATTTCAACATACCTGAAAATCCTCAGTGTTGAGGTAGATACAGTGGCCGGCCGGGACTTTGCCTGTGCTCTCTGGGTAGGGAACCAGGGAGAAAGGAGCAAGTGAACGGACTGTGGCAGAGACAGTTAACACTCAGCTACCCTGGTTTACACTGCTGGAGTATTGTATCGGTCGGCTCAGGCTGCTATAACAAAATACTTCCGCCTGGGTGCCTTAAACTACAGACCTTTATCTTCTCACAGTTCTGGAGACTGAAAGTCCAAGGTCAAGGTGTCAGCAGGTTTGGTTTCTTTTGAGACCTCCATCTTTGGCTTGCACATGGCCTTTGCTTTATGTATACAAGTTTGTAGAGTCTCTTTGTGCGTCCAAATTTCCTCTTCTTAGAGGGTACCAGTCAGTTTGGACAAGGGCCTGCCCTGATAGCTTCATCTAAACTTAATCTGCTCTTTTGAGGCTTTATGTGCACGTGCTGCCACATCTGACATAGTGGGGTTTAAGGCTTCAACGTGTGAATTGAGGGGACACAATTCAGTCCATAACAGGCATATTTCCCAGGCCTCCTCAAATGCAGGTAGCCATGTGACTAGTTCCTTTCAATGGATTATGGGAAAATAAAACACTTCTAGCCTGACCCTTAAGTCACCTGGGACATGTTTCATGGTCCCTGCTTCCTTGACTGCCAGACTGATGTGACAAGTCCAAGGGTAGACCTCCTTTCCCCTAGGAGTTGGGGAAGTCACACAGCAGAAGGAGCCAGTATCTTAAAGCATGTGCCTGGCAAAGTGCTCCACCCACAACATGCCCAGGGCTATGCCTGAGAAAGAAGGTGTCAGAGATTTAGGGGGCTTTGTGACAGCAGGTAGCAGATCCTCACTAATACCAACAGAGACTTATTTTCTGCGCAGGCAGGCCTGCATGAGGCAGAATGGAGGAATGAGCACGTCGATGCCTGGCATGCTTCTTAATAGGTTATGACTGGAGTCGTATGGGCTTAGGCAAAATTTCCAAACATTGAGTGAGAAAATCTGGCACCCATCCTCTCTAACTACATACTCCAGGCAGCAATTAAAAAACAAAACAAGCAGGCTTCCTTCTTGCAGGCTGTAGAGGACTGCTGAGTCTGCACATGGCCTTCAGTTCCAGCCAGAAGCACCATTGTTTGTTAAAAGAAAAGGACGTTAAAATCTTAGAATATGATTTCTAAAACTTGTAAAATGCCTGTGCAACGAGGATTTCTAGCAACGGCATACGTTCACTGCACTTTATTGACTTGGCCGCAAAGGCTGGTTCTGTATGGAGCCTGATTATAGGAAATGTAATTCAGTGCCAGCAGAGTGCCTCACACAGGCAGTGCCACACAGGGTCAGTCACCCGGGCTGTGCAGTCAGGCCATCAAGTTCAGAAACTCTACCTAGTACCAGGTAGCTGTCTGTGATGTGGGCAAATCAGTTCAGTGTTCTGAGCATCGGCTTCTTCATCTATAAATGGAAGTGGGCGTGGCAATCACATCACCTCCCTGAGGTGTTGTGTGAGGTGGCAGAAGATAATGCTGGAGAACTGCTTAGCAGAGGAGCACCTGGCCCTTAGTAAACTCCGAATTAATGTCCTCATTAGCACCTCCTCCCGCTAGACTCCTCGTCTATCTCCCACTCCCTGACACTTCAGGTGCTGGTGAGCTGGTTTGCAGCACCCTGTGTCCTCCTTGCCTATGCTCTTGTCCTGCTGCCCACACACTATCATCAACTGTCCTGCAAACCCAAACGATGGTACTGTGTGCTATCTACCTGGACACTAACCAGTTTCCATTCTGAGAAGTTCCTCTTCTTCCTTGGCTTTCATTTCAGCCCACCAGGGAAAAAAAATTATGAGTTATTTTATTTGTTTAAAAAACATTTAATATGTATGTAATCAATTTTGCATTTCTAGCCTAATTATCATTCTAAACCATACCTTAACTTCCCTATGCATTGTTCACTGGTTTTGTAGAAACTGTATATATAATTAATCAATGTGCTTTGGATTACTAGATTTTAATAGGTTCTATATTTGTTAGTCCTTGGGAAGAACAAACTATTATGCTTTGCATAATATGTAAATGACAGAGAAACAGGCTCACTGAGAACAGAGGGTAGGTTCACGAGAAGTCCCTGCCCCTTCTGTCTTGGTATTGGGGCTGGCTGCTCAGCCTGGCTCCTGTCATTTGTTGGCACAAGAAGAAGTGACATTGGTCTACCCAGGGCTCAGTGAGGGGAAACTTGGGGTAAATCCAGACAGGCCCTGAAATATGAGACTGTCTAGTCCTCCCTCCTTCCTGAGCTTGCTTACTCTCTCCTGGCAACACATTTGAGCTAGACACCCTGCCCACCCTGGCCCTAAAAAGAGAAGGGCTCCCCGCAGCATTTGCTGGAAAGGAAGAGGTAGCTCCTGCACCCTCACCTTCTTACTAGCAGCCTCCATGACCGAGACCATGAACACCTGAGCAAGGCCTTTCTATTGGCACAGGAGATGGGGCCACTGTGAATGGATGTTCTTGTGGGGTGTCAGCTGGCATCTCTGTAGCCATCTCTCTGGATCTCAAAGGTTATTTGCTTGGATTCTTACCACACAGTCACAACTAATGTCCCAAGTACGTGGGCAGGAGCTTAGGAGTCACATCACCCCAGACCCAGGAGGGACTGGGGTAGTGCTATCATTGTCATCTCAGGCTGAGTGGTGGTCCACAGGTCTCCTATCCCAGTCCAGCCTCCTCTCCTCTGACCTGGGCCTTCAAGGAGCTTTGACTTTGTCCTTACCTGCTTTAGGCTCCGTGATGCTTGAGGCCCAAATCCCTCACTGTCGTGTGCACACCACCATCTTATTCATTGGTTCATTTGTTTGAACACTCACTCACTCATGCAAAGAACATTTCCTGATTCCCTTCAAGGGGACGGATGGGTGCCATGGAGGCCTGGAAGCCTGGGAATGACTGGAGCAGATCAGGGTGGATGGTAGTTTAGGCAGTCGGCGGGGGTTACAAAGAGGGGTACAGGCCCAGACAGAAGCAGATAGACCAGTTAGGAGAGTGTTGTCAGTCCAGGGGAGAAAGAGTAAGGTGGTAACAGAGTGGTGGTTGCATGGTTGGGGATGCACCATGGGTCAATGTAGTCTAAGGCCATGACTTTCAGCCCCAGACACTTTTTTCCAACTCTCCCTCCCCCTGCCCCTCTTCCCCCAGTAATGGTTCTGGGGCTGTGCTCATGGATGGCAGATATCCCCGTTGAGGTTTTACCCTCTTTAGTTATCAACCTCCTCTCACTACCCCCAGCTATTTCCAGGCCTCTTTCTGTGGTCCTGATTTTTCAGCAACAACATTCTTGGGGCCCCTTGTGGTAGTTTGTTGCCAAAGGAAAGAGTCTGATTGCAGGCACACTTCCCAATTATGCCCATCATCCTCCCAGGCCATTTGCTAAAGCTGCTTCAGAATCTAGACAAAAGCAGCCCGTTTTACAGAATCCCGGGAATGGCTAAGTCCTGCCGCCATTCAAGTCTCCTTTGCTTGCCTCCCCACACCCTTTTATCCATTGTTATCTTGAGGCTTAAGAGCTTGACCGTCTATCTTTCCATCTAAACGTCTAGGAAATGCCAATTACTAAATTAATAAAAGAGAGATGTACCAATTTGCAGGGCATTGTAAGGCAGAACAGGGGCTGGTACTGAATGTTCCAATTGAAACTAACAAGGAAAAAAGTGTTGGGATAGATAACAAGCACGTGTTGCTGCTTGCAGGTTTTGAGATGGGAAAGGAAATTGAATGTGAAATATCTCACAACAAGGAGAACTTCAAAGGTGTGTATCACCAGAGGGGACATGGCATGAGTCGAAGACACAGTTTGTCACCTCAAGTTTGAGATGCCTGCCCAGAGGCTGCCCCCTCACCCAGCTCAACTGACAAGGACTTTGGAATGAGCAAAAGGGAGTCCAGAGTTCATCCAGTCCAGGAGAGAGTGACAAAGGGAGAGGAGGAAAAAAAGAGCCATTTGGTGGGGGAGGAGAATGCTGAAGCACTGTCATTCTCAAACAGGGGAAAGGGAAATAGAGGGTCCCACTGCCAGGAGCCTGACCTGTTTCTGTAAGGCAGCATAAAATCAGAGAACCTCAGAGCTGAAATGGGCAATAGAGGGAACTCAGTGTTTGAAACTCTTCCATCACATCTTTGACAAAAAGCTCTGTCTTCTGCTCAAGTGTATCTATGTAGGCTGACCACTACTATGCAAAGTAGCAGTGCACCCTTGGCACCCTAAGGAAAATAAATTATTGAATAAAGTTCTGCCCCATGCTTCTCTGTAACTCCACCTGCCTATCCTAGCTCAGAGCTGCAGGGTGTCAGCACTCACAGGATCCTCCCCAGGATGCCCTTCTAGCTCTAGAGGACAACTCCTATTATTCTCTCTCACCTCCACCCCCAAGAACCCTCACTTTGTTTCAGATGACCTGACAATCTATCCTTCACCATGTGAAATAAACTGACATGTCACTGTGCCACACTGCTAGGTGGTACTTAAACTCTCCCCTGATGGGCCCGACCTGTCCAGAAGAGAGCACCTGCTTTCTCTACTGCAAGGTTACTCTTTTTACACCATTTTTATTTAAGGCACCTGGGCACTCCAGGTGCCTCTTCCCTCAGATGAACAGCATATGGTCAGCCTAGACTCTAAGCCTTCCTCAGGCATGCTGATCTTAACTCCTTGTCCCATGTCTGATAGGATGTGTGAGTCAACTTCTCGTTACTGTTACAAAATACCTGAGAAAAACAAGTTGCAGGAGGAAAGGTTTATTTTTGGCTCATGGTTTCAGAAGTTTCAGACCATGGTTAGCTCCTACATTGCTTTTAGGTCTTTGGCAAGGAAGAAACTTCATGGTGGAAGGGCCTGGGAGAGCAAAGCTGCTCACTTCATGGTAGCCAGGAAGCAGAGACAGAAGGAGCCAGGGACAAACTCACTTTTCTAGGGCAAGCCCTTGGTGACTTCCTTCCTCTAACTAGACATTGCCTCCCAATAATGCAAGTAAAATTTTAATCTATTACTGGATTAATCCATTGATGATGTCAGAGCCCTCATGATCCAATCACTTCCTCAAAGCCCTACCTCTGAACACTACTGCCTTGAGAACTGAGCCTTCAATACCAGAGTCTTTAGGGGACATTTCGTATCCAAACCATGACACAGGGCATTGCAGATCCTGTCATATTCCAAATAGAATGGAGAGAAGAGGTCAGCTGGCAGTGCCATCTCCCTAAAGCAAGATTCAAAGTTGAGAGGGAACAAGAAGTAGTGGAGGACCAACCAACCCAAACTGGGGAACTAGAGAGAGACAGGCAGACCTGTAAGGTACAGTGAAACTCTGTACACCTGGGAGTCTTGACACCTGGGGCGTCCCACCCCTCCTCCTTGAAACCACCCTTGAACTGTCTCCCAGGTAGGAATTAGTCACCACCTCCAGCTAATCCTGGGCTTTGATGACCAGCCACCACCACAGCAGGATTGGGATGTCAAACCAGGCCCACATCTTTCTGCGGACAGTTGTAGGACGGTTTAATTTCTCTGTCCCCAGGGCCCATCATGGTATCTGGCCCATAACTGTGATCTGTCTCTATCATTCCACAAAAGAGTGAGTAAAAGGAAAACTGTGACTTGCCCGTAGATAGCCAGAGCCAAGGCCTTGCGTAATCTCCCTCTTCTCTCTGGCCAACTCAAGTTCAGATAGGTCTGTTGTGAGTTCATTCATCGAGGTGGATGGCCCTGGGCCGCATTCATGAATGAGCCAGCTCAGAGGAGCCCCTAAATCTCTTTACCGTAGCCTGAGCAAGTCACTTACCCCTCGTGTAGATAGACAACGAATGTAAGGAGAAGAGGGTGGATCCAGCAGGTAATTTGAGGGGTATTTAATGTGTTTGGCATTTTCTTTTCTTTTTTCTTTTTACAGTGGGAGAGATGCAGGAGGGACCCTTTATAAAACATAAAAGCCGGTGTCCACCTGACTGCACTGAAGCTACACCATGCTCCTGAGTCCACTTGTCAGTCTTCATAGCCAAGAGGCACCTTGAGCCCTGACAGATCCCAGCTGTCACCACCATCCCTGAGGGACCAGTGCCCTGAATGACACCAGAAAACTAATCAGTTAAATGCATCCTTTAATAACTGTATTTCCTAACACCTTTCCTGGGGCAGTTGTGACATCATGTCTTTGTGGTTGGGGGAGGGTAGTCTTACTTAAGTTATGAAAAGAAGTTTTTTTAAAAAAAATCTCTCCAAATCCCTATCAGAGCCCAAAGACACTGGTTACCACTCACCAGATGCCTCACCAGCCTCAGGACTCAGATCTGCTAGATCCTCTCAGAGACTGTGTAAACCCTGCTGTTACTAGACCCACTCTACAGGTAACTAACTACACTGATGTTCTGGGCTGTTCCATAGCCAAGGTCATGTGGTCACTGAGTGTGGAGCCAGGATTTAAACCAAGGCTTATCTGGGTTGTTCACCTCTGTTCTGGACTTGGACTCAAGACTTAGGACATTATTTTTTTAGCAACCCTGAAGTAGTTGAAAGCAATAAACTTTGTGCTTTTTTAATATAAAAATGATTTAATTTCTGTAACAAGGCCTTGCACTTGCTAGGTAAGCACTCTACCACTTGAGACATGCCTCCAGCAAAATGATTTAATTTCTAATAAAAGTTCAATAGTGAAAAACATGCTTTTTTAAAGAAACAAAATATGCTGAATTATGCTCTTGTACTTTGTCTACCCACAAACTCTGTTAATATTTTAGCTAAAAGGGGAGTGAAATGCAGGGGCCCTCAGCAAACTAAGACGCTAGACAATGATCTATGTCAAACTGGAGAGATGAGTTTCAGGATGCACAGCCCTGGAGTTTACTCCAAATCCAGGCCAGGGGCCTCCAGGGCTGTTTTCAGCTCTCACAGTTGAGTCCCAGCTCCTTTCTGGGCCTTATGCTGAATGCTCTAACAGATTATAGCTCTGAACCTTGCAGTAACTCATTTCTAATGAGACATCGGTTTGCCAAAGCCAAAATGTGGCAGAACTGAGATCTGATCCCTGGTCTGCTAATTCAAGATCCCTGACACTTTCTTCTAGACACAGTTCACTTCCAGGGTCCATGGTCCTCAGGTAATTATAACTGAGAGCAGGCCAAGTGAGCACGATGAGGATAAGACTGGGGAACAGCTTTAGCCAATCATCCTCTTGCCAGGAAGAGTTCTGGACCAGCCTCCAGGCTAGTCTGATTTCTGTCAGAAGGGAGCAAGGCCAAGTAGATGGAGGTAAGAAGGGGTTAGCAGAAAGGAAGGTATAAAAAAGAAGGGATAACTACTGGATCAGGCAGCTGTGGGTTTGAACTATACCTCCAGTTTCTGGCTGTGACAGCTTCAGTCAAATTATTTGACACTGAGACTCACTTTTTGGCCACAGAATTCACCCCAGAGGATAACTTGAATAGGAAGGTAAGTGAGATGGAAAGGGGAAAGCCCTCAGCAATGTAGTTTATACACATTCTTTCAATTATTAATAACTATTAGGAAGACAAAGAGAAAAGAAAAGGTCAAGAACAAAGAAGTGCTAGGAGGGAAGTCCATCAGTATGGCCGCCATCCAGTACCCCTGGGCCTCCCTGTCCCTATGCCCCACAAAATAATAGGAATTTGACGTTCATGCATTTGTTCATTCTTAACCCTAACTTGATGAACAGTACGTCAGCTTCTGGGCCAGTTCTTGGAGGAATGGGGAAAGAATATCAAGATCTCTACCCTTTGGGACCCCCAGTCTGGTAGAGGCCATAAGATAGGCACTTCTCCCCACCCCAAGCCCCCCATACACATTGCTACCTAGGCAGGGCTGTTGGGAAGCCAGCTCACTGCCCACTGCCCTTGACAGAAGGAGCCATGGGGCAGTCATTCCTGGAGGGTAAATTCCCAAATTTTGTTTATGCAGTCACACATGGCAAACAGGTGAATGTCAGGTAAGTCTGACCCTCAGTAACTTGATAGTACTTCCAGAAAAATAACAAAGAGTAACCATGAAGCCTCCTAATTTTCTCAAATCTCAGTACCCATCTTCTACTCTTCCTACCGTCAAGGGGCTTGGGGTTATCCAGTGCTGTGCAGGGAGGGCCAGCAGCTGTGAGGTGCTGTCCACTACCAGGATGTCATTTGTGAAAATGACACATCGTGAAAGCTGGGTTGCAGGAGGATATTCACGGTACCCTCACACTGTCCTGGGATACTTGAGGGGTCTGGACAAACCCAGGGCTTCAGAGAAAGGGCCGAACTCTTGCTGAGCATCCCAGGTCCTGTCACCAAGGGCCTTGCTGTCATGGGGACCCCATTGTTTATACTGTTTGAAAAAAAGTTTCTGTTGGAATATGGCACTATGGATTACTGTGTCCCCCAAGGTTTATGTGTTGGAAACTTAATCCAAGTGCAACAGTGTGGGGAGGTGGGTCCTATAACAGGTAATGAGGTCATGAGGGCTCTGCCCTCTTGAATGTAATGTAATGTAATGTCATTATCACAATAGTGTGTTCATTACTGTGTTATGAAAAACAGTTTGGCCTCTTTGCTCTTGCTCTTTCTCCCTCTCTCTCTCTCTCTCTCTCTCTCTCTCTCTCACACACACACACACACACACACACACACACACACACACATTCTCTCTTCAATCTTTTGCCACAGGGTATCACATCAAGATGTCACAAGATGGCACCTAGTCTTGGACTTCCCAGTCTCTAGAACCATGAGAAATAAATTTGTTAATTATACATCACCAAGTTCAGATATTCTATTCTTTTATTGCAGCACAAAATGGACTAAGACACATGGCCTTCACAGTTGAGTACTTTAGAAGAAAATCAAGTTTCATCTCTTCTTTCAATGTGGTGTTTACCCTGGGACTAAGGGTATGGAGGGAAGGCTTCCAGCTCAGTGGCAGGTCATGTCCTTGTAGAGAGGGAATGCTGTGATTATGTGGACACTGCCTTTATAAATGGCTCCTGGTCATGGCCCTAGGAGAGCAGTGTCTGCCTGAATGTCTGGGCAGGAGAATCCATCAGGGCCCTGCCATGACGCCTGTGGCTGAGAATGCGTTTCTGGAAGAGATTAGCATTTGAATTGGTGGACAGAGCAGAGATCAAACTCACCCTCTTCAATGTGGAGAGTCCAAACAGAACAAAAAGACAGAGGAGCGTGAACTGGCTCTCTGTTCTTAAGCTGGGACATCCATCTTCTCCTGCCCTCAGACATCAGAGCTCTTGATTCTCCTGCCTGGGAGTCCAGGATTTACACTGGCAATGCCAACACCCCTTTGGCCTATAGTCTTGGACCGGAAGTTACACCACTGGCCCCCAGGGTCTCAGGCCTTCAGACTCAGACCAAATTATGCCATCTCCTTTCCTGGGTCTCTTGTTTACAGATGGCAGATTAAAGAACTTTTCAGCCCCCATTATCACAAGAGCCAATCCCCATATTAAGTCTCCTCTTGCATGTCTACATATGCCTTGGGGTTCTGTTTTCCTGGAGAACCCTGAATGCACATGGAGATACCATCTTCCTTTCAGCTTTCTTCTCTTGTAGTTGGTTCCAGCAGGGTTCTTTCTTGTCACCCATGTCATCTTCCTTTACAATTCCTTTTTAGTTTTGCTAGAGTGCATCCTCAAAGTTTGTTTTCATCTAGGGCATAGGGATGGTAGGCTAAAACTGGCTTCCTGAAACATATCCATGGAACCTGCTCCTTGCATGTGTGATTAAGGTAAGGATTTTGAGATAGAGAGATTATCCTGCATTATTCAAGTGAGCCCTCAATACAATCACAAGTGTCCTTGTAAGAGAGAAGTAGATGGAGAGTCCTCATACCGACACAGAGGAGAAGGTGACATGAAGATGGATCAGGGAGAGATTTGAAGGTGCTGACCTGAAAGATTGGAACAGTGGTGCAGCCATAAGCCAAGGAACACTGGCAGCCTCCCAAAGCTGGAAAAAGCAACCCCCCACCAGTTGCTTTGGGGGGAGAAAGGCTTCTAACAACAAGTAGAGCTGATGAGACAAAATCTCATGTCAGTCTGAATCTTACTTTCCATACAACCTGTTTTTCCCTGAATAGGTTTTTATGCATTTGTCCTTAGATTTCTGTCATCCCATCAGAATGTGTCTGCATAAATTCCTTCTGACATTGTGTGGGCTATTTCAGTCTGAAGTATCCTGATTTCTTCAATTCATGAGATATCTCTTCTATTTTTTTTTAAATGTCCATATTCCATTAAAACTTTTGTTAGTCAGACATTGAAATTTCTGATCCACTTTGCATTTTTCTGATTTTTTTTTTCTCTTTTTACTTTTGCTCCATATTCTGGGGATTTTCTTTCCAAATTACTAAATTGTTTCTCATTATTCAACTTATACCATTAAGCTTTTATTTTCATCAGTCATGCTTTGAGTTTCTAGGAGATTTCTGTTTCTTGTGCTCAACTTTTTACATAGTATCTTACTCTTGTTTTATGGGTGCAATAACCTCTTGATCTCTCTAAGAATACTAATCACAATTTAGTAAGAACATCACACATGTTCTTACTGATTTTTTTCTTAATTTCTTCCAATCTTTTGCCAAGGCAATGCCCCAGTGCTCTAACCATCTACCACTAGGCCCCAGCTCTTCAAAGTCCCCCCCACGTCTCAACACTGCCACACTGAGGACTGGCTTCCAACACATGAACCTCTGGGAACCACACTCAAATCACATCCAAATCAGAGCACAAGGCAATAGAGTGCTCAGCACAGTGTTGGCCTGGTGTCCAGGGCTCTATCATGTCAGTCCCTTACAAAGTTTCCTTCTCAGTTCTGACACAGTGCAACTCCTCAGCAGGATCAATCCTCCTGTGCCCCCATCCCAGTCCTTTCCCTGCAGCAGCTGATTAACCACTCTTTGATCCCCATCCCCCCCACACACAATCAGAGCTGTCCCACCAAGTCACATTCCCTAGTACTGACTTAAATAGTAGCTTCTGGACTCACTTACAAAAGTAAATAGCCAAACACTTTTGAAATGCCAGCTTCTTTGTCATGACCCCATTTAGATTCCAGAGTGAACCTGTGCTCTGCATGGCTGTCTGTCCTCTGATCCCAGAAGGCCAGCTGAGCTCTCTGCTCTGCTGCTTTCCCGTGAGTGCCTGGAACTGGTGCCTTGTAAGATCAGGATGACACCATGCTGTGGCTGTTTCTGCTGAAGACCCCTCCAATCCCCCACAACATGCTCTCACAGAGCTCCCAGTCAGCTTCCTCCATGCTGGCCAACTGCTCCCCACTCTTCAGGACTTACTTGGGGCCAGGCCTAGAGGTAGGGCTGGCTGTCTCTGTCTTACAAGCCAGGAAGCAAACGTAGAGGCTGGGACACCTAAAGAAGGAACATGCAGGATCATGATGAGCCTAAGTCTTCCTAACTAGCTAGCGTCCCAAGAAAACAAGAAGGGATCCCACCCCTCACAGCTGCTAGCCAGCAGGTCTGGAGCTAGTTCGACAGCCGTGACTCAGGCAGTCTGCAGCTGGTTAGAACAAACCACCAGGGGCTCCTTTGTAGGAAAAAACTATTGTCCTGTGTTTCCCCCCTCTCTCTCTCCATTCTCTTTTCTGCATTAACTCAGGAGCACCCCTTTCCTAAGCCATGGGCACTGAGAGCTTGGCTAATACACGAGTGCTGGTCATAGTCACTTGTGATAATTGCCCAGGGATCACATGTGTGCACATATCAGGCCTTTCTCTCTCTCTCTCTCTCTCTCTCTCTCTCTCTCTCTCTCTCTCTCTTACACACACACACACACACACATGCACAGAGCACACATGGAGCATCCTAACAACTTCTCCCAGCATCTGTCTTGTGGGACTGGAGGGCTGCCTTGTTGGAGAACAGAAACTAGGCCATATTGCTGAGTGACAGTGGTGTTCCTAAGACCATAACGTGCACACGAATATCATTAAATGTCAGAGTCTCATCCAGGAGGTCTGAAGTGGGGTCTGAGAGCTTCATTTCTAATAAGCTCTCTGGTCACAGGCCACACTTTGAGTGGCAAGAGGTTAGAATGGGCTCCTCATCCTGGGGGAGTCTGCAGGGACTCTGGAGGAGGCAGCAGTAGCCAAAGGGGGAGGGCCTGCTGGGACGGCCCCCTCAGAAGGCCTGTGTGCTCTCATGAGTCTGCACTATGTCTAATGGAGCCATTCAAAGATGGTTACTGAGGGACTAATTTATTCAGCAGATCATATCACTAAGGCAAAGGAAAAATGATATGCACATCTCAGTAAGTACTAAGACATTTGATAAAATTCATATCAATTCTTGAGGGGAACAAAGGAAAGGGAAAGGAAGGCTCCTTTTATGTAATAAAAATATCTTCGGCCAACATGAGGTGTAACTCACAACAAGACACATAGGACTGAACTTTTTAAAGTCAAGGACAGGCAAGAATGTCCGCTATCCCCCCATTAATTAACACTCTGAAATTTGGGAGCAAGGCATACAAACCAGAAGGAAGACATAAGACCCACTTGATATAATTTGCAGAGGGTGCAATTGTCTTCCCACAAAACCCAAGACTCATCTGAAAAGTTTTAAAACTAATAAAAAAGCTGGATGAAGCAGTGGAATACAAATGAAAAACAAAACCCAATCATTTTCATACAGACATATCCAATAATCAGGAACCCATGGAGGAAAGTTCTTTTCACTTACGACAACAAAATAAGACAAACATGTAAACATGAACTCAATAAAGTACGTTTACAAAGGGCCCCAAATGACTTGGATATACCCAGCTCCTTTGTGGGAGATTAAATAGAAATATGGTCAGATTAAGAGTGGGATCAGATCTTGGGTTGCACTGATGGAATACACCCCATATGTACGTGGGGCTTGTTGGCTGTGGGCCTCAGGATTTGCTGAGCAGACAGGTGCCATTCCTGAACAGGGCACCTCCACGTCAGTATCTCTGGGTTGTCTCAGCCTAGGCCCTGGAGAAGATGGTTCATCAGTGTTCCATCTGGAGCACACACATCTGGCGGCCATGTTTTGGAGCTAAGGGAGGAAGAAGGCCAAGTGTGTCATCTTTCTTCATCATAGCTTTCCTTAATCCTCCTGTTTTTAATGCCCCCACTGCCATCATCTGGTCTTGGTTCCCCAGTCCAGCATCCTGTGTTTTAACCTTTCCAGAAAATATGACCAGTCTTCAGCAGGGGTGTGGAGCAGACCTATGTCTGGCTACATGAAGCAGGTGAGGTTATCGTGAAATTCTGCTTGCAATCGATCCT
The DNA here is from genome assembly GCF_047511655.1 of Castor canadensis. Lineage (NCBI taxonomy): Eukaryota > Metazoa > Chordata > Mammalia > Rodentia > Castoridae > Castor > Castor canadensis. The sequence goes on along the minus strand of NC_133390.1, from coordinate 75,780,906 downwards.
TCTTCTTTTGGAGATGGGGTCTCACTATATAGCCCAGTCTGATCTTGAACTCTTGATCCTCCTGCCACCACTGCTGAGATTACAGGCCTGTACCACCACCCAGTTCCATGCGTTTGAAAATGCTCTTGGTTCTCACTTTCAGAAGGAGGTGCCCCAGTACCGCCCAGAATCCTCCAGTGACTTCATGTTCAGCTGTATCTGCCAAGTCAGGTACCACTTCCTGACTTCCAAATTCCAATGTTGTCATTGACTCCTCCTGTGCTATTTGTGCGCATTTATGCTTTGAAAACCTCCGGTATGTTGCCTTGAATGATATCAGACAGCAATCAGCTCAGAAGCCCAGGTGAAAAGCCTCCAGCATCCACTGCATATGTACAGCACAAATTAATCTCCAACAGCAGCGAGGAGGGAGAAGGGAAAAGCAGGAGACCAGAGGGAAAGAGAACCTCATTTAGACCACACAGGGGCTTGGAAGGAGTAGAGCATGGGACTTTTTTCTCTTAAATGACATCTTTTAAGAAAGCAAGTGTTTTTTGAAAAATGTTTGGCACTAAGAATTAAGAATCTTAAAAGTATATGAATTCTTTATAAAAATTATAAATACAATTAGCATATTAATTATACAAAGGGGTTTCATTGTGGTATTTCCAAATACACATGTATTGTACTTTGATCAAATCCCCCCTTTCTTATCCCCTGTAGCCCCCTTTTTAAGTAGTTTTTAGTGGTTTTATTATGCTATACATAGACATAATGTATGTCAATTATCATCCCCCTTGATCCTCTCTTTCCCTCTACCCCCACTGGTGCACCCCCAAATAGTCCCAACATTTCTGTTTTGTATGTATATAGATACAAATATATATACATATATGTGTGTGTGTATATATATATATATATATATATATAAAACCAGACCGTTTTCCAAAATGATCATACCATTTTACATCACCCCCCAGTAGTATATGAGAATTCTAACTTCTTCAGATCCCTACCAACTCTTGTTATTACCATTATTTTATTTATAGCCATACTAATGAATGAGAAGGAACATCTCATTGTGGTTTTGATTTGTATTTCCCCCGAGAGCTGATGATATTAATAAAAAGATGGCAAGGTGCACATCTTTCTTATGTTTGTTGGCCATTTGTGTATCTTCTTGGAAGAAATGTCAATCTAGATCCTTTGCTCATTTTTAAAATTTGGTTGTCTTCTAAATTAAGTTGTATTTTTCTCACGTATTGCTGTTTCTTCACTGGACATTTTAGTCTTTTGACAAGTCAGCCCAGGATAATTTCTCATATGCTCTCTAGATATAAAAATTAATAACTTAAAAAAAACAAGTGTTTTCTCTAGGTGGGAGTAAAGCATAGTGGGCATTTGTCTGTTTCATGGTGGTTGTTATTATCATTGTTATTTTGATGGTCCAGCATCTGGGACATTTCCTGCGGTCATAAGAATCTTTACAGGAGGCTGAGACCTCTTCCCACCGTGGAAGTCAAGAAGGCCAGAGTATGTCTTTCATCCCTTACAAATAGAAGATGAGCATACAGTTTAGACATGAGCAGGATCAGATGATGAAAGTCAAAAGGGTTGCTGGTTGTGGTGGTTCATACCTGTAATTCCAGCTACTCTGGAGATGGAGATTGAGTGGTTCACTTTTTGAGGCCAGCCAGACAAAAAGCTATTGAGACCCCCATCTCAAATAACCCAAGCAGTGGTGTACACCTGTCATCCCAACTATGAAGCAAATGTAAGTAGGAGGATCACAGCCCAGGTTGGCCCATAAACATGAGACCCTATTCGAAAAACAACTAAAACAGAAAAGTCTGGAGTCTGTGGATCAAATGGTAGAGCACCTGCCTAGCCAGCTCAAGGCCCTGAGTTCAAACCCCAGTAGAAGGAAGAAAGGAAGGAAAAGAGGGAGGGAGAGAGGGAGGGGGGAGGGACGGGGGAGGGACGGGGGAGTGAGGGGGGAGGAAGGGAGGAAGGGAAAACCAAAGTGTTAATAGGAAAACATTCCCACCATGGCAGAATCGTGGTTATGAAACTGTGTGGAGGCATGCAGCAGGGGCAGCAGAACCAGCAAACACCAGTGCCCTGCTGCCCAGGAGGTGGTGGCAGTGGGGTGGCAGGGGTACCAGCTGAGGCTGTGTTTCCCAGTAGATGTGACCACAGCATCCTCCCAGCCTGGTCTGGGAGACCAAATACTGCTCATCTTTCTGCTCCCATCCACTTTGTAAACTCAGTTCTCCAACTCTCTGGGTGATGTGTAAAACATCCAATATCAGTATCTTTTTTTTTTCTTAAATTAGCATAACTGCCTTCCACTGTTGCAATTAAGAAGCTTGACTAGCCAATGATGATGTTTCTTTTCCTGAGAAGGCCTGCTTTATAACTCACTGCCAAGCAAGAGCAACATTTAGACTTTCATGAGATAAGAACCACGTGGGCTCAGGTTAAGTAGAAGAAGCCTAAACAGATGCTGGGCCTTGACTGACCCCTAAGAAAGCTCTCTGGATGAAAGCAACCCTTGCAGGCCCCAGAGCATGCCCACCTAGACACCTGGGTGAGAACGACTTCCTGGTGAGAAGCAGTGTGAACACAGAGAAGCAAAAGCCCAGAAGGTCTTCTCTAAGGTGGTATACAGAATCTTGGTTTATGAATTCAAAATATGGCCCTTATATCATCAGGAAATAACCAGCTACTGGCCTAACTGAGCCAAATGGTGGTATTGACCGTAGGAAGAACTCAGGGTTCTCAGATGTGTGTCTGTTTTTCATACTGACTGATTCCCAGCCTCCAAGATGGTCCACTTTCCAATCTAACAATACCTTGGAAAAGGGTCCCCAATGTCACACAAGCATTCAGAAGACTGCAGCCAACTGACATCTGATTGCAGTCTCAGGAGAGATTCCAAGTAGAACTGCACAGCCACCCTGCTCCTGACTTGCTGACCTAGACAAACCATGTCATAAGCCTCTCAGTGTTGGGTGGCTTGTTATGCAATGATAAACAACGAATACACCAGCTAATAGTCCACACATTTACTCTCTATTTTGAAAAACCCAATAAATTCCACTGGGTGAGTAATGATGACAAAATAACCACTCATTCAGCAACTTGTATGTTTAAGATTACAGTTTTTTCAGTGTGGCACATCCTTCTATGCAGCAGGTACTTTTCTGCCCAATGTGAAGTTTTTTACATTAAACTTGTCTCATTTCCCATGCATGTGTTGCTAGTGATGTCTTGGAGGGTTTTCTTTCTTTAGAGGTGGAGTACAGAGTGCTTCCTGGTAGTGCTGGAGCTGAGGGATGCTACAAAAAGAGTGGGGGCTGGTGGAATGGCTCAGGAGGTAGAGCTTCTTCCCAGCAAATGTGAGGCCCTGAGTTCAAACCCCAGTACCACCATCAAAAATAATAAAAGAGTTGGCTATGGTAGCAAGGGGTTCATAGCAAGTGTGGGACCTCAGCTTCAAGTATCAGGACCTCAGGTGTGGCCAAGACACAAGTGACCCCAGACATCCAGACAGCAAGCATCATGAGTTCTTCTCTCTCTTTCACTTTCTCTCTCTTCCTTTCTGCCCTCCCCTCTCTCATCTTGAATCTGTTCCCATTCTTCAGACATGGCAATTTAATACATCCCTTTCTTAATCCATCACAGTGCACCTTACACATATGCCGCACAACCTCACGGAGCTCTCAGATGCTGTACACCACTCACCATCCCCATCCTGCAGAAGCCTCTGCCCAGAAAAAAATATTGAAAACCCTGTAAACTCTGCCAACACGACACTTAGAAAAACATCAGCAATGATGACGCTTCTGCTGTACTCAGGTAGCTACATGGATTGGCAAGCAGAACTGTAATTAATGATCAAGCAATCTGCAATCTTCAGCAATGGACCCATTGAGCAATGCTCCCAGAGTGGCAGGACACCCTCTTTCACTCAGCCACCATACCCCAGCTGATGCTCCCACACACACCCCTCGGGGTGTGATTGTTTGCAAAACAAACGGGACACAATTTTTTTTGCCTACAGTATTGAGAATCTTTCACGCCGACAAGGGCTGGATGTGACCCATCCTTAGGGCTAGCTTTTTCTTGAGGCTCCTGCTTTAGGGCCTCCTTCCCTGTCCCCACACAGGGCTCCCAGGGCTGCACCCTGCAGAACTCCAGGTGGCACTGCTTCATACATTTCCCCAAGACCAGGCTCAGCAGATGGGTGCAGCCACCTCAAGTAGCCTGTCAACTTTCCTGGTACCTGGCTGAGCTGTCTTGCTCAGACTCAACTCCATAACACGTTTATAAACAGTCTTCACTAGGGTTCTCAAACATTCAGCACTTTTTTCCCAAAGAAAGAAGAGCTCTGGGGTTCCTGAGTCCTCCAGAGCTGCCGATGTGTCAAATATAGCCATCATCAAATATCTCCTGTGGCAAATGTCTTCAATACAGTCCTCTGGAAGCTAAGCCGCAGGGCCTCGTCAGCCAAGTAGATGCTGCCTGCGCTCAACGGGAAAAAAAACCACAAGGAAACCCGCAGAGCCTCAAGGGGACCATCCGGGGCCTGTACATGTGGCTTCTCCATACAATCTCAGAGTCCCCAGGACTCTGACTCAGAACGCCACCCCTCTGCCTCCATGCAGAAGAGTGAGTTGAGGTCACCCCAGCAAATGCCCGCTCATAACTGAGAGACAATTCACCAGAGTCGGGGTGCAGAACCCAATGTGCCACGCAGACACTTTACTGAACTTGTCAGCGGGAATATCCAGCATCACTGATGGGAGTGCTAAATTTAGCTGACTCATGATGAGATCCATAGAAAAGTATATTTCAGCAGCAAGAGCAGCCAAATAGTGCTCTCCTAATGGAATTTTTCAGTTGGGGCTGATATTTCGGGTGAGAGTGTTCATGCTAATACTGAATTCTTGCAAACACTTTGGAATTTAAATTTGGACAAGTGAGAGAGCCCCTCTCCCTCCAGAACCATTCAGTCACACCCACAAACGTGCCTCATGCCTCTCTAATGTCGGATCAGTGCTGTCCCCTCGGGTCTGCAAGGTTGCCCTTGGCCACAGCTGTATTAGTCATACAGCTGGCTCTGACAGAGCCTGACTGGTGAGAAAACTCTCAAATAGTTGGACCACAGCTGGGCCCTGTCACCTTTGGGGGAACAGGGGTTAAAGGGCATGGCAGGTCTGTCACCTTCCATTGTCAAGGCTGGGAACCCTCAACACTTGTTTTCCTGTTGCCCTTTCATGTAGGAGTGGCTATGCAACCCTGCCCTGAAGTCAGTAACACAGACCTGGAGAGGGGGCCTGGAGGCAGGGGATAGTGGTTGTGAGAAGTTTCTCATGGATACTAATAAAGGGGGTGCATTGTCTGCAGAGAATTTAAACACTAAAAGAACTGAGTGTAATAGGCTCCCATATGTGTGGAAATGTCACAGTGAAATCCATTAAGATGTGCAGTTAATATACATTAATAAGTACTTTTAAGTGAGGCTCCTTTGACTTCTCCCATGTTGGTATCCATGACATAAAAATCTCTCTCCTTGCTCCATCCCTGCCTCCACCCTGCACAGCAAGAGCTCCTGACTAGTGGAGGAGATGAATTCATGAACATGTTTCATGTCAGAGCCTGTTCTAGATGGAAGGTTGTGTTGGGCTGGACAAGTCATTCATGTCCTTGTGGGGAGAGCGATCATCTCCCCAGTCAGCCCCACTTGTTCTTTACAGCAGCCCTCATTAGTGAGTGCAATGACTTGGGTCCTCCTGTCATTTCCTGGGAGCATCAGTGCTGCCAACTGTCAGGGTCAGGGGACTCATGTCCTCATATCGTGGCTTTGCTAAAGGAGCCAAGGAGCCTCTGCCTGTGTGGGTCAGGTGCTCCCTGGTGCTGACCGTACTTTTCCCATCCTTACCATTTAGCCTATTGCACCCTACCCCCTATACCTGCAGGAATTTCCAGGACTACTGTCTGGGAGCTCCACCAGTAATGCCCACCAGCACAGCTGGTCTGAGACCTACAGGAAGGAAGACCCAGTGAACAAGTCCTAAACTAGGATTTGGGAGACCTGAGCCCCATGACTTTGCACTGGGCTCTACTGCCTTCCGTTCAGCTGTATGACCTTGGGTTAGCCACTCCCCATTTCTGAGCCTCAGTTTCCTTAGCAGTGAAAGCAGACATCTTTACTGGATCAGTTCTAGAGAGTTCTTTCTTCTGACATTCTCTTCTCCCCCCCGCTTTTCCTCTTATTTTTTCTTCTTCTCGCTCTGTCTCTGTCTTCTCTCTCATCTCAGGTGTGTATCTTCACAAAAGTATTGTTTTGCTTTAAATTCTTAAGCATAACTCTTTTTTTTTAGAAAACAATTTATTAATTTTATGTGTATGTGTGTGTGTAATTTTTTGTGTGTGTGTGGTGGTACTGGGATTAGAAGTCAGGCTTCACACTTGTTAGGCTCTACTACTTGAGCCACACCTCCAGCACTTTTTGCTCTGGTTTTTGAGACAGGGTCTCGCTTTTTACCCAGGCCAGCCTGGACCACCATCCTCCTATTTCATGTTTCCCACCATAGCTGAGATCACAGGCACTGCCACCATGCCCAGATTTTTCCCCTTAAGATTGCGGGGGTGGGGATGTCTCACCAACTCTTTTTGCCTGGGCTGGCCTAGAACCACGAGTCTCTCAATCTCAGCATCCTAGGTACCTGAATGATAGGTGCACACAACTGTACCCAGCTTTTGGTTGAGATGAGGTCTTGCGAACTTCTTGCCTGGGCTGGCCTCAAACCACAATCCTATCACAAGTAACTAGGATTATAAAATGATTTTTTTAAATGATTCCGTTTCTTTTACATGAGGCTTGGAATAGAGGATTTGTAATTTCTTGATCATTCACTCTTCAACTAACTATTTTTAGTGCTTTAGCTCACTTCTAGAGCCAGTGTGGATAATTAGGGAGTCAGCCTATCAGTGGCACAGTTTCTAATTTTTCCAAATGCCCAAATGATTGGGCAGCCAGCATGAACTGGAAGCAATGCCTTCTCAGACGCTGAGTCAAATCCAGGGGTCCATTTAGGCACTTTGCACAGGATGGACGCGGCACCCACAGCATCAACACAGTGCTCTGTGGTGATCCAGCCTCGGGTAGCAATCAGGGAAGATCCAGCCCACAGTGCAAAGTGCATGTCAAAGGCATCAGAAACAGAACTTGGCAAGATATCTTCCAAAGGAGACATCTGGAACAGGGGGAAAAGACAAAGGCCCAGCATCTGATTTAGGAAAGCAAGGCAGTGACTACCCTAAAAATGCACTCGCATTTCTGGGGTGCTTTATGCCAGCAGATACAAGAGCCTGAAGGAGGCATGGTGGGAACCTGACTTCTAGTCAAAGTGGAGGTCTGAGCTGATGTGGCCAGTCTCTTCACTCTAAACATGTAGAACTGTTGGGATGAAAGATAGAAAATTAGTCAAAACCCACGACCCAAGCTCAGAAGCTAACCTGACCTGCGGCAGCTGGAATGAAGAGGAGGCTCATGGCTGTCATCAGGGTTGAACCATATATGCCTTAGTGACTGGAGTATTTTTCAAAGTTATCAGAAATTATATTGACCCGTATATACAGTTTTTATCTTGTGTCTTTTAAAAATTAGGTTAAGGTATAGGAGTGGCTTTTCCAGAATTCCATATGAAAGGAATCATAGAGTGTAGAGAGGCTGCAGTTTTAGCTCTCACCAAGGAGGGACTTCAAGGCAGAGTCTCCCACACAGCAGGGAGACTGGAGTGGAATCCCTGGAATAGAGGAGGAGTCAGAAAGGGCCCTCCTCTTTAGGAACTGAGATTTGGAGATCTCTGCTTCCTGGCCTGGATATTAGGCACAAGAGGGAATCACTTACCTTAGGCTGTGATGAAAATAGTCACCAATAAGATGTCTGAGCATCAATCTGTGTAGCACAAGGACATGGACAGGTGTTCTCACACTGACAGCATGGCGTGGACATCTGGAACTTAGAAACTCACCTAAATTCTGTCCCAAAGACTATTTATCCTTTGAAGATATGCAGGATCCCAACAAAAGACATCCCCCTCTGCCAAAATTACAAAACATACAAAGACATCCAAAGGCAAGAACAAAAATCACCATATTCAACTAACAAACACAAGTGAGAAACTAAAAATTATACAGAAGTCTGAAAGGGATATTAAAATAACTATACCTGAAGTTTTCAAAGAAATTATGGAAGGAATACACAGATAAGGCAAAAACAAAATATTGGAAAAGATAAACAGAAGGATTGAAAAAGATATTAATGAAAAAATTATAGAAATGAATAATATTGATTCTTTAAAATGAATGGACAACTGGAGGAAAAATTAATGAGAGGTTGATAGAGCTAAGAAAATCACAGAGATATAAAGAGATATGAAATATTAAAAAGGAATTAAGAGTTATGAGGGAGACTGAGAAGCCACTTACTACACTTTATTTTTTATTTATTTATTTATTTTTTATTATTCATATGTGCATACAATGCTTGGGTCATTTCTCCCCCTTGCCCCCACCCTTTCCCTTACCACCCACCCCATCCTCTCCCTCTCCCCCCTCCCCCTCAATACCCAGCAGAAACTATTTTGCCTTTATCTCTAATTTTGTTGAAGAGAGAGTATAAGCAATAATAGGAAGGAACAAGGGTTTTTGCTAGTTGAGATAAGGATAGCTATACAGGGAGTTGACTCACATTAATTTCCTGTGCATGTGTGTTACCTTCTAAGTTAATTCTTCTTGATCTAACCTTTTCTCTAGTTCCTGATCCCCTTCTCCTATTGGCCTCAGTTGCTTTTAAAGTATCTGCTTTAGTTTCTCTGTGTTGAGGGCAACAAATGCTAATTTTTTAGGTGTCTTACCTATCCTCATATCTCCCTTGTGTGCTCTCACTTTTTATCTTGTGATCAAAGTTCAATCCTCTTGTTGTGTTTGCCCTTGATCTAATGTCCGCATATGAGGGAAAACATAACGATTTTTGGTCTTTTGGGCCAGGCTAACCTCACTCAGAATGATGTTCTCCAATTCCAGCCATTTACCAGCGAATGATAACATTTCATTCTTCTTCATGGCTGCATAAAATTCCATTGTGTATAGATACCACATTTTCTTAATCCATTCATCAGTGCTGGGGCATCTTGGCTGTTTCCATAACTTGGCTATTGTGAATAGTGCCACAATAAACATGGGTGTGCAGGTGCCTCTGGAGTAATCTGTGTCACAGTCTTTTGGGTATATCCCCAAGAGCACTCACTACACTAGAGAACAAGTAAAGAATCAGACTAGGAAAGATGCAACGTTTAAAGAGATAATAGCTGAAATTTTTTCAGAGACAAGGAAATACATGTGGTTTTACATTGAATAAGCACATTAAGCCCAAAGCACAAATCCATATCTACAAAAGGAAAAAAAAAATAGGTTTGGTTTACAATGTAGAGCATTTTCCTCTCTTCTCTTTCAAAGAAGGGGTTTTTGTTGTTGGTGGTGGTGATTTTTCTGATTGTTTGGTTTTCTTGCAGCTCTGGGGATCAACCTCAGGACTTTGCACTCTCTAGGTAACTGCTCTACCACTGAGTTACATCCTCAGCAATTCTTCTCTTTCAATATGTCCAGATTTAAAGGGTCAATGTACTTGGAAGCAGGCTCTCATTAATTTTAGCATGCCCCTTTCGGGAAATGATGAAAGAATCATTCCTGAGAGGAGTGGGAACTGGCAAAATGGAATTACTAAATCCAGATTAATTTGGGAGTGTGAATCATTCCTAGAAATCTATAAATAAACTATCGTTCATGATCTACCAGGAGTATTATTTAGAGTGAGGCTAAATAAATATATTTTGGGAGATACAAAGACAGTTTAAGACCCAGAGATCACCCTGAAAGAACTAGAACTAGTAAACAATTCAGGGGGAATAAAGAAAATGAGCCCAGAAAAAAAAATGACTTAAAATAAAAAGTGCATTAGTCTGCCAGGGCCATGATAGCTTATGTTACAGTGGCTTAAACTGTAGAAACTTATTTTCTCAGTTTTTGCAGGCTGGATGTCCAGGTCAAGGTGTCACAAACCAGCTGGCCAGGGCCCTTCTGCCTCTATGTAGATAGAAATTGTGGAGAGACAAAGAGAAGCTCCCCCCATTATTCCAGGCTCCTGGTGGATGTGTGCAAGCTGTGGCAGTGGATGGCAGCAGCAACAGTTGGCTCTGGGCCTTTGACCTCTAGGGCAGTAGCATGGGGCTTCCGGTCTTGGAGCAGGCTGAGGCCTAAAGAGTTACAGCTCTTTCACACTTTGGGCCAGGACCCACCCTGGGGGATGTCTCTCCATTCAGATCCTGAATAGCGGATGTCAGTTTCACTTTGCTGCTTCTGGTCAATGTCAGTTTTGCTGTCCTTGCTACCTACTGTGACTAGCTGATGTCAGTGTCACTTTCACTCTTTCCTTGCTTACTCTGATCAGCCACACTCATCAGTTTTTTCCCCTCTAGTCAGTTTTGTCTGAAAGGTGACTTCAGCCACCCTACTGCTGCTTTTACTTCTTCTCCCTCTACCCCATGTCACTTTTGCTGAGGGCTCTAGCTACCTCAGGAAGCAGTTACCTGCCCCACTACAGCTCTCTCTGCCCTGCCTCTGCTGCTGCTTATTCTTTTCTTTGTGTTACCAGATCAACCATCAAGGCAGACCACTTAATAGAAATGTGTGTTTGTTTGTACTGGAGTTTGTACTCAGGGTCTTGCACTTGTTAGGCAAGCACTACCACTTGAGCCATACCTCCAGCTCTTTTGATTTTTCAGATAGGGTCTCATGCTTTTGTCTGGGCTGGCCTCAGTTCAAGATCCTCCTTCTTCCTAAATAGCTGGGATACAAGGCACATACCCACACTCAGCTTGTTTTTTGAAATAGAGTCTCCCTAACTTTTTACCTGGGCTATCCTTAAACCATGATCCTCCTATCTCCACCTCCCAAGTAACTGAGATTACAGGCATGAGCCATGACACTCAGCCAGAGAAGTGTGTGTTTGGACTTAATGTTGCAACATCAGAGGACAGCAAATGAAGGTTTCCCAGCTGCTCATGAAGTGAGTTGAGCAGCCTGCTTATAAAGTCAGAAGGGGTTGTGGTAAGGGTATCTGTACCAATTGTGACAGTCCCTTCATGCAAATGAAGGATTATGTTTGAACCAACATGACATAATCCCTGTCACCAACCATGGTAGTCCATATGCAAATAAAGGACCATGTTTATACTAGTCATAGATCTTCTGCTGGGCCACCAGGGAAAGGAATTGCTCCCCCTCTGGCCTGGGTGGCAGTGGCTGCTCTGGTGGCAAAATCCTGTGCAAGCTGCTTTCTGGGGCAGTGCCTTCTGGAGCTGGAGTTTTGCTTTGGGTTCAAAGCAGCTAGTGGTAGCATAAGGAATTCCAGCTGCCCGACTGGTAGTTCTTTCCTTAAGGCAGCTGGGGCACTGGAGAACTCAGGACTTATATCTCCCCACCCCAGCAACTCAGCCATTTAAAAGGAAAAAATAACCTTTCAAAAGGGTGCCTACAACAAAGGCTTATCAGCACCAGTGCTCTAGCAATGCTTAACTCCTGCCCTAGTGCCCAGTGGCTCCCTGCCATCTGTTTCAGTTTCTTCTAAAATCTCTCATCTTGGCTTGCAGGTGGTTGTCTTCTCTCTGGGTTCTAAGTCAGCCACACCATCATGAGGGGAAAAATCCACACTTTACAGTGGACTGTGTTGCTAAGCTAGGACATTTGGTAAGGTAGGTGTACTCAACCTCTTTTGAACTTGTGATATTTCCAGTTTATGGTGGGTTTATCAGAACATAAGCCCATTGTTAGTTGAGGCACAGCTGTACTAGAAATAGTAATAGAGAGATGGCAAAAAGTGACAAAAGTTCTTTACACTACAAAATAGTAAAGTATCCAGAATATATAAAGATCTTCTATGACTGAGTGTGGAAAAGGCATTCAACCCAGCAAAAAGGGGGTGGAGATGTAAAGCGTAGTTCACAGAGGAGGAGCTCAAATGGCCAATGAATGCATGGAAAGATGCTGTCAACTGTCAAACACTCAAAAAAAAAAAAACAAAGTAAAATACTATGATATCATTTCAATCATGGTGTTTTGGAAAACATGTAAAAGTCTGACAGTACGACTCTTGTGAGAATCCGAGAGAAATGGGAGCATCGTACACTGCTGGTGGAGGGATAAATTAGCAGAGCCATTTGGAGGACAGATTTGTAGTCATTATTAAAATTTGAAAATGTACATATTTTATAACTTAACAAATTCCCAAGGTATGAACCCTAGAGGAATTCTTCTAGGAAGGAAAGGAGACACCTCAGCTATATTGTAGTAATGGAAACATTTTAAAACAACCTGAATCTCCATCAAGAAAATAATGACTAAAGTGAAAGTGGTTATATTAATATGCAGCAATTAAAATGAATGAACTAAATTCACATTCTCAATGGGAACAGATCCCCCAAACCCCATCCTGAGTGAAAACAGCAAAGTGGCAGAAATATTCATAAAAGGAGGTATCATTTATTTACATTATTATGAAAATTTTAAATACAGAAGAGAACACTTTCCATTGTTTACAGAAATAGCTATGTGTTGAAATATTTTTAAGAGACAAGAAAGAAAGTACCTATATCTTTATATATGTATTTATATGTTTATATTTATAAATGTACAGCAATAATTTCCTCAAAAAAGGGAAGAAGAGAAATAGGAGATTCAATTTCATCAGTTAGTTTTGTTTGTTTGTTTGTTTGTTTGTTTTAAGCCCCATGTGGGACTAGGGTGAGGTTGGGATTTCACCTTGCACTTTACAGGGCTTCATCTCCTTCTCCCATCTCTTGACAGTTTCTCTCAGGAGCACTTCCCTAATAAACCATTGTGTGGGAATGCCCATCCCAAGAACCAAAGGCATCAAGTCTCTTCCCACTCTTCCCACTTGTCCTTCTTTGGTTGTTTGAAAAGTGGCCTCCCAAAAGATAGGAATATCCTAATCCCTGTAACCTGTGAAAGTTACCTTTCAGATCTGATTAAATTCAGAATCTTGAAACAGAGAGCAACACTAGATTACCTGGATAGGCCCTGTGTGCAAACACATTTATCCTATGAGTGGGACAGAGGGAGATGTGGCCACACTCAGAAGAAGCCATGTAAAGGCAGAGCAGGGGGAGATCTGAAAGGGCTGGCCCTGACAATTAGAGTGATGAGGCCACAAGCCAAGGAACACAGGCAGCCACCAGAAACAGGAAGAGACAAAGAACCAATTCTCCTCAGAACCTTCAGGGGACATACCCCGTTGGCACCTGGATTTTGCACTCTGGACCCCAGGACTGTAAGAAAGTAAGTTTCTGTTGTTTTAAGCCACACAGTTTGTGGCAATTTGTTAAAACTGCCACCTGAAATCAATATGCCCTCCTACTAATAAAGCCTGTGAGACTTAACATCACACTTACTGCACAACAGGCTCTGTGCTAACCTTTTAACCCAAAAATCTCCAGACAGGCTGGAGTCTCACAGTACTTCTCTATAGGTGAGAGTCAGGATTCAGACACAGGCAGGCCAACTCCAGAGCCATCCTCCTCTGCCAGCTCTGTGGCCCCATCTTTCAAGTCAGGTGGCCCAGCAAGCACCGCTATCAAGCAGCAGGGAAGGGAGGTGTGTCCACCCCTCCTGTTTGTCAGGTCTCCAGGAAAAAGTGTTATAAGTCTGAGCTCAGAAATCTCTCCACTGCCAGATTCCCCACCTATTCCACAGGAAGTTGAGCAGGACAGATGGATTTCAGCCAAGCAGGCAAAAGGACCTGTGTTCCCTGTACTGTGGTCTTCATAGAAATGTCACCCCAGCCCAGCCCACCAGCAGAAAAGTTACCAGGAACTGTAATCTTCCCATACAAGTGGCTTATTACCAAAAAAGAAAGGGAGGAAGAAAACAGCCCAAACCACTCCTCACCCAAGAGCTACATCCAACAAAGGAAAATGAAATGAATTCTGAGGAAGCAGGTCTCAGAGGCTGGGAGGAAGCCAGGCCAGCTGACTATCCATCAGTCCCCAGGACCCAATTAACCTGAGATCGTCACTGATCCTTTCTCTGGACGAAACAGAGGGCCCTGTGCTTTCATCTCCTCTGCCCACCTACTCACACTGCTGTCTTAGCTCACAATGACTGTGACTATGACTCTTCAGTGGCCTAGGCCCTCCTAACACTCACTCAACTTGACTGTGATCCCCAGACACACCCCAATTATATTCTGCACACCACCAGGTCTGGAAAGACCTTGAAATTAACGAGGAAGTTAAACTTGTACACAAACTTTTAGTCCAGGCAGACTATGTGACAATATGGACCTAAAGAAGCTAAAAGCTACCATTATGGTTGGAGCACTTACTCTGTATTGAGCACTGGCTTAATCCCTTTTCTCACATAACGAGTAAATCTTTGTGGGTCCCGTCCCCTGCTATCCCCCTGCTGTCCTTCCTGGTGTCCATTAAAGGTTGGGTGCTTCAGTCTTTCACCTGAGGAATCCTAAACAAAGACTCAGCTGCCCTGATTTCACTGGGTGCCAGGGGCATGGTGCGCTCCTGGTCTCTTGTATCCTTCAGGTGTCTTCACACCCTGGGGCCTCATTCTGTATCTGTCCCCCAACTCTTCCCAGCAGGCCCTGGTTGTCCTGGGTCTTCACTCTTTTCTAAGCTCGAGAGTGACTGCCTTCAAAACATAATTATGATGCCTGATGCTAAAATACCACTCCCACAAATAGCAAGGGGCAGGGGAGGGGACTGGAGAATAAGAAGAGGACCAAGAGTCTTTTCCTATCTTGTGGTGCAGGGGTTAAGGGACTGAAGGGTACTTTGGAGAAGGTGAGGCTCCTAATGGTCCAATATGCTGCCCAGGGCTGCACAGTGGCTTATAAGGTAGAACTGGGACCATGCTATTGACTTTATCAGAAAGTGGGGTGAAGATGTGAAGGGAATTTAGGGCACATCCACCAGGTCTGGACAAAGCCTGTCCTAGCTTGTTCAAGTCCAGGGTTCAATGTCTCCTCCCTGGTCCCATGCAGGACCTCAGAGAGAGCCTAGAACCCTATCCCCCAGGGAAGAGAGACAGGACCCAAAGGCGGCATGGAGGTCCGCGAAGTTGGCTCAGGGCACACGTGCACCACACAGGCTCCAGCCACACAATCTGCTTCCATATACCATACACTTACCAGGGCCTGCTCTGCAAGGAAGGGTTCCTCCCCTGAGGAGCACACACGAGTAAGTTAGGCACGCCCTCTGACTTCACAGCTTTCACAACTGCTGCATGGGAGGCTATGCCATCTGGAAGCCTGAAGGAAAACATCAGGCTAGCAAGTCACTAGCTCTGTGCTCCTAACCTGCCCTCTGTGATCCCTGGAGGATGCTGGGATTGTGCATTCCCAGCAGCTTGTGTTAGTCTCTGCAACAGAGGGCACTAGAGAGAGGCTGCATGGCCAGCAGTGGTATTTCCTGTTTGCTCGCTGTCTGCTTCCTGCAGGCTTCCTGTTTCTGGGGCCACAATCTCAGCAAGAGTTCTCACCCTGCCAGCTACAGACAGTTCCAATCTATATAGCAACTGAGCCCAATTTGCTGCTTCAAGGACTGTACCAGAACTAGTTATAACCCACTCGCACCCAAGAAACACCACCAGCAGTTGGCTGATACCTCCTAATCAGATGTCTGGGTGACAAGCTCATGGCCCTTGTCTGAGCTCAGAGGCCCCAACCCCAGCCAAGCAGAGCCCTCTCCTCAAGTCTGAGACTCAGCCCTGCAGGGCCCTTCCTCTATCTTGCCAAATTCTTCCCTGTGCTTCCTCACCTATAGGGATGGAAGCTGCTGTCTGCAGTTGCTACCTCTGTCACACCTTAGGGGTTTCCATTTGCCCTTTAAGCTACCTTGTTAACTTTGTACCTAACAGTTATTTACGTGAAATTCCCTCCATTCTGATTGTTGTGCCCTGCTACCATATCTTTGGTGGTTACCTGTTGTCTTTAGCTTTCTCATAGGAGCCCTCTGATCCCTCTCTCCAATAACAGTACTCTCTTTAAAAAGCTGCTCCTCCCACATGCCCCACTCCATATGATTCTACTGAACTGTGAGTGGCAGTATTCCCTGCCCTGTGATGTTGTGATGTTGCTCCCAGAAGCAGCATGTAGCCTCAAGCAGCTGAGTGAGCCTTCCCTTGGGAGCTGTATACACTGTGACTTCTTTCTCATAGGATGACCAAGTGGTGGTGGTGGTGTTTAATGGCGTCCTCAGCAGAGCCTTACCCCAGGACCCCACCCCCCATTCCAGTACCCCTCTGTGTGGTAAGAAATGATGAAAACAACTCACAAACAGAGAAATGAGATTGAGTGCTGGAGAGAGAGTTAGAAGCATTAGTGAGCTTTCAATCCAGTCATCCCTGTCTACTCCACCCACATATTTCCCAATTTCTGGAGCCAGAATTCCTTTTGTGTTTAAGCAAGTTTGAGTTGAAGGCAATAAATAGAGGCCTGACTAAGATGGCTGAGGCAACACTCCCAAGACCAAAGCCATCTAGAATCCAGGTGAGTCAGGACTTATTTACTCAGACTCCTCACCAGGTACAGCAACCCACTCCAGAGTCTACCACAGGACAGCCATTTTGCTATAGTATCAATAAACAGAAAATCTAGATTCTTATATACACGTGAATGCATCCAGGCAGGATACATAGCTATCACCTAGCTATCACACCATAGGTAGGGTGATAATAAAAGTTTATTAAAGGTTAGAGGAAAAACATCCATGATGGGCCAGGTACGAGGCAGACACAAAGAGATCACTCTTCCTGTATCCACATGCTTTTAAAACCTGCACTGACCTATGGGAGGGGAGAAACCTGGGAGAGGGGTTTGGGTGGCCCCTGAACTAGAGTGGTGGTTCAAATTGTCCCTGAGCTAGGGTTTGAGTAATCTGTACATATTTGCAATTGAAAAGAAGTCTCAGAGAGGGAGAAAAATGTTCAATCTGAAATTCATTATTAAGTCATGTATGTTTAAAGAGTCCTGAACTTTTCCTATCTTAGCCTTCCTCAATTCATATGCATCCTGGTCATGAGTGTGCCCAGCCATGGGCCTAGATCTTCTCAACCAACCATGGTGAACCAGGATCAAGCCCAGAAGTACAATCTAAGTTGAAACTAGGCAACTAAGGAGTCAAAAATATAGTCTACTCCCCATCCCAGGATCCCGAGCATCACCCCATCCTGTATGGTTTACTCTCTGTCCTTTATGTGAGGAAATGTGAAGGCAATAAGTGCATTACTAGAGAACTGAATTAATACACTTCTTTTTCTAATTAAGCTCTTTTTGGAAACGTTGGGCTTCAAAGCTTGCTAAGAAATATACATACATAGGTGTTAAAACACATTTCCCACCACACCTTTCCTTTCCTGCAGGAGTGGGTCATAGGGATCTTAAAACTACTTAGTCCAGCTCACTCCCCCTCCCCCACCTCCAAGATAAGGAAATCGAGGCTCCATGCTCAATTATGTAGCTGGGAGCAGAGCCCAGGCCTCCTCTCCAGAACAGCAGGTATTTACCTGAACTGGAACAGCACAGGTGTCAGAGGCCTCCCAACCACCACCCTCTGACAACAGTCTGACCAGATTTACTGCCAGGAGTGGGGCAGCTGAAGCCCTGAAATTAACAGGCCTACGGAGCCATTCTTTCCAACTGAGATCATTTGTATGGGATTTCCCAGAAGTAGGAGCTGCTTCCAGCTATGTTTGAAAAATTCTTCTTGGCCTAGGAAACTTGAAACACACACACACACACACACACACACACACACACACACATTAAAGGCATGAGTTTACCAACGCCAGCCCAAACTAAGTAGGAAGCATGATTCAGGAAAACCAGCAGCCAAAACTGGCTGGCCCCAAAACTATGAACTAAAGACATTTCTTTTTTTCTTAAAATGTAGCCTGTCTCATGTATTTCATCATAGCACTGAAAATCAGACTAAGACACCATAAACATCCAGGATGTCAAAGCTGCAGAGGAAAGCTCATGAGTCTTAGCTTCTCACTCCCAGTCCAATCTACAAATAAGAAAACTGGGAGTCAGAGGTGACAGCAGAACACAGTGAGTCAGTGGCAGGACAGGGACCAGGACTCTAGCTGGCGATCTGTGACATCTGATCTCCAGATCACTTTGTTGTAGCCCCACTTTGTTCTAGATGTGTGCCCTGGGGAATGTTACACTGTCCCTTTGAGTCCCAGGTTCTTTCTCTGCCAAAGTGAGAACAGTGGTATCTTCCCTGGGAGGATGAAGTGGAATAGGACCTGACAGAGTCATTTATCACTGTTATTTCTGGTACACATCTCCTGCGCTCATAGTCCTCCCAAGTGTTCAGTCTTAACACAACAGAAGTTTACCACCCTTGTAATAGTCTAGTACAGGCATTCCTTATTTAGAGGGGAATTGCCACAAGGTGACCAGGAGCTCAGCTCATTGGATCTGCAGTTTTGCTGTAACCTGGGACCTAGAAGTCTTGTGTTCTTGGTCAATAGAAGCGAAAGAGAGAGGGGGAATCCCCGTCAACTCCTCAAACCTCAGCCCAGAGGCGTTCGATGTCACTTCCCCTTGTATTCCAGTTACACAGGGGACACATCTGATTCAGAGGGAGTTCAGAAATGCAGCCACTGTGTAATAAAAAAGCACAGTATGGAAGGGGAGTACAGATTTTTGTAACAGCCATGTCTGCAACAACTATTAAACCACCCCAAAACTCAATGGCCTCAAACAACATTTACTGTTTCAAAGTTCTGCAAGTCCACAATTTGGGCTGGGACCAGGAGTGGCTTTTCTCATTCAGGCTCACTCCAGCGGCTCTGGTGAGCTGAAGCTTGACTGGCTGGCTGATCTAGAGTGACTGCACGCACATATTCAACACTGCGCATGCGCCAGCCAGCAGGCCGGGTTCCTCTCCACATGCCCGCCCCCCTCTCGCCCGGCCAAGCAGGCTCATTTCAAGGCTGTGAAATTATAGGGTTGCAAAAGCAAGATAGTGCACATCTCCTTGAGGCCTAGATTTGGAACCCACATCCATCACTCAGAGCAGGGCACAAGGCAAGTTCAGGTTTAGGAAGTAGGGAGAGGGACTCTGCCTCTTGACAGAGGAACTGCGAAGAACCTGTGGCCGTTCGCAGTCTACACATGTGGGCGGGTGGGGGAGAAGCACACTTGGGAAAGTGCTTGCACCTTGTGCTCTGTGATAGCCAGCTGAATAACTGAATGGGTGTCAGGATTCTAGAAGGATTGTAGCTGCATCATACACATGTGACCTGTGGCCAACAGATCCACGGGGGAAGGGAGTGTTTAAATAGTGTCACTGGTACCAGATCACACCCATGAGGCATGATGAGGCGATGAATCCATCGTTCCTCCTCCTCAGACTCCCTTTCAACCTGCCTTTCAAAGAACAAGCCTTTCTCTGGGCAGGGTATGGCCTGATGACAGCATATCATGGTTTTCATGGTGTTTGGTCCCCAACACATCTGACGTACTTCCTTTGATGCTCAGTGAACTAGCAAGCGCTAGACGAAAAGCTGCCTGAGAGACAGTGTGTCTGACGCCAGTGCCATGCCTTCCTGCAGGAGTGCAACATGGACTGTACCGTGTCCACCCTAAAGTGCTAAGCTCGAACCCAACTTTCACATTAGCCACAGCTTGCTGGATACGGTGGAGGGGGGGCATGGCTGACCTTGTGGTAGGGGCCATGGTTCCAATGACTGTATGTTCAGGGGACTCCTTTCCTGTCCTGGCCCTGGGAAGGGACCACTGATAGACTAGAGGAATCTAAAGGGATGTGGAGTCGGCAGACCAGGTCACAGGATGGTGAAAGTGCCAGGTTTAGTCTGAGAAGAGGAGGGAGATGCAGAGACATGAATGGTTCTCTTCACATATGAACAGGGTCAAACATGCTTGGTTGCGCTATTATGTCTGATCCATCCAGAATTCTGTGGGAGAGCAATGGTTTTAAAGCTTTTTGTTCTGTAGACAGATAATTCATTCCCTCCTCCCTCCACCTCTCTCTTTCCACCCCCTCCCTTTCTTCCCTCCTTCCCCTCCTTTCCCTCCTTTGCTTCTTAAAGAAAATGTTGAACTGGTGACCAGGAGTTCCAATATAACCTATAAGAGGGATGACCTTCCCTGAGGCAGTTCCAATTTTCACCTCAGTTTGGTGGATTGGTGCAAATGCCTCCAAGGAATTGAATTTCCTGGAGCAAAAGCCTTCACAGTTTTTGCTGGAACGCCCTAAAATTATTTTGAGAACTGATGGACCTCAGCACGCATATTTTAAGTTGACAATGAAATTTTCTCATTATAAGTTAGATAGTTGCAATGTGATGAGTGGCACAGTGCAAATATTGACATTTTTAAATACAATTATTGCATCATTCTTTTAAACGTATCTAATATTACCTAAATATTCTAACACTTTGATTCTGTTCCAGTTGTGAAGCACACATAATATAAAATTTTCCATTTAGCATTCTGTGTACTAGGGTTTGAATTCAGGGCTGGCACTTACTGGACAAGTGCTCTACCACTCGGGACACGCTTCCCGTCCTTTGTGCATTATTTTTTGGATCAGATCTCGTGATTTTTACCCTGAGTTAGCCTCAGATCTTGATCCTCCTACCTCTTCCTCCTCAGTAGCTGGGATTTCCTATCAAAGAATCAACAACTCACTGAATAAATGGGCAAATAAACTGAACAGACAATTCTCAAAAGAAGAACTATAAATGGCCAATAAACATATGAAGAAAAGCTCAACATCTTTGGCCATAAAGGAAATATAAATCAAAATGACATTAAAATTCCACCTCACCCCAGTTAGAACAATAACATCAATAACACAAACAACAACAAATGCTGGAGAGGTTGTGGGGAAAAGGAGTACTTCTACACTGTTGGTGGGAATGTAAATTACTGCAACCAGTATGGAAAGTAATATGGGAGACCACACGAAAAACTAAAAAGAGAGTGACCTTATGATCCAGCGATAACCCTCAGGCGTATGTTTGAAGGAATGTGCTTCAGGATGTAATAGAGACACTTGCACACACTTGTTTATTGCAGCAGTGTTTACAATAGCCAAGCTTTGGAAGGAGCCCAGATCCCCAAAATTGATGAGTGGATTAAGAACATGTGGCATATGTACACAATGGAGTATCATTCAGCCATAACGAAGAATGAAATTATGTTGTTTGCAGGTAAGTGGATGGAACCGGAGAACATCATGTTAAGCAAAGTAAACCAGGCTCAAAAAATCAGAGGTCACATGTTTTCTCTTATATGTAGAAGCTAGACCTATAAGTTAAATATACATAGCTATATGATCATAAGTTAAATGTATATAGATATATCTATATGTATATAGATCTATATATATGTATATAGATACATACATATTTATAGTGAAAGAGCTACATGGGGCTGCTTTTTTTCCAGCAAGGTCATGCACCCATCCATAAACTTGGTGCTCTGGTGAGTCCAGCACCAGTCCTGTGCTTATTTTTCCCGTTCATTTGGGTAGAGATGCTGAGGAACTGTAGTCACGTCAAAACGTCCAGGCAAGATATTTTGTTCTCTCAATGCCATAATTTAATTTCCTAAACTGCTGAACTGTATGACTGAAAGTTAGATGGTAAACTTAGTTTTTAATTAGCCAAAACTTGGATATCACTTAACTCGAAATTTTTTCTTGTCATTTTCTGAAAAGAACACCAAAAGGTTCTACAAAGACTTGAAATTGTTATCCATCAACCTCTTCCTCCCTCTGTTAAAGGGCCCTGGCTTAACCCATTATTTTCAGACAAGGTTGGGAAATCTAAATCTATTAACTTAATAAAACTTTACCAATGATTTTCCCCTTGTAGTACTGGGGATTGAACCCAGGGTCTCACATTTGCTAGGCAAGCATTCCACTACTTGAGCCACACCCCAACCTTTTTGTTTATTGGTTTGCTTGGTTAGTTTTTTTATTTTGTTTTTGAGATAACTTTGCCAAGGCTGGCCTCCAACTTGCAATCTTCCTGCCTTTGAGGAGGTAGGATTACCAAAGGTGCACCATTATGCCCAGCTGCCAAGAAAAGATTTTTAATAAAATGCTTATTTATTAAATCTATAAGCCAGATCAGCCTATTTTATGTCAGAAAAAGTATGACTGAAGAAATGTGTTAATAAATATTTCAAGGAAAACTATAAAACCTGCTAGGGAATAAATTTTGGGAAAAAACCTCATAAGATAATGTCCTAACAATAGGATATTGATTCAATATAATTATTTGAACTCTGGTGTGTGATTTTTGGGACTTAATTAAATAAGAATCTAAAATAGTTCTATTATTTTCATTGAACATTATGGTAAAATTTTTCTATATATTTGATAAAAGAGGAAGATAAATTCCACTAAAATTGGCTGACATAACATAGTTTAGATGGGAGGTAGAAAATATGAAATGGTTTATAGAAATAAATAAAAGGAATTCTGACTCTCTGAAATAAATAAATAATATATGATATGATTTGATAACATAACTTTTAACCACTTTATTAAATAATATGCACAAACATGAAAGACATCACATTACAGTTTTATCTGTATTTTTTTCAGTCTATCTTGAAAAACATATTAGTCCCATGGAACACAACAGTAATATTTGGGGGAGATGGAAGAATTAATAGTTCTTAAAAACTGTTATTATTCCACCAGCACTATTTATCTGGATTCAATATCCCAAGCTGAGCCCTGATTCCCCTGTTTAAAGCTGGGTTTGATCTTTTAACAAAAGATGTGCATAAAATCTGGAAAGGGTTTGTACCCTGAGGGGCTTCAGTGGCTTCAGCAGTCCTTAAAAGAGAACAAAGTCAGACCTCCCCTTGTGTGAAGGCCTAGGAGGTGTCCAATCCCTGGAGGGATGAGGAATCTTCCTCTCTTGAGGAGAGGATGGAGGATGCCAGGTACATTTAGGAGATCAACTTTGGGAAAGTTGAGAAGCAGAGCAATGCCCAGGCCCCTAGGAGGTCTCTGCCACCTGCAAGGGTCTGACCTGCTAAGCATGTGCTCTAGGGCACTGTACCCACAATACCAGCCATCTCGGCTTCTCATCCCAGGTGCCTGAATTTCTAGTCTAGCTGCCCCTACTGTCCTGAACTTACACCTTGGCTTTCCCCTTCTTCTCCCAGCCCCAGTAAGAAGAGGAGGGTCATACAAGCCATGACACAGGGAGGTCACAGTGGTTGCCCTGTCTGGAAAGCAAGCCCTGTGGTGGGAAGGGCTGCAGGAGCCCAGAGATGGGGCCCACCTTCGGGTGGGGGGTTGGCAAGAGCTCCTCTTTCTCATCCCCTGTGCCCTCAGATTCCTTCCTATGTTCCTCTTTCTCAGTCCCTGTGCCACCTCTATTCCCTGAAGGGGAGGATGCTTTAGTCCCAGAACAATGAAAAATCAGCATTCTTGTCTTCTCTCCCTTCAAGGCTGAGTCTTGGAGTACGCCATACTGGGATACATGACTTTAGGGCTGTGCAAGTAGGAAAGGACCAACACACTGAAGTAAGACAAACAGACTCCATCCCCACCCTGCCTCATTAATTACATGACTTTGAGCAAATCACTCACCTCTGAGCTCCAAAATGTGGTGTGAATGCCTAACTCCTACAGTCAGGGAGGATTAACCTGCAGTGTGCACCAAAGGTTGCTCGTGCAGTGCCATTTCATCCTGCTGTCCCTGCTCTTTGGCTCAGGGTAGGATCCTCCAGCCCTCTTTGGGACAGACTTAGGAAGCTGCTACCCCATTTCTTTACCTCTAACTCTGAATTCCAGCAGACAGGCTTGGCCCTCAGGCCTCCCCTTCTTCAGGCTGCCCTGGTCCAGATCCCACCCCAGCCCCAACCTCAGATAGCATCAAATCTGGACCCTTCACCTCTGAAACTCACACACACACACACACACACACACACACACACACACACGAGACTTTCTCCCTCTGGGGCTGAAGCCAAACTCAGAAAAGTGCCAAGTACAAAGTAGAAGAATGGAGTACATTTTCACATTCTTCCAGGCTCCATGAACTTCGGGGTAATAAGACAGACGTGAAATGAACATGGAGCTCTTTTTTAATCTTAGGCATTCTTAATTGCCTTGTTTGGAAGAGTCATCATACATGATTAGTGGGCCAGTTTCTGTAAAGATTGAATTACCCCGAGATGTGTTGTCACCTGCAGCCCAGACACTCTGGAGTGTTGCTAGCTGTTAGCAGCTCCAGGTTGACTCTACCTTACACAGCAGCTAGCACCCCAGATGGAGGGACCCCATCCCAGAGCCGAGCTCCTTGTTCATGGCCAGAGGGAAAACAAAGCAGGCTAAATACCTGAGGCAAAACTCCAGGCTCTAAGCCAGAGTGGAAGCCCACACCAGAAAGAGCCAGGCAGGTGCCCTGATGCTCTAAAACACCTTTTCTCACCACCACAGGGGTTCAGTGGAAGCCAACCAAATCCTGCAGAAGTTAAAACATGAATGAAATGAAAAGCTCAGAAGCGCATACCCCTAAATGCAGCACTGACCATGTTTGAGGTGAAATTATACAGCTGAATTTGGATTTTGCTTTGATGTGCTAGTTTTCTGAATGAGCTTGCATTTCTTGAAAAAATTTTAAATGCATTCTAAAGACTCTCCCACATAACATTCAAAGCACAGCTGATTATATTAAGACAGGTGGACTGAATATCTCTTTTTAAAAATGCAGTGCTAAGCACATGCTCTTCCACTGAGCTACACCCTGAGCCCCATGCTTGTCTCATTTTCAGGGTGCAAATGTTTGGGTCTCAGGTGGTCAGAGACCATGAGGACCATCACGGCAGGACCAAGTCACACACCATCAAGAAAACAGAGAAGTCCTCTGCAGATCCCTGCCAGGCCGTGTGCTCTTGGCATGCTTCTGCTGGGACTCCCCACCCCAGCCTGCCATTACTGCAGGACCACACAATCAGCAGCCAAACGTGCATTCAAAGCCAGCCACTGCCTGCAACCACCCGGACAGGCTTAGCAACTGTGGGAAGAACAGGAATCCAGCCCTCAGGAGGTAAAAGGAAAGAAGAGCTTCACCTGCCCTAAGGTGGGAACTGTACTTCTAGCAGCTGCAGAGCTCTTGACCATTTGATGCTTCAGGATGGACAAGTCAGAGGCTGGGGAGCTGCTTTTAAGAAACAACCACCAGTGTCCCCAAGTCGTGCAGTTTCCCTGCCATTACCTTAATCTGAGGTTCAGCTTCCAGCCTTCAAAATGTAACCTAACCATGCAAATTTACAGAACCAGAGGGGAGATTTGTCAGTGCCTAGGGGATGGATGTGGGAAGAGGGGTTGCTGCAAACAGGCCTGTGGGATCTCACTGGAGGGGTGGTGAAGATGTTCCAAAACTGCTTCATGGTGATGGTTGTACCACCCAGAAAAGTTACTAAAAATCATTGAGTTATATACTTAAAATGACTGAATTTTATGATCTGTAAAATAGACTTCAATAAAGCTGGTAATAAAGACAAAATGAAGCAAAACAAAACAACAGCAAAACCTCACCCAGGATCATGTAACAGTCTCTCCAGATTCTTCCCTGCTGCCACTGCAAGGGGCTGACTGCTCCCTGGCAGACCTCCTGCTCTATGGGTTCTTTCCTGCTCTATGCCTTAACTTACATGTTAGTCAATTTTCTGTCACTATGGCAAAATACCTGAGAAAAACAACTTATGAGGAGGAAAAGTTTATTTTGGCTCACAGTTTTGGAAGTTTCAGTCATGGTCAATTAACTGCATTGCTTTTGGTCCTCTAGTGGCACAGTACATCATGGCAAGAGTACATGGTGGAAGACGCCTATTCACACCATGGCTGTGAGGAAGCAAAGAGAGGGAGAGGAAGGGATTGAGTCTGCAATATCCCCTTTAAGGACATGCCTCCAGTGACCTAGCATCCCCCAAGTAGGTCCCATAGGTTCCACCATCTCTCAATAGCACCACAGGCTAGAGACCAAGCCTACAACACATGGGCCTTTGGGGTCACATATCTAAACCACAGCATCCTGTAGTGCTGTGGCTGTGCTAGTCTCCCATCCGGACCAGGCCTCCTCCTCTCAGACTGCCCTACATCCCCATCCCAGGGTCACACAGGATCCTAAAAACCTGTCTGGCCTGAATGAATGGAGGGAGGAGCAGGAAGCAAGGTCACTCTGTGTGCCAAATTGCTGAGGCCTCCCAGGGTTTCAGGAACTTAACTGGTCCCCAAGCCCCACTCCCATACAGAACTGTTGTACTCATACCTCTAAGACACCTCATCCCAGGCCCAGTAGGACAGGGTCACCCACTTTGTGACCCACAACTCAAAGACACTGCTGTCTCTAAGCAGAGAAGGAATTAACACAGAAAAGGACGTATTAAAGCTGATATGCATCACCTTGTTATTTATAATAGTAAGAAACTGGAAACCAGAAGACCAACAGGGCTTATTAAATAAAAGTATTACCACAGGGATGGACGCTATGTAACAAATTAAAAAGCTATCACTCAAAACTACCTAATGAATAGAAAACTATTTGTAATATAGTAAGCCACAAAAGCATGTGGCAAGAATATAAATAGTATGCACGTTCCTACCTTTTACTGTGTGTGTGAGCAAATCAAACCAAAGAATACTGAATGTCACGGGGGATTAGTGGATGCTTTTAGTTTCTATCTTTCTACATTTCTGCATTTTATAACTTTCTACAGCAAGTGTGGATTGCCATATTTAAAAATTCACTTAAAGAATATAGAAAAACACAAAGGACTGTTAATAAAAAGTCCTGCCCTTAAAATGAGGAAAGATCATGCTGTCCTTAGACTTTATTTTTTTTAAATCATAAAGCAGGATATTAGATCAAAGCTCTCTGTTCTGTTTCCAAGGCCCTTCCCACCTCTCCAGAGACAACAGTTTTCTAGAAGCTGTGTGTCTAGCCCATGTGTTTATACCCATGTTATATTGGTTATGTAGATTCAATTGGATTTTTAAAAAGTTCCTTTTAAACTTCCTAATGAAATGATGTCATACTTTATATAACACCCTGAAATTTACATCTTTCCAGAGGTGTGGTGTTTAAATAAACACATTCCTCTCATTTGCTTTACTGCTGACTAATAACCCATCTTGGAATGTGCCACTGCTCAGCGATGGACTTTCCAGTTGTTCCTAAGTTTTGCTATAAGAACTGATACAATGAAGCTATTGAATATTAGGGGAGCATGGTGATAGAGAAAGAGTAAGTAACCGGGCGGTGGGGGGTGTTAATTTGGTTAAAGCATGATATATACAGACAGGCATGAAGTACCAAGGTGAAACCCCCTGGGACCATCAATATACACTTAAAAAAAATAAAGGGCGGAAGGGGAGAATTGGTCTTTTCTGGGGGTGGGTATCAGTGAGAGGGGTAGGCATAAGGAAAGGGTGAGCAATGGTAAATATGGTGGGTGTATTTTGTATTCATATATGAAAACAGAAGCATGAAACCTGTTAAAATTGTTCTAAGGAGGAGAGAAGGGGACAGAGGAAGAATGATGGAGGGGGTATGTCTTAACTAAGATACGTTGCAGGCACACATGTAAATATCACTATGTATTCCCCTATACAACTATTACATGCTAATAATTTTTTTAAAGAACTGATACAATGAACATTACTGTAATTTCCCACGTAGGTAAGCAAGAGTTTCACTAGGACAGTGACTCTGAAGGTGTGTCCAGAACCAGCTACATCCAAATCCCCTGGTAATTTGGTAGAAGTGAAAATCCTCAGGCCCCACCCAGACAGAATCAGAAACTCCAGGGCTGGGCCAACAGACTGCTCTAACGAGCCTGCCAGGTGGCTGAGGTGCAAACTATAGGTTTAGAACCACCGCACTGGACCAGAGCACCTGTTTAGAAGTGATGCCACAGGGTCCTTGGGTGTGCATGCAGTCTTTGCGTCTGTCCACCATACACTTTCGATCGTTGTCAGTGCTGTTTACCCATCTACCACCTATCAAATGTCACGTGAAGATGATCCAAATGCACCAATACTGGCACTGTCAGACCATTTACTTTTTGCCAAGCTGACAGATGAAAATGGTTTCTCATTTTTGTTTAAATCTGCATTGCTATCATTATCAAAAACATTTTGGACACTCAGGTTTCTTCTAATTTCATTAACTTTATAATCATTGAAAAATATATATTTGTGCTGGGCTTGGTGGTGCACACCTGTAATTCCAGGTGTGTAATGCCTCTGTAACTCAGAGGCAGAAGCAGGAGGATTCACAGTTTAAGGCCAGCCTGGGCAGAGTTAGCAAGATCCTATCTCAAAAACAAAATGCAAACAAATGGGCTAGACATGATTTAAGTGGTAGAGCGTTCGCCTTGCATGCTTGAGGTCCTAGGTTCAATTCCCAATACCGTGAAATAGTAAAATGTATTCAAAATGTGCATACAAGCTTCAAGCTATAGTCTCTTGCCTCATCATCATATTTATAAGACAAAATCCAGAAGACGCTCCACACCATGTCCAGCTGCTCAGCTGCATCCTGCTCAGAGACCTGCCCTGATGGCTCTAGACTCAGT
The DNA here is from genome assembly GCF_047511655.1 of Castor canadensis. Taxonomy (NCBI): domain Eukaryota; kingdom Metazoa; phylum Chordata; class Mammalia; order Rodentia; family Castoridae; genus Castor; species Castor canadensis. Next base: position 75,752,177 of record NC_133390.1, on the reverse strand, counting down.
CTCCAGGCCTCAACCAGGACAGCCTTCTGGGAGGGTCCCATTCTCCTCCAGTAACTACAGCTGTGGACCTGGGAGGAATCCCTGCTCGGGGGTTAATGACAGGGAAAGAGCTCTTTCCCAGCTCCAGCCCCAGCTCCAGCTTGGCCCTGCAGGGCACCAGGCCTAATTCTAGGGATAAAATATAATGAGTGCTTAACAAAGTCTAGGGAGTAACTCATTTAATTGTTTAGTCATTCAACCAAAATGCTCTTATTGAACAGCCTGGATGTGCCAAGCACTGGGCTCAGAGCTTAGTGAGTGACCATGAGACTGGCACTCTGGGGGCACTTCCTTGGCAGACACAGATGTGAAATGAATAATTTCGCAACTTAATGTAAAGTTGCAGCTACCACAATAACAAGGGGACATGGGTGGTATGATAAGTCAGGGAGAGAGGGAGGCTCCCCAAGGAGGTGAGGACTTAGCTGGAGGAAGCAGAGTGTTTCCAGGATCCCCCAGAATCCTCAGTGCCCCAAGCCCACAACCCATCCTTCCTGCCCAGCTCTGAGGACTTGGTGAGAGCTGAGAGCAACTAGGCTGCCTAGAGCAGGGACCCCAGACACAAGCATGGGTCCTCCCCCAACAAACTTGGTATTATGCCAGCTCAGCAATAGGACCACAACTATATCAAACTGCCATCAAGAGCAGAAAGTCCAGAAAGATCTGTGCAGGGCTGAAGGCCGTGGAAGTTGGAGTACCCCAATCCAGGGCTGGCTGTGCATAGTCTAATTTGTTTTCAACAGTGCTCTGAAGAAAGGAAGGTAAGAAGGATCGTTTCTTCCCACCAACGCTGAGCCTCCCATTTCTCAGTCTGGGAAATCTTTCCCTGGTCAAGTTATGATAACACTGCTGTTTACAGTTCCCAAAGGAGGCGGAGGGGCTGATTCATGCTGCCTGGGTGTCAACAGAGGAGAGAAGCTATCATCCCTATCTCTCCCTTCTTCTCAGATCGGTTGTTACGAAACAGCCTTACCCACCCCTCCTCTGGATAATGAAAGCAAGTATCCTCACCAGTATCAGCAGCCCGCTCACTCCAGGCTCTAGACTGCTCATCACAACTGTCTTATTTAAAACATGTCGTTGCCAGGTACCTGTGACTCACGTCTGTAATCCTAGCTTCTTGAGAGGCTGAGATAGAGAGGATCGAAGTTCAAAGCCAGCCTCGGCAAGCAGTTTGAGAGACCCCACCCCAAAATAACCAGAGCAAAATAAACTGCAGTTTGGCTCGAAAGGTCGAGCTCCTGCTCTGCAAGAATGAAGCCCTGAGTTCAAACCCCAGTCCCACTAAAAATAACTCACTAACTAAAGAATAAATAAAACAGATTGTTTTTTAAGGCCCAAGTTCTGCCCATCTAGATTTCAGATGTCACCTTCCCTTGGCTTGGGTAGAGGTGTTCAGGGTATATTAACTTTGCTCGCGATGCAAAGGAATCCCTCAGGGAAGCACGATCAGCAAGATGGGCTGAGTACTTCAAACAGAAAAGGGAACAGCTAGGAAAATCCTCTTCTGGATTAGCCTAGGTCCTCCTCAGATCCCCCAGTGTTCACTAGGGCACCCTGACACATTGATCGAACTCAAGATCTTCCTTTTCTGCACTACCATTTGAGCCAGGCCCCAGTCCTTTGCTTTTAGCTTATTTTTCAGTAAAGCCTTCTACTTTTGCCCTGGTTGGCTTTAAACCTCAATTCTCCTCTCTTCACCTTCCAAGTAGCTGAAATTACAAGTATGTGTCACTATGCCCTGTCCATATCACTCCGCTTGAAGTCTTAATTGTATTCTCTGTAATTGATAGGGGTGGACCATATTTTCTCTAAAATTTCTTCAGGTTTAACATCCATGACTTTTAATCAAACTTTTACTTTGTATGCTCCACTTCATAGTCATATGATTCTTGGTGGCTTACAAAAATACATTTGGCATAAGCTTTTTAAAACTTAAGTGGGGAAATTGAGGAGAAAGAAGAGTATATTGGGACACTAAAGTGCCTGTAAGCTTCCTAGAAGCCAGTGCTAGGAATAAAATGCAATTAGCTTCAAGATTAAAAGCATAGAGACAGTAAAGAGAAACCAGTTCTTTAAAAGGTTGACTCGCCCTGGTCTGAAGGCCTAAGAAAATTTCCTGCCTAGGTCTTCAAGAATGAGTATTGTAGTATGTTTTGGGCAAATTCTCAACATCTTTTCAGTAAACAAATTAACCTCTTGGTAAGGCCCCTGACACTGGCCAGCGACATAATGGCAAAGTATGGATTGGACTCATATCACAGCTCATATCTGAAGGTCTCTGATGATCTTTGTAAGCTAAGAGAGCCGCAAGAGAGTGGCTAAGTCAGTCTGTCTCAACTGAGGGACCAAGAAATGATCTTAAGTTTGTTAAACACAGATCAATTTCGTGTAAATTTCAATGGAGGCAGGAGAAAAGGAAAGCATGTGTCTCAGGGGCCACCAAGGCAAGAGGTCATTCCTCCCATAGGGTTAAGATAAGGGGACACAGCTATTCCTTGGTCATACTACCGCTTTCCCTGCCCCTTACACCTCCATGCTTCCACTGTTCTCTTACAATGGTAGGCCCAAGACAAGCCAGCACAGTCTTTCCTGGCTCCCAACTGCCCAAGTAAACTCGTGGCTCTGTATGGTCAGCCTGCCTTCTCCTCTGGCCTTGACACTGATGTTTCTTCATCCTCCTCCCATCCAGTCTTGGCCATCCATTGGTTTTTCCTTTGTGCTGACACCTCCCCCATCCACACATTCCCTTTATTCTCTCCCCTCCCAAGCTTCTCTTTTGGCATCCCTCACAACCTCTAAGGTCCACCTCAAAGACCACCAAGGCGAGCCTTCCCTACTTCTCCAGGGAATATAATCTCCCAGACCACTTGATCAAGGTCACATAACTGACACAGATCTTGTCCCTGAGTCCTGCTGGACCCCAGCTGATTCTGTGGGGATGGAGCATGAAGGAACCCTCATCCCAGAAGAAGAGCTGGAATTTCTTGGGCTTTGGTCTGTCTACCCAGCTTGACTAGGGGCTTCTTGAGAGCAAAGACTTCTGCCCACAAGGTGCAGCCCACCTGGGTCTCCACACTCCCCTTGTCCCGTGAACAGAAGCTCAGCAAGTGTCTGAAGAAGTCACTTGTGGGGGAGAGGGGCATGTTGGGGCTGCCTCAGGGGAGAGGACCATTGGAGGACCAGCATGGGGTGGGTCCACTGGCTGGATGAGCTAGGGAGGGACAGGGACTTCTAATACCTTTGTCACCATAGGGCTGGCCTGGACAGTAGCCAAGGGAGGCAGGGAGGTGGTGGCCTCCCCATAAATAAGCACCTGAAACACTTGGTGTTTATTGGCATCTCTTGTTGGGCCTGTTTGTTTAACGAAAGCATTCTGATCACACTGCCCATGAAAACTTGTTGACACATTTGAAATTCACGGTACTCTGGCTTCAGCCTTCCATCTGCCTGCTGTGCCAGATTTTAATTAAAACCAGGGATGAGGTAAGCCAGGTTAAACCTCTTGGGACAGGTGAAGCTTCCTTTTCAAAGGAATACAGTTTCAGCCTGCAGGGAGTGCTGGTTTGCTTTTCAGAGTTCCACGGGGGCATCTGCTGTGCACCCATTGTGCCCAGCACCTGCTGCCTTGTCTCTGAGCACTCACGCCTGCTGCATTCCGCCCTTAGCAAGTGCATTTGGAGGCCCACATTCCCTTTGCATGTTGTTATAGTGGAAGCACCAGGGAAGCTGCTCTGCTCAGATCACTCAATTACCTGAGATTAAAGACGAGCAATGTTGTGTTTACTCCAAACTCCTTGTGATGATAATTACTGGGACTTTGCAATTTTCCTCCCAGAGAATTTAACTGGCTGGGAATACTTTATTTTCATTGCTGCCAGTTCCTCATGGACAGTGCTGCAAATTCCTCCCCTTGTCTCATTCTGATTAGCAGTTTGAGACCATGAAAGGCAGGAGTCCTGTGGCCCAGCTCCATGGGGGAGGTTTCCCTGGAATACCAATGGAGTGGAGCCCTCAGGATGCAGTGGTCTGGGGAGGAGTCCAGGGTTGGTGGTGTCAACTCTAGAGTCCCCATTGGCCTCTGTCACATCTCATCCTGTGAATCTTGGAAAGTTACTCACCCACCTGCCCAGGGTTGAGACCTGCTTCCTCCCTTGCAAAATGAGGCACCTGAATGGTAACATTTCTTGGATCCCTTTGTCTCTCAGGCTCTACAAGTGCCCCCCCAAAACTATGAGTATCCCCCAAAACAGAGCTGTCCTGCTGGTTTGGGTGGGAATCACAGAGCTGAAAGGGCTCTTAGCTCAACTCTGAGTCCAAACACCCCACTTCCCAGAAGCAAGTGGCTTGTTCAGAGCAAGTCAAGGTAAAACAGATAGAGTAAGTGTTCTATGAGAGAAGCAGGGCCATCCTGGCCCTGCTTTCAATGCATTCATCTAAGGAGGCAACAGATCTCACTCCTCAGCTTCCAGCAGGACATCCTGGCCAGACTCCTGCTCCCTCACTAAGCACCTGTCCTTCTTCCCAGCTCCAGGCACTCATTCCTATCACAGTGTTAGAACAGCAATTGGTAGGCACCACCCCAAACCTGCCACCCCCTCCACCAGGAATCATTGCACATTAAGCATGAATGTTCTAGGGGACACTTAGTCTATCTTCTCCCTATCGGTCTGTCTTCCCAACCAGACGGTGAGCTCTTTAAGAGAATCCACCATTCATTTGTGTCTGCATTCCAGAGCTTGAATGGACAAATGAATGACCTGAACCTGTGCGGGCTTCTTGAAAGCAGTGAATTTGACACCAAATCTGCGGGGGAAGACCTAGCGTTGGTAGACAAGAAAAACCTTGGGGTTTAGGAGCAGGAGATAAAGTTGGCCTATTGGAAGAGTGTAGAAAGAAAAAGAGGGAGGGAAGGTTGTTGAGGAATTGCAAGATTTTGCTAGGTGGTGGTCTCTGAGGATAGATCTGTCTACCACCTCATCTCCTATGATATCACTTTCCTAAAGTAAATATTAACTGTTGCTGAGTAACCCTTGAACAAGGGGAAGAACAGAAGGATTGGCAATGAGTCTGGAGGGCAGAGAAGCTGGGTTCAAATCCCAGCTCCTCTGTGTACGTGCTGTGTGATCTTGGGCAAGTTACTGACCCTCTCCAAGCATCAGCTTCCATAACTCTAAAACCAGGACCAAGAAGTACCTTCTGCAAAGGGCCCCTGGGCACATATAATAGATTGATGCAGTGCTTGGTATAGGAAGGGTTCGAGGAATGGGAAATAATCTTAAGGGAAGATTAAATGTGAACACCAGCTTGTTTGAGATTGTATAAACCGAGTCTGCACCAAGCTCATTTTGCAAGTTCTAAACCTGGACTCCTGTGTGACACTCTTTCATTTTCCCTCCATGGGCCCTCCAGAACCACTCAAAAACTCTTGTCTCTTTGAACCTCTTGGATTTGTATTGCTTAACATGGTTCTCCCTGTTGTCTGCAGGACAATGGCACAGCTTTGCTTAGGGCAGTAAAACCCCATCAATGGCTCCCAGGCCTGTCACCTAAACTCCATTGCCTCATGTTGACAATTGACCAAAGTGTGGCACATGCACACACGGCTGAACTAGAGAAAAGCTGTCTGCACCAGCCTGGGGGTCCTGGCAGACTCCTTGTGTTCTTAGTTGTGTCAAGACTCTGCATAGGGCCACCTGCCTACAGCCATGCAGGTGGCACACATTGAAGTCTATGTGAGTAGAGCCACCCTAGAATGGCACAGGGCATAACCTGAAAAGATGTATGCAGGGTCCTGTCCCCAAGCCCCACAGCAATTCATGTCGTGTTCCTTGTGAATAATTTAAAAGCCTTAGGAACAGCTGTGCAGGCACTGGGCACAGGTAGTTCAAAGTAGTCAGATCTGCTCTTTGGAAACTGTCTCTGCCATTTAAAATATTATTCCAGGAAAAAGAATATTGATTTCTATCCCAACCAGCTAGAAGAGCAAAGAGCTGGGGAAAGGACACAGCTGGAGAAGTTCTAGAATATGCACTCAGCTTGTCCCTTCCTGGGGCCCTACCATAGGCCAAGCACAGGAGGTGACCCTCTGAGATACTCGGCTGAGGGGGCAGGTGGAAAGAAGCAGTCCCACATCAAAGCACCCACTGCCATTCTTTCCACATAACCTCACCCAGGTGCCCCTAGCCAGAGTCTTCCCCTAGAAAATGGTCCTTTCCCTCCCCCCCACTACTGTCTAATGAGGCAACTTTCCATATTGGAATTTATGTTTCAGTTGAGAAGTAGAGGCCCATTTATTCTTAATAATGTCACTGAAAAATACCACTAATCACATAACAACTTCAGAAATCTCACATTAAGTAAATGAAGAGAGGAGTGATTTTTATTACTTTTCTCCCGATGAATATGTAATTAGGGGCTCTAAAAGCACCTTCTTAATTCAGAATGACCACTTTTTGTCCTTGTGAGAGAAGGGAAGATTGGTGCTCAGTGGTGCAGGTCAGGTAGCCCAAGATGTTTGGTCCTCCCAAATGACTCTGCTCCATCATGAGTCAGCTGGCAGGCTCCCCTCCATGCAATATGTGTATAACCCTATGTTATACACAGTGGGGCAGACAGGTAGAAAAGGGAAGGAGGGTAAGGAGCACTTTGGTACACAGCACCCACCCAGCCAGACCATCTCAGAGACAAGCTACCAACCTTCCTGGTCCAGGTCCATGCTACTTCCTTCAAGGAACTTTCTTGACTGGTCCAGGCTCTGTCCCCATTCATTTTTACAAGGAGGGCAAGAGCTCCTGTCATGGCAGAAATGGCTTCATTTGCCTCTTCCTTCAGGGGCACACAGCTAAAGCACATTTCTTGCCTCCCTAGCAGCAGGGTGTGGCTAGGAGGCTGGATAGCAGTGGTTAACACCAACTCCCAGCCAGGCACTTACTACTGATTCACAGCCCTCAGTACTGACTGCCCACTCATGTGCACCCAGTGGGAGCTGGGCATGGTCTCAACAATGGAGGACAGAGCTGGGCAGCAGGGAAGTTGATTGCCAATAGAGCCAGGTTTCTTCCAGCTCCAAGCAGGGAAAGGACCACTAGGGCTTCCCCTGCAGGGCAGCCTCCCTGTCTGGCCAGCTGTGGATCTGCTAGACATCACTGCAGTGCCCTCCCTGGGACTGGGCTACCAGCCCACTGGCATGGCTTGGGTCAGTGAGCCTGCCATCCTCCAAGGCAAGGCTCACACCATTGTCCAGTGAGTCTCCCCCTTTTCCCAAAATTCTGTTTGAGAGGTTAGTATCATGTGTCCAGCTTCACTTAAGTGTCTGTTGGTAAGCGTGAAAGAACCAGGTGCACTAACACATGCATATAATCCCAGCTACTGGGGAGGCAGAGACAGGAGGACCATGCGTTCAAAGCCAACTGGCCAAGTTAGTGAGGTCCTGTGAATGAAGGAGAAACACACGAAGGATATTCAGGATATATCTAAGTAGTTCTGACCCACACTCAACCATCAACCATCCCAAATCATTTGTGAAAGGATCACAGAGTCTCAGAGTCCCTTGTAACAAAGCTAACAAATAAGTTAACTTGTACCTCATCTATCCTTTGCTTATTACCTACCTGAGGTCAGGACTGCCCCTGTGGAGAACAATTTATTTATAGCTATCTCCACGGAATGAAAACAGCCAAAGCAATTTTGGAAAAAAGTAAAGTTGGAGGAGATACAGACCCTGCTTTCACTTCCTGCTGTCCAAGATGGGGTGTGTGGATGACAAAGGGACCTCAGGCCAATGGGGGAAAATGGAGAACCTAGAAGCAGACCTGGACATGCATGATGTGGTCATTAATTTTGACAAGGGTGCAAGACAATTCCTAACATATCATCATAATTTAAAATGATTTGTCTATTTGTTAAATGTCTGTATCCCCTCCTAGTCAGTATGCCCTAGGAGGACAAAGATGTCTCTATCATGTTCTCAGCTATGTCCCCAACACTAGCTACAATATCTGGAACAAATTCAAGGCACACAAATTTTTTTGAAGGAAAAGAGGAGGCAGGCAGACAGACAAGCTTTCTTGATTCCTCGGGCATGAATAGAATCTTTCTGCAAACTCAGACTTCTAACACCTCCATGATGCTCATTCTTTGGGTCTTGACACATACAAGACATTACGTAATGTTTCATTCATGTCACAACTTCCTGCCTCCAGAATGTCATCTGCCATTCACAAAGACAAGACTATTAAAAGAAAGCAGGCACCAGGAGTCAGTGGCTCACACCTGTAATCCTGGCTACTTGGGAGGCTGAGATCGGGAGGATTGCAGCCTGGGCAAATAGTTCACAAGACCCACCTCCAAAATAACCAGAGCAAAATACACTGGAGGTGTGGCTCAAGTGGTAGAGCGCCTTCTTTGCAACTGTAAAGCTCTGAGTTCAAACTCCAGTCCAATTTAAAAAAAAAAAAAGAGCAAATAAGCAGGCTTTCAGGCCAGCTGCTCTGGTGGAAGGAGGACGGCATGGTTAAGGACCCACCGCTCCCCTTCAGCTCCATGGGGTAATCAGATCGAAATCTAGATGGGTCCTTGCAGTCCTGAGGAATGGCATGGTGTGGTCCAACTGGGGCCAAGCTTGCAGACAAGGATGTCACAGGAAACAAGAAGTGGCACCTCTCCAAAATCCTTATAGGAGAAATGCTGTGGGTGGAAGGATGGAGCGATGAATCACTGAAATTGATTTCCACTAAGACATTTTTAGCTGACAAGAACATGAAAATGTGCTTCTTAGAAACAGAAGCTTTTCTTATCGAATTAGAGCGTGAGATAATTTGCTCACTGCTCATTTGGGTGTACATTTCTGTGTTAACAAAAGTAACAGTACACTGGGCGTCCGTCCTGAGCGCCTCTCCAGGACTTTAAGAACGTGGAGATCATCTTGCGGGTTGAGCGGATCCCAGCTCTAGCAATAATATAACCAGAACCCGCAGAGCACATCAGAGCACTTCCAATTTCTCAAAGCCTTTGCATTTGCTCTCCCATTGTATCACCAGGGACAGAAGGTCCTCACCCCAAGATGACATTTGAGACCCTTTGTTAGGGACTCCAGAGAACCTATTGTCCTTCTCACAGCCTCTGAGAGGAGAAGGGCAGGCAGAGCCCGGGACATACACCACACCGGTCCTTTCACCTCCGAGAGCAGCTCTCTGAGCTGACTTCTGTTCAGTGGGGTTCTGAGTCTTGGACACCTTACCTGTAACATGACATCTTTTTAAAAGTCTCTGCTCTGTCTTATCTCTTAGGGAGCCACAATTATTGTATATAAAAGGGTTAATAAACTGGAAAGTCAAAGTAGAAATGTACAAAATCTTAAAAGGTGCTTTGTTCATCAAAGTCTAATGAAAAGAGGAAGGAAACATGTATTTATTTCTTAGTGCTACCAGAGCAAACTCCTGCTCTGTAAGTAGCTTACAATGGCAGACATGCACTCCTGTGGTTCCAGAGGCTAGAAATCTGAAGCCAAGGTGTCTGCTGCCTCTCACCACTCTAATGGAGAATCCTTCCTTGCTTCTTCTAATTTCTGGGGCTGCAGATCTTGCCTGGCTGTGGCTGCATCCACTTCCATCTCTGCCTCTGTCTTCCTGTGGTTTTATTCTCTTCTCTATCTTCTCCTCTTCTGTTATAGGGCACATAATGAGTGTCCAACCCACCTGGATAATCTAGGATGACATCATTTCAAGATCCTGAATTCAATTACATCTTAAAAGACTCTTTATCCAAACAAGGTCACATTCATAGGTTCTGAGAGTTAGGATAAGGATATATCTTTTTAGGAGCCACCACTCAACCCACTGCACAAATACACCTCAAGCTCACACTCAGAGCCACCACCTCCCAAGTATATGTGCTGGGTTGCTGCAAGGGTGTCATGGTAACCAGCAGTTATCTTCCACAAAGCAAGTTTCACAAATATTGGATTATTGAATCTTCAAAGGGATCTGGGAGGTAAGTAGTAGTTCCTGTTTCAAACAAGAGGAAACTGAACATGATTGCTAATGTTGATTGTTGACTTGATTGGGTTGAGAGGTGCCTAGGAGATTAGCAAACCACACGCCTGGGTGTGTCTGTGAGGGCGTTTGTAGAGGGAGTTAACTAATTCAGGGTGGGGAAGACCCTGAATGTGGGCAGTGCCACCCCACAGGTTGGGGAGGCCAGAAGGAAGGATAAAGGAAAGCCTGTTAGTCCAGACTTTCTCCATCTCTCTGCTTCCTGGCACCATGATGTGGGCTGCTCTGCTCTGCCATGCTCTCCACCACGACGGGCTGAAACCTCCAAAATTGTGAGCCAAAAGTAAATCCTTCCTCCCTTAAGTCATCTATATCGGGTGTTTTGACAGCAGTGAGACAAAAGTAACTAACACACTGATAGCCAGGGTGTCTGACTGATGTAGTGGAAGTGAACGTCTAGAAATTAGGGTTGAGACATAGGCCCAGGCCTGAGGGACGGGAGAGCACAAGACTTTTTTCTCCTTCTAGAGGATGTTTTACTTGCAAGGAGACAGATAGGGTCTTCAGGCTGCCACCGCACATACCCTCTTGGCGGCATCCTCTTCCTCTCACTACCTCCTGTCATCCCCAAGTCTGGGCTTACCTCTGCCAAGCCTCTCTGCACAGAGAAAAGGCACTGGGCTTGGCCAATGCCGATTTCCTGTCCACCGCTCCCCGACACTCTCGGGATAAACAAGAGAAGTGGCCGAGATTAGACGGCACCCCCAGTTCTCCTACCTATCCCAAGATTTGACTGCTGTTCTGGATCACCACATCCATTCCAGAGGAAAGGATTTGTCGGGAAGGAGGCTGAGGTCTAGCCATTGGGGCCCTTCACCCTAAGCTTCCCTCTGTTGGCCTAGGAGGGGATGCAAGGGCATTGGTGAAGGGGATGACAATGGAGGTAGGTGATATTAAGGAAGTAAATCACCTACCCTGCGGGCCAAATGTGACAGCCTCCTCTCTACACATGAGGGGTCCAACAGCAATCTCACATGGTCATTCTGGAGACTCCCAGCACCTGCTCTCCTGACCTCAGGCCTTCATTTATCAAATGTTTACTGAGCCAAAGACATGGAGGTAGAGGTGACACAGACTCAACTCCTGAGCTTAAACCCCCCCCTCTCAGAGCCAGCGCTTACCCAGATCAACAGGAAGATGCATGAGGTCACCCGTCTCCACCCTTAGATCCAGATTCCTACCTCTGATGCAAGGTACACAGCTAGAGCGGTCATGCAGCAACCATCCCCATACCCAAATTCAGGGGTATGCAGGATTGTACAAACTTCCCTTCCTCTCCCCCTTCCCCTTTCCTTCCCTTCCCTTCCCTCTTCTTCAGTGACACTGAGCTTTTAATTCAGCACCTTGCCCTTACTAGGAAAGTGCTGTACCCCTTGAGCCATGCCTGAGCCCTTTTTGCTTTAGTCTATTTTTCAGACTGGATCTTGCTTTTGCTGACCATGATCCTCCTACCACCACTCCCATGTACCTGGGATTATAGATGTGTACTACCAAGCCCGAACCAATAGGTAGCCAAATGCCAGTACTATACACTTTTAACCATTTTTGTGGACTGGTTGACATGACGGGTTACCTGCAAGAGTGCATTGCATAAGCCAAGACATTCCTTGCTACCCTGCCTCTAACTTACAGAATTCTTGCAGACTGTCTCATCTAAAGCACCTCACATGGCAGGGAAAAGCTCCCAGACAACTTTACATCCAAAATATCCAAATCCAGCTGCTCCTTTTTATGACTGGTGGCTGTAGCATTTATAGTGACTCAGATCATTTTCAGAACTTTTAAGTATCATCTCTCAGATCAACCAAAATATGTGATAGGAAATGATGCAGCATTAAATTGGTCCGATATCCTATACCAGATGTTTAAGCTAGCAAAGAAGTAAACTTCAGAAAATCTGTGGGAAATATACAGTCACGGAGTTTGCTTTGACAAGCGGGGTTGTTCCTTGCCCAAGGCTGCCTCAGCCTTGGAGGAGGGAATGCATTGTAACAAATAGCTATGCCTCCACAAGGCCAGACCCCTGGATTCAGATAGGATCTCTGGCAGGAAATTAATTGGGTATTTCATAAATGTGCTTTTTGCTCAGAGCACTGCTTACAAGGTATCCAGCCATGCTAACAGGCCTGTGAGATGGTTCCAATTATTGGACTGGCCAGGTCTCAGTGCCCAGCCTCATCTCCTGATGCTATCTCACACCCTGAGTCCCTGTGATCATAACACAGTTTTATGTACAGTCATTTCCTGGTTCCAGAAGAAGCAGCCTGATGAATGATCCACAGCTGCTGGATGTATGTTCTCAAGGTTGATTTCAAGGACCTAAGGAAGTCCTCTGACCAGTCCAGACTGTGTGGCTATAGCGGAGTGTGCACCTAACACAGAGCTCTGCCTGGAAGCTGAAAGGGTTAGAAGGAACCGTGGACATCCCACAGCTCCCTCTGCCCACCCTACAGCTCCATAACCCATCATCTCCTCACCATTCTCAAGAAGATTGTGTAGACTCGGAACACTGTTGAGGAGGGGCACTCAGTGCCTCATGAGGGAGGCCATTCGTCCTCCATTAAGAGCATCCTCACGCTGTCCAGCCAAGGCGGGTCTCCCTCAAGTCCACTGGTGCTCATGTGCTACCTCTGGCAGCCACGCAAGTCTCACCCTTCTGGCAGCGCTCCCAGCTAAACTCTCCCTTCTTTTCTGTAATTCCCATTCCAATACAGTTGATCATGCTTTATTTGTTAGTTGTATTTTTTCATCAGGTGGACCCAAAGACCTTGGCCCTTTTCTTTTATTTTAATACCTCTCCTGCCCCCACTTCGTGATCCCGCTGTCTTTCTCGCCATAAACCTAGCACAGGACAGGGAACACAGCAGACCTCCAGCAAACTCAGAAACCTCCACCCAGAAAGCTACATCCAAGATTTGCTCACATTCTTCTAAGACTCTTCAAATGATGAAGTACTCTGGGAATATTCTATCAAGTTCTATAAAAAACCCAGAGATTTTTAGCAAATGTAAACCAAACATTGGCCAACCCTGAGGTCCACAATCTGTGGTGGATAAATTAAACCCTCACTTAGCCCACAGCAGATATCCCCTTGGTCAGGAGCCTCAGCAGGGAGTCACAGACTAGAAAGTCAATGGCCTGAGGACTGATTTCTTTCTTTGTTTCTCTTTCTGTATTTTCCTTTTTTAAAAATTTTTATTGTTTTATTATTCATATGTGCATACAATGCTTGGGTCATTTCTCCCCCGTGCCCCCACCCCCTCCCTTACCACCCACTCCACGCCCCTCCCTCTCCTCCCCACCCCCTCAATACCCAGCAGAAACTATTTTGCCCTTATTTCTAATTTTGTTGTAGAGAGAGTATAAGCAATAATAGGAAGGAACAAGGGTTTTTGCTGGTTGAGATAAGGATAGCTATACAGTGAGTTGACTCACATTAATTTCCTGTGCGTGTGTGTCACCTTCTAGGTTAATTCTTTTTGATCTCACCTTTTCTCTAGTTCCTGGTCCCCTTTTCCTATTGGCCTCTGTTGCTTTTAAGGTATCTGCTTTAGTTTCTCTGTGTTAAGGGCAACAAATGCTAGCTAGTTTTTTAGGTGTCTTACCTATCCTCACCCCTACCTTGTGTGCTCTCGCTTTTATCATGTGCTCAAAGTCCAATCCCCTTGTTGTGTTTGCCCTCGATCTAATGTCCACATATGAGGGAGAACATACGATTTTTGGTCTTTTGGGCCAGGCTAACCTCACTCAGATGATGTTCTCCAATTCCATCCATTTACCAGCGAATGATAACATTTTGTTCTTCTTCATGGCTGCATAAAATTCCATTGTGTATAGATACCACATTTTCTTAATCCATTCGTCAGTGGTGGGGCATCTTGGCTGTTTCCATAACTTGGCTATTGTGAATAGTGCCGCAATAAATATGGGTGTGCGGGTGCCTCTGGAGGAACCTGTGTCACAGTCTTTTGGGTATATCCCCAAGAGTGGTATTGCTGGATCAAATGGTAGATCGATGTCCAGCTTTTTAAGTAGCCTCCAAATTTTTTTCCAGAGTGGTTGTACTAGTCTACATTCCCACCAACAGTGTAAGAGGGTTCCTTTTTCCCCGCATCCTCGCCAACACCTGTTGTTGGTGGTGTTGCTGATGATGGCTATTCTAACAGGGGTGAGGTGGAATCTTAGTGTGGTTTTAATTTGCATTTCCTTTATTGCTAGAGATGGTGAGCATTTTTTCATGTGTTTTCTGGCCATTTGAATTTCTTCTTTTGAGAAAGTTCTGTTTAGTTCTCTGTATTTTCCTTTTTTTAAACAGGGTCTCGCTATGTAGCCTAGACTGGCCTCAAACCCACCAGACAGCCCAGATTGACCTCAAATTCTCTGAGGCCTTTCTCTGACTACAACTTAGCAGTGAGGGATTTTCAAAATCACTTAGACTTGGGTCTTTTTTGGCACATGACCTTTTTGTGCCAGGAGGACTAAACCCTACAGCTGAGCCGCCCTTTACCCTCCAGAAGACCTTGAGAATCTTGCCCCGTGTTCCATGGAGCACAGCATGAAAAGTGCTACTCCAGATCCTTCTGGGCAACCTGGACTTGTGGAGGACCTGTGATATTACCAAACACTTCAGATTTCACATCTCTTCCAGCTACTAAGATGGGATCTGAGTCTGAGTTAGACTCATGAGCTCTAGGGCTAGAAAGAACCATACACATCATCCAGACCAAGCTCTTACCTCACCAGTCCTCGCCCATGGAGGAGGAAGCCAGGAAATCTGCAGGGAGGGTGGCAGGAAAGCAAGGGGGACAGAAGCCAGGGCAGCAGAGGAGGGTATGACAGAGGGAAGAGAAGGTCCTGCCGAAGCAATGTTACTAACTCTGCAAAAGTTTCCACCAGAAACCTCCACTGTCCCTCTTGGCACTCTCTCTTAGGCTACAGTTCCCAATGGTGTCCCCTCAATGCCACATCCCTCCCTCTGTGGTGGCCCAATGGGCCACTGCTCTTCCCTGCCCCCTCCCACATCCTGGTTTATTCTGGTTCCAGACCTTCTGCATTCTCCTCTCTATAATTTAAATTCCACTTTATAAGAGGAGCCTCTCCTCTCTCAGCTAGCAAACAGAATTTGGGGATGAATTCCTCAGTTTCTTTTCAACTGTCTCATTTTGGGGCATAAATTTAATACCCTTGTGCTATCTTTGCAATATCTACAGCATCCCTTTTCATCCCTCACGTGAGTTATTTGGGCTTCTCATGTTTTCTTTAGCAGCCTTGCCATAGGCATATCTATTTTATTAATTTTTGCAATGATCACTATTATGTGTAGTTTCTATTTCATTATTTATGCCTCACCTTTATTAGTTTCTTTTTTTCTATTTTATGTTTACCCTTTAGTACTTTTCTTATAGACTTAACTCATTAATTTTCAGGCCATTTTTAAAAAGAAACGTTTTATTGAGATATCTTATGTACTACTAAATTTGTCATTTAGTGTACAATTTAATGGTTTTAGAATATTTATGGAATTGTATAATCATCACCACAATCAATTTTAGATTTTATCACCCTCAGCCCACCATCTCTCTCTCTACACCTAGGCAACAACTAATCTACTTTCAGTCACTATGGATTTGCCTATTCTGGGCATTTCACATAAACAGGGTTACATGACTGGGGGTGTAGCTCAGTGACAGAGCACTTACCTAGCATGCTCAAGGCCCTGGGTTCAAAGCCCAGCACTATAAAAAAAATCAGAAATAAAAGTGAATAAGGAGAATTACATAGTATGTGATCTTTGTATCTGGCTTCTTTCACTTAGCATGATGTTTCTGAGGTTTGTAGATGTTGCAGTCCATCAGTCCTTCCTCCCTCCCTCCCTCCCTCCCTTCCTTTTCTTCCTCCCTCCCTCCCTCCCTCTCTTCCTTCCTTTTCTTCCTCCCTCCCTCCCTTCCTATTTTTGCAAGTAATATTCCACTAACAGAATTAGTTAATTTATCAATTGCTATTATGAATAAATTTGCTATGAGCATTTGTGCACAAGTTATTGTGTGCATGTGTGTTTTCATTTGTCATTGATACGCACCTAGGAGTGGAATTCCTGGGTCATGCGGTGACTCTGTTTAAACTTTGAGGAATTGCCAGATTGGTTTCCAAAGCAGCTGTGCTACTTTACATTCCCACCAGTTACATATAATGGTTCTGAGTTCTCCACCTCCTTGCCAACACTTGTTAGTATCTAATTTTTGATTCTAGCTATCCTAGCAGATACAAAGTGGTATCTCTTGTGGTCTTGAGTTTGCATTTCCCTGACAACTAATGGTGTTGATATAGTTTCATGTGTTTATTGGCCATTTTTATATTGTCTTTGGAGAATCCTTTAACCATTCTATTCAGATCCTTTAACCATTTTTAAACTACGTTGTCTTTATTATTGAATTTCAAGAGTTCTTTCTATATCCCAGATGCAAGCCACTTATCAGATATGTGATTTGCAAATTTTTTTCACATTCTCTGGATTGTCTTTTCACTTCATTGATGGTACCCACGAAAAAACAAAAGCTTTTAATTTTATTGACGTCTGATTTTTTTTTTGATTGCTTATGCTATTGGCATCTTACCTAAGAAGACACTGCCTAATCCAAAGTCACAAAGAATTACACCTAAGTTTCTTTCTAAGAGATTAATAGCTTTAGCTCTTACATTTTGTCTGTGATCCATTTGGAGTTAATTTATATATGTATGGTCTGAGGAAGGGATCCAGTTTCACTCTTTTATGTATCTGTATCCAGCTGTTCCAGCAACGTTTCTTAAAAAGACTATTCTGAATTGTCTTGGTACAATTGTCAAAAGTCAACTAACCATGGAATTTGTTTCTGGACTCTCAATACTCTTTTAATAATCTATACAGGCTGCCTTAAAACATATATATGTAAGGCTATCCACTTCCCCTTATGGATTACTTTAGATATGTTTCAAATACTTAACATGAGAGTTTTTGTTACTGTTGAATTATAAATATATTAATAATTTAATGTTACATTTTTCAGATGCATGGATTGTTTATAAGTTGGTTTTCAAATATCCAAATAAAATTGTTAACTGGGCATGGTAGTACACACCTGTAATCTCAGTACTTGGGATTGCAGGAGAATTGCAATTTCAAGGCCAGCCTGGGCTACATAGAGAGACCCTGTCTTAAAAAGATAATAATAAAATAAAATTATGTAAAATAGATGTTGATTTATGTACTAAGGTTAGATTTATTGAATTAAGGTCAGAGAATTCAACATTATTTAATGTTGAATTTTAGAAGTTTTAAAAAAGATTTATTTATGACCAAGGAGAGTTAAATTTTGCAAATGTTCCATGTATCGCTAAGGGGATATAAATGCTATATGCAGTGTTTACAGGGAGACATCTACTAACACTGATGAAACTTATTAATTATATTATTCAAATAGTCATTCCTAGTCATTTTTAAAGCCTCATCTGTCAGTTCTTAAAAGAATTACACTTATTTTGATTATGGCTTTGCTAAGTTCTCCTTATAATTCTGTCAAATTTTGATTCAAACATTTGTGGTTATATTATTAGGCTCATAAGAGTTCAGAAATGTTATCTTTCTGTGAATTGTTCATTTTTCTTTATGTACTAGCTCTCTCGATTGCTAAAAATACCTTGTGTCCTAAGTCAGTTTTATCTGATATCAGTTTAACTACTCCACATTTGCTTTGAGAGTAATTTCTTGGTGTAACATTTTCCAGTTCTTTGCTTTAATCTTTCCAGGTTTTAGGTTTGTCTTTGATCAACAGCATATAGCTGAATTGAGGTTTTTAATGATTTCTAATCCAATCTGAGCGCCTGCATCTCTCATTGCCTAGGTTGTTTTATTTACATTTGTTCTATGAATTGAAGTAATTAGACTTCTTCCTATTGTGTTGCTTTGTGTTCATTTTTCGCCAGAGTTTTCTCCAACCCCTGTTCTCCCTTCTATTGAACTGAGTGAATTTTCCTTTGCTCTACTATCTCTGTAACAATTCTCCATTGTATTCCCATTATTCTGTTTATTTCACTTAAAAATTTAACCATCATCCTTCACAATGTCTAAAGATAATAATAACTCTAACCTCTTCCAAATGGAGCAGACCTTAGAATCAGAACCGCGCCAAGTCATACTGGAGTCTGAGGCAAAATTAAAAATCTCTAATACTGACCTTGTCTTTATTTGAAGTGTTGTTTTGTGGATTTTTTATTTAATTTTGATTTTAAAATTTTGCCTTAAAATTTCCTTTGTCTTTATTATTGAGTTTTTAGCATTCTTTTACATTTTGTGCACAAGGTGAGCATAACTGTTGCCTCATTTAAAATAACTATTTTTCTACTCTATTTTGCATGTTGTTTTTGCTAGCATTTTAGTTTTACTTTGATTTCCCAAAATATCTTATCGTTTTTTTTTTCATTTTTCTTTTATTATTCATATGTGCATACAAGGCTTGGGTCATTTCTCCCCCCTGCCCCCACCCCCTCCCTTACCACCCACTCCGCCCCCTCCCTCTCCCCCCCCTCAATACCCAGCAGAAACTATTTTGCCCTTATTTCTAATTTTGTTGTAGAGAGAGTATAAGCAATAATAGGAAGGAACAAGGGGTTTTGCTGGTTGAGATAAGGATAGCTATACAGGGCATTGACTCACATTGATTTCCTGTGCGTGGGTGTTACCTTCTAGGTTAATTCTTTTTGATCTAACCTTTTCTCTAGTTCCTGTTCCCCTTTTCCTATTGACCTCAGTTGCTTTAAGGTATCTGCTTTAGTTTCTCTGCATTAAGGGCAACAAATGCTAGCTAGTTTTTTAGGTGTCTTACCTATCCTCACCCCTCCCTTGTGTGCTCTCACTTTTATCATGTGCTCAAAGTCCAATCCCCTTGTTGTGTTTGCCCTCAATCTAATGTCCACATATGAGGGAGAACATACGATTTTTGGTCTTTTGGGCCAGGCTAACCTCACTCAGAATGATGTTCTCCAATTCCATCCATTTACCAGCAAATGATAACATTTCGTTCTTCTTCATGGCTGCATAAAATTCCATTGTGTATAGATACCACATTTTCTTAATCCATTCGTCAGTGGTGGGGCATCTTGGCTGTTTCCATAACTTGGCTATTGTGAATAGTGCCGCAATAAACATGGATGTGCAGGTGCCTCTGGAGTAACAGTCTTTTGGGTATATCCCCAAGAGTGGTATTGCTGGATCAAATGGTAGATCGATGTCCAGCTTTTTAAGTAGCCTCCAAATTTTTTTCCAGAGTGGTTGTACTAGTCTACATTCCCACCAACAGTGTAAGAGGGTTCCTTTTTCCCTGCATCCTCGCCAACACCTGTTGTTGGTGGTGTTGCTGATGATGGCTATTCTAACAGGGGTGAGGTGGAATCTTAGTGTGGTTTTAATTTGCATTTCCTTTATTGCTAGAGATGGTGAGCATTTTTTCATGTGTTTTCTGGCCATTTGAATTTCTTCTTTTGAGAAAGTTCTGTTTAGTTCACTTGCCCATTTCTTTATTGGTTCATTAGTTTTGGGAGAATTTAGTTTTTTAAGTTCCCTGTATATTCTGGTTATCAGTCCTTTGTCTGATGTATAGTTGGCAAATATTTTCTCCCACTCTGTGAGTGTTCTCTTCAGTTTAGAGACCATTTCTTTTGATGAACAGAAGCTTTTTAGTTTTATGAGGTCCCATTTATCTATGCTATCTCTTAGTTGCTGTGCTGCTGGGGTTTCATTGAGAAAGTTCTTACCTATACCTACTAACTCCAGAGTATTTCCTACTCTTTCTTGTATCAACTTTAGAGTTTGGGGTCTGATGTTAAGATCCTTGATCCATTTTGAGTTAATCTTGGTATAGGGTGATATACATGGATCTAGTTTCAGTTTCCAAAATATCTTATCATACTTGTTATTTCATTACTTTTTAAAAATTTATTTATACTTTTGGGTGGCACTGGGGTTTGAACTCAGGGCCTCACACCTGCTAGGCAGGCCCTCTACCACCAGAACCACTCTACCAATCTTCATTCTTATTATTTTATATAGTCATTGCTTATTCAGCTTTTGTTGTTGTTCATGTTTTTTCTGCTCAGCATTGGTTCTTGCATTCCACTCCTTCCTTCAAGTTTGGTTATCCTTCTCTCCAAAATATTTAAGGGTTGAGTGGAATTTCTGCTAGACTTCATGTGTCTGAAAAGGTCCTGATTTTTCTCTCATTCTTGAAGTTTATCCCATTGCCTTTGGCCTTTACAGACAATGTTGAGAACTCTCCCACCTGCTTTTCTCCCTTGTAGGCAACCTGTCTTTCTCACAGGCTAAAACTTTGCTTTTGCTAGTCTGAGGCTTCCTGTGTTCTCTGTGTGGATTTAGTTTTATCCTTCTTGGGACCTGCCATACTTCTTCAATGGCAGATGCATTAATTCTTAAAAGTATGCAGCCATTACCCTGGGATTTCTTTGGGGAGACATTTTCACTCGGCCCAAGCAGAAACAGGCATGCTTTCTTGAGACCTTGCTGTGCCACTGGACAGGTTTTTAGATTTTTGCTAACCTCTACTTTCCCTGAATATGCAACCTTTCAAGAATGACAGCATAAGACAGGGTTTCTCCTTTCCTGCTCCCATGTGGACATTAAAGCCATAGCCCCTTGGTTACTGGAGCTGATGACACTTTGGCTGCCACGCCTTCCTTTCCCATCACCTTTTCCCATCCCCCACTCCCTCCAGGAACACAATCACAGGCTTTAGATTCCCTCTTCATCTCAGGTGTCTGCTAATCTTCCTGTCTGGCTCGCTCATTGAGCTATTCACTCATGATAACATTTTGTGTGTGGCAGAAGAGTTCATGGTTATTCAACATTTTCTAGAGTCCATTTTCTCTCTAAGCGTTTATGGTACCCATATCACCACTCTACCATCCATCTGCCCATTATGTGTTTGGTAAACACTGATAACTATTCCTAAGAACTTCGGTGTTTTAAACTGGTGAAGAATCTGACAGGTGGCCTAAACCTGAGAAGAGTTCATTTCATTTGCTGTCAAAGTCCTCCTCGTCAGGCTAGGATTCCAGCGCATCCTTTTCTCGTTGTTTTGCTTCAGAGTTCTCCTTCTATTCTAGTTAAAGAATCATGTAGAATGGGAGTCTTTGTCAAAGTCACTTAATACCCATTGTGAAAACAGCCAGATTCCCATTTTCATCCCAATATTTTTCAGGGGAACACAAGGTCAAGTCAGTGTAACTGATGCAATTTAGGCTAATTGGCAATAGTAACTTTGACCAGAAGTGAGGAGTGTTTTACTGCCTACTTAAGCAGTTGAGTGGAACTTTTGATTAATATTTCTGCTCTCACTTTTTTCCATGAGGTGGCTGAGTTTATTACCTATTGAACAGAGCAGTAATCCCTTTGCTCTTGGAATACTTTTCCTCTACTCCCCCAACATGTAGGGCTCATGTAAAGGTGATATGCTCTGAACCTGCTGATGCTGGACGTGAGGGAGGACTGGAGCAATATTTCTTCTCCTGAAGAGTGACATGAGGCCTGCTCCATGTGGAAATATTTCAGTGCTTGGGAGGATGCTACAAACTTAAGATAGAAGGAGATTTTCTATGACAAACCTCTCCTTATTGGGGGTGGAGGTCATGTTAGAAAGCGGATGCCTCCCATTTCTCCTGAAAACCCATCTGCTTCTTGCTACCAGATGGACAGTTATGGTGTTGGAAGTTGTTGGAGCAAGTCCTATAACTAGAATAGAATCACAGAATGTTTACTCGTTGTGTGACTTCTAGAGTGAACCTCATTGAAATGGTTGCCCTTTGAGACTGGCTGGGGACATCCATAGTTCCATCCCGGTATGAAACAACATCACGACATTGGAAACTTTGTTTCCTTTCTACTTTTCTAGGACACATGGGGTGACCAGTATTACATGCCATTAGGCAGAGATTGGTGGTGCCTTTGAGCCAGAACCATCCAGAACATCTCCTCTCTCCTGCTGCCAACTTTGCAAAGTTTCTTCCAAAATATAAGAACTAAATAAAATTCTCTAAGAAGTATAAAGCTTTAATAACCCAGAATTAACAGGGAAAATGTCACTCTTGTAATAGAAAACTCAAGAAAGTCATCAGCAAACACAAAGAATGTGCACAAAGAATATGTCTGTGTTCAGCCACTCCATCACTCCTGCTCAAGACAGATGATTTCAGAGTTAGTTTGCCAGTCAGCATGATGGCGCATCTGCTCTGTCATAATTACTCTGATGCTTAGGAGAACTGACCTGGAATGGGAGAGCAGGAATCGTGTCATCTATTCTGAGCGCACAGCATTTTTAAGTCTCTCCCCTCAGGGAAGCTGAAAGGCAGGTCACTATAATTTGAATAGGATAGAAGTAATTTGATTTTGTTACATTTCTTACAATACATAGAATAATAGAATCATAAAATCTCAAGGTTAGGAGGGAACTTAAAGGTTATTTATCCCACCTAATTCAGAGATCTTCATAATATTCCAGCCAATTAGTTACACAAACTGGCTTCGATAGCTTCAGGGATGGGGGTTTGCCTCTCCCCTGGCAAGCTAATGGGCTTACAGTTCTCCACCAAGAGGCGTCAGACACTTCCTATGGAAGACCACAGCTTTTCAAACACCAGGTCTCCTACAAATTCACACTGAGCCACTGTAGCTGGCTGCTCCACTTCCCTCGTCATCCTACCATTTACCTCCTTGTACTTCCCCAAATCTTTTCCCTTTGTCTCAAATCACTTCTTCCCACTCTCACCAGGTCCACATTTGGAAGGAAATCAAGACCACTAACCAAAGCCATCAGCCTGTCTCTGCTCTAGCCCTGTCATCACTCTTCTTCTCTTCCCCTTGTGCCCAAGTGGTATGGTTTGCCCAAATCTCTTGTGTTGGAAACTTAACCACCACTGCAAACATGTTGAGAGGTGAGGCTCTTAAGAGATCATGAGGTCATCGGGCTCTGCCCTTTTTGAGTGGACTAATGCCATTATAGTGAGAGTGGGCTAGCTACTGCAGAAATGGGTTCCTGGTAAAAGATCTCATCACACACATACCCACCATCTTGTGCACTTTCCTGCCCTCCCACATTACACCATGGGGTAATGTAGCAAGAAGGCCCTTACAAAACACAGGCCCCTTGACCTTGGACTTGTCAGCCTCTAGAACTGTAATAAAAAAAGTTTACTCTTTTATTATTTTATTTATTCATATGTGCATACATTGTATGGGCCATTTCCCCCCATGCTCCCCTCTCCCCTCCCCTCCCCCTCCTCTCCCCCCCATCCCCTTCCCTTCCAGGCAGAACCTGTTCATACACTTGAAAATGACCAAAAGAGCAGATTTTAAGAATTCTCACCACAAAAAAGTATGTGAGGTAATGAATATTAAATAGCTTGATTTGCCATTGCACAATGTATATATGCTTTGAAATATCATGTTTTGTGACACAAATATACACAATTTTCATTTGTCAATTAAATAAGTCTTTAAAGGAAATGTAAATTAGAACCACACTAAGATTCCACCTCACCCCTGTTAGAATAGCCATCATTAGCAACACCACTAACAACAGGTGTTGGCGAGGATGCGGGAAAAAGGAACCCTCTTACACTGCTGGTGGCAATGTAAACTAGTACAACCACTCTGGAAAAAAGTTTGGAGGCTTTTTAAAAATCTAAACATTGATCTACCATTTGGTCCAGCAATACCACTCTTGGGGATATACCCAAAAGACTGTGAAACAGGCTCCTCCAGAGGCACCTGCACACCCATGTTTATTGCAGCACTATTCACAATAGCCAAGTTATGGAAACAGCCAAGATGCCCCACCACTGACGAATGGATTAAGAAAATGTGGTATCTATACACAATGGAATTTTATGCAGCCATGAAGAAGAACGAAATGTTATCATTTGCTGGTAAATGGATGGAATTGGAGAACATCATTCTGAGTGAGGTTAGCCTGGCCCAAAAGACCAAAAATCATATGTTCTCCCTCATATGTGGACATTAGATCAAGGGCAAACACAACAAGGGGATTGGACTTTGATTGCATGATAAAGCAAGAGCACACAAAGGAGATATGAGGATAGGTAAAACATCTAAAAAACTAGCTAGCATTTGTTGCCCTTAACGCAGAGAAACTAAAGCAGATACTTTAAAGCAACTGAGGCCAATAGGAGAAGGGGATCAGGAACTAGAGAAAAGGTTAGATCAAGAAGAATTAACCTAGAAGGTAACACACATGCACAGTAAATTAATGTGAGTCAATGCCCTTTATAGCTATCCTTATCTCAACTAGCAAAAACCCTTGGTCCTTCCTATTATTGCTTATACTCTCTCTTCAACAAAATTAGAGATAAGGGCAGAATAGTTTCTGCCTGGTAGTGAGGGTTAAGGGGGGGTAAGGGAGGGAGCAGGCGGGGGGGGGAAGGGAGGGGTGGGGGGAAGGGAGGGGGTGTGGGGAAGGGGGGAGAAATGACCCAAACATTGTATGCACATATGAATAAAATAAAAATTAAAAATAAATAAATAAGTCTTTAAAAAGAATAAAAAAGGAAAGAAAGTCCAGAACAGAACGTTAAAACACAGATCAGGAAGGGGAGCCTGTGGGAAGCAGAGTTCCTGAGGTCCAAGTAGAAAAGACACCAGGGCTCACCCTTGGTGATTAGAGAGTGAGTATTTTCTATATAGTGTGGAGTAGAAGCTGGATCAAGGTTGAGGTAGAACTGGGAGGCAAGCCAGCAGACACTGGTTATGCATTCAAGGAGTTGGTAAGTATGGTAAAAACCTAAGGAGCATAAATTTCCAGTTCTGTTCTTCCTCCAAGAACACAGGTAAAAATTTCTTACATCCTTGGACTTAGGAGGGATTATAACTTCTGCTATGGCAAAAGGAGAAAACCTGGGGAGAAGTGTGTGGGGGAGTGTTGGGAGCCAACAGGTGTATAGAATAGGTTGCGTGTTTGAGTTTGGCACAGCCCCAAACCGCAGAGGGAACCAGTACAGTTATGCCCAGTAATTGCATGGTTGATTGGCACAGCCTCAGCTACAGAAGTGGGTAAGATGCAGTACAGCTGTTTTTCCTAAGATGTTTATGTTTGGAGAGAAGCTGTCACAGGTTTCTCCTGTTCCTGAGGATCATGGTGTCTCCACCTCGTGTTGGGGCTGTATATAATAAATGCACTGGAGGCAGAGGGGGCTGGTGTCTTTGCTGTAGTTTTGATTTGCATTTCTCTGATCGTTGGTGACACTGAGTACTTTTTCCATCTACCTATTGGCCCTTTGGGTGCCTCCTTTTGAGAACGCAGTGATTTTTAACATACTTTGTCCTCATATTTCACAATTTCTAGTATGATATAGGCGGGAAGGGTGACCTGAGTCAGGTCACAGGAAAATGTAAGACGTGATCTGGAATAGTAACAATTCGGGTCTATTTCGATCTCGAGCAGACTGTTCTACCTGTAGATCTTGTTGGCCCCAAAATTCCTTCTCTCTCCCTCTCTCTTAACAGCACCAACCCCTGCCTTGAAAGTAGAAATCCATTTAATATAGCTAGCCCCTTCCTTCTCAGTACAAAGCTGCACACATGATCCAGGCTTGGTCCATCAGAATCCCCCTCTGGTAATAGCAGTTAGTTCACAAATGGGCACATGACCCAAGT
Organism: Castor canadensis; assembly: GCF_047511655.1. Classification (NCBI taxonomy): domain Eukaryota; kingdom Metazoa; phylum Chordata; class Mammalia; order Rodentia; family Castoridae; genus Castor; species Castor canadensis. The sequence goes on along the minus strand of NC_133390.1, from coordinate 75,726,371 downwards.
AGAGCCAATCAGAGTCCCCACCAAATCTCTTTAGACTCATGAAATAAGACTGGAGCTGCTGCAATCACTTTTCCATGGTGTAGGGAAATTCTCCCTGAGAATAAAGTCAGCAAAGAGGAAAGCAGAAGATGAGGATAAAGGCTTAGAACTTTCTAATTCTATGAACTAATAAATGCCCTATTTGTTTCTGCTGGGTTGAACTGGTTTTCTGTCACTTGCAACTGAAAGCCTCCTGACACAAAGCACACTGGGTAGAGTGTAGGGAATGTGGGTGAGGCCAGATCTCTTGGCAAGCTTATAACCACTGTGTGCCTAGTATAGGGCCCAACAAGCAGCAGGTGAAGAGGCACATAAGTGGTAAAGCCTGTCCATAATAAAGAATTACAGAGGCTAGTCTGACCCCTTTATCTACTGGACAGGAAGCAGGGCATGTCTCGACAAACTGGCAGAGATCCCTCCCTGCCCGGCTGTTGCCTGTGAAGAATTTGCTCAGCAGAGCAACTCTGAGACAAAAAGGCTAGCTGAGCACCACTTCCAAAGACTCTGTTGCCTCCCAACCTTCCTATCCTGAGTCTGAGGGGTGGAGAATGGGCTGGCTGCACACACCAGAATCTGGGCCCTCAATTCCAGCATGAGTCTCCCCTTATCAGGGCTGTCCCATGAGCCAGGCACAATTTTCAGTATTTATCTGTGAGGACATAAAAGAAATCGCAGGGTATTAGGCGAGGGCCCTTAGAAACGGCCATCCGGGGAAGTGTCTAAGCTCCAGTTACCATAACAAAACGCCACCGACAGGGCTTATTAAATAATAAACTCTTGAGTTAGATAATAAGCCCCCAGGGTTAGATAAGTGACAGAAATTTATTTTCTCACAGTTCTGGAGGCTGGAAAGTGAAGTCAAGGCCAAGGCTACCCTCCTTGGCTTGCAAATGGCTGGCTTTCTGACTGAGTTGCAAAGGCACAGGCCCAACACCCTGTGTCTCTCTGTCCACATTTCCTCTTCTACACACACACACACACACACACACACACACACACACACACACACACACACGTGTCATATCAGATTAGAGCCCATCCGGAAGCCTCATTTTTAGCTTACTCATCTCTTTAGAGGCACTGTCTCCAAATGAAATCATGTTTTGAGGTGCTGCAGAGTTGGGCTTCAACATGTGAATTTGGGGAATACACAATTTAGCCCATAACATGAAGACAGGCTTCTCCCTTCCTCTGCACTACTCTTTCTGCTCTTCCTCCCATCTGGCTAACCATGGGCACCCTGGGAGCAGGAGAGGGAGGAGGAGGCAGGGAGAGTAGAAAGTGGCTTACTGTTACCAGCTGGGGCTGCAGATCAGCCTTAGAGAGCTTGTCTAGCATAAGCAAGGCCCTGGTTTAGATCTCCAGCACCCCAAAAAGAAGGTGAAGAAGAAGGAGGGGAAGAGAGGAGAGAAGCAGAAGAAAAGAGAAAGGAAAAAGCAAGCTTCTTACTGGTTTCTATGGTGGTTTTCTGCTATTGTTCCAAGTGCCCCCCCCACCTCACCCCTATCGTCATGCAATTGCAGCTCCTTGACTTGGTGAAGCATCACTGGCCCTGGTTGTCAATTCCCCTCTTTCTTCAGGTGCAAGGAATCCAAGACACTTCCAGCTCCTTCTACTGAAAGTTCACCCCACACATGCCTGCGCTTGACTCTTAAGAAGGTACTTCGGGAACATAGCTCCAAGTGGTGGCTGGAGCATCTATGGACTCAGTAAGAAGTCAGGAAGGATGGAGCTGGTGCAGATGACAGCTGAGCACAGCCAGGAATAGGTGCTGCTTGTAGAAGGAGCTGGGCCCAGGTGCATCTGAGAAAAGGTGGCTGGAGTTTCAAGAGACAGGCAGTTAAAGATGGTAGCTATGCCCCCTGACATTAAAGACCGTTTATGCCAAATAAATAATAGCCATTTCCTTTATTCATTCTAGGCCAGAGATGGTTTGCAGAGAAACTTCTCTTCCCATCCAACCAGGATGGGAATGCTGAGCTTGTAAGTCGAATGACAACCGTCAACATCTGCATTAAGAACTTCCACAGTCAAAGTCGAATGACAATCGCCAACATCTGCATTAAGAACTTCCACAGTCAAAGTCGAATGACAACCGCCAACATCTGCATTAAGAACCTCCGCAGTCAGCTCACTGAACCCTCACAACCCCATGATCTATCTTCAGCCCCATCTGACAGGTGAGAAGCTGGAAACACAGAGAAGTTATGGGCCACACAGCTAGGAAGTGCTGGGGCTGGAGCAAACCAAGCAGTGTGCTTCCAGAACCCATGCAATCAGCTCCCATGCTGTCCTCCTCCCAGAGGAAAGGCTGATCAAGGGAGATGGCTACTTTGCAGGTGCGTGCAGGTAGAACTGGGAAGAGGAGGCCCTGCTGGGAGCCAGCAGTCTGTCTCTCATCTCCTCTCCCAGGAGTAGCTGTGGAGAGACTGTCCCTGTACCCCCCTTTCCTTTCATGCCCAGCGCAGAGTAGGTGGCCTGTGGGTCTCTGTTAAACTGAAGCTTGAATTTAATCTGCCAGCAGTAAGCAAAGTTGTGAGCAAGTCATTCTTATCTAGGGAGTTGCTTAACTTAGCCAACATGGCCAATTCCATCCACCAACCGTGGTGCTCCTATCCCATTTCCCTCCACCCCAGAGCCTCCACCCTGGGGATTTCTTAAAGCCATTTGAGGCGCTTTCAAGAGTCACTCCCGCCTGGCCCTCGAGCCAATTGAACAGGTGATTCTGCTGTGTAGCCAGGTGAGAAGCCCTGCTCAGGCTGCCACAGCATTCCTTGCTCATGGCCTTGGGCCCGTATCGCTGACTTCCCTTCCAAGCAAGATAAATCAGAGTATTTGATCAGAATGATTTTAGATGCAATCATCTTCCCCCCAGACCTACCCAAGATGAGACATGCAGGGCTGGGCAGGTGACCCTAAGGCCTTGACTTTGGGGAACTTTCATGGCAGCGTGTGCTATTCATCTCAGCTGAACACCCCATCAAGTGAGAGCAGCCCCAGCCTCCCAAGGAACCCAAGAAAGGGACCATCAGTCAGGTGAGCCAGGCAGGCCTGGGCCTGAGCACTCAGAGTTGGAAACAGTTCCAGAATTATAAATTCAACAGGATGACACTGTTCTGTGCAGTGTTCACAGCTGGCAAATGGCATGGACCATCTCCCAGCCCTCTCTTAGAAGTAATGAAAAATGAGAGATTTTCCTCAGCCAAAATAGAGAGTGATCCAAAGAAACTGGTTGTCAATTCTGACTCTGTCTCTCCCAGAGGCAAGCTCTCCCTGTAGACACCGGCTTGATGAGCACAGAGACAACAGTGACATGACAGGAAGAGCCCTCAGTTTGAGGATGAAGAGAATTGGACTCACTGAGCTCCTGCCTGCCTCTCCCCCCAGGGCTCTTTCCAGTCCTCCCATTCCCATTCCACAGCAGTCAGAAGCTTCTACAGACATTTCTCAGCCTGGGAAACTGATCCTGTGACCGTGAGGGAGACAGGTGCTCTCTGCAGAGTGTGAGCTTCTTCAGCAACTTCTATACAGGGAGGGTCTGTCTGCACTGAGGCCCCCTACCTGCCAGGTGAGTTCTAGTTCCTGCCGGACCTGGATGTGCTGGACTCAGGTCCAACGCAGGCCCTTGCCTAGGAGTCTCCTGAGCACCTGAGCTCACAGGACTTCACCCCAAATGTTTTAAAATTCAAAACACAGAGCACAAAAAACTTTGTTTAGATTGATAGGAGGGTCATAGAAATAGTACGAGGTCCAACTCTTTACCTGGCTTTCTCGAAGTTCTCATCAAACTGGACCATGCACACTTAGCGAACCAAGAGGCTTAATGCTGGTACGCAGTGTTAGCTACATGGTGACTTTATTTGGATTTCCTAATGCCCTCTTCTGCTCCAGCATCTGATCAAGGATACCATGTCGTGACGTCACCTTTCTGTCCTACCATGCAACGTTTTTTGGTTTTTTACTTCCTGCTACCCTCAGAGATTCTGAGCCCCAACGGTCCTCCAAAATCTCCTGGGAAGTCTTTGAAAGGCACCAAGGTCAAAGGCCATGGTTCTGTATCTGACTTTTTTTTTTTTTTTTTTGTGGCACTGGGGCTTAAACTCAGGGCCCCATGTTTGCTAGGCAGGTGCTCTGCCACTTGAGCCACTCTGCCAGCCGAATGGCACCATTCCTGTCAGAACCCCTACTGGGGGCAGGCCCGGCATTGTGTTTTTCTAGAGCTCTGATGGCTGTGGTGCACAGGCAACCAGAGTTGAGGACTTGCTCTTAAAATGCCCGCATGTCTGCTCATCCTGCCCAGGTCTGCTTGATATGACCAAGTGGTTACTTCTAAATTATTTTTAATGACACGAGTATTAAGTACATTTCTTACTTAGTGCACACTAGTGCTTTATCAGCAGTTAACTGAATTAGAACATTACAGAGAAATGTTAAGTCCCTTTTCATTAATCCCTCAATTACATTCTCTTCCCTGTCTCCAGAGACACTTCCACTGTGACTTAGACTTGTGCTGTTACCGACTTCTGTCATTTTCCATGAAAACACTAGGAAACGGGACGGTGTCTATGATGATGCCATTTCACATGTAACATTGTGCAATGTGTTTTGTTCCCTTAAAATCTTCCATGATTTCTCTACCCTGTGGTGTATCATGTCTAGCTCATTTATTTCAACGAGTTCGTGCTGCTTCACAGCATGATAACACACCCGCTTATTTTTATGGACACTTAGGTTCCTCGTAAATTTTTATTCTTGCAAGCCCAGTACCATGTCCATGTTGGTGTATGTCACAGCATGTTGGTTACAATATAGCATTTCTATCATTTTAAATATCTCCATTTTGCTTCCGGCATGTTTCTATATTCTAAAAATAAATAAGTAAATAAATAAATCAAGCCTTTGAGTAGAAAATACTAGACCTCCAAGAGTGTGGAGTTTGTGTTTTTAGTTTTAGTTGGCATGGCCTTATTTTTATCCAAACAAGCTTTCCTGATTGCTTCTCAATCTGTCCTCCCCACAGCTGGGTATGGGGGTAGCATTTTCCCCACACCTGATTTATTAAACATCTAATGTTTGCCCACAGAGGTGATACATGTTATTTCATTCTTTTAATGTGTATGCAAATGGATATTTTAATAGAATTATAAAACATCAGAGTTGAAACAGACCCCAGTGATCATGCAGTCAATCCCTTTGTTTAAAGAACCTTTTTGTTGCATATAAGTAATACATAGACACATTATCCTGGTAAAATTTTTATATATCAAATACATAGTAATATATTGAATAAAAATGAAAGTCCTCTTTTGCATCCTCCTCTGACTTCCTTATTGATAAGCTGGTGTTAATAGTTGTCATCTCATAAGGAGTTATTTATTACGTTTACCTGCATATGTAAATACTTAATCATAGCAAGTGGTGATGACATCTTATATAGAAGATATATAGGTATATGTGTTTTTCTACAGTTATCTTCTCTTAACAGCACATCTTAGAAATCTGTCCTTCTTGGTACACGTAGACCTACTCCAGTGTGTTAACTGTTGATGATATTCTATATTATGGAGTGTTTAGCTATCTATTGCTGTGTAACACACACCCCCATTTACCAGCTTAACATAACAAAAATGTATTATCTCACACAGTTTCTGGGACCAGGAATCCCAGAACAACTCATCCTGGTGTTTCTGGATCAGGGTTTCCCATGAGGTCACAGCTGGGCTGCAGGCTGGGCTGCCATCATCTGAAGGCTTGACTGGGGATAGAAGATTGCTCCTTCACATTGGTATCGGCAGGTGGACTGAGTTCTGCTCCACATGGCACATGGGCTCTCTCCAGGGCTGCCCACAGCAAAGTGCTTCACACAGCAAATGATCAGAGAAAAAGGGGAGGAAAAATCCCAAGTCAAAAAGCCATGGTCTTTTATAACCTAAGCTCAGGAGTGACAAGGTCATTACTTCTGCCATGTGCTACTGATCATGCAGATCATCCTGGTGAGTGAGCATGGCACAGGGGTACCCAGAGATGGTGGTCACTGGAAGTCTACTTGGAGGCTGACTACCACACAGGGCCATCTTGGTTTGTTACCATTCTCATGACTGCTCTTTGGTTCCCATGCTCACATGCAGTACTGCCATCCTTGGGTTTGCTTCTTGATGGTCACGTACTTTTCTTCTAGCCCGCTGCTAGAATTGCTGCAATCCCTTCATTTTTTGTACTAGTCAGGGTTCTCTTGAGGAACAGAACCTGTAGAAAGTATATGCATATATGTATGGGGATTTATTGGATTGGTTTACACAAATGGATACTGGGTCGCTCATAAAAGAGGCAGGGAACCAGGTAGGGGCTCAGTCCGAGAAGCTGAAAGCCTCAGAACAAGGGGAAATGATGATGTCTCCTAGCCCGAGGCCAAAGGCCTGGCTGCTCCCTGGAGAGCCACTGGTGTGAGTCCTCATTGGAAGGCTGAAGAAACTGGAGTCATGTCCACAAGTGATGGCAGCACTGACGGAGGCATTGGTTCAGGAAGACAGGCGATTACACACTCTGACTGGCTTCCTCTTGCACTTTTATTTCATCCAGGGCCCCAGCCTATTGGATGGTGCTACCCACATTCAGAGTAGTTATGTCCCCCCCAGTTACTATCCCATGTACCAGTTTCCTCTGGAAAAACCCTCACAGATGTACTCAGAGGTGTGCTTCACTAATCCTAGGCATCTCTCAACCCAATTAAGTTGACAAGATCAACTGTCACAATTTTCAAATGAGAAAAGTGACATCACTCATTCATTCCAGATACCTCTGAAGTATCAAGTGGGAAAAGTGACCAGTGAAAAGTGACTTCTCCAAGGTCACACCGCTAATCCTCTACAAGACCAGGATTGCAATGCCAACCATCTGACTCCCAGTCCACTCCAATTCTGTGGCCATTCTGTGGCCACAGCAAACACGAACTGAGATTGCAACAAATATCTTGAGATAAAGACTGCTGGGAATTCCCATAGTTGGTTCCCAGAACACCAAGAAACATATGAAGGCTTATCTTACTCTGTAGGTTCACGGACATGCAAATGCCTTAGCTGCCTTAATCAAGGGAAAGCTTGTAGAAATGAGTACTCCTGCCCCTGGCATGACTAGCAGAAACACTGGAGTCAGACAGACCCAGGTTTCAAACCTGGCTCTAGCTCTGTGACTGCAGCAAGCCACATAAATCCAGAGCTACTGTTTCCCCAACTGTGAAACAGGCATCCTGAGATTTCGTGTGGTGATGTGTGCAGTGCACTCGGCACAGGGTCTGACCCTGGGAGCTGCTGCTATTTTTATTCTCCCTAGTTGACCCATTTCAGTTGTCCTTCAAGCTTCCCAAATGAATGAGCTCCATTTGCTAAAAATACATGGTGCCTGCGGAGCTCATTTTGTTCAATTTTCCCACATCCCAAATCTCTGCTCTTTCGAATGACCATTATTTTGTACCTGAGTTTCTTGTTGCAAACTGTCCAAATTTTTGATGCATGGTGCAAGGTGTGGGTGAGAAGTACATATAAAGCCTGCTGAGAGCTTCTCCAGCCCAGCCTGCCCTCCCGCTGCTGGCGTGGTGTTAGTCACGAGGCCAGTGTCCCTGCAGGTATAGCTTAGTCCTCCTCGTCCCTGCAGCTCTAGCTCAGGCCTTCAGAGCTATTGGAAAGAAAGAGAGAGAGAGGGAGGGAGGGAGGGAAGGAGAGAGGAAGGAAGGAAGAAAGGAAAGAAGGAAGGAAGGCAGGGAGGAAGGCAGGGAGGGATGGAGGGAGGGAGGGAGGAAATAACTAATCAAGTGAAATGGTTGCACACAAAGACCATCTTCAGAACATCAGATTATTGCTGGGTGCTAGGATTTGGATAAGTGTCCTCCAAGTCATGTGTTAAAGGTGTGGTCCTCAGGATGGCACTACTGGAAGGTGATAGAAGTGGGATCACTCAATCATGGCTTAGAACCTCCCAAACCATGAGCCAAAATAACCCTTTTCTCTTTGTAATTACCCCTGGTGTTTTGCAATTGTGATGGAAACCTCAGTAATACACTTAGATTCTGATTGAAAGTGTCAAGAGGATTAGGGATGATAGGGTCTGAATATTTACACCACCCCCAGATTCCTCCATTGAAACCTGTTGTGGTATGAAGAAGTCAGGTCTTTGGGAGGCGCCAATTGGTTGCCTGATTAGAGGCTTGTAAAAGAGGTGGGGGGGTCACCTTCCCATGGTGGGGACACTACAGGAAGGTGCCATCTATGGAGCACAGGTGAGCATCACCAGACAGTGAATGTGCTAGAATCTTTTCTTGAACTTCCAGACACAGCATTTCAGAATAGAGAGCAATAAATATCTGTTGTTTAAAAATGACATAGCCTGAGATATTTTGTTACAGCAGCTGAACAGACTAAGCCAGATGAGGTATGGAACAGCTAGGAGTCCTCTGACCCAGCAGAAGGGAGGATGGGCAGTGAGGCAGGAAATGGGAAGGGGTAAACGTGCAGTCAATTTTCTTTTCTTTCACAATTGAGATGTTATTGTGTTAAGGATCAGCACACAGACATTTCAATTTGTACACAATTTTTCACACACATACCAAAAATCTAAAGCCATATATTGTGTTTCTTTTTTAAACAGTTATTCTGGCAGCATTCCAGCTTCAAACTTGGAGGCAAATTTTCCTTGAGGACATCATGTCCCACATCTTCAAATGTTGATCATCTGCTGTTTAACTTCCACCAAGTCACAATTTTGTATCACATACACCACATACTCAAGTCTTCCATCTTTCACAGCACACTAAATAATTAGGAAAAGTGGACTACCACGACCCAAGTTCCAAAGCACACACAGTCCTGACAGCAAAGACCAAGGAGTGGTTTTCACTCCTACTAGAAAACAACACAGGACTAGAGTATAAAACATTCAAGACATTAAGTGTACGACTGTAAATTGCCATTTACTAGGATTTATATTGTAAGATATAAAACTAAGCCCCACCTATGGAATGTTACTCCGACACCCTAGACAGCCAAAGCCTCTACAGTTTGATATCCCACTAGTTTCTGATTGTATCAAAACAACCAGCAAATGATTTCACTTCTTAAAAAAATCATTTACACTTAAAAAATGGGATGAAGTGGGATTCCCTGTTTTTAAAACTGTTTCTAGAGCTACTAAAAAACTTGCATTTACAAAATAGTTGATAAAACTTCCTCTGGATTGTAGGAGAACTGGTGAGACGAAGTGTGTGATTTGTCAGACATGGCTTTTTTCTCTTCTGCTTCATCAGAAGCTGTGCTCACCTCATTTTTAGTTTCTCCGTTTTCTCCACATAAATCTTCCTTAGCTTCTTGGTTAGCACTTCAGCTTGTTTTCCCTTTGCTCCCCTTTTTCCTTTTGTTTGCACTTTCTTGTCTGAAGATGTCTCCTTCTCCACTGCCTTTTTTGGGCTTCATCTCCACTTTGCAGGTGCAGGCTTAGCTGACAACTTCGAGGACCTCCTCTTGGGCTCTTCCTTAGCTGACCTTCCTCGTGGGCATGATGGGGGGGGTGTGTGTGCCTGCGATTGCTGGGGTTTGAGGGCATGTGCAAGCCTTTCTGGAGCTAAGCTGCCTGGCCACCACCTCCTCCCACTGACCTACCTGCCTGCAGTCAATTTTCTGTGTGACAAGCTTAAGGTGCCTTTGGGACATCCAGGGCAGACTTCTATTACAGGATGTTTAAGAAAGAAACTCATGACATTAGTTTTGGGAGAATTTAGTTTTTTAAGTTCCCTATATATTCTGGTTATCAGTCCTTTGTCTGATGTGTAGCTGGCAAATATTTTCTCCCACTCTGTGGGTGTTCTCTTCTAATGAACCAATAAAGAAATGGGCACGTGAACTAAACAGAACTTTCTCAAAAGAAGAAATTCTAATGGCCAAAAAACACATGAAAAAATGCTCACCATCTCTAGCAATAAAGGAAATGCAAATTAAAACCACACTAAGATTCCACCTCACCCCTGTAGGAATAACCATCATCAGCAACACCACCAACAACAGGTATTGGCGAGGATGCAGGGAAAAAGGAACCCTCTTACACTGTTGGTGGGAATGTAAACTAGTACAACCACTCTGGAAAAAAATTTGGAGGCTACTTAAAAAGCTCAACATTGATCTACCATATGATCCAGCAATACCACTCTTGGGGATATACCCAAAAGACTGTGACACAGGTTCCTCCAGATGCACCTGCACACCATGTTTATTGCGGCACTATTCACAATAGCCAAGTTATGGAAACAGCCAAGATGCCCCACCACTGACGAATGGATCAAGAAAATGTGGTATCTATACACAATGGAATTTTATGCAGCCATGAAGAAGAACAAAATGTTATCATTCGCTGGTAAATGGATGGAATTGGAGAACATCATTCTGAGTGAGGTTAGCCTGGCCCAAAAGACCAAAAATCATATGTTCTCCCTCATATGTGGACATTAGATCAAGGGCAAACACAACAAGGGGATTGGACTATGAGCACATGATAAAAGTGAGAGCACACAAGGGAGGGGTGAGGATAGGTAAGACACCTAAAAAACTAGCTAGCATTTGTTGCCCTTAACGCAGAGAAACTAAAGCAGATACCTTAAAAGCAACTGAGGCCAATAGGAAAAGGGGACCAGGAACTAGAGAAAAGGTCAGATCAAAAAGAATTAACCTAGAAGGTAACACCCACGCACAGGAAATCAATGTGAGTCAATGCCCTGTATAGCTATCTTTATCTCAACCAGCAAAAACCCCTGTTCCTTCCTATTATTGCTTATACTCTCTCTACAACGAAATTAGAAATAAGGGCAAAATAGTTTCTGCTGGGTATTGAAGGGGTGGGGAGAGGGAGGGGCGGAGTGGGTGGTAAGGGAGGGGGTGGGGGCAGGGGGGAGAAATGACCCAAGCCTTGTATGCACATATGAATAATAAAATAGTAATAATTTAAAAAAAGAAACTCATGACATCTTATTCTGATTAGCAGTCGCCTTGGTCGCTGGCTTCCCTGAGTTTCAGGTGAGGATTCTTCAAATCCAAAGACTATGGTCAGTCTCAAAGGGGATGTGATCAGCATCCCAGGAAAGTGATGAACAAGTCCCAAATCAGAAGGGTACAGGAATCATCTCTCAGGATCCTGAAAGGTCAAGAGAAACACCAGAGGGAACAGGCCAGAGCAGGGGCTCAGGAAGCTGTGGCCAGGTTCCCCAAACAGCAGGAGACCCTTCCCACCCTGGGAACCATCCCACCCTGTTCCTGAACTGCCTCCGCAGCCTGAAGAAGACCCGAGCTTCCTGCGGCATGGCTCAATGGTGAAGACGATCTCTTCCCGCACGAGGGAAGCCACAGAGGCTGGCCAGGCCCATCACCCACAGTTGCTGGTCTAGAGGATGGCACAGCCCTGGAGAAGCCGGGAGAGAGAGGAAGAGCTTGAGGGTGTCCTGGATGTGCTAGGGCTCAGCAAAGGACAATGTCACTCACAGCAAGCTTCCGTCCCTGGTGTCTGTTACAGCAGACAGGCACTTACATGGCGTACTCATTCCAAAGCCCTTCGCTGGTCTTCCTCGGGAAGTTTCGTGTTGAAAGAGAAATGCTCTGCCTGTGATCAAACAGATTTGTATTTATTTACTTTCCTTTGCTCCAGGACAGAGCCAGCCTGGGCAGGTCAGAGAGCAGGATTCCAAGCAGTTAAGGTAGTCTCCGATGAAGTCTGGAATTTCCCTGTAGACACAAATGTGGCAGGAAGAGATAGGATCTCCTGGGATCCAGGACATGGAGTGTGCAGCAGCCTGGGACCCCTTGGCAATGGAGGTGCCTTCCAGGGCGAGAAGAGCCCTCTAGCTCCTTGGGGAACCTTGCCCAAGATTGTTTTTATATACAATTATAAATGCGTACAGTATATTCTTTTTTTTTTTTTTTTTTTGGCCATACTAGGGTTTGAACTCAGGGTCTCATGTTTGCTATGCAGGAGCCCTACCACATGAGCCACTCTGCCAGCTAGCCCTAGGTTTTTGAACCTCTCCTCTGCTCTCAAGGAGCTGAGGGTCTTTTGCCCCCAGGAACATAGAACAATCACAGAAACATCTAGAATCCACCTCCTATCTAGACAAGTGCCCATGTGGAGGTAAGGAATGGAGACCCTGCAAACACTGGTAGATATATCTGTGATTAAGCTACAAGTTCATGGGTCTTTAGGAGGTCCCCAATGTTTCTTATGTGACTTTTCACAGACAGCCCTGCAAAGCTCCTGAAAAACCCTTATCAGACACAGTCAGGAAACAGGGATTTCCACAGACAGGTCTGAAAGCCAAAACTCAATGTTTTTTATTTATTTTACTAATTTAGATGATTTACATGTTAGGCTTCCTAAAAACAACACATTCAGCTTTGCATTCTTGAATAAATAAATTTGGCATAATTTGATACCTCAGGGACCACTAGAACCAGGCCCGTGGTGGGGACATCTCTGTTAACATTCCCCGGGGTCATGGTTGTGAGTTCTCACAGCCATCAGCTTTCTATAGCTTTGGGATCTGCCCTTTGTCCAGTTGTCACTGTATTGTCCTCAGCACTTTCTCTACTTTATTAAAGTGGCTTCCAGGATAGAAGTAGGAGTGTGGATGTGGTGAGGGAGAGGGAAGGGGCAGAGAGGTCTGGAGCTGCCCTGCGTCCTCCACCTTGGAATGGGTCCCTTCCCTTCTGTGGACTTTCCTTTCCCCACCTGAAACACAGGAAATTAGAAAAGATGGTTTTGTGAGGTTCCAAGGCTTTTTCATTCCCACAAAAGCACCCTAGAGTGACCTCAAATTCAACATATCAACCTACATGAAAACAATACAGCATTATCCACCACCAGTGTCCTCCTGGGAGAAGGGGCCACCTGTGACCAACTTCCATGCCTGACAGGTAGCTGGCCTGCAGTACATGACAGGTGGACAGACAAACAAATGAAGACCAAATCGCTTACTCTCCTGCTGTAACCCTTCCACTGGTTCCTCTGCTAGGCTGCAAGCTCATGGAACTTCTTCACAAGATCTCTGCTCAGGGCTGACGGTCAGCCAGGATGCACTGCTGTGGCCAGGCCAGTTGTTGAAATATTGAAGTAGAGTCGGCCTTCCATACCTGCTGGTTCTGTATTCATGAATTCAACCAACTGTGAATCAGAAACACTTGGGAAAAAAATTGTGTCCGTGCTGAGCATATATGGTTTTTTTCTTGTCATCCCAAACAACGATTTCCATGGCATTTACATTGTATTAGGTGTTATAAGCAATGGAGAGAAAGATGACTTCAAGTGTATGGAAGAATGCCCAGAGGTTTTATGTGAATACTCCACCATTTGATATAAGGGATTTGGGCATCCACAGATTTGGGTGTCCATGGGGGGATTCTAGAACCAGTTCCCACAGATTCCTAGAGACAAACTGTACCTCTACAGTTGCTACCTGAACCCCAGGATACCACCTCCATGCTCAACATCTCCCCAAGGGTCTTCTACTCCCACCACTAAAGGGTGATGCCTGTTATTGCAGGGCCTCTAGTGCTCTGCTGCAGCCCTGTGGTCAGTGTCACTCTGACTGGTCAGTGTCAGGCTGCTGTTAAATAGCTGAGTGATGGAGCAGCCAAGGCCAGGGAGGGTGACGCACAGCAGGTGCCTGGTGAGTGCTACCTGTCACCTGAGCATTAATAGATGTAGGCTCTGGTCTCACAGTGGACTGAGAGCAAGAAGGTGAGCAGTATCCAGCTGGCCAGCTCATGGACCTCTAGGAACACTTGCAGGCAAAGGAAAGTATAGACTGCACCCCACCCATCTCAGTGAGCCCCATCCCATCCACCCATCTATCCAGGTGACATTCATCTACTTTCTAAAGAGGTACTGAACTCTGGGCCCACTGGCTCCAGAAAGGCCAGAGAGAAGGTTCTGCCATACACCCAGCTGAGCTGGAGGGCAGACAGGGGAGCAGCAGATGGCCAGCTTAGGACACAGATAGACTGGGCTCTGGCAACTCTGACTAATGAGCCCAGGGTGCCACACTAGTCTGAACCCATGTTTACTCTTCTGCTCATGGGATCTTGCTAAACCCAACTTCCAGCTCTTATAAGAACTGGAGAGTCTAAGACAGGCTCTTATCTGTTACTCACAGTTGGACTGGAGCTCTATTTTAACAAATTGTGACTTTAAAAATGGCAGAGTGTTGCTATTTGAACACAGGTGTGCTCGGTCTGCACCAATGCATCACACTGTGTACCCAGATACACTATGCAGAGTCTATGATGACAAAAAGCTAAACACCAAATGTGTTCTCAGGCATCAAAATGTCACTGATAAAAAGTTACGGTGTTAAAGCAACAAGGTTTAAACAAAATCTAGAACTTCAGTCCTAGAGAAAAGTAACTGAGAAAATTCCTTAGCTACTTCCCTTTCAGTCCTGGATTTCCTGTCAGCAGGGAGAGGGGAGGGTATAAAGTGTCTTCGGTAGGCTTCCCAACCCCCAAGCTAAGTGTCTACCTGGTACATTTCAGCAACAGCAGAGCTGGAAAGTAAGTCTGGGTGAGAACTGCAGAGACTGTGGGCAGATGAGCCAGGAGGGGCAGACACGCCTAGTCGATTCCATGCTGAGTCACACAGAGTTAACTAAACAGAGAGCAATGCACACTTCAGAGGGGAGAGGAAAGGATGTAGTCCTCACCACATGTGCCCAACAAGGCCTTGGTTAATGGGATCTAACAATTGATCGTTTTACTGTGATACTGACCTTCAAGAGTCAAAAAAGTGTTTAGGACACACAGTGAGGCAGACAGTGGCATCCAAGCCACGGTGGAATTTCTAGTGTCCTCTGCCCTTGTGGGCAGGGCAGAGGGATGGAGTGGGGAGATGGTCTAAGAGGACCAGGGGCTGGCTGCCTTTCCATTTTGCACCTGCTTCTTCCCACTGCAGGAGTGTTCTTTCATACCATCTGGCCCGCCTTCAGGGCTCAGAAGCCTGGAGCTGGCAGTGTGGCCAGTCCCATGCTCACTGAGACAATGCCCACGAGCATATTTGCTCAGGGCTATTTGGGACCCTAAGTGCATAGCCACTGCAAATAAGGTGCAAAATATTCTGTGGAGGAAAGAAGAGCAAATACGAGGGGATCAACAGAAGTGGCGGCCCCAGATGGGTTGGCCTATGCCTGTAACAGACCATATCTTCTTCCTTTCTGTTTTAAGGAGACTTCTTTCTACCCTCCATCCGCTCTTTAGAAAAATGGGCCTGAAGGGGATGGGCTTCCCTGGGAAAACGGTAAGGCAGACCACTCTGATGCTTTAGAGAGAGGTCTGCCCATGCCCAGCTGGCCCATGGCCTGCTAAATTATCCACGTACCCTGGAAGTCTGATAGCTCTGCAAACTCACAACCATGTCATCCCAAGCAAGCACCTTGGATTTTAACTTCTCACGCAGTAGGCAGTGGAGAGGCAGGGGAACATACCCACTAGTGGTCCATCCCCACTGGGCACTGCACAGGTCCTCACTGAGGGAAAACACTGATGGTTCCTAAACCTCAAGGGTCTCCGTCTAGGGCAGAACTCAGACCAGGTTCCAAATCCCTGTATCCAAGGAAAAGGGATTCTGAGGTAGGGTGCTCACATCCAAGGGGAGCTGACGCAGGGGTCCCCACAGGGACAGAGAATAATGGGTTGGACTTTGAAAAGCAGGGATGGGTGTGACCAAAGGTGTGGACAGTGAGCAGGCTGTAGAAAGATGAGGCCCAGGGCAGGCACGGCCAGGGCAAGGCTCTCTGCAGTGTGAGGAGGCCTTCGTAAAAAGCCAGGAAGTGGAAGGCACAGGGAGACAATGCCCGGAGCCTCCTAGGACACCCATATTCCTAAAGCATGGACCCCCCAAGGGGCAGAAGTCCCTAGTTCCTTCCAGGCTCCTTCTCCTCCTGGTGGTAGGCCCCAGGTCCCATCCAGAGCACACCTATCCAAGTTGGGAAAGTGGAACCTCCAACCCCCATCCCATCCCCCCAGGAGAGGAAGCATGAATCCTCAGCCTCTTACCGGTCTGGGCCTCCGGGAGGCCAGCCCCATCCCTCTGGGATAGAACCCCAAGATGATCAGAGTCACACAAATCCAAGGTCACAGGCACAGTCCCTACCTCTCCACACCACAAAGGACTCTGAGACCCATTCCTCCTCATCCCACAACCCCTGTTGTAAGGCCACGAACTTGACATAGTCTGCATCACTTGTCACCTTCCTGCCTGCCTCCTCAGTCCCTGGATCTCTGCATACAAGCCCCACAGCAGCAGGGACTGGTGAGGCATTCTGAGAAGGATTGGGCACCCTCCTGCTCTCCCAGAAAGACCTGTTCCTACATGCCCTGGCCCTGTTGTAAAGATTTTTGTCATTGTGTGGATAGAAATGGAAAAGAGGATGGTGAGCAGGGATAGATTGGAGGAGGACATAGAGAAATTTGGGCTTCACCTGACTGAGAGTCCTGTCTGCAAAGGCCCTTGCTCTCATCCAGAGCTCAGGGCTCCACCTTGGGCAGGGCTGCAAAGATGAAATTGGCAATCTCTTTTTAAAACAGGAAAACTGAGGCTTAGAGAGGGGCCCTGAGTTGCCTGGGGTCAGAGAGATGATGAGGGAGAGGCCATGCAGATCCAGCCTCCCAAGCTAGCACTTTCCAGCAGGTGGGTCCCGAATGAAGGCAGAGCGAACAGTGCAAAGGTGCAGTAGGGCCACAGGAGGCCCTGTGAGGGTGTAATCAGCCACCTCCAGTGAGTCTTGGGCTCCAGTGTCCTCAAAAAACAGCCTGGAGGAAAGACACAGGAGAGGGAGGGAGTCAGGATGTGCACTGCAGAGCACAGAGAGGAGCTCCAGCTGCTCTCCCACCTGAGGGGCAGTGCCGGGACTCTGCAGGAGGTAAGAACTGAGATCTTCTTCCCTAGGAAAGCTGAGAACCAGCCTCTGAAGGAAGCAGGTTCTTCCCAGGGGAAAACAGGGTCAAGGACGTGGGAGGGCCAGAAAACACCATGGGTGGGTTGAGGCCTTCAATCCTTGGTCTCACCCTTGTTCCCCTCTCCACACACATACACGCCTGGATCTCTTCTGTGCTGGGGGTCACCTTTGGATGAATTGATCATGCGAGGTTGTGTAGCCCAGCACCCACCCCCACCGTACAACCCCTGCACTGTGCAGAGTTCTTTCAAGGATGACAACTCTAAGTGCTGTGTGCAGGTCCACCCAGCTGTAGTAGTCACTAGTTGTTCCCCAATATTTGTGCTGCCCCTCTTCCATGGAGTATTTAGCTGAGCACATGGTCACTCCAAATAAAGCATAGACTTCCCAGAATTTCTTACAGTGGTATGGCTATGTGATCATTATATAGTCAGTAGTAGGTAAGTGCAACTTCAGGGACACTATTAAAGGAAGGGACGGATCTTTCTCCTTCCCTTTTCTTCCTTCCTAGTAGTTGGAATTAAGGTATAATGGCAGGTACTGGAGCAGCCATTTGGGGTGATGAAGTAATCTTGGGAACAAAGTCATAGAAAAGAAACAAGACAAATGGAAACTGTGTGTCCTTGGCCCCATGGGGGTCACAATATTGGTCCATGGAGCCCACCTACCTTTCGATATTTCTAGGCAAGGAATAGTCTTGCATTTTGTCATTTGGGATTTCTCTGGTACTTATGGGCAAACCTAACAGTAAATATTATGGTTCTTCAAGGAGCAAATCCGACTTCCTCCAAGAAAACTGTCCAGAGGCACCCAAGTCAGAACCAGCCTCGCTCTCCCCTGCACTGCCATGACAGCATGGGTCCTTTTGTGGCCATTAAGGCACAGGTGGCCCATATGTGCTTGCAAAGTCCCTCCACGTGCATTCTTGTACTCATTTACATGGCCCATGCAGAACACCCTGGATAGACAGCAAGGAAGGCAAGGAAGTGGTGGCCAGAGGGGTAGCTGGTTTTCTATTTCAGCAATGCACTTCAGCTTGCATTCAAATAATGGCAGCTGAGTCCATCCCCCTCCTGCTCATGGCTCTGCAGTTGCTGCCCCCCATCTCCTTCCAGGACCGAGTCCCCCACAGCTCCTGCTTTGTAAATGTGAGCAGAATGGATCTGCTGTAAATCAGCAAGCTCTCCTCTGCCCTGGAGGATCGATTTCCTCTGAACTGTGTTACTCTGGCTGACATTCTCTAAGAAAAGGAGAGACACCACAAGAGAGCTTGGCCTTTTCCACTGAGCCCTTGGCCGGCAAAGGGCCTGGGCCCGGTGGCCATTGCCCGACTGGGGTGGGAGGAGCTGCCCTGGAGAGGCCTCAGCACTGTGCACGCTGCAGGAGGGGAGCGCTGAGGGGCTCTGCAGCTGGAGGAGCCTCTGAAGTCACAGGGACTCCTGCTGGAGGCTCAGGAAGGTTCTCACCCAGGCCCCAGGGCAGACAAGGTCAGGAGCTGGCTTCACAGCCTGTTTGCCCCCACCACTTCATTAAAGCCCGCAGCATTCCCCTCATTGGATGGCAGACAATTTCATATTTGGATGGGGACCAAGAGCGGCTGGAGGAGAATTACAGTGAAATATTGTAGGAAGCTGCTGTTAGCCCCAGATTTGCAAGGCCCCTGTGGGGAACCTGCTCTGTCGTGGATTCAAAGGTTTCAAGTTCAAGCCGCACACAATGAATCATTAAAGACCAAGGCAGGCATTGCCCCTTTCAACTGATAAGGGACTTGAAATCCAGGGAGGGTCACACAGCACCAAGGACAGAGACAGATGCCCCGCCTCTCACTGCCTGCAGTTCATTTGGGGGGTGTCGCAGGAATGAACCCAGGGAGAGAGATTAGCCTCATCTGTCATCAACATCTTGCATGCAAGAGCCAGGGTGGGGGCAAACCTGGGCTGCAGTCACTTCTTTGTCCTCATAACAAGAAGAGGCACCATCTTCCCCAGCTCCTGCTCCATGCACAGATGGGAGCTGGGAGCTCCGGCCCCCTTCTGGTGCCCTCATGTTGACAGGGCTCCCTTGGGAGCTGGCGTCACTGGAGTGCAATGCTGTTCTTGGTCACTGGAATGCCTCCTCTGCTCCAGGAATCCCAGCCAACTTTCTAAGGCCAAGCCTGTCCGGATCCTGTGTCTCCAAACAGCTGTCCTCCATTTCCCCACCTATCCTTCCCCTTCCCCGCCCCCCATCTGAGTCCTTCCTGTGCCACCTGTCTGCACCTCTCACAGACTCACATAGAATCCCTGACTCATGCCATGGCTATGAGTGCTTCCCAGGGCGTGACCTCCAGGGCTTGGCCCATGCCTGCATTCCCAGCCTCCTTGGGTACAAGACAGAGAACCTGATGAAATGAGGTTGGCTATGGCTGTGAGAAGCTGGGCTAGGAGTGTGCAGGTACCCAGTGCCAGTGATCACATGCCCTGGGTTGTGGGTAGTGGTCCCTTACAGAGCAGCCCTTGGACGGCAGGTCTGGAAGGCCACAGGGCAAGCAACTCCTGCCAACTTCTCATTGGTTCTCAGCTGCTTCTGAGAGTGTGCTGAGAGATAGGGAAGATCCATAGAGCCATTCCTGGGCTGGTCTTCCAGTGTGTGGTCACCATCCTCCGAGAGACCTGATACGGGGATGCTTTGGGTGCCCCAAGAAATTCCCTTTCACTCCCATTCTATGAAGGAGAGGAGCTGAGCCAGATCCATGACCCCTGATGCTCCTTTCTGAGTGGCTCTGGCTGGTGTCAGAGGGTGCTCTGGAGCTGTCCTGAGAACTATGGGCCTAGCTCTGCAACCCCTACACCATTTTGGCCACATTACTGACACCCTTCCCAGAACCCAGCATCTTCCCTAGAGCCCAAGATCCCTTGGGCAGCTAGAAACTATTATTCTTGACCGACATGTATTTTTCAAACAAGGAGTAGAATAAAGCCTAGCACAATAGTAATACAAATGTGAATCATAGGTCAGGGTTAGCATCTTCCCCTCTGTGTGTTAAACAAGGCACTTTGCAGATGGGGACAGATGGTGGCTGCTCAGCCAAGGGCACTGGGAGAGCAGACAGAGCAGACCTCATTTGCCCTGGCCTCTTCCCCAGCACCCCCTCCCAGTCCTTCTCTGCCCTCTGCAACTAAATGTGAGCTTCAAGGATTGCAAAACCACTGAGCTGTCCACACATACGAAAGCGATTGCTTGTTACTTTTTTATTAACTTCAGCCCGAAACTTCCTCAAAGACAGCTCCCAGGATGACAGCATCCCAGTGCTTTTGAACATGGATGTGCTTCCTTAGCTTTCCTGTTTCTGGTGTTTCAGCAGGATGATTGCAACAGCGTCCTCCCTCCACAGCCTTCTGCCCCTGCCCTGCTCCTCTGGAAAGCACAGTGCCCCTGCCACCAGAGGGACCTTCTGAGGCTCATGGGAGCCTTCACTCCTGGGCCTCAAAGCCCTCCCTGGCTCCCAGAAAGAGAGAGTGCAGCTCAGTCCTCTATCTACACAACAGAATCACCATCTCTGTGTTCAAGCCCCACTCAGACCAGACAAATCCAGTCCTGGGAGGCAGACGTGGATCATTTATAAAAGCACCCAGACACAGCCAGGTGTCTATAATCAGCTACTCTGGAAGCTGAAGTAGGAGGATTGAGGTCAGAGGAAGGCTCAGAGGCAAAAGCGTGAGACCCTATTTGAAAAGCAAACTAAAAAAGCAAAGGGACTGGGGCATGGCTCAAGTGGTAGGGCCTTGTTTAGCACACACAAGGCCCTGAGTTCTATATTTTATCCCAGTCACACAGACACACACAGTCACCCACCTCTCAAGCTCCCAGGAAATTTAGACATGCAGTCAGGTTAGCGCCTCACCATTTGGAAACCACTGGCTCATCAACGATGCTAAAACCATCGTGTTGTGAAGTTAGCCAGGCTCAGAAAACCAAAAATTGTATATTCTCCCTCATATGCAGACTTTAGATCTAAAACAAATGCAGTAATATTATTGGACATGGGTCACATGCTAAGTGGAGAACACATACAGGAGGAATAGGGAAAGGTAGGAAACCCAAAATTTGAAAGTGTTTGATGTTCCACTGCAGAGGAGCTAATACAGTAACCTTAAAACGACAGAGGTCACTATGGATAGATGACCAGGAAGTAGTGAAGAGGTCAGGTAGAGATGAATCAATTCAGGTTGTAATACACAAGTGCATGGAAGCAATTAGATTCCTAATGCTAGGAATCTCTCTGTACACTATTCTTATCTCAACTAGCAAAAACGCTGTGTCTTTCTTATTATTGCTTATGTCTTCTCTTCAACAAAATTGGAGAAAAGGGCAGAATAGGTTCTGCCTGGAAGTGAGGAGGGTTGGGGGGAGAAGGAGGGGATGGGGGCAGGGGGGGGAAATGACCCAATGTATGCACATATGAATAAATGAATAAAGAAAAAAAAAGAAAACCTAATTTCCTCTGCTATTAAAAATTATCTCTATGTTTCATAACACACACAAAAAAACAAAAACAAAAACAAAAAAACATCGTGTTGGAGGTCACTCTGGAAGCAGACATTCCCATCATCTCAGTGTCACGCCCCCGCCAATTAATAATAATTTACAAAAGGGAAAGAGCATCTTTACATCAGAGAAATTTGGCCAATCTGCCTAACCAAGTTATTAAAGCCAGCATCAGTGGGACCATCTCAACAGTGGGACCTGCCTCCTGAAGTGATAAGGCAAAGTGACATCACCATCAGGTAAAATTCTTGCCTAAAATGTTCAACCCAAATCTAAGCAAAAAAAAAAAAAAAAATCCAGGTTGTGGTCCGTTCTACCAAGGAGCTGGCTCAGGAGGTGGCATGTGAGGAAGGGGACTGTTCACAGGGCAGGGCCTCACCCCACTGTCCCTGAGAACCCAAGACCTGGATTTGTAGAAGCTGGGCTTCCCAGGAGATGGCTCAGGAGGCCCAGGGAGAAAGGCAGCTCTCCCCTGCTCTCAGGGTTATAGTACTGTTATTATGAACTATCTCAGAGGGGTGTTTTAGGGTCCCCCCAGAGTGAAGGAGGGCGTGGTTGTCCAGATTCAGGCTGGGCCTGCCTGCCCCCTCTTTGAAATCAGAGCGCTCAGGGATTGGCTTGGATAATGGCCTAGCCCTGCTCCCCTCCTCCATGTGACCAGTCATCCCCTGCAGAGCACCAAGGCATGTTCTAGCCTGCTGGCTTGTTTGCTGTTGTCTTAGCTGAGAAGAAGAAAGGAGTTACCCTTTGTTTCTGTCCCTACCCCCATTCTGATGCCCAAGATTTGGGAAGAGGAAAATTGTGCACTCACATTCAAGTCCATGGCATTGGACTCCCCAAGCTTCCTGTTTCATGCAGTCTTTCAGTCTCCTTGGATGCTTTTCTATGTGCCTTGTTATTCCTGTGCATGGAAACTCGACAAGAACTACATAGCTATTGTTCTTATGTGGGGGACCTCATGTCATGTCTGAGGACAGAGGTATAGAGGAAGGAGCAATGATCTAACGGAATCCTGGGGCAACTGGCTAAGTGGCTGTCTGTGTTAGTGTCCAACAAGCCTGCCCTCACTGACTGCCAGGGTGACACAGAGCAGGGGTGAGTGTGGGAGATGGGGAGGTGGTGTGGACTCTGTTCTGGAGACCTCAGCCAGCCTCAGCTTCCCCTGCACTCCTCCACTGGGGAGGAGTTTCTGCTTATTTCATTTTTGTCATCTCCCCTGGCTTCTGGGGCTACCATCAGCAGGCCCGGCCTCTGGACGGAGCTGGCTTCTGACCTACTGTGTGACCTGGACACATCCTATACCAGATAACCTCATTTTTTCCATCTCAACCAGAACAGTGTCAGAATGAGGGCTCTACGTCAGCACCATCTCATCCACTGGAACTTCCTAGAGACACAAATCCTTAGACCCACTTCATCCACTGGCTCAGGAACACCCTCCAGGTGACTCAGACTTAAGGCCCACCACACTAGAGGGCCTTTGTGGTGGAAGACATGGTAGTAATTGGACTCCACCTCACAGCACTGCTGGGAGTTGGCCTTCTACTCTCAGCCCTTGTGGGTAGTAGCCCCAGAGGCAGGGAACCCCCCAGAGCAAGGTTTCACTTCCTTCCAGTGCACTGCAGGTGAGCAATCCACCTGGGTGTCAGGCCCCGCCCTTTTCACCCCAGGACCATGCTGAGGGCTTTCCTACCTCAGGCCTCCTGGGGGTGGCCTAGGCCTCAGCTTTGTTCTTTCCGCTCCTCTCCCTCAGACATCCAGGATCTCCCTGTAGTGTGCCCAGTTCTTCATCTTAAAGTCAGCTTCGCAGAGAACCCATGCTATGACATCCTGGAAGCCTTGGTATTCAGTCATCTCCACCCTCAGCACTTTCATCATTGTCACTGCAGTGCATCAGGCACTCACTATGTGAAGGCCTGGCTCTGAGACCATTAAGTGCATTCTGTTCAACTCCCAAGACCACCCTGGGATCGTCATCTTACAGGTGAGGCACAGGGAAATTAAGTGATTTGTTCATGTCAGTAGCAGGTGGAGGATCCAACTGCTCTGCTGGATGCCACAACCAAGCTTCCATCTGCCTCTCCCTCTCCTCTGTTTCTCGGGGATGCCCACACTCAAGAGAACTGGTGAGTAGAGAGAAGGGGTACGAGGATCAAGGGCCCAGAAATGCCTTATGACATTCAAGGAAGTACTGGCCGATGGACCCCAGGTTTCCCACAGTCACCCTAGGGTCAGCAGCCAGGGCTCCTGAGCCCTTGTCCTCAAGGAAGAAAACATGTCTCCCTTCCTCCCATCTCCTAGACATCATCATGGTGGGGGGCAGCCAATAAAACCAGAACGGATGACTGAATTGGAAGGGGTCTTGATCCTTGCTCCTCTTCTTGCTAGTGCTCTTTCTTCTGATGGATTTTAATTAGTCCTAAGATTCTAAATATCAGTAACTTCTTTTTGTCAAAACATTGCATGCAAATACTTTGTTTTTTAAAGTCAGAGCTAAAAAATATTAAAAAAAAACAAAAAACAAAACCCAGTAGGACCTTCTCTGCCCAGCATATCCTCAGAAACAATCTCTTTTCATTCATCTCGTTTTCTTCCAGTACTTGTATATTTCTAAACAATAGCACGCCCCACTACCCATTAACTACTTGTTATAGTAAATAATTACTTAAGATATTTTACACCACGGTCCTCCCCTACTTATGTTTCGAATGAAAAAAACCTCTGGTCATATTTTATTGATATTGTTATGTTAATACTTTTCACTGATAGGTTAGGGGAAGATGTATGTATGTGTGTGTGTGTGTAATTTTTTTTTTGGTAGTACTGAGGTCCTCCTGCTTGCAAGGCAGGTGCTCTACCGCTTGAGCTATGCCATTAGCCCTTTTCGCTTTGCTTATTTTTGAGATAGGGTCTCATTTCATGGCTGAGCTGGCCTGGACTGTGAGCCTATGTTTGCTTTCCTGTATAGCTATGCTGGCAGTTGTCTACCACTGTGTCCAGTCATAGGTTGAGACGGAGTGTTGCAAACCTATGTCTGAGCTGGCCTAGAACCTCAACCCTCCTGATCTCTGACTGCTGGGTAGCTAGGATTACAATCATGAGCCACTATGCTGGGCTTTCTTTCTGTAAATTTTTTTCTGGAATAAATAGCATTTGGTTAGTTTTCTATAACTACCCTCTATGGGCAGTCAATATAATTTTTTGCATGGTCAAACATGTCATTAACTTCATCAGTTCCATTTTCTTCCAACACTTCCAGCCTCTTGTTTCAGTTTGGGCCACTGTTCTGTAGGCCATGCAACTGAGTGTCCCTTCTATTCCCTGTCTCCTGGATCCCATGTGTTCTTCTTCTCTAGTGTACTCCCTCATGGGTGAAGTTTTCCTCCAGAAGTTTCCTGAGAAAGTTAACAGGGAAGCAGTGCTCTGAGATTCTGTGTGTCTAAGATATCTTTATTATGTTCTCACACTAGACTGGAAGTTGCTAGGATTCTCTCTTTCTCTCAGATTGTCTTAAATTTCATGTTGTAATCTTTTTACATTCCTCCAGTTCTGGAAACTTTTCTTCTGTTATTTCTTTGATAATATCTCCCCTACTACATTCTTGTTCCTCTTTCTACAGCTCCCATCGAGCAGATTATCGGAACTTCTAACTTTTGAAAACCTTTTTTCTCCTATTTCTACATTTGTCTTCCCCTATAGCTTCTTAGAGATGTTCCCTAATTTATCACCTAATCATATCTATCATCTAATCATTGAATTTTCAATTTTAACTGTCATTTCTAATTTCCAAGAACATTGTATTAGTTCTGATGTTCCTTTCTTAATAGGACCTACTTGTCTTTCATGGGCGCAGTGCCTTCTAATCTTTTTGAGGTTATAATTTATTTGGACAGTTCCTTTTTCTCTGTTCACTGGTATTTCCACTTAGGGCTCCCCACATGTCAATAGTTATAGGTCTTTTCTGAGCAGTTCAGTTTCCACAGAAAATAGAAGTCAAGGATAAAAGCGTGGACAGAGGAAGGGACTGGGGCAGGCCCTGGCCTTCAGTGTGCAGATTCTCCAGGCTGTTATTTTTAGCTAGGCTTTGTTCCTGCCCCCTTCTCCAACCTCCCTGGTTCATTTTATCCAGAGAATAGGATCCCAGTCTCCTGCAGGACTGGGGAGAGGGTTCTCATTGGTGGGGACCTGGGTGGGGACTTTTTGCCCCTCCCTATTTCTTGCCTCCATCTTCCTGGCCTCACTCTTCCCCTCTTATCTGATGCCCCACTTCTATTCCTTCTGGGCTTCTGCCAGGTAAACCAGATCCCTCCTCTTGGCATCTCTGCCCTGTGATTACTTAGATAGCGGGGGGGGGGGGCTCTCCTTAAATCATTTACTGCTCCCCATGTAGCGTGGGTTACAGATATCTTTTCCCTGGGAGTTTTATTTTGGGCCTTTGTTCTCTTTTGTTTGGGGGGTGGTTTTCAAGAGGAGAATGGGAAGCAATATGTCCTCACTTAACTCTTTTGAAACTATACAGCTGACTCCCAGAGTTATAGCCCATAACTGATCTCTCCTGAACAGACAGACTGTTTGAGATCTGTACTGGCTTGTTTAATAGACACCTCAAGTCTGCCATTACCAGACACTTGATTTTTTTCCCCTCTCCTCCAAATCACTTGACTCCAAGTTTTCCCTGTCTTAATAGAGACATCTCCAAATTGCTCTAGCCATGAGCACAGGAGCTATGGCTCCCCTCTTCTGCTTATCCCACACCTGCCTATAGCCCCATTCCTCAACAAGGCCTGGAAGTTGTCACCTCAATCTGTCACCATCCCAAGCCACCAGCACCTTTGGCCTAAACTATCTTTTTGTCACCTCCTAACTGGTCTCTTAGCTGACACTCTTGTTTATGTACTCTACACGGATGACTCTAGTCTATCCATCACTTGCCTGCTTCAAATTCTCCAGTGGTACTTAGGATAAATCCCCACTCCTTCCCATGACTAGGAGGACGGCCTGAACTGGCACTTCTCCTCTCCAGCCTTAGCCACACTGGCCATCTTTCAACAGGTCCAGCCTTTTCCTTCCTTGGTGGCTTTGCCAGGAATTCCACCCTGCCTGGAATCCTCTCTCCACAGATCACATGGCTGCCTCCTGTTCATTTTCTAGCCCTTGGTTCAAATGTTACCTGCTTCGAGAGGCCTGCATGAACCAATCATTCAAACTCAGCACTCCCCATTCCGGTTGCTGCCTATCCAATTGCTCTCTGTGGCACTCGCCACTACCTGAGATGTTCCTGCTTGGTTGTCTGTTTCCTTCATTGTTGTCTCTTCCCATGAGAAAAGAAGCAGGGGCTGTGTCTGTCATCATCAAGGCTGCATCCTTGGCACCCATAAGTGTGTTTGGTACTCAGTAGGAACACTTGATGGGTGTCAGAAGTCTTTGCCCTTACTGGCCATGGTGGCTCATGCCTGGAATCCTAGCTACTTGGTGCTGGAGATGGGGAGGATGGCAGTTTGAGGCCAGCCTGGGCAAAAAGTTCGTAAGACTCCATCTCATCAAAAAAAAGGTGGATGTGGTGGCACACGTCTGTCATCCCAACTATGTGGGAAGCATAAATAGGAAGACGTCCAGGCCAGTCCAGGCATAAAAACTGAGACGTTATTCAAAAAATAACAAAAGCCAAAAGAGCTGGGGGTGTAGTTCAGATGGTGGTGTGCCCTGAGTCCAGTACTGCTTGTGGGGGAGGGAGGGAGGGAGAGAGAGAGAGACCTTTATCCTAGTGTCAGTTCTGTCACTTGCAAGCTGGGTAAGCTTAGGCAAACAATTTCACCTCGCTGAGCCTTGGCCCCCTCCATGCACAATGGCCATGATGGTTCCTTTCTACCTCCTTTTGTGGGGGTGCTGCTGTGAAATGAAATGAGGCCATGAAAGTGAATTCCCTCCATGAGTGCTTGTTGGTGATGCTTGTGGGTCGGAGAACTGCTCGTATCTCCACTGTTTTCTCCCTGCTGATTCTAAGATGAAGGGGAAGTGAAGGGAAGGCTAGAAGGCAGGAGAGTAACAGGGTGAATGCATAAGGAAGAGGCGCTACCATTGTATAGCAAGAAACAGGAGGCAGCGCTCACAATGGCTTACTTTTTACAGGTGACTTTTTTTTTTTTTAAGAAAAAGAAATTGAAGTACTTTGGTATTGGTCAGAGCATCGTGGTCAAATCAGGACTGTTCCTTGATCGTTTTGCTAAGGTCATTAATATTCCTTTTAAAAAGTATCAGCTAAAAAATAAATAAATAAATAAAAATAAAAAGTATCAGCTATGACTTTTTTTGGTGGTATTGGAGTTTGAACTCAGGCTTCACACTAGTGAGGAAGACACTCTGCTGTTTGAGCCACATATCCAGCCCTTTTTGCTCTGGTTATTTTGGAGATAGGGTCTTGCTTTTTGCCAGGCTGGCCTGGACCACGATCCTCCTATTTTAAGCTTCCTGCCACAGCTGGGATAACAAGTGTGCGCCACCATGCCCAGCTTTTTCCTTTGAGATGGAATCTCTAACTTTTTTTTACTGGCTGGCCTGGAACTATGATCCTCCCAATCTCAGCACCCTGTGGAACTGGGGATGACAGACACATGCCACTGCACCCAGCTGTGGTTAAGCTGGGGATCCTTGAAATTTTTGCCTGGGCTGGCCTCCATCCATGATCCATGATTCTTCCGATCTCAGCCTCCTAAATAGCTAGGATTACAGGCACGAGCCACTGCCAGGGGCTTCAAGATTTATATATATATATGTATATATTATATTTATATATATGTGTATTTATATTATACACATATGTGTATATATATATACAGTACTGGGGTTTGAACTTAGGGCCTATACCTTGAGCCATTTCATCAGCCCTTTTTTGTAAAGGGCTTTTTTTTCAAGATAGGGTCTTGCAAACTATTTGCCCTGGCTGGCTTCCAACGACCATCCTCTTGATCACTGCCTCCTGCATAGCTAGGATTATAGGATTATAGGCATGAGCCACTGGCACCCGGCATCAGGTATAATTTTTTTTTAAAGGATACTGTCTTTTGCTTTCTAAGGTTTCTTTATTGACCCCCTCCATTCTCAGGTTTGAGCCCAGCCTTGAGGGTGGGGTCCTGTCTGGGAACTGTACAGCACCCAAATCAAACTAGTAATGACACCCCAGCCATGGGTTTCCATTCACTATCTCCTGCCAGCTTCAGTGCAGGCCTGGTGGGTGCCACTCCCGTCATCCTCCTCCCTCTCATGTTCCTGTTGGCCTTCAAGATGATGCATGTGGCCTTCTGTGCTGTTTTGGTGGGAACTTGAGGTCACTTCATGGAAAGAGGAAGGTACATGTGATGGGGCAGAAGGCATTTTCCTGAGAGCAGGGTCCCCTTCCTAGAAGTGGGCAGGGTCTCTTGAGCTGAGGCCTGAACAAGCTCAGGAGCAAGGAGTAAATGTCTCCCAGTGGGACTGGTGTGGAGAAAAGGGCGGTAGTTGGGCTTGGAGATCCAGAACGTCAGCATGTGTGGGTTAGGCTGTGCACAGTCCCACCTGGTACTCAGCTTCCAGCTCTGTTTCCTGGCAGGCTCTCCGTGGCCTTTGCCAGTAGCCGGCACTCCTCTAGGACACTGAGCTCACTGCTTCCTGAGCATTTCTCCCTCTCTCCCTGTGCTTCAGGGTCACTCAGCTGGGCCCTACTGAGCAAGGATAACAGAACACTGAGGGCATCTTACAGTCAGATCCTGGGAATTTTAGGGGCATAAGAATTGTGAGAGGGCCTGTCAAGTTTCAGGGAAGGACAAACATGAATCCAGATATTTACTAATGAGGAAAGGGGAGCTTTCTTGTCATGAGTGTTTGTTTCTGGGCCTCCACCTATGCTCCCAAATCTACCTGAGCACTAAGTCCTTCCAGTTATCCAGTGCTTCCCACACCTCCTTTGCCTCTCAATGGGATCCTGTAAGGTGTGTGACTCTAGCCCATTCCCACTCTTCTCTCTTGCTCCCCAAATCCACTGCCACCATTTCTCTTCTCTCTGGATAGTGTGGCCTGGTTTCTAATTATTCATGTGGTCAAACAGTAGCATTTTAATGGGTGCCCACATTGAACCAGGCATTGTGGCCAGATGCCAGGAGCATGAAGACTCTAATAATTTCTGCCTTCAAGATGCCTGGATCAGAAACAGGGATGGCAGCTGAAGGGCAGGGGGTAGTTCATAGGCTTTTGTGCAACATGGATGTCACCTATGCAAATCCTAGGACCTCTTGAGCCATTGGTGGCATCCCATGGCATGGAGTCCAGTACCAGAGCACAAGGACCAAGCCATGGACAAGGAAGACAGTTTGAGGTTAGCTGTCCTCGTGGAGGCATACCCAGTTGGGACATGGCACATGGTGGTTGGGTAAGACAGTGATAGTCCCTGTCAGGATGTTTCAAAGCATGTAGGATTGCAGGAGAGTCCTGGAGCCCCTGGAGAAAGGCTGGTGCAGAGAAGAAAGGTAGAAAGGGACAGGCACAGAGGCACAGGAACAAGGATGACAACAAGAGTTGTCATGGCTTCCTGCATGAAAGATAGAGATAATTTTGCCCAAAGATAGGATGAAATGGATCCCAGCTTGCCATGAAGCTGCCTGCCTGTGAGTATGAGCAGGTACTTACATTTTTCTCAACAAATGCCACTATCTGTTGCCTGAACAGAAGAGGACTACCAACCTCCCTGGCAGCATGCCTTTCAAGCAGAGAAATTCTACAAATACCTAGTGGGAATGCTCAGCCTTCAGTTTTGTGCCTGCTATAAAAAGCTGTCCTGGAATCTGGGAAGAGCCAGGCCTGGGCTGGCTGGGGTTAGTGATACACTTTGGGGTTCTCAGTATGATCACAACACACGCATGGCAACACAGAGACGCATGAGCACCAGCAGAGGTATGTAGAGAAGGTGGGGGCTCCTGCTGGTGAGGATGGGAAGGGGTGGCTATTCAAAGAGCAGTTGGCACCCCTGGGTGAAAAATGGAAGGGCCTGCCTACTTTGTGATTCAGAGTTTTGCTTCTGGATCTGCAGCATGAACTTCTCAGTAGGGCCACAGGGATGCCAATGCAGGCGACCAGGGCAAGGGCATGGGCAGAGGCTATGTGGGCCTCCACAGACATGAGGGAGGGTGGGGAAAGAGAGTGAGTGTGGAGCGGCACACAGCAGTCTACACGACTGCCATATTGTGGGAACATAAACAGATACACAGGCAGCACAGTGGGATGACTACTGGAGGGACAGGAGTGGGATATGAGTAAATGCAACAAGAGACAGCCTTACAGGAGCAGTGGTGGGCGTGGGTCATGAATTGAGGGGTGTCAATAAATGCTCCCCCAAGGACCCAGGTAGGTTCCCAGGCTCTTGCTCACACAGCAGCAGCATAGGCCTGTGGGGCCCAGTGCAGGGTTGGGGCAAACCTTCCACTCAGAAAGGAGGCTTGCATTAGAGGTGTGCAATGTCCCTGTGCTTCTGAGGCTCTGAGGGTGCATGGCCTTCAGTGGGGCTGCTGAATGTCTGTATGGTGGGGCCTTTCTTCCCCTCAGAATGGGGGTGTGGTGAAGATGCTCTGGGAACTGAACTTGTCCCCCTCATGTCACCTTCAGTGTACTCTGTGAGGCTTCTCTGTCCTGTGCACGCTCCCCGGGTAGTGGCTGGACGGTAGGCTATGGAGTTGTCTGAAACACAGCCCTGCCTAGGAGGCCCTCTGGGACCTGGGCATATAAGCTGAAAAGCTAAGACAAGATTTTAGCTGGCACAACTGTCAAGGGACCATATGCAGAGGGGCTGGGCCTCTCGGAAGCCAGATGACGCTCTCCCGATTCCAGTGGCCCTGGAGTTGGTCTGCATCCCTACTTTGCCTGTCCAGAGTGGGGAAGGGGGTTGTTTGTAGTAGACTGTTTCGCTTTGCATGGTCCTAAGTCTCAGGTTGGCAAATGATGAGCTGAGGCCTGGGGGTTTTGGAACCACGTGAACTTCCTGCTACAGCACTGTGATTCCAGTGGTTATATATTAAACACTACTGCTCCACAAAGCTGGACACAGAGGTGCTGCTCGGAGACCTAGCAATCAGTTGCCCCCTTGTTTTTATAGAGAAAGAAACTGAGGCCTAGGGGAGTGTTATCCAAATATCCCCAGTAGGTTGTCTATAAGCTGAGGCAGCCCTTGACCCCCCTCTCTCTGGCCTCCAAAGTGGTGGGACTCAAAAAAAAATTCAACAGGCTCCAAGCATCTGACCATCCACTGGGTTTAGGAAGATAAACCAATACATTTAGTGAGCTCCAAATATCTGTGATTTATTATTTAAAGAGTATTTCAAGTAATTATCAGAATTTCCTATATCTTTGTATTATTTTGCAGCTTACCAAGTTCTTACACATCTCTTTTCCTTTTACAACCCTCCTTTGAAGAAGCTCTTATTTCCTGGCTCTAGAAATAGGGTAAGAGGTGACCTTGCTTGTCCTACGTGGCCCATGTGGTGAGGACAAATGTGGATTAAAAGAGATAGGTCTTGT
Source organism: Castor canadensis (assembly GCF_047511655.1). Lineage (NCBI taxonomy): Eukaryota > Metazoa > Chordata > Mammalia > Rodentia > Castoridae > Castor > Castor canadensis. Next base: position 75,694,294 of record NC_133390.1, on the reverse strand, counting down.
CTCAGGCAAGGCTCCCTCCATTCCACCACCTCACCTGTTGAAGATGTCTGCTTCTCCTGTCAAATCCACATTTAGCACAGCTTCTAGGCCTCCCAGATGATCAGCCAGGAGGTGTTAAAATGAACAGAGACTGGTTTTTAGTCAGAGCAGGTACCAGGTCACAGCTGCACTTGCCTCTGGTGTGCTTGAGGTTGGGATTGACATGCTATTCTATTGTTGTTGGAGACACTGCAGCCTGTCTGGCTTGCACTCATACAAGAATAAATCTCATCAACAAGCCCCTGAGCTTTCCAAAGGCCATCAACACTTGTGAACTTTGTGCATGCACAATAGATGGCAGTGTCTGAGAAATGAATGAAAGTAGGGTCTGGAGCTAAAATTATTGGATTACTTTCATTTAGAGAACAAGAACATCAATTGAGAAAGATGAGAAGTCAAAGCCTACTTACCCTAGGTTATATTTTCCTATGAGTGATGTCGACATGGCCAGCTGTAAGTTGTAAAATGGCAGCAATGACACTTATCTGGAATTGCAGAGGAGTATGTTCAAAAATGTATAGCTTTGTTGGGCATGGTGACACATGCCTGTAATCCTAGTATTCAGGAGGCAGAGGCAGGAGGATAGAGAGTTCAAGGCCAGCCTGGACTACAGAGAGAGGACCTGCCTCAAAAAATGTATACATTTATTATGTATTTTTACTATAAAATTAATATTCATTATAGAAAATACAGAAATAAATATTGGTGAAAAGGTAATTTTAGTATACAGAAATAGTCTCTTTTCAGACTTCTGTTCTACCCGTTCATACACTGAAGGCTTCATGAAGCAAATACAGCTCGCGCAGGTTACAACAGAACCACAATCAGGAACCAGCACTCCAAGATTTGTCAAAAAGTTGCTCATGGCAAAGCCCAGGAGCCCGTGACTGCTTTGTTGGTCTGTCTGGATTCCCTATTGCCTAAGATTTTGCTGTTCACTGTGGGTGGTGAGGTCAGGGCCACTGGTGACAGAGACTGGGTGGAGGCGGATCTCAAAAGTAAATGGGACTGCTTGTTTTGTAATAAAACTGTGTGAAACACTGAAAAACAAAGTAAATGGGAGATGCTGTTTTGACCAACCAGTTTACTGTTTTCCCTGGCAGTAGCAAGACACTCGTAGCTTTGGAAATACATTAATTACTGAAATTACTGCAGAAAAATTCTTTTGTTATTATGAGTCTAAAATTCTCTAGCCTTTAATCCACATTTTTTCCACTGAAATAATTGTTTTTCTTAAAAATGTGGTGTTTGAAAATTTTTTTAGGAGTTGAATTAATGATATACAGGCACAACAGGCTTGCTCTGTCCTCTCTTTTTATACACATATGCATTTTATGTACATATATGTCTATATACATACTAACACACATATATGTAACTTAAAAATAAAGTTAGGATAATATCATTTAATCTTGTATTTTGCATTTTTTATGCAATAACATACTCAGGCATTAAATATTGCTCAAAATACGATTTTTAATAGTGTTTTCCATTATATGGATGCAGCATACATTATCTATCCACTTCCTCAATGGTTTAAATTGCTGCCAGGTTTTTGCATTATAAAAAAAATTGCTGTGATCAACAACGTAGTGTATGAGTCTGTCCACACCTTATTTTTTCTTACGATCAGTTTTAGGATTGATTGGGATTGAGTAGTCCCAATAGTGTATATAAATTCCAAGTATGATAACTGGGACACAACAGGCATTCGACAGCTGCTTGTGACAAATAGGAAATCAAGAAACCAAGAGAACAGACCAGTTCTGCCCCTGTGAAGGGCTAGGGGCCCCTTTGTCAGGGCCTGATGCAGCTGGAAGGTCTGGGCTAGATTGCATGAGAAGGGAGAGTGTTGCATTTGCTCCAGAAGCAGATGGTCTTACTAATACCTAGAAAGAAACGATTCTCTACTTGGAGCCGAATACAATACCACCTCCCTGCCACCCTCAGACATGCGCTCCCTTTGGCCCTCAGAGCCCACTGCAGGCATGCTGCATTGATTACTCTCTTCATTCAGAGCTGCTGAAAACTGACCAGAAAACAAACAACATGAGTCATTGTGTTCTCAAAGATTATTTATTAGCTGTTCTCACCCATGGTGAAAGAAATAAAAAAGTAAACAAAATTAAGACAGAAATAAGAGGAAACTCCCACAACATATCTCACCCTAAGACATCAGCTGGACTGTGGGACATGGACCAGGAGGGGCTTCATTTTTTCACAAGGAGAAATAAAGAAAAGACAGTCTAAGTTCTACTACCGGTCTGGCATGGTGCCATAGGAAGTATGGGGATGACCTTTTTAGAAAAATAAACTAGGATGATTATAAGTCCATAAGCCACACCCCTCCCAAGCCCACACAGTTGTGCTGCTGGGCTCCTCTTTGTAATGAGTCTTCCCAGTCTAGATGATTCTATTGCATCAAGAAGAAGGGGAGGCCAATGTCTCTTCTTTGCTGGTGGATTTGATTCCTAGTGCAGTCAGGTAACTTGGAACTGGTTTGAATGAATGAGGGAAAACGGGGTCCATGATGTAATGGGGAGATAAAAGCTGCAAATGCTACAATAAGAAGCCTGGTATGTGGGCCCCGGATGACCTCCTGACCCGAAGAGGTGGTGATCTTGAAGCCTGCACCAAATGATGTGAGCATTTTGAGAGGAGGTGCACCCAGGTGTTCCTCCTGGGTGAAGATGTGGAAGGTCCACATTCCTTTGATGCTTAAAATATGAGATGCTTGCTAAAACCCTGGCTCACTTACTCAGAGCTCACTGAGAGCTGCAAGAGTACTGTTTGTTCTGTCTCACAAAATAGAATACTGTCTATTTAAATTAAATTTACACTTGGTCCAAGAATGGCCAGTTCTTAAAAGGATTTTGATACCTTGGGGGGTAAGGAGCCTTTTCTTTTCTGCCTTCTCTTCAAATACTGCTTCTGAGCCCACCAGAAGATGTCTCTGTGTTTGTTTCTGGTGAGGCCTGGTGCCCTGAAGGGAAGAGTCCCTGAGCACCAATGATGCACAGGCCTGTCTTCTTTGGGTGGTCCCTAGACAGTGAATGGCCAGGTAGTAGATCTGTAGTGCCTTCACCCCAAAAGACGTCCCTGCAGAGTCAGAGGAGTTGGCAAGGCCCTGAGGCCTGGCAGCCAAGGATTGCCTAGTCCTCTGGGATAGGAGTGTTGCAGTTACCATGGTAGATCTTCACGTGACCCTCGCAGTGGAAGTAGGCCTCGAAGACATCACTGTAGCCATGGTCCCTCCACCAGGTGCAGAGTTGCCGGTTCCAAGTACAGTCCAGCACATGGAAGAGCTCTGGGTGCTCCATGCCAATCATGGTGAAGAAGTCCTGGTCACCAAGGTGGCCGTGAAAGCGGTACTTGTCAGCGAGCTGCTGTACCTGCGCAGGCTCCAGCAGGCGGCTATAGAGTGGGGACTGACGCATGGCTTCCAGGTTCAGCAGCATCACCCCACTGTTGAATCCAGGGAGTCCCTCAGGTGGAGGGTCCCCAACCCTGGTCTTGGGGTTCTCATGGCGGAACTGCCAGAACGTGTGTCTGTGAAGGGAAAGAGAGCAATGTGAGCCGGGTTTGGGGCGAATAAGCTTGCCAGACCTACTCCCTGGGCCTTCACGACTACCGTCTTCACCTGTCTCACGCTGACAAAAACAGAAGCATTCTGAGAGTCTGAATTTTCATCACACCATCAGCTAGTGCAAAGTCCAAGCCTGAACCCAGTCCCCTTGACTTCATCTTGTGTCCTTCCACCACCCTCTGCTACCTCAGGATATGCAGATGACATCATCATCATTGTTATTGTTCTCATCATTGTGAAGACTTGCTGTCCTTCATCAGCTTATTTACTCCCCACAAGAACCCTAAGAGATGAGGGCTGTGTGAGATGACACATGGCTTCATAGCTAAGGGAAAGTGAAGCACAGGCAGGTTATGTAACTTGCCCAACCTCACCCTGCAGCACAGCAAGGACCAAACCCAGGCATTTGGCTCCAAAGTCTACATTCTTCGGATAGCAACAGTGTAGGTAGAACTTTCTGCCTTTGTTTGTGATCTTGAAGAGGAGAGGGAGAGGAGAGGGGAAACAATTCTGAACGGTAGCTGGTAAAAACAAAGGAAGCTGAACTTGGCCTGAAATTCATTCACTTTCTGCTTTGGAACAGGTCTCATTTTCTGAGCCCCAAGCCTAGCATTTCTGAGGGGCTAGGTGGGCTCTGGGAGCTTGAGCCAGCTCCGGGCACACACCCACAAGTGAGGGTGAAAGCAGCTGTGGAGAAAAAGCCAAGCAGGACTATGGCTATTTAGGAGGGGGTGCCACCTCGCCTTCAGTTCCCTAGCAGAATCAGAAAGCCGATTTAGATTCAAGGAGGGTGGGAGCCAAAGGGACACTTCCAGGTCCTTCATCCAAATGCTTCTATTTGGAGGAGGGAAGATCTGGCAGTCTCCCTGTGAGTGACATAGTTAGAGTTCTGGTCACTCTGTTCTCCAGCCTCCTGAGCATCAAGGTCTTGTTTGCTACAGGGGGTAGGAGGGTAGCATAGGGTTTCTGAGCCCATAGTTACAGGTGAGGCCTAACAGTGGTGCCTGTGATGTGGAGGAAGGAGATGGAAGGGCAAGGGGCAGGGTGGTCCTGGGTCCTCAGGGTGAAGAACACATTGTGAACACACCAACTGCCCAGCTTGGCAATGCTACCCTCTGGCCTCTCCCTGAGACACTTCCCTGACCAGTTACAGCACATGATTTGTGTGGTGAAGCACAAAGTGCATGGGAAATCAAACCAAGAGTCCTGGCCAAGGAGACCTGCGGCAGATCCATTCTCAGATTCCAGTGCATGATCTGTGTTCTAGAATGGCCAAGTCTTCCCTGAAGTCTCACATATCACAGAGAGAACCGAGCCTTTGATCCTGGTGGGAAAAAGCATGCCCTTGGGACACTCTTACCCAAGGAACACGCAGGCTCATTGTTAGCTCCTCCAGGAGTGATTGCAGCAGGGCTCTGGCGTCTGCCTGCTGACAACCACCTTGGCAAAAATGTTTCTAGATCAAACTGAGATGCCATAGTCTTTCGGGCCACAAAAGCCTGGATAATGGAATCATTAGGGTGGGTAGCAGAGTAGCATGCTCATTTTATCCTATTTCTTCTAAGTGGTTAATTTCAGGACCAGGTTGCAAATCAGGTATAATTCTACCAGACAGACCTGTGTCACCAGTGTGGTAGAGGAGGGATTCTCCAATTGGGGGAGCAGGTAGTATACCAGCCAGGCACTTGATTCCGTCTTTAAGGATGGGGACAGGAGCATTTACTTACCAGGAGGAGAAACCAGGAAGTGGGAAAAACAGAGGCAAGGAGGCCAAGCCCATGCCCGCTCCATCCAGCTCTCTGTCAGAGCCTTGGGAAGGTCGAAGTGACCAGCAAGGGAGTATGAAAGGTGAGTGCAGGTGAGACTTCTCAGCCTTCAATGATGGGTGGAGCCAGAGAGCACGACAAAGTAAGGAAAGTGAGTTCCACTGCTGCACCTCTGGCTTCACTGAGTGCTCCAGACCATGGAGAGGATGCTCAAAATGGGGTTCTACTCTTCAGCACACTGGGGAGCAGACAGGTCATCTGTAGCCTTGGACACCCTTTCTGACTCCAGTCCCAATCTTCTCTATGGCAAGAATGACCAAAGGGTGGCCTGGCACCAAGCTTGCTGGGCTTGTGGGGTGGGGGGCAGCACAAGGAGGACAAAACATTTCCCAGGTGGAGCCCATAATCCAGGTGGTTCTGGGAACATAATTCCCATCACCGCCTCTCAGTCAGGACTCAGAGGCATTTCATAACAAAGAGCTAGAAAGAACCAGGTTGAGCTCAGCGCATTACAATGTGTCAGGAGCACAGGAGAGACAGGAAATTGGAAATGCAAGTCTCCCAGTGTGTCCACTGAAGCAGAAACAACCTGAAAAGGAACCAATGATTCTTCAAGCACAAAACAACCTCCAGGGTGCCCTTGTTCAAGAGCTCCTTCTACCCCTAATGCACCCAGGAAAATACAGGGGTTACTTTGGAGAACGGCCAGTTCTCTGGCCTCCATGGCAGCTGGTTCTTGTGGAGGAGCTGTACCACGTTGGCGTGTGGGAAGGTTGGAGCTCACGGTAGCACTGGTCTCTCTGTGCACACACTTAACCAGGAGGCACTAGCACTGCTCCCACTTCATGGCGGGCAGGTTTCTGAGCCCTCTCTCATCTCACTGGGACCTTGCTGTCTGCATTTTACCAGGGAGGGACCAGAGGTCCTGGGATGTCAGGGGCAGGGCTTCTGATCTCTAAGGTCCCTTTGTCTCCAACTGCCCCAGATTCCATGGGCTAATATTCCAAGGATCAGCACTTGGGGTTCACTCATTTCTGAGTTCAGCTGGCACACCCTATGCAGCCACTACAGGCACTTCACTGGCACGGGACTCAGCCCCAAGAGCTGCTCTGAGGCCTCAGGAAACCTCTGTATGAACCTGGGTATCTGGTTCTGAGTCCTGGAACATTCAGAAGTTGCTCTGAATAACCTTCTATGCCCACAGCCATCTACTCGGCTCTAAACTGGGGCCTGTGGAGTCTTGTTTTATCATCTGTCATTACCTGGAGAGCAGGTTATAGGGTTTCTTTCCCTCTTTGGGAATAATTTCACCTGGGAAACAAGCCCCATGCAGATGGTCCACTGTAAATAATGGGTCCTTCCAGAAGTTGACAAAGCCTGTTGGAATACAAATCAAGACCCTGAAGCCCTTTCTGCTGGGTATGGATCAAGCATTTCCTAAATTTCTATATGGAGGCGCTTCTCCTTACGCTGGAGGTCACAAGCACCCCTACTCTGCAAGTTCCTGGTATCTCTGTACCAGAGGCCCAGCCTGGGAATGGGGGTTCAGAGGAGAGAGGAGGAGGAAGGTCCTGGGGAGAAGGCAGGGAGATGTGAGGTGCCATTTGCAGAGTGGCTCTGTACCTCATTAAACAGGATAGTGTCACCATCTACCTGCACTCAGCAGCACAGGGCAGATCATGGTCAGCTGAGGGATTGAAGATCAGCCATTTATGTTCCAAAAACCTGTGGTTTTGAACTCTGCCTTTCTGGGGCCTTCAGCTGGGAGAGGGAGAGTCATGATGGGGCACTGGGGTGATTCTATTACATGAGCCACGCTTCCTCTGTTACCATCTGCACAATAGGCTCTTCCTTTTACCTCCAAGCCCCCCCCCCCCACCCCGAGCTCTCTGTGGTAGCTGGCCAGGGCCCCAAAGCAGAATACCACAACCGAGTGGCTAACCAACAGAAACTCATTCTCTAGCAGCTCTGGAGCTGGAAGTGCAAGATGGAGATGTTGCAGGGTTGGCCTCCTCTGAAGGCTGTGGGGAAGAATCTGCTCCATGCTATCCCTCTAGCTTTTGGTAGCATCTCTGGCTCTTTGTAGACACATCCCCCTAACCTCTGCCTTTACCTTCTGGGGTTGTCCTCCCTGTGTGCACATTCTCCTTTTTATAAAATACCAGTCATACTGGATTAGGGGCCACCCTACTCCACAATAACCCCATCTTAACTAATTACATCTGTGATGACCCTATTCCCAAGAAAGGTTGCATTTTGCAGTGTCGGAGTTAGGGCCTCAGTACATGGAGTTTGGAGGACACAGTGCCACCCATCTTCACTTTATTCTCCTGGGCTACAGCCCTTAGGACTCTGGCAGGGCCCAGAGCTGCCCATTCCCTGACCTTGTTGCTCCTAATTGGCAGAGAAAATGCATCATGATTGGCTGGGTGCTCTGTCCAGGAGGGTGGCAAAAGGAGGCAGTTATTGGTGGCTGGAGAAGGGAAAAGCAAAGGGATTCAGGCCTGGGTCAGCAAGGAGACATCCAAAGCTCAGGTGGTGCCATCTCATTCTCAATTGGATATGCAGAGGCACCAGAGGACTCCCAAGCTGATCCAGCTGGTGACATCTAATAGAGTACTTACTGAACCCAACAGAGAGAGAAGCAAACAGAGCACCCCCTACTCCAAGAACTGGCATCTAACAGGGAGATAAGACCCTGCATGGATTTGCCTACAGAGGCAGTCATGGGCTGGAGACCTGAGGCCGGACTTGAGGCCAGAGCTGGGGGCCACTAGGGCTCTCAGGGATTGGTTTACTGGCTGATGACCCATGGATGGGGTGACACTTCCCTGTAGGACTGCAGGGGGACTCTAGGCGCAGAGCAATGTACAGACTGTGCCCAGCACCATGCCGGAGAGAAGCAGCCCTGGCTGTCACCTCAGGTGCTCAGGACGGCTGACACCGCGAATGCCCCTTCCTGCCTGCCCAGCTTGCTGTGGGTGTGGCATGTCAGCGACCTGCCTTCATCTACCCGGATACCTGGAGGTTTCTGTTTCAACACAGTTTCCTGCTTTAGGAGGCTGGCACAATATAGGTGACCCACATTGTCTGTCTGGTTAGTCCACGACCCACCCATCTCTGACGGACTCTAGAAACTGGCATGGTGCTGACACCCTGGAGGAAAAACAGCTCCAAGAGCAAGGCTTTTGACCTGCCATGAGACATCCCCTCAAGTACTGAGGTCCTCCTCAGAAACCTCTGGAAAGGCATCAATCAACCTGGGGCCACCCCATGGCATGGCATGGCCCAGCCAGGGCCCTGAGGCTCTGCCCCAAACCTCAGGAGGTACGCAGAGCCCCACCAAAACTGCAGGCCTCATCTCACACACCCAGGAGCAGACTCCTCTCCTGTTCTACCATTCTCCACACCCACCAGCTCAGGCACAGTGGTCCACACCTGATGTCCTGGAGCTGTGAAGACTGTGGGTGAGGACTGGGGACTCTACCACCACTCAGTCCCACAAACAGCTGTGAGACAGATGTGCTGGAGTGGGGACAGACTCTGGGAGAGCTGCGTGCAGAGGGCCTGCAGAGGGATGATGGGCAGCCAGGGCACCACAGGGAGGATGGGGCCAACAACAGCAATGCCAAGGCTGGCTGGGGTGGGTTTGGGCAGAAGGAAAAGATCTTGAATAGGTGCCAGCAAGAGTAGGAACATGAAAAAGACCAGCACATGGCTGGATATATGGGTCAAAGGAGGCAAGACAGAGTTCTAATATTCACTTGGTGGAAGAAGAGGAGCTAGGAAGATGTAGGGCCCAAGTGGCTAGGACTGACTCAAATCATGGGACCGTTTTTTCTGCTGTGGGGATACTGGTGGAGCCATAGACCTTCAGGCTCCCTGTGCTCACTTCAACCATTCATCACCTAGCCCTGCAACCCAAGTCAAGGAGCCTCCAGCCTTTCTCATCCTCATTCTCATCCAATAAGGCCCTCTGAAGGTATGGGCCTTCTCTGGATGATGCCCTCTATGTTGATATCAATTGTTCATCACTTTTAAATGACTAAAAGTGTTTGTTTTGGCCCACACTTCTAGAGCTGTAAGGTCTAGGGGTCTCCTCTGATGATGGCCTTATTGTCAACAAAGTTCCAAGGCAGTGCAGAGCGTCATGTGGCAAGAGACAGGTGGTGCACATGTGTATGTGACCTGCCTACTCTGTCTCTCACTGAAATGCTCTCACTGGGACAGAATGATACCTCAGACACATCAAGTACCTCAACCCCCCTACCAAGTACAGACCAATTTTACTTTTGATCTCCCTGGTCCCCAGGGATGCACACCACCTCCCACCATATCCTTACAGCCCCACATCTGCAGTCTGGCTCTTCCATGCTTGTCCCTGCTGCCTGCCATTCATGTCTTCTTCCTTCTGCTCCTTCCCTTGCTTTGGCCACAGGTCCTTTGAACCCCATTTGAGCTATGGACTCGCCTCTTCAAGAACTTTGTCCCCAGAGGCACTCAGATCCAGTAACAGGAATGGAGATAGATCCCTCTGGTGGCAATTTCCTGCCCTTGCCCTCTAGAACCTGCTTTTTGGCCCCTAGAACTCTATGGAACCCATTTCTTCCCATTCTCTGGATAGCCAGAGTCTCCTGGATCCTCCTGGCTCCCTCTGCAGTCTAAACTAGCCCCCCAGCACCTTATCACACACAGAGAATTCAATAGTGCTGAAACAGGTACAGGGTGAGACCTTGGTCATGCACAGGTGACAGTGACCTTCAGGAGAGGTAAGGGACAGAGAGTAGGAGGAAGGAAACATTGTACTGGGGAGCACATGAACAGGAGAGATCTGATGCAGGGAAGGCAGATGGCACCTGGTCACAAAGGAATGCATATGCCAGAGAAGGACAGACTGGGGAAATACGGGGGGAAAGGCAGGAATGCAAATCATGATGGCTCAGTTAGTGGGCAATTACTATATGCCAGGCCCTGTTTAAGTCCTTAACTGAATTAACCCCAATATTTGAATTTGCTATTGTCTCCAGCATCTTGTGAGGAAAATGTGGTAGAGACAGAAGAGATCTGCCCAAGGTCAGGAAGGACAGGGAAGCCACTCAGAGGAACTGGCCAAGAAGAGGGGAGCCCTGGGCACATTTGAGGTTAGGGATACTGAAAAAGCTTAGAAAGGCAAAAGCTGAAGTCACCTGTGGAGGCAGAGACACTGGGGTGTGAACAGGGTTTGAAGAAGACAGAATTAGCTTGCAAGGGCCCTGGGTAACACCATCAGGGATTAATAACTGATGAATACAAGGGCTTGCCAGAGGATGTGAGTGGAATCAGGTGAGCTGGGCTGATAACTGGACCACGCAGTCTTCATCTTTGTTTGGAAAGCCTAGCAGGCATTTGACTCACAGAAGCCCCTTCAGAATTGTTGGCTGCAAATGAATAGGCTAATGAAGGAAGGAGCCACAGATTCTAAAATCAGATGGAAGGAATTTAAAAGAGGAAAATATCAAAGGAAGGCACCAGAGCCAAAGCTCAGGAAGGCGCTAGAGTGAAAGCTCAGGAAGGTGGCTGAGGAGAGGAGAATGTGCCCATGTCCAGTGATCTGAGAGCTGTGGGGTCTTCATTAGGGGGAGCCCAGGAACACATGTCTGTGGTGAGATGCCCAGTGTGACAAAGGGTAGGCATGAAGGGGCCCAGTTATAATCTGACCAGGACAATGTACTTCTCAGTGCTAACCTGGAAGACACCCCCTCACCCCACCTGCTCTGGCTGGGGCTTGTACTCTAAGGGAGCAGCTGAATTGGTGGGAGCCTTGGGGCACAACCAAGAGATCCCAAAGTTAAAGCCAGGGCCAGTGAGGCCCTCTAAGCATTTCACCTGGCCTGGACATCAGGCCCAAGCTGAGCTCCCCAAATTTGGGCTTAGGGGAGGGATGTTCACAAGGATGAAGACAAAGCCAGAGTCACCTTCAGAATTGGCTGACTGCCCCCAACAACCCTACAGCACTGGAGGTCACAAGGATACACATGGCAGGGTATTTTCCAGGATGTCAAGCCGGGTGTAGGTGTGGGTGCTAAGGGTGGAAAGGAGGGGTATGTAAGGCTATGCGTGGAATTTATCCTTATGTTCCCAGTTAAACTCAATCCACCCACACCAGCGTCCTCACTTCCAACCCAGAAGCCAGAGGTGGCAGGAACTTCCTGAGCATGGCTCACCTGAAACAAAAACACAGAGCAGCATGGCCATGGCAAAATGCCTGACTTCTCAAGCCCAGGAAAGAGTCTGGGAACCCTCAACCTTGGGCTGTCCCTGCTCTTGTGTCCTGAACATCTGTGGCATGAGTCTCAGTCAAGGTATAAATAGTGGTTGGCACATTGACACAAACACTGAGGATCACCTATTGGTCAGGCACAGAGAAAGGCACTTGGAGAACAGCAATGGGCCAGACCCAGGAGCCTGTCATGGGGGCTGCCCTTCCCAGATGCTGTATGCACAAGTGGGCTCATTAAATGAGCCTTAATGGGATCTCATTAAAATGTAAGTTCCTGTTCAAAAGCTGAACCTTGGTAAGATCTCAGGGAATGCTGGTACTGCTCACCTGAGGTTATACTCAGAAAAAAATAAAAAAGATTTTTAAAAAAATCATTTTTATAAAGAGATGAAGTATACAAGAGCATCAATAAATTATTTATCCTGAAAATGACCATAAAATAGGTAACATGGCAACTTGCAAATTTTATACAAATTCCATGCATTTGCTATACTGTCTAACTTTGCTACAGCCCTGGGCAGGGCCTCTGGGAAAATGCTTCCTGGAAGCAGCATAGGCATGGGTTCCAGGGAGAAGGGCCCAACACCACCACTTTCCATCACTTGAGGGATGAGCAGTCAGACAGCATGCAGGTGAAAAGTACACATTAGATTCCCACTGAGTTAAAAGAAAAAGAAGTATTAGTACACATAGGGGCTAAGAACGTGGGTCCTATGATACCGTGCTGAGAGTGAAAACGGCCACTCCAAGGGCCCTGCCCTCTGGCACCAGGAGAAAGATTTATCTTCTATTTCCTATAACTTGGGCCCACAAGTAAATCCTGACTTTTGTTTCATCTTTAAGTTGTAACACTACTGTGGGCAAGGTGGAGACCAATTGAGAATTTCTCTCTCCCCAGTTTTGGTCAAAGCTATGAATAAATTCATTTTTCCAATAAAAAAAAAAGAATGAGGGTTCTAGGTACAGTCAGGCCCAGTCTTAGGGTTCAAATACTCATCCTCTGCTTACTACACTGGAAAAGGCACTAAAATTCACCACGCTTCCAGCTTCTAGACTATAAACGAGGTTGTTGAAAGGATTTCATGACAATGCAGGTAAACTGCTCATCTGATATCCGGTATCACAGATGAACGTTCAGTGAGAAGACAATGTAGATGCCAAACCCACATACTTCCCCTGTCATCTGAGCAGGTGTAGGTTCTCAGAGTAACCTTTGTCAAAAGGATGACCTTGGTCAAGCCCCTGCCCCTCCTAGTTTCTCAGTTCCAAAGCTGTTCAAGGGACTAATCAGCCAGCCCAAGGACCCTTTCCAGTTCTGAAAGTTTCTGGTTGTCTGCCAGGACCAGGATTTCCAAGCCATGAATCTTATGGTGAACTTGAGAACAACATGATCACTGAACCCCAGCAATCTCCTTAAATGCCCAACAGTGTGTAAGTACAACATAGATTTTGGTGCAGCCTTTTTGGCTGCTTGCTTTTGTTTCAAAACTCATTTGCATTTTGTTGACAAAGCCCACCACTTTTCCAGTGTTGGGATGCAGGTGGCCTCCAATGATGAGCTCTTCATTGGGAGCAGGTGTGTCCAGTACAGGGGTGCAGTTGCTGAATTCATTTGCTTCCTCCAAGTCCTTAGTCTTGTCTATTGGTGTCTGCAGGTTTCAGGGTAGGCTGTCTTAGTTTTCTGCCTACCTACTTCCTTCCCTCTCTGTGATCTCAATAGATGGTCAATGACACCTGCCCAACTTCTCTCCCTTGGTGCCACTATCTGAGCAGAATGGAAGAATAAGCAGGGTAGGAAGGGTTCCCTATATTCTGGAACTTCCTTCTTTAATCATTTCAATCTAAAAACACAGAACCTTGTAGGAGTGGGAGTTCAGGCAGGAAGAGACATAGCAGGGACCCTGAAGACCTCTCCCATTAACCTCAGCTACAGGTTACCCATGCCTGCCAACATCAGGGCCTGGCCTGAACCATGGAGATGATCCCTGGAGGTCCCCAACATGAGAGTTCCTCTCCTGACCATCTTCTCAGAGGTCAGGATCATCCAGACATGCATGTCTGGGTCTTGTTCTTCCACCTGTACAATAAGGAGTGGTCTCCTTGGGCTTCTCTGCTCAGATGTGCTATGACTCTTGTTCTTAACATCATGTCACCCATCACTGGGGGCCACTTCAGTGGCAGACCCATGCACTCTCCTCTTGCCTCTGTGCATGTTCTTCAAACACAAGACCAGGCTGGGGAAGGGAACAGCTGGGGGATGCAGCCCTGTGTGGCCTGTTTACATGACACCTTCTTTCCAGATGGCTGGAGGCAAACCTACCTTTCCCCATTCTTGACCAAGGCCACCTCACCATCTCCCAGGCTCACAAGGCCCAAAGCTCTTCCTCTGCCTTCCTTCCCTGTGTGCTGACATTCTAGGGACATCTTTTTCTCCTTTAACCAGAAATGTGCCCCTTGGCTCCTCATAGGCCCTATTCTTCTTGAGTCTATTCTTCAGCTCTTTCAGATAATTGTCCTGATTCTGTGTCCATGAAGGTAGAGAAGAATCTAAGGCCCCCCTGACCACTCTTCAATTACACTGTAGTCAGGTGTCTACACAGGTGTGCTGGGTCTGTCTGGAGTCGCAGAGTATGTAGAAGAGGAAATCAGACTCCTGCACACACACCAGCACTTATCTCTATCCAGATGGACTGTGGCCTGGGATCACCCAGAACAGCCAACTGGGATGTGAGTGAATGTGAAGAGTGGAGTTTTAAGAAATCAGATCAAAGTCACCATTAAAATTAGATGTCAGTTCAAGTCAATCTCAGGAAGATAATCTCCAAACGAGCACTAGGGACATTTCCCTTTGAGGCTTTCTTCTGAAACTCTCTGCCTGTGTAGGGGCAGCCTTTCCTCCTTGGGGCCAGCTGGGGACTGCTGACTGAGAAGACTTGCCTTGTCTGGCCATACCAGCTGGAAGTGCATCTACAACCAGCTCATGCTCACACCCTAGTGCCATTAAGGAGAGTCTGAGCCACTCTCCTTGGGGACCAAGCCCTTCTTCCACCCCACAGAACCTACAGGATCATCTTGCTGGGTAGGTCACAGAACTCAAAGGGTAGGGCTCCCAACACTGGTCCTTCCTCCTCTGAGGTCTTGGACGGAAGGAAATCCTAAAACCTGGGCTGTACCCATGGAACCTTCTCCAAAATAGATCATATCCTAGGGCACAAAGCAAGCCTCAGCAAATATAAGAAAATAGAAATAATACCATGCATACTATCTGACCACAATGCAGTAAAAGTAGAACTCAACAACAAAAGTAAAGACAAAAAACATGCAAACAGCTGGAAACTAAATAACTCATTACTTAATGAAGAATGGATCATCGATGCAATAAAAGAGGAAATTAAAAAGTTCCTAGAAGTCAATGAAAATGAAAACACAACCTACCGGAACCTATGGGACACAGCTAAGGCAGTCTTGAGAGGAAAGTTTATAGCCATGAGTGCATATATTAAAAAGATTGAAAGATCCCAAATCAATGACCTAATGATACATCTCAAACTCCTAGAAAAACAAGAACAAGCAAATCCCAAAACAAATAGAAGGAGAGAAATAATAAAAATAAGAGCTGAAATCAATGAAATAGAAACCAAAAAAACCATACAAAGAATTAATGAAACAAAAAGTTGGTTCTTTGAAAAAATAAACAAGATCGATAGACCCCTGGCAAACCTGACTAAAATGAGGAGAGAAAAAACCCAAATTAGTAGAATCAGGAATGCAAAAGGGGAGATAACAACAAACACCATGGAAGTCCAGGAAATCATCAGAGACTACTTTGAGAACCTATATTCAAATAAATTTGAAAATCTAAAAGAAATGGACAGATTTCTAGATACATATGATCATCCAAAACTGAACCAAGAGGAAATTAATCACCTGAATAGACCTATAACACAAAATGAAGTTGAAGCAGCAATCAAGAGTCTCCCCAAAAAGAAAAGTCCAGGACCTGATGGATTCTCTGCTGAATTCTATCAGACCTTTAAAGAAGAACTGATACCAACCCTCCTTAAACTGTTCCATGAAATAGAAAGGGAAGGAAAACTGCCAAACACATTTTATGAAGTCAGTATTACACTTATCCCAAAACCAGGCAAAGACACCTCCAAAAAGGAGAACTACAGGCCAATCTCCTTAATGAACATTGATGCAAAAATCCTCAACAAAATAATGGCAAATCGAATTCAGCAACACATCAAAAAGATTATTCACCACGACCAGGTAGGCTTCATCCCAGGGATGCAGGGGTGGTTCAACATACGAAAATCAATAAACGTAATAAACCACATTAACAGAAGCAAAGACAAAAACCACTTGATCATCTCAATAGATGCAGAAAAAGCCTTTGATAAGATCCAACATCATTTCATGATAAAAGCTCTAAGAAAACTAGGAATAGAAGGAAAGTTCCTCAACATTATAAAAGCTATATATGACAAACCTACAGCCAGCATTATACTTAACGGAGAAAAATTAAAACCATTCCCTCTAAAATCAGGAACCAGACAAAGATGCCCACTATCTCCACTCCTATTCAACATAGTACTGGAATTCCTAGCCAGAGCAATTAGGCAAGAAGAAGGAATAAAAGGAATACAAATAGGTAAAGAAACTGTCAAAATATCCCTATTTGCAGACGACATGATCCTATACCTTAAAGACCCAAAAAACTCTACTCAGAAGCTTCTAGACATCATCAATAGCTATAGCAAGGTAGCAGGATATAAAATCAACATAGAAAAATCATTAGCATTTCTATACACTAACAATGAGCAAATGGAAAAAGAATGTATGAAAACAATTCCATTTACAATAGCCTCAAACAAAATCAAATACCTAGGTGTAAACCTAACAAAAGATGTGAAAGACCTCTACAAGGAAAACTATACACTTCTGAAGAAAGAGATTGAGGAAGACTATAGAAAGTGGAGAGATCTCCCATGCTCATGGATTGGTAGAATCAACATAGTAAAAATGTCGATACTCCCCAAAGTAATCTACATGTTTAATGCAATTCCCATCAAAATTCCAATGACATTCATTAAAGAGATTGAAAAATCTACTGTGAAATTTATATGGAAACACAAGAGGCCACGAATAGCCAAGGCAATACTCAGTCAAAAGAACAATGCAGGAGGTATCACAATACCTGACTTCAAACTATATTACAAAGCAATAACAATAAAAACAGCATGGTACTGGCACAAAAACAGACATGAAGACCAGTGGAACAGAATAGAGGATCCAGATATGAAGCCACACAACTATGAGCAACTTATCTTTGACAAAGGAGCTAAAAATATACCATGGAGAAATAGCAGCCTCTTCAACAAAAACTGCTGGGAAAACTGGTTAGCAGTCTGCAAAAAACTGAAACTAGATCCATGTATATCACCCTATACCAAGATTAACTCAAAATGGATCAAGGATCTTAATATCAGACCCCAAACTCTTAAGTTGATACAAGAAAGAGTAGGAAATACTCTGGAGTTAGTAGGTATAGGTAAGAACTTTCTCAAGGAAACCCCAGCAGCACAGCAACTAAGAGATAGCATAGATAAATGGGACCTCATAAAACTAAAAAGCTTCTGTTCATCAAAAGAAATGGTCTCTAAACTGAAGAGAATACCCACAGAGTGGGAGAAAATATTTGCCAATTATACATCAGACAAAGGACTGATAACCAGAATATACAGGGAACTTAAAAAACTAAATTCTCCCAAAACTAATGAACCAATAAAGAAATGGGCATGTGAACTAAACAGAACTTTCTCAAAAGAAGAAATTCAAATGGCCAGAAAACACATGAAAAAATGCTCACCATCTCTAGCAATAAAGGAAATGCAAATTAAAACCACACTAAGATTCCACCTCACCCCTGTTAGAATAGCCATCATCAGCAACACCACCAACAACAGGTGTTGGCGAGGATGCGGGGAAAAAGGAACCCTCTTACACTGTTGGTGGGAATGTAGACTAGTACAACCACTCTGGAAAAAAATTTGGAGGCTACTTAAAAAGCTGGACATCGATCTACCATTTGATCCAGCAATACCGCTCTTGGGGATATACCCAAAAGACTGTTACTCCAGAGGCACCTGCACATCCATGTTTATTGCAGCACTATTCACAATAGCCAAGTTATGGAAACAGCCAAGATGCCCCAGCACTGACGAATGGATTAAGAAAATGTGGTATCTATACACAATGGAATTTTATGCAGCCATGAAGAAGAACGAAATGTTATCATTCGCTGGTAAATGGATGGAATTGGAGAACATCATTCTGAGTGAGGTTAGCCTGGCTCAAAAGACCAAAAATCGTATGTTCTCCCTCATATGTGGACATTAGATCAAGGGCAAACACAACAAGGGGATTGGACTATGAGCACAGGATAAAAGCGAGAGCACACAAGGGAGGGGTGAGGATAGGTAAGACACCTAAAAAACTAGCTAGCATTTGTTGCCCTTAATGCAGAGAAACTAAAGCAGATACCTTAAAGCAACTGAGGCCAATAGGAAAAGGGGACCAGGAACTAGAGAAAAGGTTAGATCAAAAAGAATTAACCTAGAAGGTAACACCCACGCACAGGAAATCAATGTGAGTCAATGCCCTGTATAGCTATCCTTATCTCAACCAGCAAAACCTCTTGTTCCTTCCTATTATTGCTTATACTCTCTCTACAACAAAATTGGAGATAAGGGCAAAATAGTTTCTGCGGGGTATTGAGGGGGGGAGCGGGAGGGGGTGGAGTGGGTGGTAAGGGAGGGGGTGGGGGCAGGGGGGAGAAATGAACCAAGCCTTGTATGCACATATGAATAATAAAAGAAAAATAAATAAATAAATAAAATAAAATAAAACCTGGGCTGTAGACACACCTTGGGAAGAAAGCAAAGAAGAAAAGAAGCCAACATGCTCAGCACAGCCAGATCAGGCTCTATAGAGGCCCCACATCACCAGCCAGTCCTGCCTGTCTGTGCTCTGCTAAAACCCACATCTACGCCTCTGGGCCAGCCAGTGTCTTTTGAGCTATCCTCACTTGACAGAGCCTCCTCCCTGACCTCTCAGAGATACCTGGCTTCTTGCCCAAAACCAACAGATGCCTGCTGAATGTATGGAGGCCCAGGGTGGTGCACCAGGCTTTCTTGCCTCTTCTTTGGTTCAGACCAGCAGATTCCTGCTGACAGGAAGACAGCCAACTCAGCCCTTACCTCATATACAGTAGGACGTCTTGGGATCTCAGGCCTCTACTGAACCAAGTCCTTCAGGCCCACACTCATGACCCTCTTCATAAGAGAACAGAAGTCTCACTGAGAGTTCCTGGCTGCCTTCCCTCCAGGTGGCCCTGGTCTCTGGATGCAGGGACTTGAGACTCCTGTAGGAATTCTTCCAGTCTCCATGCCATCCTTCCCCAGCTTGCCTCCTTCCCCAGTTTTGCCATCTGCTCTTCCCTATGGTGGAGAACCAAGCCCAAATGTTAGGTCCTCTGTGCAGACTGGGAGACTGGAGTACTACTCTTTCCATGGTGCTGTCCACTGCTTGAGCTGGAGACCACTGACCCCTGCAAAGGGAAGCTTAGTAAAGCGTCCACGTCCCTCTCAGATTCTCTTACCTAAGAAAAGCAGCGCTTCTCCACCTTCACTGTGTCTATGACCGTGCCTAGTGAAATGTTACAATGCAGATGGGATCTGCGCCGCTGACAAGCTCCCTGGCCAGCCAACGCTGCTGGTGCAGGCTTCACTTCTGTGTAAGAAGAGAAAAAGTAGAGGGAAGAGCAAGGACTATGAATTGGTGAAAGCATGGCCTGCCCCAGATCCTGAAGGGCTGTGAGGACTGCACAAGGCAATGTGGTGCCAGACGAGCCCTGGCACCAGGGGCACCCACGAGTGCAGCCTCCAAGGAATTTGCTTCACTTTGCTCAGAATACTGCCAGAGGAGTGAATGAAGTACTGTGTGAACACCTGTGCCCAGCAGGCGATGGATGATGGAGCTTTCCTTCCTCCTTCCTCCCACTGGCTAGTATTGGGTCCAGCACAGAGCCTGTGTCCCATGCAGTCTGGGAAGAGTGAGAGAGGGAAAGACTGAGGTCCATCTCTTAGACTGAGGGTCCTCACGTCTGGTTATGAGCATTCCATGTGGGTGTGGGGAAAAGGGCTGGGTGGTGGTTGTTGTTATTGTTTTTTGCTTTGGTTATTTTTCAGGGAAGGTCTCATGGTTTTTGCCCAGGCTGGCCTGGACAGCAATCTTCCTACTTATACCTCCTGCACAGCTGGAATGACAGGCAGCACCACCACACCTGTCTTTCTGATTGAGATAGAGTCTCACTAACTTTCTGCCTGGGCTGCCTTGAACTGTGATCCTCCTGATCTCTGTGAGTAACTTTGATTACAGGTGTATGTCACCATGCCCAACGAAAGGGTTGTTTAGAACATGCTGGTGGGCACATCCTCAAGTGCCCTTGTCACTACGTTACTTAAGCATGGGCAATGATGCCTGATAACTCCTGGAAGGAGCGAGACAGAGAAAGAATCTGCAGAAATGGCCATAGCTCCCAGGTCTGCTGTGTCCTGCCAATCTGCTGGCAGGCAGCCTACACGGATAGAAGACACTGTGCTCCTGCTTAGTGAGTCTGATTTTCAAGGCAGGTTAGTGGCTCAGAGGAAATGATGAAGAAGCCACATCACTGAGAAGGAACCACAACCACTAGCAAAATGCTCCTTCCCTGCTACTCTTTCTGCCTATCGGAACTCAATCAGCTTTAGAGAATGGTCTTGCTTAGCTCCAGGCAATGGCAGGGGCAAGGAAACTAGCTCCATATGTGATATCTATCAGTGTTCCTCCTAGGGTTCAAAGTGAAGCCAACAAGAGAAATTAGACTGGAATCAACAAGCATTTATAGATACCTAGTCTTTCTCTGAGTCTCCCTCACCCCTAAGCACAGACAAAAGTAACCCCCCTCGACCTTAATCAGAAAGTTATGCTCTTTCAAGATACTATTAGAAGCTATCTGCTGAGCCTAGGACCACTAGAGGAGACTGGGGGATCCCTCTGATGGGTCCCAGACTATGTCCAGCAGGGGAACACGTGTACATGGGGGAGTATATAAGTGATGGTGGGGACAGACATGGTGCTCAGTGCACTCTTCGTGTGGAGAAATGACATTTGTTTCCTGGAACCATGTTCTACTCCAGTGCATCCCACAATGACATGCATGCACACACAGATACATATACAACACATGTATATGCATGCACGTTCACATGGCAGACACACATATGCACACACAATACTTCCTCTGTCTTTGGGAAGCTAGAGTTCAACTTTGCATTCAGTTTGAGCAGTCTGAGTACACATTTTTTTTTCTATTTAAATTTTTTTTTTATTATTGTTGTACTGGGGGTACATTGTGATATTTACCAAGTCGTTGTTGAATTCACTCCCTCCATCATTCTTATCTCCCTTCCTCCCATTCCTGGAATAATTTCAACAGGTCTCATTTTTCCATTTTTATACATGAGTATATATTATTTTCTCCATATTCACCCTTCTTCACCCTTTCCTTATATCCTCCCCACTCCCACTGAACCAACCCCCAGACAGAACGTGTCCTCTGTTTTTTGAAAAAAGACATTTTTGTTTAAGGGAGTTTCATTATGGCATTTCCATGTATATATATATATATATATATATATATATATATATATTATAGCCCGAATTGTTCACCTCCTCTATTTTTCTTCTACCTTAGTCCCCTTCTTATGGTGATTTCAACAGGTTTAAAAATTCTATATTCTTGTATAGAAAGTATATCAACTATATTCATCTTCCCTCTCCTGTTAGTGCCCTCCCACCTTTCTTTAGATGGAGGTATACATTTGTGAGGAGGCTATCCCTCTAGCTCCAGCCCTGGTAACATTTCACATAGCTATTTATTACAGGACTGAGGTGTCTTGTAACTGGCAATTGAAATCAGAGCACAGAGACAAGCTTGGTAAAGTTTGGATTTCATAGAAGATAATTTTTCTCTTGTGGGTTTTTAAAAAACAAGAATCTTGATTAAACTGTAGGTACCCACATCAGTGGAGAAGGCCACTCAGCCTTCTGAACATAATGGAACGTGAGAATCTTTGGCTGGAAGTTAGAAAGAATTCAATCGCGTGATTTGTTTCCAGACTTCAAAAGAAAAAAGAGGTGCAAGCACTAAGACTGTGCTGTGAACTCAGACAATACCTCCCAACTCAGGCCTTTCCGATTTTTACCTCGAAGACCCCTAAAAAGAGTTCTCTGGGCATACATCTTCTGCCCTCCCCGCCATTTCTCTATTGTTTTGAAGGAAAAACAGGAAATGAAGGCAGACTAGTTTTTTATCTGCCCCCGGGGACAGTCCAGTCCCCTAAACTGAACCAGTGGCATCCGTAAGTTGAAGACAGCCCCTGAACCCAGCCCCAGTGCTACCTGGTTTCAATAAAAACACATGTATGTGAATACATAATATAGGCACCTGACATTTACTAAATGCTTACTATACGCCAGTTACTCCATCGACAACTTAAATGACTGTAAGAATGATCTCATTTAATCCTCACAAAACTTTGTGACACAGGTTATAAAAATGGCAAATATGTATATAGCACCCTGTGCCAGCACTTGTTTACAAGCTTGAATTTGCTCGCTTTTCTCATGCGTGGGAGGTGGGTACCATTATCACCCCCATTTTACAGATGAGGAAGCTGAGACTTGTAGAGGTAAGGAATTGAGTGAAAACCACTCAGCTAGCCAGTAGATGTATGTACTGTGTGTGACAGCACTGTGCTCTACTTCCTCCAGATAAGGACAAGCTCAGCCCTGAGGTTCTGCTCTGAGATGGCAAAGTTGCCCCGACTCACAAGGAAGGAGGGAGGGAAAGAAGGAGGGAGGGAAAGAAGGAGGGAGGGGGAGAGGAAGTATGTGTGTGCGCATGTGTGTGTGTGTGTGCGCGTGTGTGTGTGCGTGTGTGCGCATGTGTGTGTGTGCGCGCGCGCGTGTGTGCGCGTGTGTGCGTGTGTGTGCGTGTGTGCGCATGTGTGTGCGCGTGTGTGTGCGCACATGTGTGCGTGTGTGCGCGCATGTGTGTGTGCGCATGTGTGCGTGTGTGTGCATGTGTGTGCGCGTGTGTGTGTGCGTGTGTGTGCATGTGTGTGTGCGTGTGTGTGCATGTGTGTGCGTGTGTGTGCGTGCGTGTGTGCGTGTGTGCGTGTGTGTGTGTGTGTGTGTGGTGGGATCAGGGAAGAATACTCTTGCATAAGTCAGGCACACATAGAGAAATCAGCTGAACAGAAAGAAAGCGTCAAACCAAATGTTCTAGACAGAGAATGATGGGCTAGTTTTGAAGGAACTCAAGAAAGACCCACTGGGAGTACAATTTGAGTGATGAACAAGGAGGAAGGACCCACAAAGTCCCAAAGCCCAGCACCAGGGTAGGAGTGGGGGACAATGTGCTCTAGGGCCTAGAAGCAGCAGAGTGGCAGAGGAGACAATTACTGTATGATCGCACATATATGAACCATCTAAATAAGCAAATTCTAGAGATGGAAGATTAGAGGATGTCAGGAATGGGAAAGGGGAATGGAGAGCTACTACTCAATGGTACAGTTTCTGTCTGGGGTGATGCAAACATTTTAGAGACAGACAATGGTGATGGCTGTATAACATTGTGAATAGAATTAATGCCAGTCACTGTACATTTAAAAATAGCTCAAATGGCAACTTTATGTTATATATATTTGAGCTTAATTTTTTTTTTAAGTGGCAGAGGAGAGTCATTGATCCCAGGCATGACCCTGGGCCTCTGGGGACCATCCTGCTGCACCAGTCCCTGCTATTAAGATCCTCCCTCAGGGTCTGACAGTTAAAGTCCTTGGAGCCCACCACAGAGCCAAATGGGGAAAGCCTCACCCTCTGCCCACATTCCCAGTGCAACCTGCTTCTGGGCTCCCCCATCCTGTCCAGGCTTCCTTTCTGCCCTCAGTCTGAGGGCTATAATGCACTCTAAGGGCTGCCATCCTGCAGTGCCAAGCCCAGCGTGACGTGCTAACATGGGACACACTGCCCTCACATGAAGGGTGCTGCTTTCTCTCTGCCACCTCCCCACTGCAGGCACACACTGTTCTGCAGTCACCGTGAACCTGTTTTCTAGAGCTGGAGATACCAAAGGGAAACTGTAGCAGCAGCATCCTGTATAATGAACGTGGAATGTTCTGAGGGAGTTGAGGATGTGTGGGACAGACAGGTTCTCAAACAACACGGCTTTCTGTGGAAGAGGGTCCATCTTCTCTTCTTCCTCAATTTTTCCCAGAGACTACAATAACAAGCTGAGAGATAAAGAAATAATTCTGTCCTGTGTCACATGTACAAATCAGATGCTGGTGTGGGTGCATGGACTCACAGCTGGACAGTTAGGTCTGCACCCACCGCCACCCAGGCATCCATCGCACCACAGAGGCACATCTACCATGCCCAGCGAGGCCTGAATGTGGTCAAGTCTGCTGGAAGTGAAATCCATTATTCATAATATATTCATACACAGAACCATGTGATGGAAAACTCAATTTTAAAATTGTATTTGAAATCTAGTTCAGTGTAAAGGTTCTTAAGTTGCTTTTATTTTTTTTAAAAGTGTAACCTTGGTAAATATTTGAGATCTGTTTCTTGATGGATATAAATGGGAAAGGGAAGAAAAATTCTTCTGTCTTACTTTAAAAAAAAAAAAAGAACACAGGCTACATGAAGTACAATACATATTACAGAAGAAAAGGGTAGAAGTTTGGGGGTTCTGGAATACCCACCCCCTGCATTGAGACTGCTAGTATGGTGCCTATGAAACAAACCTCCCACCACTGCTGTCTCCAACTGCAGGGTAGTGCTCCTGGTAACAAGCTGTCTCCCTCACCCCTTCCCTGCAACTGCCCCTTGCTTCCTCAGCCCTCACCAGTATTTGGACTTCTGATGGCCAGATGTACTGGGCTGGCTTCATATTCATCTCTGAACCTCCTGCCTACACACCTAGCATGGGGCCTTGTCTGCATTCTGACTGCCAAAAAAACAGATGGTGCAATGTGGCCTAGACACTGACAAGGCCTCTCCTGTACTCTGACATCACTGTGTTGCCATGCTCCTCCCTGTCCACAGGTTAAAACCCAACTCTTCAGCTCAGCACAGAATCCTCACGATCTGGCCCTGCCCTATCCACCTTCACCGTCCTCTTTCCCTGGCACTGTCCCTTGTGTTCCACCTGCACCAAAGTTCCTGAGGTCCCTGCATGTGCCACACTCATCAAGGCCTCTGGGCTGTTGTACCCTTCTCCCTCCCTGTTCTCTAGAGAACTGCTTCTTACTGAGACCAGTCTCAGAGGCCATATCCTTTGTGGTGTTTCCAAGGACCCTCTATCCCTCTCTGTCCTATTCGCTGTGAGATCTTTGAGGATAGATACTGTCTTTTTATATCTGAGTATCTGCTGTCTAGCCCAGGGCCTGGCTCAAAGAAGGGACTCGGTCCATATTTATTCAAGTGAATGTCTAGATAGATATACTTTCACCAGCAAGACTCAAGCTTGCCTTTCCAAAGATAGCTATGTCCACGCTGCAGACACATAAAAAAAGGGTTCTTTCTGTCTCTATGAAAAGCTTTTGCTGCAATCCTGGCAGCAATTTTGGTACCATAAGCCACTAGGCATCTCATAGCACACGACAGTGAGGCCATGACTAATAAATGACATACTCTCTTTAGAGCCTCTGAGTCTCTTGCCAGTGCTGTGCAGATGTGGACATGCACCACAACACCACACATCTACTTAATTCATTCATATCCCAGAAATAACACTGGATCCCTCTGGCTGCCTTCACCAAACTTCTCAAATCACGCTGGGAAAAAACACAGAATCTCCCTGGTGGATTAGTATTTACATCTCAGGGCATTACCACAGCAAAACTGGTAAAAACATCCTCTGCCGCAAAGCTTCTTCCACCCCATGAATCACTTTTTCTAGAAATGCACGCAATCTCTATCTGTTTTATGTAACTATTTTAAAACACTGATTAGCCCAGGGTCACTCCTTTGTACGCTATACATTGCAGTGACATTTGGGTAAAGTGTGGTGATTATAAATGTACTGTTGATTAACATATTTCATGAATAAAAATGAGAATACCTGGCCCCTTATTAAGATAAAATATATAGAATCGGGATTTAGAAGAAAATAATATATCTGGCATGTCTGATCCTACATTTTTTTCCCAAGGATTAGAATGAACATTTTCTTTTTCACTGTATATATTTGAGTATACAACATGATTTTTTGATGTATATATAATGAAATGGGTACAACAGTCAAGCAAACATCCATCATCTCATATACCCATTTTTTTTTGTATGTGGCAAGAATACCTAAAATACTTTCAGCAAAAATCCTGAATACATCACAATATTTTTAACTGTAGTCCTCATACTCTACACCTTCTCCCACCCCTTTCTCCACATCCTTGCCCACACTTGTTATCGCTTGTCTTTTTGATAACGGCTTCCTAACAGGTCCTGAGGTGAAAATGAATTCTTTCTATTTTGCCTGACTTTTATGTGTCTGAGGGACTGAAAAGTTCTCACTGCACTCTCAAGTTGCATGATGGGGAGAAAGGGAGGCTGACACTGAGAAGTGCCAGTGCCATGGGGAGTGGGTAGAAGGGAGACTAGGAGGCCTACATGGAAACATAGATGTGTTTTGGATAAGACACTGGGACTCTGGGTCACCAGGTAGGGCCTAGTTCCCTCTGGTGGCTTTATTACCAAGTAAAAGAGAAGTACAGTGGCCTTCATTCATTATTTTTGGATTTATTAGAGGCCACAAAGGCCCAAGTCCTACATATTTAGAGCCCAAACAGAATCCATCTCGGGAAGGAAGAGAGGAGTTAAACCGGCAAGTGGAAATGCCTGTTGCCACTTGAAGGTAAGTGGTACTCTGTCTCTGTACTTCCACCTAGAGTTAGGTAAACACGGAAGAGACCACATTCTGTAAGCCCTTGAGAATCAAGGCAGGTGGCCAGGCCTTGGGGAACTAGAAAAAAAGGTGGAAGAACAATGCAGTCTTGTCAAGTGACCAATCCAAATGGCATCCTTTGACAACATAGAACAGTGTCCCCATAACATTTGGGAAGAAGACAGAGCTGTGGTCCTGCTTCTGATGGCTGAGCAGGGCTATCACAAGCTGACAGCACCCACTTAAGTCCTGCTTAGTCACATGCTCACATAAGCCTCTCACCAGGTCTCAATTCTGTTATTTGAAACTCTGAACTCATTTGCCTTTCCATAGTGAAAGGAAAATGGGAGCCCAGGACCATGAAAGTTGCCATGCAGCAAGGGCACTCTGGGAGCACACTGCCATTGCGATGGCCATGAGAGATCCATGCATGCCTGGGGTGTTGGGGGAGGGAAGAGGCCATAAGTGGAAAATGGGGTTCAAAGATAAGAAGTAATAAGCAGAGGGGATGAATCTAGGTCCCAGTCATAGTCCCAAGTCTTCTCATCAGAGGAAGTCCTCTCTCTGGAATGATTCACTTCCCAGGTAGAAACAAAGTGAGCTGTTCCCTTGGTAGTGGGAGGGAGAAGGGGGAGAGGGAAGGGGGTGGTGCCGCAATAGTGTCCTATTGCCCAGCTAGAAAAGGAAGTTTGTGACTTGGGGTGTTGTTTCAAGAGCCTTAGGCATGACCACATGTTCATTGAGCAGGGATCAAAACCACAGGTTCCTAGAAGGCCAGGCACTGTGGCATTGGGGGGCAGGGGGGACTGAGGGACCCAGAGAGTAGGGTCATCTGGAAGTGACCACCACTGTACTTTTTGAGGCTGCGGCTTTGGAGAGAAGACAGGCCTGGTACAGCCCTGGATTTAAAGCAAAGCTATGAAACAGATTTTAAATGTTGATTTTTAAAAAAGGAAAAACTCTTCTACGAGGCCCATGGGATACCACTTTACGCCACTTTGCCATCTCTATAGTTAGAATAAATGAGTTGGTTCTTTGGTTTCTAAGTCTAATTACGGGTCAGAATCACTTTGGGTGGATAGTCAAAATGCAGACTTGCAGGTCCTTCCCTAGACCAGCTGAATCGGGGTCCCCTGGGAGGAGGCCCAGGAGTCTGCATTTTGTGAGGCTCCCTAGGGGTCAGGATGTGGCTACAGGACATCTGCACATCACGGGCTATCTGCACTTCTACTTTCCACTGGCCAGTTTGCATTTCACATGTATAATTAAACGTGTTCGTAACGATAAAGTAGTAAGAATGATAAAATGATAACACCACAAGAAATATTGACCAGGGCTTCTAAAACTTTGGGGACCTGGAAACATAACTGGTGCCAAGTGAGTGAAATTGTGCCTTATCTAAAAAGCATATGAAACTTTAATATTCTCTGGTATCCTACTAAATCTTGAAAAAAATTGACACTTCAGGAAAATGTAGTACATTTCTGTCTGTGATTTAAAGTACCAAGTACTCTCCAAGTTCAAGTGTTCTTAGGATATTTTCCAAAGTTGAAGGAGCACAGACATATCTTTATACCATATTATTTCATTTGACAGAAGCCCAATAGCAAAGTGCCAGCAGGGAGGCTCACATGCAAAGTCAATCAACAGATTTCTATTTAAATTTCTGTTAAGATGTATGTATGTATTAGAAATAGGTTAGAAGGGGAGAGTTTGATGACATAAGAGCAAGATATTAACCTTTACCCACACATGGTTTTAGAAGGTTAATGACACAAGGGTGGCTCATTTATATTTTTCATAAAAAGAAGCATTGCACAGGACATTAAACTGTTGCAATACTGTACAACCTGCTCGGGGACAGTCTGCCTCGTGTGCTGCTCTGTGGGGTGAGCAGCTAACTCTTCCGGAAACCACAGTCCACCCCTGGAAGCACCAGCTAAGGGTGTGTCTCTGTGCCATTCACAGGCCACAGAGAGGCCAGCTGGACAGCTATTTTAGCCATCCACTGGGGTCAGAGGGATCAGGGGTCAGCAGGCCATGCCTACACCACAGCAGAGCCCCTGCGGCCACCTGCTGATGCTGGTGAAAGTGTGAGAAAAGCCAGGTGGTCCCAGCCTCACAGGGCTTACCTTTTCCTTTCTTGGTGACACTTGTCACCAACATTTAATGGTTTGCTTCCTATTTCCTCACTTTCCTTATCACTACTTCTTAGCTAATGCCTGTCCTTTTCTCAGAGTATTTACATCGTATTAAGTGTGAGACCGCTGACTAATTTCAGGGAGCATTTCACTGGCTATATGTAGCACTTAACTATTGATCTGAATGCCACAGGTATTGATTCTTGTGGAGAAGAAATGCTTTCAATTAACCATGGGCTCTTTACCTCCAAGTGCCCAACTTGCCATTACTAATAAAGTGATGGCAAATAATCAATAAGATTACTTTATATTACCACTCTACAAAATAACATAGCCTTTGTGGAAGCCAAACATACCTTCATTTGTCATTCACTAATGCTCAGAATAGAGATGCACTTGATTTACTTTGCATCACCTCCCCTGCCCCCCATCTCTCCTGTGGGGTTAGCCATTTCCTGTATCAGTGCCTCCAAGTGGCATCTAATTCTCATTAGTTTGGACTTTTTCAAACTAATTTTGACTGCTGTGAGGGAGGAGCCCAGAGAAGGTTCTGGGACTTGAATGAAGACCTGGAGCAACCCAGGTGAGACCCCTGCTGGCGAGGTATGAAACTGCAGCTCTGCTGTGGAGGGCAGGGTCCCCAGCACAGGGCAGGGCTGGGGCAGCTCAGAGGACAGCAGCCAATCCTTTCTTTCAATCTTTGCCTGGCTTTATCCTCTGCCATCTCCACATCAGGAACAGCAGGTGGATGGCCCCCATATCCTGAGCTCCAAAACAGGGGCCTCTGCACTTGCCTTCCTAGGCCAAGACACTATCCTCAAAGCCATCCCCTGGAGGGAAGGGGGAAGAGGAAGGCAAGGAGATACTCAGAGTCCTGGACATCTGGCCAAGCATCCCACAGACAACAGATAAACTGCTCCCGGATGGTAATAAAATCAGAGGCTCCTTAGAGTCTTTTTCTGTTGGTAATAGGATTAGGAAATAAAAATAAATCCCAAACACACAGAGGCACCTGCCCTGTGCCTGGGGCAGCAGAATGCTCTGGCTTTGTTTTGCGTAGAATGACCTTTGATTTACAGCTTCACTTTGGCAAGACGGTAAGCCGCCTCCACGCTCTTCCAGAAAGAAGGGCTGTGAACATCGATGCCATTCAACAATGGCAGGCAGTATCTCCCAACTAGCCCTTTAGAGCCTCCCTGTTCAAGCTGTTGACCGAACCCTATCACGAGGTAATCCCCATGGCTTCTGAGGCAGTCATGGTGGGGACACCACCTCATTCCTTAAATGAGGAAAATGGGAACTGGCATGGCACAGAAATCACCCACCAAGGCTCTAGCCACAGGCCCTTCTTCAGTGGTGCCAGCCAATGCTGGGAAAGGGCCCTGCATGCACAAACAAACCCATTCTACATGGGCCTCCCACCTCCGCTGCCACACACCCCTCACACAGCTGAACCACATCAACCTTGAGATAAGATGAAAACATCCCTACCCAACTAGGCTAGTTTCAGCAGCTCTTCACGTGTCATCACCATGTAGGAGTCGCTCCTCGTCGCACAGACCAGGTGCCACAGCCAAGAGAGAACTTGCTGACCCACAGAGGCTGCAAGTCCAATGCTCTAGGGCTCTTGTATCTATTCTTATTTTCCCTTACTAAATATAACCATGTATTAAAACCCGCTCTGCATAAACAGTAATCAGAAATGCAAACAAGTATATTTGTGAAGACATACAACCTGAGTAAGAAAAAAAATCCTCAAAACTAGATATTACTGGGGTCTTTTTCAAGAAGATTCAACTGTTAATTCAACTGCCGAATCTCTTATTTTACTCATTTGAGATTTAGTAAGATATTTCTTTAAACCACAAGGAAAAAAAAAAAAACCCAACCCTTACATATAACCCAATCTCAGTCTCCATGGCTTTCTCTTCCTTACATCTCTCTCTGCCTCTCTCTCTCTCTCTCTCTCTCTCTCACACACACACACACACACACACACAGCTGAGCTACAACTCAAGAGCATTTCATTCTAAGAAAGCAAATCCAAGGTTTGTCTTCTACAAACATGCTACTGTTGAAGTAATTTCCCACAATGCATTCATTAGTAATAATAGTTAAGGTAGCTATCACTCTGAGTCAAGCACTATGTGCAGAGCTTTACCTGCATTTTGAGTTCTCATTACAACCCAAAAGTACTATTACTATTTCCAAAATATTGATTAGGCAGTGGAGTTTTACATAGAAAGTGGCAGAACTATGATATTAAATCACCACGTCTGGCTACCCCCCAAATTCATGCTCTCTGTGTTACACTAGATTCTATCTATTTTGTAGATCTCTGTTCTGAACAGCAGTAGACACTGCTGGAAGATAAAACAGCATTTTATATTGATAGTCCTTGCACAGAGCCTGGCCAAGCTGGTTCTTGCCCAGTGGAATTTTCTGATGTTCCTTCTTCCATAGTGAGGATGGAACCTTCTCAGGGAAAAATCTTCAACTGATTCAGCCACAATATGTGACTGAAACAGAGGTGAACATCCAGTGGTAGCTCTGAAGATCCCCAATTTTTGGCACTTTTATTTATTTATTTTTTTGGTGGTATTAGGGTTTGAACTCAGGGCACTTGCTAGGCAGGTGCTTTACTACCTAAACCACATCTTCAGCCCTGTTTGTTTTAGTTATTTTTCCGATAGTGTCCAGCATTTTTGTGTGAGGTCAGCCTCAGACTGGAATCCTCCTACCAATGCCTCCTGCATAGCTAGGACAACAGGTGTGCATCACCATGCCCAGCTTGTTGGCTGAGGTGGGGGCTCACTAACTTTTTGCCTTTGCTGGCCTCAAACCATGATCCTCCTGACCTCCACCTCCAGAGTAACTGGGATTACAGTCATGAGCCACAGCTCAGTTTTCTGAGCTTACTTACAAGCAAGTAAGAAGGCTATGCAAGTTTACTTGGGAGAGGCGGTGTGCTGAAGGACATTAATACTTGCTACATGCCAGGTACTATTCTGAGAACATTCCTTAGTTTTAAACATTTCAATTCGCAGAATAGCCCTGTGAGTAGGTAATTATCCTTATTCTTACTTATCAGATGAGGAAATTGAGACACAAAGAAGTTAGGTGGCCTGCCAAGGTCCCAGGCCGTGCAAACTCAATACCCATGGTCTTAACAACACTACCGTGTTGCCCTTATTGCTCAGGATCCTTTCTCTCTTTAGATGGTTTGAGAGCCCCTCCCACTTTTTATGAGTTTTTTCTTCTCTTTTTAGTCATTTACTTCACACCACCTATTGGGAGCCAGACCTGGAATACACAACTTTCTTGGAAGGGAAACCTGCATAGCACCCCAAGACCAAAGGATGAGGCAGGAGGAGATGTGACCAGAAGGAAAGGACCCAATAGTGGTCAGTGTTCAGGACATTTGGATAGGCAAACAGGTGCCCTGGAAGTCCCTGAACGCTATGAGGAAGGCGTGTCTGAGCTGGCTCTGAACCACAGAGGGATGGGTGAGGAGAAGTCCTGGTGGCAGGAACAGTGCAAAAGATAAGAAGGTAACACTTGGTACAGCCTCAGGAAGCAGTGAGCGTCCAATTTGGCTACAGCATGCTGAGTCTGTGCCAGGCCATGAGGCCCTGAGTGCCAGGCCCCAGGAGCATTCCAAGATGATGATCTGCCATGGAACCATCTTTGGATTCTGCGCTTTAATGGTGGCAATTTATCTTGCAAACACTGCCCAGTCCCAACACTCTCCAGGAAAGCTTCATAGAGGGCCACCTCCCCGTGGAACCTTGAATTTCACTGGCTGGATTTCCAATTCCCTAAAACAGAGGCACACTGGTCCCTCCCCCCAAGACAGAGGGTCTGAGGGCTCCATGAATGACCACTGCCTGGAGAGCTGAGGTGGAGAATCACAAGTCTTCTAACACCTACAATTACATGTCACAGAATACATTAAGTCATTTTGGGCACCTGCTCTGTGTAAAGTGCCACGTCAGGATTTGAGGGGACAGAGAAGACTCTAGATAGGAGGCCCAGAAGGGATCATTCAAGGCATGGGGAATCTACTGATTTCTATTTCCCTCCCTGTTATAAACCTAACCCACTTCCTGGGGCTACAAAGGAACCATAGTGAATTAAATTTCACAGTACAAATCTTACGGATTTAGAATTAGAGAGGCAGGGCCTGGAGTCTTCTGGCTCCCATACTAGATGTAGCTTTCCTGGGTAAAGACAACAGGGGGTCCACAGTTGTTGGACCTTTGGGTCCAGAATTCCCAAAGAAGTGGAGGAAATGAGCTTTCATGACTTAATTCCCCCAAGAAAGGATCTTCAGTAGGGTCCTAAGAGCATGATGCTCCTTAGGGTCTCTGTTGGTGGTTGTGTACCAACAAAGCATGCAATTCACTTCCTTGCTTTGAGCCTCAGTTTATCTTTGATAAAGTGAAGAAAGCACCTATATAAGGAAACCTACAGGAAGATCCAATGAGGGAAATCACATGATTACTATGTGAACTTCAGATTGCTTTTTTAAGTATGACTTCATCATTTCTGAAGAGCACAGCCAATTAAAGGTATCCAGTAAGGGTTGGATGGCTAGCATGAAACGACTGGGTGGTAACACTGAGCCTCTTTCCCCAAAGACAAGCTGAAAAGAACAGGCTAGAAACTGCACGAGGATTAAAGGTGATTACAGTGAAAATTGGCTCCTAGTCCCCTCCACAGAGTGGGTGCCTGGCACTGGGGAGGTGAGGCAGCTCTGACTACATTTCACCATGACCAGCTGGATATCACCAAGTCGGCAAGCAGGGCTCAAAGGGCTGTTTCATCCTCGCTGCCCCAGAACAATGCTGAGTCTCCCGAATGCCTCTTTTGTTCCATGCAGCACAAAAATCACAAACATGTTAAAACTACCCTGTGTTTTCCTAGCTGTTTGTTCTTTTCTCAAAGGTCCTAAGATCACAGAAAGGCATCCAAGAACAATAGCTGGGGAGCCTGCTCTGCAGTTGCAACAACAAGGCAAGGGGTTCAGCTGAAAGAGGGAAGGCAGGAGGGTCAGAGGGTGGCAGTGGGGGCAGGCTCTGCCCCTTGCTCCCAAGATCCCCAGGAAGCTCCTGCTGGGCCTGCAGGGTCCTTGCTGGATGACTAGGGCACTGGCCCATGTACTCCAAGATCAGGTTCCACTCAATACTCACATGGTCTCTCTCTTCTCTGAAAATGAAAAGCTAAGATTTCTCCTGTCTTCTGTCGAAGACTTATATCAAGGCCCCAAGGACAGGATGATCTCACAGGTCAGAGCCTAATGTCTAGTACCTGACATTAGTGTCTTGGCACCTGACACTACAGCTGTCCCATCTTCCTGGGGGTGACCCCTCCCAACACCATGCTGCCTTTCTGCTACTCTGATGCCCCCACCTGGCCACAGAGGGGAAAGCCTGCCTGGTCCAGTGTGTGAACCATTCATACCTCCATTTTCTACTCTGGAAAATGGGATAATAGTAACATTGGCACTATAGAACTATCATGAGGATTAAGCCACATCCTATATAAAGTGTTGAGCATGGTGCCTGGCCCACAGGGTGCACCCAATGGCATTACCTAACCTCATTACTCCAGAAGAACAAACATCTACCTTCTGTGATTATTTTAGCATTGCAGGCATTTCTCCAATGTTTCCATCATAGGTCAGGGTCTGTGGACAGTGCCCAGTACCTGTAAGAAGGAACCCTTGGTATCTGCTGCATGATTCTCACTTCCTTCAGGATTCCCTTCTGTGTGCTCAATTACTGGGCTCTAAGTCCAACATTCTGCCTGGGGGACAGAAGCTCTGGGCAATCACAGCTCTGGGAGAACATAGAGAATAGGCAAGGCCCAAGTAAGCACAGCTCCTGTACACCACCCACCCTGTCCCTTGCGGAGCCAGGGGGCCCAGGACTCAATTCTCAAGTCCTCTTCTGCAGGCAGGCTTCATACGCAGCTTTCCTGCTGCTTCCTGGCAGGATTCTGTGTAGGGTAGCTGGCACAAGCTAGGGTCAAGGTTATAGCTATGTGGCCTGTGAGCTATGCTTTACCTGCTGTGGTCTTGGCCTTGAGTCACATCCCTGGAATCCAAATGCTTGGGAGCCACAGTGCCCCCAGATAGGGCTACCTGTGCTTAGAATAGTGCACTTAACGGAAACTACACTGAGCCACTAAGGGGCTTGACCACTCAAGCCACAGTCCTACATCTCTTTACACCAGAAGGTGTGGGCTTCCCTTCACTTAGGCCTCTCTGGTCCTATGTGGCTACATCTCCCCAAGCCTTAGGGGCAAAAATGTAGCCAAGTACCGCTCCAGCTCATAATTCAAAGACAAGTCTGAAAAAAGGGGCCCTATCCAGTGCAGGATGGAAGAAGAATGGCACCCATAGCTCCAAGTGGCACACATCTCTGCTCCTTTCAGTCCTGTTGGCTCTCCAGGTTGAGTTAAAGACACAGTCACTCTGGGCAGATTGTTCCCCTGTTGAAGAATCACTGAAGGCCCCTTTGCTGCATGGCCTGGACTCACTTCATCTTATTTGTCCCTGAATTCCACCGTGAGGCCCCATCAGCCACCCAGAGAGCTCCTTGTCCACTAAACCTCCTCTGTGCTTCCAACCCCTGGGTTTAGGACTACAAGACACGCTGCTCCTACCCTGTGGAACAATATCCAAAACTAGAAAGGCTGAGTGCCTGAAGCTGAGACTCACAATAAAAACAGTGAGCAGCCTGCTCTCATCCCAACAGTGCCATCACCTGGCCCTGTTACTTTGGGCAAGTGGCTACCCCTCTCTAGGCCTTGATGTCTTCATCTAAGAATAGGGAGTGCTGACCAAGTCATCCCAAAGCGTCTTCTAGCACCAAGCCTCCCCAAGAACCTTTAGCTTTCAAGGCCCAAGTTTGTCACCCCACTAACTCTTGTCTTAGTTTGGGATATTGTAACAAATTACCTTACACTGGGTGGTTTACAAACAACAGGAATTTATTGCTCACAGTCATGGAGTCTGGGACCAAGATCAGCGCACTGATAGGCTCAATGTCTGGTGAAGGATCGCTTCCTAGTTCATAATTGGCCATCTTCCTGCTGTGACCTCATATTGTGGAAGGGTGAGGGAGCTCTTGAAGGTCTCTTTTGTAAGTGCTAATCCCATTCACAAGGGCTCCATCCTTACGACCTAATCATTTCCCAGGGGTGCTGCCTCCTAATATTATCACCTCCAAAGTTAGGATTTCAACATATGGATTAGGGTGGGGGGCACAAAAACTCAGTCTACTGTATGCCTCAGTAGTCTAAAAGGACTGAGGTTAAAGTGCAAGTGGCAGAGGTAAGGCTCTCCCCTATCCTAACCTCCACCCTCTAGGCAAAGGGGGAAAACCAGCTCAGTATCTACCTAATGCTGGGCCCCAAAGGGATGTGAAGAGCTGGTTCCCAAAGGTCTTCCCTAAGCAGCCAGGCTCAACTCTATAGCAAAGAGCAGAGGATCTGAAGAAGCAACTGCCAGACCCAAGCAGCACAAATTAGCAGGGAAAGTTGTTTACTGTCACATTACTAATGGTACATAACCACGCCCCCTCCCCGGCCCATCAGCATGACAGCCAGCCAGAGACAGATGTGCTGCCCTTGGCTTCATGGGGCCAGAAAAAGAAGAGCAGCTGGCGTCCCAATATCATTGTGCCCCAGGCTGTTCGCAGCCCTCCAAGGACACTGTACTCAGGATGTTCAGAGGCAGGTGTGACTGGCTGCAAGGGATGTGGGGCTGTGAACCAGGAGTCTAAGCACCTGCCTACCTCTGCAACGACCAGCTAGGTGACCTTGAGTCTCTTCTCTGGTCTCATTCTCCTGCACTGGAAAATGAAGGAGCTGGATGAGGAGATTTCTACGTTCCCATTCAGCCGCGACATCCTATCATTCTACTAAATGGGAATAAGAACCAGATCTAATCAGCTAGAACTAATTCAACCAATATTTTTAGGTGCCTTCAATGTGCAAGACTCAGCCTTAAAAAAAAAGATCTTACTTTTTTTTTTTTTCTGAACTGCTGGGAATGCTACAGGCAAGGAAGGAATGGAGGGGCCTCCCCACTTGTCTTAGTGGATAAGACCCCCTCCCCAACACAAGGAACTTGCCTGAAGCTTGCCATTAGCATCCACTCCCCAGAGCCTACCAACACCTCTCAAAGATGGCTGATATAATTAGAGTGGGATTAACCCATATCCATTGTCCTTCCTCCAACTGACGAGGCTTTGGGGACTTTGGGAGAACACAGAGGTACTATTGCCTGAGTTATTAGCATTTGTGCTGTAACAGAGAACTCTCCCTGGGACATCTCTAGAGGCAGAAGACAAGTGAGTTCTGGGGCTGGCAGGGCTGAGTCTAAAGCGCTCGTCAGCTGAATTATTAATGGGACTGAGTACTGCTCAAGTTTCCCATGACAAATGGCTTGGTGAACTGATGGTTCTGAGACCAATTAGGAATGATTGTGGATTCCAAGGCAGTGCCATGACCATGGCTTAAAATGTCTCCAGACCCCACTGCAGCAAAGTCACAGGTACCATGTGACAGAAGGGATCCAGACCCAAAAGTTAAAAAAAGGTAACCTTCAACAAAGCTAAGCAGGACTGTGTACTTTGAGAGCTTTGTAGAGTCTTTATTGTACTCCATGGATCTAGAAGAGAGGAATAAAATATGTAGACAGTCAGTCTTCCATGTTCCCGGGTTCCACATCCATGAATTCAACTGACTGCATTTTGAAAATAGCCAATGAAACAAAACAAAACAAAACAAAATATCTTGCATCTGTACTGAACATTCAGTATTTTTTCCCTTATCTTTTTACCGTCTAAACAACACCTACTTGAATAGTATTTCCATTGTATCAGGAATTATAAGTAATCTAGAGACTATTTAAAGTACACGGGGGTGGGAGGTGTACCTAGGTTACATGGAAATATGACGCCATTTTACGTAAGAAGGTGTGGAGTGGGTGAGGGATGAATGCAAATACATTCAGAATGTCCCAAGCCTATTTGATCATGAAATCCTCTTCTCCAGGACATGTTCTGGGAACATACCTTGAAAAGTGTGGCTCTGAACCACAGATCCCACTTATAAATGAAGATGAAGCCAGGCCCTACGTTGGGGAGAGGATTGAAGAATAGCATGGAGACCTTAAGACCTTCTGGCATGGCACAGGACACTTTTTTCCCCCTACATAATAATTAGCTTAATGTATCTATGCCTCCCCTGCTATACTGCAGCAGGCCAAAGACCACATCTGTTTTGGTGTGAATTGCATCCATTACTGGCCAGCAGACAGTGCTCAGGATGTATTTGCTAATGGACAGACTAATGAGCATATACCTTAATATCTGCTTCCAAGAATCCAAGTTGCTTTGAAAATGACCCTTTTAAGTTGGGCATGGTGGTACATGCCTGTAATTCCAGCAGAGACTGGGAGGCAGACTACATAGTAAGATCGTGTGTCAAATTAAAAAAAAAAAAAAAAAAAGAGTCCTCTTGTTCCAGATGCAAGAGTCTCATATGGACATAGAATGCCACTAAACTCCTCCACACCCTGCTGCTGGGACTCAGCCAGTGAGACTCCTGGGGCCACTGCTCCTACCGGAGCTGACCACAGGACGGGAAGGGGCTGGCTCCAGAGAGGCTGGCGTCTGGGCCAGCATTTGAGCCATTTTGTTGTGGACACAGGACACACCTGTACTTTCTATCAAGAGTACAGGGTTTCTGAGGTAGCCATAGGTTATCTGAAGGACGGAAGGAAAGAGCAGTGGGAATAAACAGCCTCCCACCTTCTTATAGCCCCCAGAACTTACTCAGTTATCACACATTTCCTAAGCAGTTCTGTGAGGAAAGGCTTGATGCTGGCCCTCAGGAAGCCAACAGCCTAGACTGAGAGCAAAACAGTGTGCAGAAAAGATCACATAATAAGGACGACACTGAGCCTCCTGGGATCTTGATTCCAGGCTAACCCCCTCCCCAAGGATGGGAAAGGCAGTCTGACTCTGGCAGAAAGCTGCACTGATATTCAACTAGGAGGCCTGCTAGTGATGCTCTGAGCCTGCACTCTCCTGCAACCTTTGACCAGGACAACCCTAAAAATGTAAGGTGGGGAAGGCTGCTTTCATCCCATCCCCTTCTTCTTCAGGGCTCAAGAGTTAGAAAAGCAGTCTGGGGCTGGCCTTCCTAAGGAAAGGCCAGGAACCCTAGGGCCCACCTAACCAGCACTGTTCAGAGGATGTGTGAGGGAGGGAACTAGGGCCTGGAAAAGCACACACAAATCTGGGGAGTGGGCAGGACAATGGTGTGAGCTCAGGATAAGCTGCAGAGGATGTGACAGCATCCTCCTGTCACCTGATGCATGCATGGGATCTCCAGCTTGAATCCAAGCTCAACAATTCCCTAGGGTACCTTGGAAAGATATCTAGAGATAGAAATGGAAATATGGGGCCTGCTGTTTGTTGAGGGTTTAATGCAATCATTGCAGCCCTCTGGCTAAACTAAGGCCTTCAATGTGTCCCTGAATGGGACAGACCCTGAGAAAAAGTATCTTCCAGGGTCCAGGGTAACAAGGGTCTGAGAGGGGATGCGCAGGCAAGGGACACCATGGCATCAGTTTTTGAGAACTGAATCTAGTTTCTGAGACAGGGTAGATAGATACTAGGCTGGGCATAGGAAAAAGGGCTCTTTCTAAAACCATCTTCCTAGGAGGGGGCATCCAAGGTCCCATCTAACCCTATATCATGGAACTGCTGAGAAAAAGCAGTTGTTTGGTTTCTGCCTGTCCCTGATCAAAGTACTATGGGACTGGAGTGCCAGAAGGGAGACAGCCCTAGATAAGACCTTGGATGTGGACAGTTTAATTGTGAGAGAATCATAAAAAGCAGAAGGGATGGACATGGTAGCTCAAGCCTGTAACCCTAGTTACTTGGGAGGCTGAAATCAGGAGGATCACAGTTTGAGGCAAGCCTGGGCTAAAAGTTCACTAAGTCTCCATCTCAACCAATGGCTGGGCACAATGTATGTGCCTGTCATTCCAGCTACACAGAGAACCACAAATAGGAGAACTGTGGTCCAGTCTGGTCCGGGAATAAAGTAAGACCCCATCTCAAAAATAACCAATGCAAAAAGGGCTGGTGGTGTGGCTTGAGTGGTAGAGCACCTACCTAGCAAGCATGGGTCCTGAGTTCAACCCCCAAAACTGTAAATAAAAAAAAGGAGAAACAAAAGAAGCCAGTATAGAGGTATGTTTCCAAGATAGGATATGGCAGGCACAAGTGCCGGGTCCACTCAGGGCTCTGGAGCTGTGTAGAGAATGCCTTCTAGAATTGTGGTCCAAAGGGATATGAGGTTAGAGCACTGACCCACCACTCCTATCCCATGGCTAAAGACCACCTGGGAACTGTTCCCATGGCTCTCACTTCTGGGCAACTACTCAAGTGGACTCTTAGAGGGGAAGCCATCCCTAGAGGCCATTCTGGACTCTTACAGTACTGTCCACTGCATCTGCAGCTGAACTCAGTTGGGCTGAGAGCACCTGCCAGGGCCACCACAGACTTCTGCTATAAAATGTATCATATACTTCATCATATGTTTTTTTCTTGGTCTCCAAAGCTAAGTGCTAAACTGAATTCTTGATCGAAGCAATGAAAACATCTTCCTTTTTCTGTGTTTTTTGGTCTTTTATTTTTCATTTAGCATTGCCTACACCTTCTTTATTAGATCTTGCAAGTAGTTGCAGGTCTAAGATAAATAAATCAACAAATATACATGAATAAACTTTTGATCCAAGCAACTTTCTGTCAAGTTTATGACATCCCTTGAGATAAATGAGGAAGCTATTTTAAGTACCACAAACGCACATCTAGGAATTACTGTTTTATAGTCAGCAAATAAGAAAACCAACAGTGACAAATGCCCATATCACACACACACCAGAGGTTATTTAAAATTTCTCTTTATCACAGACCTGCCTGAAGCAGGCTAATTTAGTTTTTTTCTTTAATGAACTGAGTCCTACTCCTAATTCACTAAGGTAAAGTAAAACAAACAAACAAACAAAAAACCTCACTCAGCCTGTACAGCCTGAGGCAGGGTAAGGCCCTGAATGAAAGGTGCCAGACTCGACCTAAAGATGCCATGCCAGGGGTTAGGCATTTGTTCACTCCCCAACCCCCCAGTCCTGGCCATTGGGTTGGCCCATGGATATAGACAAAGACACTACCTGTGCCTGGAAGACTCATAGTCCAATGGGTGAAGGTCGTTAAGAAGCTGCTCCCCACTGGTAAATGAGATAGGTCTCCCTGCAATTCACTCATTCATTCACTCAGCAAACAAAGAGACTGTGGACCAAGCCAGGCACCAAGTGCTGGTAACAGGAAGGTGATGGAAGCTGAAATCCTGCTCTCTAGGAAGAAATCCCTGATCTGCACTATACCTTCCAACTTTGACATTCCTTAGTACTGTGATAGTCTTGGCAAAGATCCAATAAGGCATAGTGTCTTAAAAATCAACTAGGGGAAGGAAGCATGCAGGGAGGAACAGAATATCTTCTTCTTTTTTTTGTGTTCCTTTAAATGTCCATTCTTGAGAAAAGAGAGATAAAGAAAAACAGACAGCCCTGAAGGGTTCATTCTCCTTTCCGCAGTCTGATCCCAATACTCTCTCTCTGGAGAAAACAGCTTGTCCAACAACCACGCCCGTCACCCTGCAGCTGGCCAGAGGGAGGCTTGGCCTCTCAGACGCCTACATCCTGCCTGGCTGCCTCTCAGAAACTGCTGCAAATCGGGTGAGAGGTGATTGGATTGTCTGGCCTGCTGTGATGCAATTAGGACTTTACAAAGCAGAAGGAAATAGTCCTTTCTTCTTCGTGTGTTCCATTCTATAACTTGATTGCAGCTACCAACATATGGGTCCATTTTGCAAAATGTTCTCTTTGTGGATTTTCAGACCCAGGCTAGGAAATTAAAAGAAATCCTGAGAGGCAAGGGAAGGAGGAACTTGAGGGGCGTGGGATAGGAATCCATATTCTAGAAGTCTTTGCTCTGGGAAAGACTTCTAACAGTGCCCCCAGTAAATCTGAATGTTCAGAGGCTAAGGCTTGAAAGAGAAGCCTTACAGAAGGAGGGAGAGACAGTAAAGCTGAAATGTAAGCTTTTGAAATTATCTAAGAGCAGAGAAGCTACTAGAGTGAATTCTGAAGCATGTCTCAATGATTATGTAAGTCACAAGAGGTAACTGTGCAAATGTGTAACCTTCCATCACGTGGAATGACAGAGTGTCAGAGCTGGAAGGGAGCCTCAATATCAATAAATCTACTTTCCCGTACAGATAAGTGAGAGAACCTACTATGGGTGGGGGCCCATGAGGATCTATAATCTGCAAAGGGTCGGGGAATAGAGTACATGACCACATCACTGGCTGGCGGCTGACTCAGAAAACTTCTATCACTTTCAAGTTTGTGGTTTGTGGTTCAGGTCTGCTTATGTAAGCATTGATAGCTCAGCCCATCCCTCTCCAGGCGGCAAATTAGTAGCAAACCTTGCCTCTCCCCCAGGGCCTCTTATCTCATAAGCAGGACCATCACCTACCAGGAAGTCCAAACCAGAAGT
Source organism: Castor canadensis (assembly GCF_047511655.1). Taxonomy (NCBI): domain Eukaryota; kingdom Metazoa; phylum Chordata; class Mammalia; order Rodentia; family Castoridae; genus Castor; species Castor canadensis. The sequence continues at coordinate 75,651,802 of NC_133390.1, read as the reverse complement.
CAGGTGCATCTTTGACCTCATGGTGCTCTCATCCTCCTACCCAATCTTCTCCTTAAATCCCACCTGAGCTCCACACATGCAGTTTCATTCCCTTCCAATCAAATTTCCATCATGATACCAACTTCACCTTCCTAAGCTGAAGATGAAACCAGACCTCCATGTGCTAAAGGATAAAGTTCGAATGTGTCCATGGTTTGTGAGACCCTGCGTACCTGACTCCTCCAACCAGGCCTCTGACCTGAACTCTCAGCCCTTGGAAGCTGAAGAAGCCCCTTTTACCTAAAATGTCCTTCCTTCCTGACCAACTCCTACCTGCCTTACAAGTGGCCTCTTCCTAATGTTCCCTGATTACCTCTGGTTGAGTTTGGGCCTCTCCTGTGTGTTTAGAATACCCCTCCCCATCACAATACTGATTTGTTACGTCTTACTTGAGTATCTCTTCCATTGGACGCTAAGCTCCTTGATGGTGGGGACTTTTATTTCTGCCCTTCAGAACTTCACTCTGGCATACAATAAACACTGGCTGTGAACAACTGACTGACTAAGTGCATTCGTGCACTGACTGAAGGGTTAGTGCAACTTCTTGCCCCAGTAGCCAACAGAGTAATCTAAATGCCAGCAGTCATTTCAATTTTCTAGGGAAGTAAAAAGGAAGCCGAGTCAGAAAAATGAAATACAAATTTTCATCTTTAAAAAATGATTTTGTACAGCTCTGTCAGTACTTATGTTCATTTGACCCTGGGAAAAAAATGGTGTGGGGGAAAGATGGGCTCAGGCAGTGAGCTAGGACACACATTGAAGTCTACACTTATATTGCAGCAATATACCTTCTCCTGCTTTTATTATTGCTATTTTTTGGTGTCAGCTTTATTGACAGATAATTTGTATATCATACAACTCACCCATTTAAAATGTACAATTCAATGGATTTTATTATATTTACAGAGTTATACACTTATCACACAAGCAATTTTAGATTATCATCGCCTCTAAAGGAGGCTGTCATTTCCCCCCCACCCCTGGCCCTGTCCCTTACCATCCCTAAACAATCATTTTGGTCTTTTCTGGACATTTCGTATAAACGGAAGTATATAACATGGTCTTTGCGGTTGGTTTCTTTAAAGTATCGTAATGCTTCCATGGTTCATTCCTGTCGTAATATGTATCAATTCTTCATTCTTTATAGCCAAATAATGTTCCATAAAATGAATGTACACATTTTGTTAATCTGTTTATCAGCTGATAGACACTGGGCTGTTTTTACCTTTTAGCTACTATGAATAATGCTGATATGAACATTCATGTTAACGTTTTTGTGGAGACATGAATTTTTAATTCTCTTGGAAATATACATAGGAGTGGAATAGATCTGTCACAGGGTAACCTTATATTTAATTCTGAGGAGCTAGCAGACCATTTTCTATAGCAACTGTATAACTTTATTTTCTACCAGCAGTAAGTGAGAACTCCAATTTCTCCACATACTGGTCAACACTTGCTATTATCCTTTTTAAAATTATAGTCATCCTAGTATGTGTGAATTGATATTTCACTGTGGTTTTGATTTACATTTCCCTAATAACTAATAGTGTACATCTTTTCATGAGCTTTTTGGTCCTTTGTATGTCCCTCCTGCCACTTTTTTCCTATCTCAGTAAATATTCAATGTAATGCACTCAATCCCCAGGACTTCCTGGTAGCTCAGTGGTTTCTCTGAGGACTACTGGATACAGCTCCAGCATTCCCACCAACAAGAAGGCGTTACCCACAAGCACGTTCCGAGACAAATCTGGGGGTGACTGTGAAGTGATGATGCCATTAAATGGACAGGAACTATGCAGATTGCTGACTTATAGAATTGGGCTGGGCTGGGGCATATGAAAGACACAGAGATGAGTAAAGGTGGACCTTGCTGGTCCACAGGACTTTGTAATCAAACTGTGGAGACACCAGGTGGGATCAAATAAATGCTTTCAGAGAGTCTTAAGCAAAGCACTTCAGGAACAGAGCACAGGGGAGAGGGGATTCCAACTGATGTGGGGAGTGTAGATCAGGGCACGGGTTCATGGAAGCAGCTGTGCGGGAGCTCAGCTTACAGAACAAGTAAGATGTCCACAGCTGGAGTTGGTGAAGGGCAAGCCCTGCTGAGCAAACAGCATGAGCACAGCCTTAAGCAGAAAGAAGAGGACATACCTGCGGGGGCTGGATGCACGTTGGCACCTCTGACCATGTAAACAAATGCACCCATGCCCACAGCATGCTGTGCACACAATTTTAGGGTGTGGAAAGAGCAGGGAGTGGGGGCTGAAGCCAGAAAAAAGGGACCTATGTGTTGTGCCAGGTGTGGCTTTGTCCTGTAAGAAGCTAGGAGGGAGGATGCAGGGTGGTGCCCAATGGCAGCAGAATCACCACAGGTTTACTCAGCTCAGCACCTGCAAACACAAAACCACAGTCCAGGCCTGTGAATTCTGCAAGCAGCAACATTTGGGTGCCTCCTTCAATGCATGCTACCTGGACCCCTGCCCTACAGTCTGTCCTCAGAAACACAAGGGAAAGCCTTCTCTCTTGTGTTGGCCTAGTCCTTACGTGCTGAAGGAAGCAGCCTCTGACTACCTCAGGCACCCTAAGTACCAAAGATGTGGTCCCTACATTGCTGACTGCCTTTCCCTTTTCATTCATTTCCAAACACAGTGCTCTTTGTCCATGAAAAGGATGTGTGTGCTGGTTCAGTTGTAAGGCAGTTGGGTTTTTCAGTTCTAGCTCCACATTCTCATCAGCACCTTCCAAGCAAGGGCAGGCCTTGGTTCTGCAGCCAGCTGTCCCGAGCAGAACAGAGATATAGCTTTTGGCTACTGATAGCATGACTACTTCTGCAGCCACAGCAAAATGCACAAATCAACAGTCACAAAAAATGGCTTGGAATCTGCTGCAGCAAGAAAATGCACCTCTAGAAAGTTCCACTCCACTTGCAAGAAACTTTTCCCAGAAAGTCCCACTCCACTTGTCCGACATATTTCTCACTCTCTGTCCTCTATTGTGGGCTCAAGTCAATGATGCAAGTGACAGCTCAAACTGAGAACTGGGAGCCACCTTCTGAAGATGGTTCTCTGAGCATGAGCTGGAGCAGGGTTAGAGAAGCACAGCAGGAGGTGACAAATCTCTACAGTGTTACCAGTGACCCCATGATATCCAAAATCCTGACTATTGTCACCACAAAAGATGTAACACTACACTACGGTAAAAAGAATAATGGATTACACTTGAGGTTTGGACTCAGCATTTTCTAGTTTTTTGACCTTGGGCAGATTCTGTAAAATGGGGACACTACCTCTCCTGGCCATCCCCCTTAGGGGCCTCAAGGAATAGATGCAGGAATGAAGAGAAAAAGATATCCAGGCAGATGGTCAGCACGGAGCAGGGCTAAGATGAAGATGCTGAATGCCACTCAGCAAGACTTGGGGAAGCCAGGCAGATGACCTCACTTATAAGGAACAAAGGAACCCAATGGGACCCATCCGTGCCAATCTGCCACACCTAGAGGCAAGGGTAACACAGTGATCAAGAGCAGGGTTCCCAAAGTCAGACTGCCAAGGTTTGAACCCAGTTTCCATATTTACAGATTGTGACATACCGTTGAGGCATCTTTCTGAGCTTCTGCTTCCTTGCCTCTATAATGGGGAAGAAACAGTACTGACCTTATGGAGTTGGGAGTAATTATTCAGGTGGGGCCATGGGTATAGCTCAGTGGTAAAGCACTTGCTGAGCATGTGCAAGGCTATGGGTTCAATCCCCAGCACTGCAAAAACCAACAAACAAAGCAAATAAACAGAAACCATCCAGGTGCTCAGGACAGTGCTAGGCACATCACACATATCATTAAGTATGAGTTATTACTACAAAGTATATTTCTTTCCTTTTTTGGTGGGTGGGACTGGAGTTTGAACTCAGGGCTTTATGCTTTCAAAGCAGGCACTCTACCACTTGAGTCATACCTCCATTCCATTTTGCTCTGGTTATTTTGGAGATGGGGTTTCAAGAACTACTTGCCCAGGCTGGCCTTGAACCACAATTCTCCCCATCTCAGCCTCTCAAGTAGCTAGGATTACAGGTGTGTGACACTGGTGCCTGGTTTTAAAGTATATTTCTGTTTACCATTAATTGAATCTGCATCAGAGGAAAATGAAGTTTTGGGAGGCACTGATAACATCAGCCTTTACTGGGGAGATAACACCTGAACCTTCTCAATGCACCAGATTGGACCTGAAGAGCCAAGAAGCAACACCACATTTTCACCCCTCTTTACGTAGATACCTGGAACTGACACCCACCATCCCAGAGACCCCAGGAAGCAGAATGCTTAAAAAACCAGCAATAATAATATGGATCTTTTACAGATGTACGTAGGATTTTAAGGTATATGCAGATCTCCCAACAACTCTGTGATTCTCATATTACCACGACCAAAATGAAGCAAGTCTTCAATTAGATTTGCTTGATGAAACACACAATTTTCTTCCTATTAAATCTGAATTTTCTGGTTAATGAGGTCAGAAATAGCTATCCTGTGTAAACCAAATCTTCTAGTTAACTGAGTTCTAGTGAAACAAAATTTTATAACGTCTTATTCCAAAAGCCCTCCCTGGGGTAGAGGTAGCGGGCAGGCAGTGGCCCAGCCCAGTTCTCAGAGCCTGGCTGGAGGATTGTAGCGATGGGAATCAGGCAGGTCATGGAGTGGGATGTGTGGAGAAGGAGGCAGCCGAAAGTCAGGTGCCTTCACGGCTGAGCAGATAGATGCTGCTGGGCCCTGAAGTCTCATGAGGGGAGGAAAATGAATTTTTCCAGAATGGCATTCGCACTACAGCAGCCAACAGCTGCAGGAGGAGAAGGAGGGCTTCAACAGCTCTGTGCAGGGAAGAGAACGGTGGGCTTTCTTCCACAGAAGGAAAAAAAAAAAGTGCAGCATTCCATAGGCACCCAAGAGTTCTGGAAGTACTGTAGGCAAACACATGATCAAAGACCTCAGGAGAGATTGGCCCATGACTGACAGCATCTATTGGACTCAAAATCAGATTTTCAGCTTCTAACATGACAAGCATTTCACATTTTAAGCACTGTTGCTATAAATAACATGCACAGGCAGATGCTGGGGTTTAAAAGATTCTCAGGTGCATGTTGTAGCAAGTAATTACTATGCAGGCCCAGCACCTTTACTTATTTTACTAATACTCATGTAGCACTTGTGCCTGGTGTTTTTCTAAAGCACCTAATTACATTAACTCATTGAATCTTCCTCATGAGGAAGCACTGTCTTACAATGTCCCAGCACCCACTGAGTTAAACAACCAGGGCAGCTCACACAGGTAGGTGAGTAGCAAAGCTGGAATTCAAACCCAGGCCGCCTGAGTCCAGCTGTGCCTCTGACCTCTCTACTAGGCTCAGAGCACCCTCCTTGGCCCAGTCCTGACAAAAGAGAAAGGAAGCGACCCAGCTTCCCAACCTGATAGCTGGGCCCTTCCCGTTGGCTAATGCTGGGGCCCTAACTCCCTAGAACCTACCAGCCGGCTGGGCTCTCCAATTGCCCTGAAAACCACTACAGAGTAACTCCACACCAGAACTCCATGCCTGCAAAGCACAAGGTTTGCAAAACCCTGGGAGATTTGTCCAGATATATACTGAAGACATCTAGGTTTTTAGCTCACTTTTACTCTAATATAAAATTCCAGCTAACTTTTTAAGTGACAATAGGGGCAGTGTGGCCTCAGAGCAGCCAGAGAAATCCTCTGGAGCTATGATGATGCTCCATGGCCACAAATTCCAGCTGCCAGGAAGGTCCAGGGAAAAGACCTAGAGCTAACAGCTGTAACAATGCCCATACTTGGCAGGAACCCCAGAAAGTACCTGTCCCCACTCAGATGGCAGGAAGAAGAGAAAGCAGCCCTTTGACTCACGATGGCTTAGAGAAAGTTGACAGAACTTGCTGCACCACACCTTGAAGCTGCTGATATTCACCTTACTGTGGTTCTGTGGCTTGAGGTGGCCAAGCCAGCCAGTCTACCAATCAGAGAAATGATAGAACCACTGATTTTCCCTTCCATGGAGAAAGGAGAATACAAGTGAGGAGGAAAAGCAAGGGTCTTGGCAGCCACTTCTCCACAGATCCAAAGCAAACCTTCCAGATACTGCCTGTCCCAAAGCTTTCTTCTTCTATCCCATGCTGTCTCCATATATCCTGTAAACCTTGCTGGTCCCTACATCCAGAGAGAGAGAAAGACCCTTGCTGACCATCACAACCTTAAGCAACTGATCTTCTCTGTCCATGGCAGGGCTTAGGCAAGTTTGGAGAAATGGGCACTTGCTGTGAATGTGCATGTGCATTTGTGTTCCTGACACTGACAAGGTCAGCTCTCAGGATGCCAGGGTGGGATTCTGGAAAGCTATAAACTCAGACCTTAGCTTCCTAGGTAAGAAATGTGTGTCTATATAGTCTTTCAGAGAGGTTTCCTTCCTGCCTCTGGGACACTGTACCAAGATAGAAGGCTTTCCATCCATTTTTCCAACTGGCTGGCGCTCAGGACATGTGGCTTGAAGCGATGGGTAGGGAAAGGGCTATCAGCCCTGACAAAAGATAACAGGGGAAACGAGAGCTGTCTGTAAACCAGAACACCTGAAGGGCTTCTGGGGTGAAGAGTACATAGACATAATCCATGTGGCCTCAGAGGACACAAGTGTGGATATTGGGTAGGAACCATGGAGAGGTAGATTTTTAAACTTAAGATACATTCTCATGAACTTGACTGATGATAAAATAATAGGCTACTTTGGAAGTGGTTGGGTCCCATTGTGGGAGGTAATTAAGCTGTGTCCTGATAACTCACATATGCTATAAGGGACACTCCAATGTGAGAAAAAGTGCCCTCAGTTGTGTTGCCCATGCCTGAGATTATTTAATTCTATTAAGAGAATCTATCATTACTGTTAGAGTCAAGACAGACACTTTGATTCACTCTTCCCATTCTCCTTCAGGCAGATAGGACTGATGTGACTTGACCCAAAACACCCAGGAGTACCTTCCCATACCCTCATCTAACAAAGCCATTCACTAGGAAAAGGGATGTTAGGTACTTCAGTGAGAGGAAAGAGGCAGCAAAGGGATTCATTCCATCTCCAAGGGCTGATGACACAGTGAACACCTCTACTGCCCCTTGGAGAATCCAGGCTGGCTACACCTAGCACCAGGAGGCTGAAACCCACAGGAAAGATACTACAGTAGAAATCAGCTGCTTTTCTCAAGAGAGGCAGAAAAAGCCGTAGACAAAATCAACATCCCTTCATGACAAAAGGTCCTGAAGAAAATAGGAATAGAAGGAATGTACTTCAACATATCAAAGGCTATATATGACAAACTCAAAGCCAACATTGCACTAACTGAGGGAAAAACTGAAACCACCTCTAAATTCAGGAAAGAGAGAGATAGGGGTGACCATACTTTCTACTTTCAATATAGTACTTGAATTCCTAGCCAGAACAATAAGGCAAAAGAAAGAAATAAAAGGGACACAAATAGAAAAGGAAGAAGTCAAATCATCTCTATTTGCAGATGACATGATCCCATATTTAAAAAACTGTAAAGATTCCACCAAAAAACTCAGATCTGACAAAGTAGCAGAATACAAAATCAGTTGTTTTTCTACATACCACCAAAAACGGCAGAGGAATAAATCAGGAAAACTATCTCCTTCATAGCCTCAAAAATAAAATACCTAGGAACAAATTTAACTAAGGATGCGAAAGACCTCTACAATGAAAACTTTAAGACACTGAAGAAGGAAATTGAAGAAGAAATAGAAGAAAGATCTCCCATGTTCATGGATTGGCAGAATTAGTATTGTGAAAATGGCTGTAATACTGAAAGCAATCTATAGATTTAGTGCAATCCTCGTCAAAACTCCAATGTCATTCTTCACAGAAATAGAAAAAAACCAATCCAAAAATTCATATGGAAATACAAAAGGCCCTGAATAGCCAAGGCAATCACAGGCAAAAAGAGCAATGCTGAAGGTATCATGATACTTCACGTTATACTTCACAGCCATAGTAACAAAAACTGCATGGCACTGGCACAAAAACAGACACATAGGCCAAAGGCATAGAACTCAAGATCCAGAAATAAATCCATACAGCTATAGCCATCTGATTTTTGACAAAGAAGCCAAAAACTATGTTGGAGATAAGACAGCCTCTTCAACAAATGGTGTTGGGGAAACTGGCTATTCATGCATAGATCCCATCTCTCAATCTATACAAAAATTAATTTAAAATGAATCAAAGGTCATAACGTAAGACCCGAAACTTTGAAACTACTAAGGGAAAACACTTTTATGGAGGCATAGGCAATTACTTTCTAAATAGGACTCCAATTGTTCAGAATATAAGAGCAAGAAATTGACAAATGGGATTGCATCAAATCAAAAAGCTTCTGCAAATCAAAGGAAACAATTTCCAGAATCAAGAGTCAATGCACAGAATGGGAGAAAATCTTTAATATCCACAATATGTAAAGAGCTCAAAAAATTAAACCCAAAAGAACAAATAATCTGATTATAAATGGGCACATGAATCGAACAGACAGTTCTAAGAATAAGTACAAGCTCAAATGGTAGAGTGCCTGCCTACCAAGCACAAGTACCTGAGTTCAAAAGCCCCAGTACCACCCAGAGAAAGACTAATAAATATATGAAGAAATGCTCAGTACCCTTAGTTATAAAAGAAATGCAAATCAAAATGACACTGAGATTATACCTCACACCAGTCAGAACGGCTGTCACGAGAAACTAAAAATAGAACTACCATAAGATCCTTCTTCTCTTGGGCATATCTGAAGGAATGTAAATCAACATACAAGAGAGACACCTGCACACCCATGTTTACAGAAGCACAATTTACAATAGGCAAGATATGGAACCAGCCTAGACAACTGGTATTTAACAAGTGATGACTGGGTAAATAAAATGTGGTGCATATATACAATGGAGAAGAAGAATGAAACTTTGTCATTAGCAGGAAAATGGATGGAACTGGAGATCATCATGTTAAGCAAGATAAACCATGCTCAGAAAGAGCTTACCATGCAGGCACTTTACCACTTGAGTCACACCCCCAGCCCTTTTAGCTGGGGGGTCTTTTAGCAGGTAGGGTCTCGTGTTTTTACCCAGAGCCAGCCTCAGACTGCAAATTGCTAGGATCACACGTGTGTACCACCACCTCAGCTTATTGACTGAGCTGTAGTCTAGCTGATAACTTTTTGTCAGGGATGGCCTTGAACTGAGGTCCTCAGACCTCTGCCTCCTGACTAGCTGGGACTATAGTCATGAGCCACTGTGCCCAGCAGTAAGAGATGATTTAATCCAAGCCAAAAGATGACTTAATGCAGACATATTAAAAAAAAAAAAACCCTGAAGTCCACCCTCTCATAACTAATCACATTCCCACTTGAATGAAGAAGCTGTGTGGTCTGATTGAATGTAGTCCACACTAAAACCCATACCACTGAGATTCCCCAATGATCATAAACCCCAGGAAACCACCTGAGACCAGCCATACACACTCTCTTTAACAGCACACTGACCACAGCATCATTAGGGACATGAATAGGTTGTGAGGAAAAGTGATAAAAACTGTTTGTCTGGAGAGACCTACAAGAGTTAGGGCAGAAATCCAGCCTCTGCCAAATATGACTGTGGACAAAGGCAGGAGAGCCATTTGTATGGGGCTCAAACACCAGCATAGGAACTGGAGAGCTTTTACATTTTCCAATGAAAAGACTGTGATCATCTCTAACATGCAAATACAAGCTGCGAATCCCTAAGCAGGGGACTCAGTGGTTGCAAGACCTCTCAAGATCTGCTGTTTCCTCATTCAGGAAATAGAGGGCAGGGTCTAGGAACCCCTCCATCTTAGGACCTCAGGTGCAGACAGACAATAAGGCACTGAGGTCAGGGCTCTGGGTCCTAGTTCTAACCAAGTAAAATCAGTAACTGAGAGTGAATACAATTTGCCCCAAACTTAGTGTCTTCTGCAAAATGGGAACAAAACTATCTCTTCCTACTTCAATGAATTAGCATGAGTAACAAATTTAAAATATACATGAAAAAAAGTGGCCTATAACCAGCAGAACCCTGTTCAAACCTTGGGAACTGCAGCTCTGTCCTACACTGGCAGGAGCAAAGAGCTGACACAGGGAGCTTATAGTTTACAGTGCACCAAGAGGGGCTGGTAAGGCATGTCTGTTGAGGGGTGTGGAGACTTCTGGCTTAGATAAGAACGAGCTGAGCAGAAGCTAAAGGAAGCAAATATTTTATTCTTGCCTCTGGACTGTTTCTTAAAGTGCACTGGATGATAAGGACCTTAATTATAAAAGTTTGACCAAATGCAGAATGTCAAAATAAGAAATGACCCCAGGGAATGAGTAAGAAAGGAGACAGTTAGATCTCCCCTTGGTCAAGTTACACCTACGCTTGGCTTAGCTATGGGCAGTCCTGGGATCATTCTGCACAATTCTAGCATGTCACAGTGCCCACGTGCTGCAGAGAAAGTGCCCTCATCAGGCTGTGGGAGACAGAACAGAGAAGGGGCACTGCAGGGAATCAGAAAGTGGAGTGAGGGCAAAAGAGGAGAGAGAATAGGAGTGGTGTCCAGGGATGGGCACATTATGAATAGAAGCAAGAAGCACTTTAACACTTACACTTCAAGAATCCTGGACACCATATTGTTGCAAGTTATCTTCAGTTTGTAATCTACAAAACAACCCAGGGTCAGCCCCAATCTGGATACAGTTTCTGGATCTTTGTCACTGGGCTTTCCACACTGGTCTTCAGTACCATGGAAGAGGAAAGGAAAGCCATGTTTTTCAGCATTGCCAAGGACACACAACTGACCTATAACCGCTAAGACCGCAAAGAGCAAAGGGTCGGGGGTAGCTTCATTCAAGGCAGGATCTCATCTCTTCCAGCTCAGCACACTCACTTTCTGAGCCAGGAAACACAGCACTGACTTTAGAGGAGGCCCTACCTCATGCTCACCAGAAGCCTGTCTGTGTTCTGTAAAACTGCCCAATGCTGATCACACGGAGGGAAGTTATGGATTATATAGGGCAGGGAGAGAAGCAGAGGGCTCTTATCCAGCTCCTCTATGCTTGGTATCAAATAACAATGTGCATGACATCATTTTGTTCTCAACTATTTATTGAAGATCTGGGTTAATGACTCCCAAATGGGAAAGAGAGGCAGCCTTTCTCAAACTCACCCTTCCTACCTGTATATTGCAACACGGGAGTCACATATCTCAAATGTGTCATACATGGGAAAAGAGAAATAATTTTATAACCAATATGTTGGGTGTACCCCCATTTTATAGACAAGGAGACTGAGATTTTAAAGGTTTAAGTATGAGGTGCAAAGTCATTTGGCATAAATGGAAGAACCAGCAATCAACCCAGCTATTTGAAAGTTGGGTCAGAAACTCTCCAACATTCCCCCAACATAATGACAATAACAACACATACCTTCCTAGAAAACTGATGGTTGACATTAAAATGGTACAAGAGCAATACACATTCAATAGAATTTGTACTTTGAATTTTGACTTTTTCCCTAGTTAATGGCATGCAGTATGGCACCTCTTGTGATGCTGGGCAGAGGCAGTAAGCTGCAGCTCCTAGTTGGCCGTACTTAAACCACCAGTACGATACAGTGGACTGTATTGCTCAACTATGATATTAGGTAGGTCAGGAGCATTACATACATTTTTGACTTAAGATATCCTCAACTTACAAAGGGTTCATCAGGATGTAACACCTTTGAAAGTCAAAAGTTTTCTGTACTTCTTGAGGGTGGAGCTTGTGGCTCTGGATATTATCTGTGAAATTTGTCAGAGCTGAGCTATTAAGTCCACTAAGCTGACTTGGATAAGCCCAGATGTGCAGAGATGAAAGGGAAAGGGTCACTTACAGAAATGCTCCAAGGACTGAGGCCAGGCTAACACTGATTTCCCAAACTCCTCCTGGGTAACGCCAGGGCCAGGCTACATGGGTGAGCTCCACCATGCCATTCCCCTCCCACAGCTTGGCTGGGAAGACTTGGTTCTTCACTTTCAGTCCTGCAAAATTCTCCAAGATAAGGACCCTCCCAGCTTCCAGAGCTCCTGCTCTATCCAGAAGGCAGGAGGTGACATTTCTGAGCTGTAATGTGGGGGTGATGCCCTCTCTAAGGTTCCTTTAGGCTCTCTGGAGCACACAAAAGCAGCCAAGTCAGCCTTTCACAGTCACAGTCACAGGCTGAGAGGTGCAGCCCTGGATTGACTCTGATGTGCAACTAATGTGCACCAGAAGCAGTTCTTGGGAATTTTTGAGACCTAAAATCAATGGTGACAACAAAGCATTTACACTTCTGAGAGTTAGCTGTGTCATCTCCACTTTTTCCCCTTGATTCCTTCTCCATGGAATTATGGCCAAATTCCAGTGCTTAGTTCTCAAAATTAGAAAACTAGTCTAAAAGCAGAGTTAGTACCACCCCACAGAGAAAGCTTAATCTTCCTGTTCAATCCAGGATCAAATTACAGCTCATGAGCTGACACGAATCACTAGGAGATGGACAACAGCCTTGGTGTTACAGACTGTAAGCATGTTCCCTCCCCCAGTTCATATGTTGACATCCTAACATCTAAGTAAGGCCTTTAGGAGAGTATTAGGTCACAAGGGCTGGCCTCATTTTGAGATTAGCGCCCTTATTAGAGGGGATGTAAGAAAGCCTACTTCCACCTGCTCTACCATATGAGAAATGGAACAAAAAGATGGCCACCTGCAAACCAGGAAGCAGGTCCTTTTCAGACACCTGATCAACCAGCACCCTGATCATAAACTTCCCATTCTCCAGAACTGTGAGCAAAAAAATTCCTGTTGTCTACAAACCACCCAGTCTATAGAAGCGTGAACTAAGACACCCGGTAAGATTTATTTATAGTCAGGATACTTTCACACTTGACATTGAAAGTCTAGCGAAAAGCACAATTTTGACCATGAAATGGTCCAACACTCCCCTCCTGGTCCCAACAAATGATAGGTCCAGATCCACTGTGTTATGGAACTCTGAAGTGATTCCAAACACTCACATAGTTGGTTATGTGAGTAACATGTTTTGCTGGGATAGGAATGATGGTGTAAACTCCCTCTCTCCTCAAGAACATCACATCTTATCAGACCACATATGTGAGCTACTAATCTCAACTACTAGACTTCAAAATATAGATGGTCCTGACTTACAGTGGCTTGACTTAAAATTCATTTACTTATTTATTTACTTATTTTTTCAGTGTAGGGATCTAATCCAGGGTTTTGGGCATGCTAGGCAAGTACTCTACCACTGAACTACATCTCCAGTCCTTAGTTTTTTTGAAACAGGATTTCATTATAAAGCCCAGGCTAACCTCAAACTCAATATTCTCCTGTCTTATCCTCCCAAGACCTGGGATTATAGGAATGTACCCCCACATCCGATGTCCTTAAGATTTAAAAATTTTATGATGGTGTAAAAAGAATACACATTTAATAGAAACCATATTTCAAAATTTGAATTTTGCTCTTTCCCAGGCTAGAGATATGCAGTCAATACTCTCTTGTAATGCTGACAAGGGCAGCAGTAAGCCATGGCTCCCTCAGCCAGGTGATCCCAGGAGAAACCACTGATATTCAACCATGCTCTGTATTGCTAAGCTAGCATGTACAGGTTAGGTGTACTACATGTATTTTTAACTTATAAGGAGTTTATTAGGACATAAGCCCACCATAATTGAGGAACATCTGTGTATTATTCCCAAGAGTTTAAACAGATAACTTGAGACCTTGGGCTATAATAGTGTTACAGTGGGTCAGCCACCTCACCAGAACTTATGTTGTCACAGTGCTGCACTGAAGTCCATTTCTCTGGAGATCAAAATCTTAAGCTGAGAGAGGACCACACCTTGTCAGCCCTTGGAGTGAATTTCAGAAACCTCTCCTGCTACCACCAGCACTGCCCTCCAGCATCCAGGAGCCTTAGCTGTAGTCAAGGATCTCCACTGTGCTGCGCCAGCCATACCTCTGCAGAGCAGCCCATACATGGGTACACCTCAAACTTTAATTAGACTTTGCTTCCCAGAGGCCTGCTTCCATCCCATTTGAGCAACTAGATGTTAGTAAATTTGCAACTCACTCACTATGTGATTAATGTATTCCCTGGGAAATCTATTTTCATTATTCTCCCCCTCTATAAGAACTATGAACCCAAAGAAAAGAAAAGGAACCCCAAACATCTCCTGGTATAGCAATAAACCATGTGATTGGTGTAATCATACTTCGATCATCTCCTTATTTTAGCCATTCACTCCAAACTTCAGCAGTGTTTCTGACCCCTCAGCCTTCCACAGTGTCCCTCCCCTGCAGCCTTCTCCCCATAGTCCATTTTCCTCTCTCTAACACAGCCATGCCATATCAGGCTTAAGGTGGCCAAGGACTGCCCTGGTTCATACTTCCTGTCCCAGCATGAACACTAATACCAAAATGAATCCTATGAGAACCATGGCTTGAGACAGGTGTACTACAAGTTTGCTCTAAATTTTCTACGGTCAACTGAAAAAAGGGTCATGTAATAAGTGGTACAGAAGGATTAATTTTCTAGGAGAAATGCAACTCTGCCTAACTCTAAGAGCAAGGAGAAGAGCCTCCAGGTGGGTCAAAGAGAACACTGTGCAGTGGCATGAAGGACACCCTCATACTACCGCTCAGCAGGCAGCAGGATGGGGCCATGTCCGTGTGGATTCTAGGCTACCCACACATCCATGCTGCACAGGTTCCTCTGAGACAGCACAGATGGGACAGGAGGGTGATGTGAGAGGCAGACAGCATACCAAGGCACCTCTCCAGCCTCCCCCACCTTTCCCTTTGGATTCCACTCTCTCCTTCCCTCTCCATCCAGGTCCTTAACCTCCTCAAAGCATCTTTAGACACTCAGAGCCGTTGGAAGATGCTCTTATATGCATTAAGGCTAACATAAACACCAGCTCCAATAAATGGAGAGTCTGGGGATGATTTGATTTTCTTCCTAAATCACATTTCTGAAAAATAATTTTACTTAGCCTTCATGATTTGTATTAGGTAAGTCTGAGGTTAGTTAGAAAAACGTGATAGAATTTTAAACTATTGGTAAAAATCAACTATTTCAAAAAATAAAAGAAAACATTTGGGGAAAAAAGTTTGGGTAGACCTGAAAACAACATCAAAGGACCAGCCAACTAAAGCCTTTGAAGGGCTCAGGCCAATGACAGGCCTGTTTGGCAAGCTTTTGCCTCAGTGAACCTTTAAGCCAGATCAACCCGGCAGTTGCTGGGCTTAATCTGGTGCATGGACATGTTTGACCAGCAGTTTGCTTAATTGTCAAGATTTTAAAATCAGAAGCTTTTATATTAATAGAGGAGCTTCTTATATTAATAAGAAGTCAGATTTCTGACTCTCTCAAAAAGGAAAAAAATGCACATGTGGTAACACCAGGCCAATATTCATGTTTAAAAAAACAACAACAAAAACCCTCAGAAACATTAGTCAAGAACCAGGCATAGATGGGTTTTCAATCGATTACTTCCTTCCATCCTTTCACAATCCATTTTGTAAATCTTCAAAAATTTAATTATTTCCTGGAGGCACTTATGTAAAATTACACTGTTACAGGCTATAACCTGAATTCTGAGTCACAGATGGTCTCTTCTTCTACCTGTTACAATATGTTACATTCACTCGAAAATCACATTTTCTTTTGAGAGCTAATCAGATATTCTCTCATTAAAAAAAAAAAAAAAAAACAAACAACCACTCGCTCTATGTAACCTTTAATGTGACATGCATGTGGTTTGGGGGCTGGGGCTCTTCTGGCCTGGTGGGTGCAGGTGGCTGGGGGGCACCTGTACTCACAGAGTCTCATGCTGTCCAGGTGCTCCATGTCTTCCTTGAATTTCTCCAAGTTCTGGCTGCACAGGTGGATCAGACGATTCCCCTTTCTTAGCTGTTTCAGTCTCCTCTGGACCAAAAGGGCTCAAGGATACTACTCTTCCTTTCATGCAAAAGTGTATTGCTTGGTCACTGAATGATGCCATTAAGCTTGGACAGCAGCCAAAAGGATGTGAGGTCTGAGTACAGGTGGCCTGCAGGATAAGGTCACATTCTCTATGCTTTCGCAAACTCTGCCTTTGCAGGAAAGATCAGGCAGAAGATGGAGTGCCTCTCCTCTGCTGTGGTGATTCCTTCTAAATAACATGATTTATCTTTATGTCTTTACCTTGCTTAGACACTCTCTTCTAGGCTCTCTGAAAGGTGAATATCAATGAATTGCAAATACATTATTACAAACATGAAAATCCTGTCACTCTCAGTCCAAACAAAGTGCTAGGATTATTTTGCATTCTTTATAGTTTCATGTTCATGACCCTTGGGCCAACTGAGATAGGATAGTTCTGGCAGCAAGGGAAAGGGTTTCCATGCAGATACTTGGCTTCATTGTATTAAGAGAGGTAGTAAATATTTTTACAGGGCCAGGGGAAATCAAGTAGAGGCAGAGCCAAATAGGTCCCATCACTCATCTACGGTGTCATCCACAGTGACTGACATTAACGAGCATCTCTGTGACTTCACACTTCTGAAAGTCTATCAGCATGGGCCAGCCTCATGAGTGCTTAGGCAAGCAGGGACACAGTAAATGTCCAGGCAATTACATACTAAGCAATTCTGGTTCTGAAATAAGCTTCCTCTTTTGCAATCATCAACATAAAAGTCCCAAGGATGGGGACAGTTAGAAAGGCTAAGTTTCTAGATGAAAACATTCCTATGGGTAGTTACTGGATGCGGGGATCAATTCTGCCTCCATCAAACAGAGATCACAGGAGTTCTCTATAATCAGCAGCAAATAACTCATTTAAAGAAGTCACGGAAAGCAGGAGTAGAAGACAAGGTGTTTGATTCAAGCCCTAGCTCAGATTAAAAGTTTAATATTTCTACAACAACCAATTCTGCTGTTAACTGGAGACGGAGTTGCATATCCATAGATATGGGGAATGCATATCCATGTCACTTAGTCACCTGCAGAAAGGCAGTCATGCAACTGAGATGTGTACCCAAATGGCCATGAAGTTTTACTGAAATTCCCTTCACATGTAGCTGGTCACATTGAACTTAGTCCTTCCCATATACCATTTGTCACAGAAGGTCCTTCTTATACATGTGCCACTGTGATTCAATCCTGTTATTTTGCTGTTTCCCCAGGAAGATGCTTACAGATAAGTCCTTTTTTTAAAAGTTCACTTATTCACATGTACATACATTGTTTGGGTCATTTCTCCCCCCTGCCCCTCCCCCCACCCTCTCCCTCCCAACCCCTTCGCTTACAGGCAGAACCTTTCTGCCCTTACCTCTAATTTTGTTGAAGAGACAGATAGGTCCATCCTTTTTCTTGCTGCATGAATTGCAAATGAGGCCCTTTCAATGAGGTATTTATTTTGTCAAAGAAACAGGTTGCAGTAATGCAAAAACAAAAACAAAAGTCCTTTTAGGTCCATCATCTGCTATGCCTTAAGTTGTAGTATCTGTCCAGGCCCACCTTCCATGGGGCATTCTGGGAAGGGTCCCACAAGTTAAGCTACCATGTTTTGGAAGACAGTCCAGTTTCTCTCTACTGCACAGCCAGGCCCTCACCAACTATCCACCAAGTTTTATATTTGGGCATAGACCTCGGTCCACTCTAAGTGCACTTCTTAGAGGCTAGATCCACAAAGCAAATCCAACCACCCTCCTGTGAGACCTTTCAGAGGAAAGACAGGTAACGAACTTCTTAGCATTTTGAAGGCTGAAATAAAACTGAGGGTGGGGTAGGCTGCTCAGCAGTTTGCGGTTATTACCGCAGAATATCTTGGTGGCATATCCACGTGCTATCTCCAAACAGCAGTAGTGACTTGGTGTTGGCATCTGTGTTAGCGCATTTTTCATAGCTAAAGTGAAATACCTGAGACTGAGTGATGTTAAAGAGAAAAGAAGTTTATTTAGCTCACAGGTCCGGAGATGCGAGAGCATGGTGTCCGTAGTGGCTGGGCTCTGGTGAGAGCCTCACAGCAGATGGCATTACAACAGCAGGAATATGTATTGGAGGAAGAAATCACACCTTAAAATGGGAAGCCAGAGAGAGGGTGAGGCAGCAGGCCTGCTCTTTTTATAGTAACCCTCTCATGAGAACTAGCCGTCTTCATTCCTTCAGAGGACACTGCCCTCAGTGACCTAAGGACATTCCATGGGCCCCACCACCTGTCACATCTCCACACTAGGATTCAAGCCTCCAAACCGCAAGTCACATCTTTGGCATTGTGTACATTTTGTCTGCCGCATCTCCCCTACAATGTAACCTTGAAAGCAGGAACCATGTTTTCTACTTCATAATTCCTTAAAGCACCTAAGCCCATGGCTCACACGCGCACAGCGCGCTAAATAGAACCTGAGAATAACAAGGTTTCCCATGGATTGTCTTTAAAAAGAAAAATTTCACATAAAAGCAATTTCTATAAGCAGACCATGGAGAGTCACTTCACAGCTGGCCCCCGCCCTGCTGAGGAAGCATCCTCTGGTTAAACATCTGCTCCCTCATTTACTCAACAAACCTCTCCTGCATGCCTGGCACTCATCTTCGCAGCAGGGAGAAGACAGCAGCCTGTCCCACTCATTCACTCCTCACTCGTTCTTCCTGGAGGCATCTGTGATGTATGATGTGGTGAGTCTGTTTCACTGATTCAGCAGAACCACAGCTCAGAATGTGCAAGCAAAGGACCCGAAAGAGCTGTTTTCAGACACCAGAAGCCTCTCACACATCCAACCAGGCTTTGGCTCTCAGCTGAAGCACCCCCCCATCTTTGGATGGTATCAAGGTGTCCCAGCTTACAGGGGGACACAGCCCTTGGACGAGAAACCACATAACATGTTACTTGTTACCACAAGTAACACTGTCACTTGGCTCTTCCATATACAGCTACTTCCTTTTAAAATGCATCTTCATGAGGGTATTAAAAGATAACCTTATAGCACACTTTCTATCTCTTGCAAGGTCAATTTATCCCCCAACTTCCCCCTCACACCAACCAAGTGATTCCCATAGGTGACATAGGCTAGGCAAAAACGGTCCAGTTTTCTGAAGAAATCATTATTGAAAAAGATGGCAAGCTTTTCTCTCCTTTACTGAGATTTAACTCTAATAAAAACTGACAGGCTCAATCTTGGTGAATTTAAAACAAAACAAAACACACAAGAACAAGGACAAAAAAATTCATCTTCGGGTATCAGAGGACAGAGAGAATGGAATGAATTAGTTTCATCTTCAAGTCCTGATTTATACATCCTAAGGTGGGGGAAGGGGGTTCTCCTCTGAAGAGGGCCTCACACCTAGTGAACAATGAATTTATATCAGCTGTAAAGCCTTACAGATGTGACGGTCACATAAACATCCTGATAATAGACAGCCTGGAAAGAGATGGAGAGTGCTGGCAAGCTAGCGCTATAGCCGCCTCTGTCTATTTTCTTCCCTCATACCAACTGATGTCAGACCAAGGAATTTGCAGATAAAATGACAGTTTCATAATTCCCTGGCTTTAAGCCTAGCGATGGTAGGTAGGCTTAAAAAAAAGAAAAAGAAAAGATTAAAAATGACATGTACAGATGAAAAGGTATTATGCCTGGGATTTGCTTCAAAATAATCAGGGGAAGAGAAAAAGTGAGTGGAAGAGAGATGAAACAAGATTGCTACCAGCTGGTCATTGCGAAAGCTCCATGGGTATTCTAATACTGAAGCACTCAAGCTGGATATGGCAGTGCACACCTGTAATCCCAGTCAGTCCTCAGGAGGCTGAGGCAGGAGGATTGCGAGGGTGAGGCCAGCCTTGGCTATATATGAAACCATGTCTCAAAAAAATGTATTTATGATTCTACTTTTGTATATGTTAGAAGTTTTCCATAATAAAAAGTAAAAAAAATTATCTTAGGAAACTAGCAATGTTTAACAAAGGAAGACTGAATTAGGTATAAGGATGGTCACAAAAGTGCTGAATGAAAATAGATGCCCAAGAACATATAATGCAGGAGTTTGTTGGGTGTGGTCTCAGTATTTGGGAGGCGAGTTCAAAGCTAGCCTGGTCTACAGAAGCAAAAAAAAAAAAGAAAAAGAGTTTATTTATATGTATACACATCAATAAATATGTAGAAAGTTTCTTAAAGGTTACCAATTCTCATATGCTATTTGAATGTCTAATGAAAATGTATTACTTTAAAAATTTGTTGTTGTTTTGTTTTTTGAGACAGGGTCTGGCTGTGTAGCCTTGAGCTCAACAACTTCCTACCTTAGCCTCCTAAGTGCTGGAATTATAGGTATACATCACCACACCCAACCTAATAACCACTTTTATATACTATATATTTTAATCTGGGGGCCAATAGGGGAACAGGACATAGTTGGGTTCAAAAATGAGACAAACATCTCCATGGGCCAGAAATGGAACAGAAACTACAGTGATGATCAGGGCCTGGCCATGGCCTGGGGTCTGGAAGCAAACAGAATGGCCCACACTCAGTGCAGGGTAACAAGACCCAAATACCCTAGCACAGGAAGCAGAAAGAGGTTCATGGTGTGGGACCAGGGGCAGAGTGCCTGCTGCTGGCATGGTCCTTCCCTGCCCCTCCCCTCCTCCTCTTCTGTGACTACACTGCACACCTCCCCCTCTTTCAATCTCTAGGTTTCCAATATTCTCTTGAAATATTAAACTCTCCTTCTGTTATTAGAAACTAGTTATTTTCTCCCCATTGCACTGTCAGTTTCTTTGCAAATTCTTACATTGCTTACAGTATATATAGTAAGAACATAAACGCTGCCATGTACAGACAGCAATTCACGAAGGTGATTTCCTCAGGGAAGTGTTGGGGGGGACAGTACCCACAGCTCCACACCCTCGCTAGCTGCAAGTAAGCCTGGAAATATAGCAACCAGCTTTCTAGTCTCCCAAAATAGGGGGCAGGCTCCTATGGCAGGGATGTCCTCAAAGATAGGGAAGGGGCTCAGAAGCTGAGAAGCCCAAATATTAGCACTAACTATGTTACCAGTAGCCATGACTTTACATATAAGGAAACTGAAGCTCAAAGTTTAAATGACTTCTCTAGGGTCACAGAACTAATCAGTGGCTGAGCTAGGACTCTGGATAACATTGCTGTCACCGCTACTGAGTGCTGCTCTATGCCATGGATGATGAATATGTAATCTCATTTAATCCCTCACCAATTCTGCTGTACACAGTGTTATAATCTCCATTTTGCAGTGAGGCTGAGAGACTTGCCCAAGATCACACAGCAACAGAGTGGCAGTAGGTGAGTGTCAGTTCACATCCTCCCTTTCTCCCCAGCATTCCCAAGAACCCTACTCCAATCTTAGGAATGGGATAGGTAGGTGCAGAGAACCTGGACAGACATTTTCATTTAATGAATCTGGACAGAAGCTAGGCTGGCATAGCACTAGCAATAAAAAAGGCCCTGTGACCCAAGAAGGTGAAAGAATGGACAGTATTAAAATACTGAACACAAAAGCAAATTCCTGCCTAGTGGTGAGTTAGCAGCAGCTGACAGGATCCTCCTGCTGCTCCAGCCTCGTGGTGGGTCTGGGCTCACTCCAGCACACAGCCTGAGGATGGAGAACACAACTGCAACCCCACCAACAAAGCCACCATTCAGAGGCTCCTCAGGCATCCAGCCCCAGGGCCCAGTGACCATAACCCATGGCTGTAACCTGGCTCCTCCTCTTTCTGTCCCTTAGTCTCTAGGGTCAATAGCCAAGCCATTGAAAGGCTTCCTGCTCCCATAGCCTCCCTGGTTGGCTCCTGGCTGGGATAGGGTGGTATACCTCAGCAGGGTGGCCTCAGGACACTTTGAGGGCAGCCTTCTACCCCTGGCCAGGTTTCCTGCCCAAGCTCCACTTTCCCTTTGTTCCTGCTTCCTCAACGTTCCTGTAGGAAAGCCAGATCACTTGCTTCTGCTGAAAGGGGTAGTTTTAAAACCTGGATAGGGGCAGGGCTGCCAGATTTAGGAAAAACAAACAGGATAATCTGTTAAATTTAACTTCCAGATAATAAATAACTGCTTACTAAGTATGTCCAGTGCAGTACCTGGAACACACTTATTACACAAGATAATATCTGTTGTTTATCTCAAGTTCCACGTCACTGGTGTCCTATACCTTTAACTGGCCTGTGTGGTGGGGTTAAGGTGGAGCAGGAGTCCAGAAGGACAAACATAGAAGGATTAAGGGAGAGAAGAAGCACTCTTTATTGGGGTGTCTCACACCAGAAACTTCCAGGTACATTGCTTCACCTGAGTTTGTTAGTTATTGTGTGCATTCCATATATACAGAATCAAGTGACTTGTATTATGTCCCAAGGCTAATTTGCTTCTGTGTCCAACCTGGCACCATTTCCTATACTTCAAGCTGCCTTACCTGCTGGTGACCTTAAGCTGCATATAAAGAGCATTCACCAGCTTTCTTGACTTTTCTATTATATTCATAAGGAAGCACGTTCACAAGGCACATTTATAAAACACATGGTATTAACGTCTTTTCTTTTGGTCACTTAACCCAATCAACATCATCACACAGGACCTGTCTAGGGGTCTAGTTGGAAGAGCCAGAAAAAGGGTCAAAGTGAATAAAGGCAGTGTTCTACCCAAGATGACCAGATACCCCAATTTTCAAATGAGGAAGGCCACAGAAGGCTTGGCTCCACAGGATAGTCACAGAGACCCAAGAGACATTCTCTACCACTATTCTAACATCTCATGATCCCCGTGTCATTGTCCAGAAAAATAGCTAGTTTGATGAACGTTTGGGGAAACAGAAATTGTAAAAAAAAAAAAAAAAAGTCATCTGTCAAATGGACAGTGGAAAACACTTCTGCCCCACCCTCCTCCAAGCTGGGAACATTTGTGGCACACAATAGAGGGGAAACCACCATGAAATGACTCAACATGTGCCCTTTGAAGTATAGTAACTATGAGACAAGTGATGATAAAAACGACACAGCTGAGAGATCCAATCCTATTCCTGCTTAGTGAATTTCCAGACCAAGATACACTGGCTTGACCAGTCAGGTTGTGCTTTATGCTGCCTGGCTTTGTTCTTAATCTTCTTTTTCTCTTAGATGTTAGCAGATGCTACTTATGATAAATAACTAGTCAATGTCACACTGGGTCATTTGGCAGATCCTTGATTGTGGGAATACTTGGGGTGGCGAGTGGCTGCTTCTGCAGGCAATAATTAGGGCAAATGGTTGATCTGCAGGTCCCCCATAAACTGTGACAGTCACGTTCAAGGAGGCCAAGACTGCCTGTTCAGGAGAAAAGCCCAGCTCCACCTGTCTATGCGTGGACACCGTGGACACTGTTCACTCTCTCCCTTCCCATCTCTTTCTTCCTTCATCCTCGCCCCATAGCCCTGCCAGGTGAAGACTCCTAAGTAGCAGAGGACTAACACTGTCTTTCCAGGTCACTGGGGTCTCTAGTTTTCCTGTGGAAGAAGCAAAAACCATGCTCTGTTCCTTGTCTGCCACTAGCCAACACCAGCAGATTCCCCAGAGCCAGCAGGGTGGGCATTCACAGCCTTCATTATTAGAAGTCTTTAGCAACATTTCTACTGGGGGGAGGGGGGATGGAGGGAACACGAAAAGGAGCTTAAATGTCTGTGGGCTCTGAGTGCTCAGGTCCTGCAAATGACATTCTTAGATTCAACCAGTGGTGGTGGCGGTGGTAGAGGAGTGGGGGGGGTCTCATGATTCTCACTGGACATAATGGAAAGTGAAAAATCAAAGGGTGAGAAAACATTTTCATTTTGAATCTATAATCATTCAGATGTTTCTTTTGGGAAGGCCAAGAAATTAAACTGACTTAAGTTGCTCTGTTATAAAATTCTTGATTTACAGAACATATAAATTCTGGTCAAGATTATCTAAATTAAATGAGGTGAAACACCCAGATTTCCACGGGCATTACACAGGAAAATTCCACATCAGGGCTTGAAGGCATCACTGCTCTAACTAACTGCATTTGTTAATCAGCCCAGTGTAAATGTCCCAGGGTCTGGTAGCACAAGGGAGCTCACCACAGATAAGCAGCTTCCAGATGGAGGGAAGACAAGCAGGGTTGGCAGGGCTATGACCACCAAAGCCACAGTTGGAGAGGGAGGTCTTGAAGCTTATCTACACCCCTTCATAGAGGGCCACCAAGGCTCTCGGTGTCATGGCAGAGCTGGGACTAGCATCTAGGATTTTGTGTTTAATGCTCCTTTTGTCACCTCCCTTGTTGAAACAAGGATCACAGCATACGACAGCTTTGTTGGAAGGTGAAGGAAGGAAGTGGGAGTCTGCTATGGTCATGATCCCCCATGCCAGAGACTCTGGGGCACCCTGAGTAGATTATGTAAGAGAGAACAGCCCACAAGACCCCAAGAGTTATCAGCTCATTCAATGCCTTGCAGGAATTTCCTGTTATGTGATCTTGGACTAGCAAAGAGCCACCATCAAATAGAGGCTGTCTCTTGTTCCCCAGCCCTCTGAGGAGAAACTCACACAGCTCTCCAGTGACTGGGCCTCACTCCAGGATTTCCTCAGGGAGCCAGCCTTGGGGATTTCATGGAGCACACAAGCAAGCCCTAGGGTCAGTGGAATCCCAGCTCTTTCTGAGCAAACTTGGTCAGTGCTGGAGCTGGGGGAGCTGTCACTCTAGCTGCTGGAGGATGGGTCAGCAACATGGAATTCTCAGTTTTTTTTTTGTTTGTTTTGTTTTGTTTTTAACAAAAACCTGCTTCTGCTATTCCTTTCTCTTCTTTTAAACTGTAAAACACATATTATATACAAAGGAATGTGTACACCATCCCTCTCATGCCCACCCCCGATGCTGGCTTTGAGGAACATCTTAGCTTTTCCTATCATTTTCATACTTGCATATGCATTCTCAAAGATTCCCTGTTAGTTTATCCTGTCATTGCGTACCACTAACACTTCCTCATTTTTATTGGATGAATACATTTTACTTATCCATTCTACTGTCTAGAACATTCAGGTTGTTTCAGTTTGTGGCTACTACGAAGGATGCTAGAGAATGTTCTTGATCATGTCTCCTGGCTCCCAGGTGCTAGTTTCTCTGTGACACACACTGAGAAGGAAATGCTGCTTCGTGCTGAAAGTGTGTCTTCACCTTGGGCAGCATCTGTGTCCACAGGAGGCGCTACCTTTCCCTCCACACTGCTGCTCTGACCAACCCCTCCACTTATGTCTCATAGCGCCATGTGAATGGGGGGCAAGAAAGTCCAGTGGTCGCTAGAATACAGGGTAAATCCTGATGCCTCCTTTGTCAGACAAAGTCTAAGATTTAAAAATTGTGAGCTCACTCAGAGCCTACAATCACAAAACTAGGCTTTCCAGAAGTAAAAATGTCATAAACTCCCCCAAACTAAGGGAGGCAGTGTCTCAGGAGCAGACCCACCTGCGGTGCTACCAACTGAGTAGTCAGTCCACCTACGCTCCCAAGGATTGAGCACAGAAAGGTTCCACACAGATACAACCAAGCAGCTGTGGTGGCAGAAGAGAGGACAGTAGTAGGGTGGGATCTCAGAGGCTACCCCTGACAGACACCACCTACCTGTACACGGGTTGCATCTCTCTAGCTATGCCAATGATAGCACTTGGCAAGAAGTTGTCAAACTCCTCAAACAACTCCCGGATGTTGGTCTTATATTTTAGGTCAAGGTCCAGCTGAATGATCCGCATGATCTCTGGAGGAAAATGAAAAAGACAGTAAGGTCAGGTGTGGTGGTACATGCCTGGCATCCCAGCTACTGAGGGGGCTTAGGCAGGAAGGATCATGAGTTCTCATTTAGTCTGGGCTAGAAAGACACCATTGCAAAATAAAAGAAAAAGAAGAGAAGACGATAAGACACAGGCACACATCCTGGGAGGTTCAGCCATTGACAGAAGTAAAGAGCACAGAGAAAGGCACCAGCTTGTTACTGTGGTTGCGGAATAATGCAGTTACCACTGGAAACAAAGGCCCATCCATGACCAGCAGCCCTCTCTGCACTAGAAATCTTCACAACCATCCATGTTTTCTTCCAACTGAAGACATCTGTTCTATTTAAAACCAGGTGGCAACAGGCTCCCTGTCCAGGCCTTCTGTCCAGGTGTACCATTTCACTACCCAAAGTATCTTTGATGAAACACTCTGCAGACACCCTACATAAGACTCAAAGCATCCCGGTATTTTGTCTTTGGGGCACAGTGGTAAATGCCTCACAGAAGAAAGAGATAAAAGACATTACCATCTTAGGCCCTTATTAGTACATTCTGCAAAGTCAGGTATGTGTCTTGTCAAGACACAGATTGAGAGAAAAACAGCAGAAAGACTTCACCTGCTGCCATGTTTTCAATCCATCATCTACAAGACAAAAAGAGCCCTAGTGATTCAGTCTCCCAATAACTGCATATATGAGGTATTGGTTTCCATTGTCTCCAATCAGTCTGAGGTAAGAAGAGGAGAGTGGCGGTTTAGCAAGGCACAAAGGGGTTTCGATGTGCTGAGTTCACTGCTTCATCCTTTGCCCAGCTGAGCCTGACCAGCTCCTGAGGTGTAGTGCCAGGAAGGGGCCAGACATCACACAGGCTAGGGCCCTACCCTCAGGGAGAGCAGGCAGATCATTATAGTGACAGGGAAAGGTCTGAAATATGAACTGGAAGAGAGCCATGAAGGTTCCAGAGAGGGGACGCGTGGGGTTAAATGATTAAGAAAAGTAATTGGTACAGAGGAGAAGGCCTGGCCTGGGAATTGAAGCACATGAGTTTCCAGTTCTAGTTTTGCTGCAGATTAATCCTGTGATCCTGGGAAAGTTATTTTGCCTCTCCGAATCTCAGTTGCTTTATTAAAATATGGAGGATATTACGTGCCTCAAGAGGCTGTGAAGCTGAGACATGGGGGAAATGCCTTTCAGGCGCTGGGAATCCAGAGTCTGGAGAGCAGGAAACTCACTAAGACTTGAAGCAGTCAAGGAAAACTTCCTGAAAGAGGAGGAGTTGTTTTGGGCCCCTAGTGTGGGCAGGACTGGAGAGGGCAGGATTGGAAATACTCTAGAACATAGTCTTTTCTTGCCTGCCCAGCTACAGAATCTTACAGCTCTCTGAGAACAGGCTGCCCACAGAAGCCCTCTGAAGACAGGGACCACATCTTTGGCCATCTGGCCTCCATCCATCCAGGGTTTGGCATCCGGCAGCCACTTGGGGATGTTTGTGGAATCCAATAGCCATTCTCTAAATTAATTTATGAAGAAATCACAGCCTACAATTCAAGAAAAACTGATTCATTTGTTCCTTGTTCTATTTTCCTTTGTGATTCGGAAACAAAACCTTAGTTGACATTCTACATAACTCTTCTAGAAAAGCAAAAAGAAAAAAGTTACAGCAGATGAGACTCCAGCTGCTTAGGCCAGAGGAAAGCACAGGGGTGCCAGGCTGTTCCGGCCCTCGTGGTAAGAGGTTTTGGGAAAGTGGGTGGGTCTTCCCAGGCACATGAGGGCTCCATTGCCTGCCAGCTGGCTTCCCACTGCCACTCTCACACAGGAGGAGTAAAACGACTGCTTTCCTTCCTGCACCTAAAAGTAATAACAAAAGCAGCAGCCCAGAAGTCAGGATCAGTTGATAACCTGGGAGACTGGATGTCTGGAGGCCTTAATGAGGACTTTGCTGGGCTCCTGGAAATCTGTCCTAGGCTGAGGGGTTGAGAGCAGATACAGACCACAGAATAGAGCCACAGGTACCTCAGGGGCAACCTTGTAACAGGGGGATGGACCCTGATGGTGACCTTAGAAAAGGACACTGTGTTCCAGGAAAGAATGGCCAGGAGTGAAAGTTGCAGCCACCAAGGAGCCATGATGGGCCATCAAAGGTCGGCCAGCTGGATCTGGGGACACCCCATGGCACACATTTCTCCAGTCATTTCCCTCTCTTGTACTGCAGCTCCCACATCCAGAGTCTCAGACACCTCTTATGCATAACAAGGAAGAGCTTTAATGAGAAGAGAACAGAACGAGAAGGGCACAGAATGGTACATCAGCCCCAGCAGAGGAAGCACATCATCCTGGGTTTTGAGAATGAGGAGGGTGGGGGTGGGGCATTCAGTGAGAAGATGGGCACCTTCCAGAACGCATGGTAGCAGCTTTGTGTTGTTGACAAAGCTATGAAAAGAGTGGAGACCTTGTCTTTGTGGCCCCAGGAAGTTCTAACAACATCAACAATGGCTGCACGAAGCACCAACCTCCCCTTTTTAGTAGTTTTTAACTGTTCAGTGTTGCCTAGGCAATAGCTTATTTCTCACAACTGCCCATTTTCCCTCCCTACAGTTCTTTTTCTTTTTTTAAACTTTTTTTTTTCAATTATTGTTCTGGGTGTACACTGCGACATTTACCAGTCTGTCAATATATCATAGTTGAATTCATCCTCTCCATTATTCTCTTCCTCCCCTCCCCCACACAATTCCTAGAATAGTTTCAACAGGTACAACTGCCCAATGTTAAGCAGAATTATTCCCATTTTTAGATGAAGAAACAGAGGCTTGGAAAGATTAAATTAGTTCAAGATCACACAAGAAAGTGTGGTGGAGTGGGCTCAGAACTCTGACTTGACTTGAAAGGCCAGCATGCCACATTCCTTCCAGCAAACCCTAATTCTCTTCTGATCATAGTCACTCAGGGAGGTGGTTTTCAGCCTCACTGCCACTGCCCCAGAAGTGCAAAAGCCCCAGAAGCATGCAAAAGGGGCTTTGAGGGACAAAAAATATTCTAGGGCAGAGCTATAAGCTGGTGACATGCAGATTGTAGAAGAACACAAGGAATTTATGGTAATTTCACTGCAACTGAAGAAACTTCTGATGGCCAGAGAAGCCATTCACTTATTAGTCTGTCAACCAATGGAAGTTCTTTCTAGAACCCAACACGTCATGTGTACTCTCTGGGCTGTCCTGGCCATCTAAGTTCTATTTACTCAGCAGCAGCAGCCTTGGTGCCTCCTGCCCTGAGCCTGGACAGACCCTGGTCAGAAATCATGACCTCATCTTCTGTCCCTCAGGGCTGTGGCCTCTGCACTGCTCTGCATCTGCTCACTGCCCTTGCGGAGGGCACTCTTTGAAGATGGGAATGTGCTGGGAAGGCAAAGTGGGACATCAGATGCTGAATAGACCCTGCTACCTCACTGACAGGGCCCTAGTCTTGTCTTGCTGAGCCTTTCCACAAACCCAAGCACTTTCCCTACCCTTAGGAACTGGCTGGGAATGAGCCAAGACAGAGTCCCATGCAGTCTAAGAACAGGACTCTGAGATGCCTCAGTCCCCAAGCACTGTTTAAGGAGGCCTCACTTGAAGTTGTTGGCACTGCTTTTGGGGGTGGGGAGCTTCACTACATGAGGTACTGACTAGGAAGGAAAGCAGACGTGACTCACCACGAAGTGACCCTTCAACCCAAACTGAGGTGGAGGACACACCCTGTAGTTCAGGGAGGCCAACAGGTCCTGCTCAGCCTGCACTGTCATGTGGGCACTTGTCCAGATGTTACCCTTTTATGAAATAAGATGCCAAGTTATAAATGTCACTGCTGAAAGGAGGATGATACTTACTAGGAATGCTGTAATTCATTAGGATGCCAATATTTAAAGAGACCTGCTCCCTGGGTCTCTGCTCTTGGAGGAGCTGTCCGGCCATGGGAATTACATCTGTGTGGTTTTATAGGTAATGCTGAAAGGCATGAGAACAAAATGAGATTGCTTCATGGAAGGGACAGCCACTGTACTGTGATGGCCCAGAGAAGGTGCTGGTTGGAGATAGCTGAGAGGACAGAAGCAGGACCACAGAAATTTAAGGAATAAATTAATGAGATAACTGTCCCTGAAGCAATGAGGACACGAAGTCTGATGTACAGGAAAGCATGTCTCAGAATAAGGCAGACAAGACATCTACAAAGCTCAAAATAAGGGCTAGCACCCAGTCAGGTTGGCTGCCCTCCAGGTCCAAATCATGTGAGAAGACAACAAAAAGAGGAAGTCAGAATAATCTAGGGTGGCTGATCTGAAAAGAGAGCCTGGTAACAACTGAGGTCAACCTATTCACTTTCCAGATGGGAAAACTAAAGGCCAAAGAAGAGGGACTTGTCAGGGGTCACACAGCAAAGTGAAGAGGCAAAGTTGATCCCAGAATTCAGATCTTTCCCTCACTAGCCAATGCTCTTGTGCTCATTAGACCCTGTCCCATCCTCTCCCAACACAGGCCATGAACTCTTACAGAGTAGAAAACATTTTGTCAAGGCCCAAAAGCACCATCCCATCTACTTCAGGGAGTACCCACATATCAGTCCATGAAGATGTAAATCTGAAGATGAATAAGGAGTAGTCAAAAAAAAAAAAGAAATGAGACTGTGTTCCACATACCTTCCAGCCAGCTCTCAAGAAAGAGAACACTGCTCTCCACATTCTCACATTAGCATCAGACAGGGATGTGAAGAAACAGACAAATCTTTACATTCCTCTAAGGACACATTTTAGGCCATGTGAAACTCACAGGGAAGCAAGAGCCAGGCTGAACATTCCAGGTGCATGGAGACAAGCTCAGTGCCTGGAGTGAGACCCTCAGCAATCAGTAGAAAGATACTCATTGTTCACCCACCTTCCAGCCCCTCATTCTAGCTTGACCTGCTCGTTCTTGGGAAAGTTTTTGCTGCTACTTCCAATTAGCTGAATCTTCCCAGTTGCCTGTCCAGATTACAAAATCTTCTCATGGATTTGTTTAAGCTGATGTATACCTGTGTCATTTTCTCGGGTGGAGGGACACTTTCCCTGTGTGCTAGGGAAAGTCCTATATGCACCCTTGGTGTTGGGGGTATACACTTGTGCTGCACATTTTCCCTCCATGCTTGCTCAATGGCCTGCTGCTGACTGGCTGTCCTCCTGGGAAAATCTGAGGAGCATCCAGCATCCCCATGGTAGGGCAGCAATTGGGGCTGTAACACTGATCTCCAAGCCACTGAAGCATGTCAGCCCAAAGTGGGAAAAGATGTTAAGGATGCAGGTGGGCTCTCTGGTCTGGGATACATTTCCACTTGAGCTTCAGCTGTAGGGGGAAGAGTGAAAATGTGGTGCCATCTTCACAAGTGGGCATGTCTTACTTCCCCTCATCCACTCTTGCTCCTGTTTCAGGCAACAGAACTGGCTGTAACAAGAACCTGGCTCTAACAAGTTGGAAAATGAAGGATAAGATGGAAAGTGCTTGACCTTCCAGACCCCACCACCATCATCACTGCGCGTCCTGGACAGCACTCCTTGAGAGTTCCTGACCACTCAGGGCACAGCTCTGAGGACCGAGAAGTCTGACACCTGCTACTAGGCTATGAACAATACACAGGCCAGGCTGGGTGGGCCCACACTGTACTGCAGAAGGCCAGTCTCAGTGTTTGTAGCAGCTGGAAGAATCCTAACCCAACTTTCCCCTGTGGAAACAGGCTTGGGACAACACATCATCAGCTTCCAATTAAACTAGCCCCAGGGCATGTCATCTGACCATGGATGGAATTATAACCCAAAGTGAGTAATTAATGACACCCAAAACCAAACAGCAAAGGAAAAATGTCCCAGAAGAAAAAAAAAAAAGCTCCTTTCCCCTCCCCTCCCTTCTCTTGTCCCCAGAAACAATTCCTGGCAGACACATCTTCACACACAAAACAGCATGCACAATAGATGAAAAAAGGAAGAGAGGACAAGTTGAGCTTAGGTAAGCACCAGCCCAACATCCTGGGAAACAAGCAGGCCCTCTTGGAGGGGCAGGTTAATGTACACATGCTTTCCCTCTTCTTATTTGGAAACAGTCTCAGAGCCTGTCAGAGATAAACATTTATAACACATCAGAGGGCTATCATATCAGACATCAGCTCAAGCTTCCCACTAGCTGGGAGAGGGTCTTTAGAGAAGGGGAAATGTTGATACCACCAAGCTATGTGCTCCAGTGTCCTGATGGAGGACCTGGAAGCAGCTGCCTGGATGAGGAGCGTGTTTTCACCTGTCTATTTTGAAATATTGCAGCAATCTGCCACCTGCCTTATCAGTCTGGTGCTTCTTAATTGCTGTTTGCAGCACCTCTGGCCTGCAGGAACAAGACAGGACTGAGAGGGGTGGAGACTTCCCCCAAAGATGAGAGGTCATAACCCCGGAAGGGCTGTTTTGTGACTGGCAGGACAGGCACAGTCCTTCTGTGCCCTACCAGCCCCACCAGACTGGCTTCTCGCATTGGAGGGTTCAAGCATGTGATGGATGGCTGCCCTGTGATGCACAGACCCAGGCTGTGTTACTAAGGGCAAAGGTGACTAGGTGGCTGGAGCTGGCTGTAGTGGTTCTCACATCTAACAGGAAACTTGGTTGCTTCCCAAATGGCCATGGCCCTGACCCTGAAAACACCCTCCTCCAGTCCTGTGCAATGGAAGGCCCAGCTGCAGGGCAGCTGCTATGAAGGAACAGAGTAGAATATGCCAGGAGTCCCAGGCCTTGGGCAGAGATTCCTGGTGCTCCTCCAGCCTGGGCCCACTCTGGTGCCTCAACTTTCAATGACTCAGCTAAGGAGTGCCCCATTCCACATATGCCCTACTTGGTTATTTAACCTATCACATACAAGCTTCTGACAAAAGATCTCAGACATCTCCAAAGCTTTTATTTAAACCCTATTCTGCTTAAAAACAAGAAAAGCTTGTTTTTGCAGTGACAGAGACTCCTATGCACAGGCAGTGGTCCTACTTCCCACACCTGCCTCCCTCAACATCCTCATCCTCAAGGGGACTGAGGGCTCCTGGGATTCCCCTTCACTGATCAGAGACCAGTTTGAAACATCTGGAAAAAAAATAAAGATTTAATTGCCAGCAAAGTAAGGTGAAAGGAAGTCCTTAATGGCAATAGCCAACATGGATAAATAGATCATACTCATGGAATCATCCAATGCAGTGTGAGAACAGTATAATTATTCCTCTTTGACAAATGAGGAAATCAGAAAGGTTAAGTCAGTGATCACCATCATACAGCTGGAAAGTAGAACTCACACTCCAGAGCTCCCAGCTTGCTCTTCACCGCCATGCAATTCCCTCTTCTGGGCCCCTGGATGCCCGGATACAGCCAGTGCTCAGTTCTGCAAGTCTCCACTCAGCCGGAAGGCCCTGCCTCCTGCATGCTAATCTATGTTTTTCACATTAGCAGCTGCCTGCACCTCTGAGGGTGGGGATGCTGGAGGAAGTGGAGCTCCAAACAATGATTTATGCAACCTGTGAGTGGTTCTGGTAAAAGATTTGGGGATCAGGAGGTAGAAATTAATGATCACAGTCAACTTTATATATTTGCTACACAACCAGCTCTTTCTGCTGGCCCTACTCACCCCTCTCAGTGCTGAGAGCTACCTACGGCTTGGCCATAGCATTGTTTATAACTTGGCTCCTGCTTTGCGGACAGAACAAATTATTATGAAAAGATGTGGGTTTTGCTTCTGCAACATGAGCCTCTTTCCTCACACTTAGCACCTTCTGTGCCTAGGTGTAAATCATCTGCTTTGGGATAGAACATGATTTATTTAGAACTTGGCTGAACAACTTTAAGGACGTATATTTGTAAGATGACACATATGACACCTGGTCTCAATTTTCCTCTCACTTCTATTGCCAAGATGAAATTATCACTCATGCACTTACTGATGAAGTTCAAGATGAAGGAGAAATGGGATTTGGGATCTGAAAATCCGCCATCTGGACGTCTATGGCCTCTGTTGGCCTTTTCACATGTATTTTTCTCTGGTACCTGTCAAAGACTTTGTCTCCAAAAGTGTGACTTCTTCCTATTTGGAAGCAGACCACATTTTGATTCTGTTCACAAAAGTTATATTGACACCTGGTCTTGGCTCTTCACCTGGAGCTGGAGCTGGAGCTGGAAACTATAGAACTCAATCCTCTTTGGGCAGAATTAACAAATGATTTCTGAAAATAATGGTTCAGCTACCACTGGTCTGCCCAAACTGCCATGGTTTAACTTTCCAAATGTTCCATGTTGAGGGTCAGTCATGGGGCTCTTGTTTCTAACCTGCTGGGCCTTCTGTCTCCATGTTCTAACCATTCTCCCCCTGTTGCTTGCAGAGTCAGTGTAAGATCAGAAAAATTAACAGAGGTCTCATCCTGCTTCCTGCAGCTCCTCATCTCCACATGGTGACTGACTTCCTGACCCAGTCAACCTTTTAGGCCCTGTTCAGCCCTGTTCCTTCTGTTTACTCATAATAACAGGACTAATTCCTTATTGTTTATGGCATGTTGCAATGTTCAAAGTGAAATCTCAGCTCATTAAAGTCTTTCCCATGCTTTAGGTCATTCAATCCTTACAACCCTGGAAGCAGGTGCATCCATGTGTTTGGGTTCAGTGCATGTAACAGAAAAGTGTATACAGTAACGATGGCTTCAACACACATAAGACCACAGCTGAGCCATCCACGGATGGTATGGCTGCTCCATGAATTGCCAAGGGTCCAGTCTCCTTCTGCCTTCCCATTCATTCTCTCCTAGGTCTGGTTTCCATCCTTGAAGTCACCTCATAGCTCTACTACAACTATAGGGGTTTCAGTTGGATGCATTCCAGACACCTGAAATGAGAAAGGACACCCTCTATCTTGCTCTCTAAAATGAGGCAGGCACATAAGCATACTTCCTGAAAGTCTTTAACATTTCTTCATATATCCCACTGAACAAAATTTGGTCATATGGCCATACCGAGCTGCAAAGAAAGCTATGAAATATATTTGGTGGCCTAACACTGCTCCCAAATAAATGAGATTCAGTTAAAAATAGAAACGGACAGAATCAATAGAGAGTAGCAACTGGGAATCCCCACCTTACATATAAAGAAATAGGAGGCACCAAAGATTAGTATTTGCTAATCCTAATCATGTGATTAGTAACAGCAAAACAGGAGTGAATCCATGCCATCTGACCCCCTCCACATGCCTTCTTGTTTGCAGACGCCCTTGCTGCAGATGCCTAGCTGCTGCTGTTTCTTCTGGGACTCTGCCCTGTTTGCTTTCCCTCCTACCTCTGAATAGCCCTACCCTGAGCCGAGTTGGTCTACCAGTGAGATCCAGGCTTACCAGCCCCAGGCTGCCACCCTGGGCTCCTTTCCTCCACCACCTGCCTCCCACTTCATTCTCCACCTTGCTCTTGTATTTGTGTCTCACTGAGTTTCTCAGAACCTATGCATGGTCTTTACTAAGCAGATCAAGCCAGAGATGGTCAGATACCAGCAAGGTGGGCAGACCCTCAGAGTAGGATCACAACCCCCAAACTGTTTCTGAAATGCCCACAGGAGTTCTTTGGGCAGGACATCCCACATTAGGACCCCTACACAAAGATGGCTATCATCTCCTGAAACTGTTTCTGATGGTAAAAACCTCTTAGGTGACACCATCATGTCCATTCTGCCATGGAAAATACACTTTCTGCCAGGTACTGGTAGCTCATGCCTGTAATCCTAGCTACTTGGGAGGCAGAGATCAGAAGTCTCGCTGTTCAAAGCCAGCCCAGGCAAATAGTTCATAAGACCCTATCTCAAAAAACCCTTCACAAAAATAGGGCTGGTGGAGTGGCTCAAGGTGAAAACCCTGAATTCAAGCCCCAGTACCAACAACAAAACAAAACAAAAAAATCCAAAACATACTTTCTGCACACTGCCTAGTTGCATGCTAGACATAGATCCTTACTTCTGGGCCCTGACTGCAAAGCCTGAGCAAGCATGTGCAGTTTTCTTTCTGTGTCTTGGACCTTGGCTGCAGCTTTCACATCTCTAACATTTCTGTATTTTGGCAGCCAATTCTCCCCAGTGGGAACAGTGAACCCACCGCTCTCTCCTAGGACTAAGCCTTCCTTCCACCCAGCAGGCTCATCCTTCTCCAAGTGGTGTTTTGCAGCCCATTACCACCCTCACAGGTTTCCTCTGCTCCTCCAGCTAGGAACAGCTACAGGACCTACAGCTAAGAGAGGGAGTGTGACACTGAGATCAGCCCACAGGGTAAGCAGGATCAGGCCAAAGCCAGACACCTTCTCACCAAGAGAACAGGGCTTGCCCATTGGCAAGTAAGTCCCTGAGTGCTGCTGAGGAAAGCTGGGCCCCACATCATTCCTGGTGCTCAGAAACCCACATCATGGCAGCTTTCAAGCAGAAAACCCACTCTATGAACCCAGGCATGCTTCTCTGCAAAGCACATATGAAGAACTACTCATTCCCTTACCTTTTGTAGCAGGAGAAAAAAAATAAGGCTTTCATCTTTTAGTGGCAACATTTATCACCTTGAGATAGTGTGTAAACTAACTAGTCAATCAGCAAATGGCTCTTTAGGTTTCCTGCCTCTTGCCAAAAGGTCATGATAGGATATTAGTTTTACACTATGATTTTTAAAAGATGGGCTATCTATCCCCATCTATAAAATGATGAAGTGCCATATGCTAGGCACTGGGCTAGAAACTACATATTTTCCCTCATTTAACCCTCACGCGTAGGGTTTATCGTCTCCATTTTTCGGTTTCCTTCTCCCCAAGATACAGCAGAAGTCGCATTACCTTTGCCCATGTTTACTGAGATCACAGCAGCCCCTCCTGTTACAAGCCTGATGTGAATGACACAGAAGGTAGACGCCTGGTCCTGTGCTGGAAGTCAGCCTCCAATTGTCAGCCAAAACAATGAAGCAGGGGTCCCCAGTTATTTCCACCAAGAGACCTTCTTTATAACTTTTTCCTATAACACAGTCCATAACCGAAAAGATTCTATGTACCAGATTGTACTTAAGCACTAATTAATTCCTTATTTTAAATAAATTCTGGTTATTTAATTTAGTTTTCCTTTTAATTAAATAAAATTTAAGTTATTTGTTCATTTGAAGTTATTTGTTAATTTTAAAGACTCAAAAGTACAATGCCAAATTGGCATAATTGCAGCTGAAAACAAAAGAGAAATAAAACAAACTCCTATTTAACTCCTAAATATTTTAACACATATTCCTTAAGAAACAAGACATAACAAAAGCGTCACATCAAAACCAGATTAACATCAATTGTTCAATACCATAAATTCCACAGTTCCATTCAATATTTGTTAGTTGTATAAAAGCAAAAATAAAATTTCTGGTCCAGGATTGCAAATAGTTGCCACATGCCAATAA
Source organism: Castor canadensis (assembly GCF_047511655.1). Classification (NCBI taxonomy): domain Eukaryota; kingdom Metazoa; phylum Chordata; class Mammalia; order Rodentia; family Castoridae; genus Castor; species Castor canadensis. Next base: position 75,614,418 of record NC_133390.1, on the reverse strand, counting down.
TTCTTTGGTCTTTCTTTTTTCCATGACCTAGAACAATTTAAGGTGTATGGGCCAATTATTTAATAAAAGATTCCTCGCTTTGGCTTCACCTAACGTTTGGTAGCAACTGGATCCAGGCTATGCATCTTTGTCTGAAACACCACAGGAGCCATGCTGGGTTCTTGTCACTGTACCTTATCAGAGACATCTTGTCAGTTTACCCCATTACTGATAATGTTAACTTTGATCCCTGTAAAGCTACTATTTCTTTCTGTGTTAACAGCTTTGAGACTATAACCATATGTGATTCCTCAACACGTTTTTACATCCTTGCTTTAGTATGCATTGATGATTTGTGTCCAAATCAATTATTTCTATGTTGGTTGCCAAAGGATGACTTTCCGATGCCTTCATTCCTTCTAACATTTATGAGCTGGCATCCTACTCTAAGAAGAGCTTCTGGGGATCCTTCACTTGTGGCAAGTTGTGCCAAGCAAAAGCTTCCCTGACAGAAGTCTCTGGTGCTGCCTACTGCACCTACTGGACAGGGGAGCATCAGAGTGCCTGACAGCTGGCATGGTGCCCAAAATCCAAACACTCAGGGACCCTCTTGGAAAGTCTCCCACAGCACCAGCCTAGAGGGCCATTTTCCATTCTGACATCAGTCAACAAATAAGTAGGGGATAAGGGCATTATGAGAGGTGGCACCAGACCACCTTTTCTTTCCCATGCTTTTTTTTTTTTTTTTTTTAAACAAGCTCTGCAATGGGTATCTCACTGAATTAAATGTGAACTTAGGGATCTCAGGTGAGTAGGGTTAAAGCCCTGGCTTGACATCAACTCATATGCAAGCCACTTCTCCTCTGGGCATCAGCTTTCCCAGACTGTAAGGATGAAGAAGATGCTCTTGGCAACCCTAGAAGAGGCCTTCCCCCCACTCACGCTTTCTGCTTGATCTGAGAACAGCACAGACATGAATTAAGCAAGACATACTACACTGTACTGACCTCACCCATGCTCTACTACATCCTATGGTCAAAAACAAGTCAGAGAGGCAGCCCAAATCCAATCCTCCTGGCATTCACAGTAAAAATACTGGGAGGCATTGTTCAATAGGAGGTCATCTTTGGAGACTACCCTTACTCCATAATGGAATTATAAATTATTTAAAATTTCTTCTTTATACTTTTCCAAGTCTTTTACTATAAGCACACACATATCTGTAATCACAGAAATAAGTTTATGTGAAACTATACAATATTGTAATATACATATCAATATGCCAAATATGAGACTAGAAGAAAATATGCTAAAACATCACTGCGGTAAATGTACAATTATTTTGTAAATATTTTTCATCTTTTCAAAATGGACATGTTGCTTTCAAACTACAAATGTCTTTAAAGAAATTGCCTTATAAAAATACCTAGTTTTAGGCCACATGTATCAGTTTTAAAGCATTGTGCCAGGAGCTCAACTTTCTTTAGGATTCCTTCTCCAGGTGGCCAGAGTTACCTGTTTTTATAACATTTTCCTAAGCTAAGACCATCTAGAAACTTCTGCCTCCTTCCTGCTTCACTATAAGGTACTGGGCTTCCAAATGCATTTTTCAAAGAAAATGCAAACAAGAAGAAGGAGTTGCTCTCACCCGGTTTCTTTCATTTATTTATTTGTGTTCATGCTCCATTTACCTCTCTCCTCTTGCCAAGTATATCTTGAAGTCCAAGGCAATGGCAGGTATGTTTAATCTCTGAGCAGCTGAAAAAAAACACTTAAGTCTAAAGGGATGAGTCTTTCTCTCAAAGGCCAGCTTCTGTCCTGAGACCGCCAATCCAAAGAAGCCCAAGAAAGAAGGGGCAGCCTCAGTTACAGGTGAGGATATGAGGTCATGACTGGAAAATTTAGCCCTCTATCCCAGGTTACAGTTCCCTCCAGCAGATGTCAATTTCTGTCAGCTTTATCATGGACAAGGATGGTTGAAGATGATAGGATTGCCATTACCTTAAAACAGAGACCATCTAAATTTACCCAATACCAAAAGCAGCCATGGAAGGACACTGGTGAGCACTCTGGAACTGAGCATGAAGAGAGCAGGATACCTGGGCAGGAGATGCCAAAGGTAGCCCTGAATTCTCCCAGGAGCGCCAGCCTTTCCAAAGAAAGGCAGATCTGATACCCAAGAGCTCAGCTCTCTTCCCAGAGTCCACACACATCCATGCTCTGAGGCACAAGGAAGCAAATCTGTAGAGTCAGTTCTGTGCTATTTTTATCTAGTCACTTTCCAACCATAAACCCACACTTCAAATGTCATTGTTTTGGGTGGATTGAGAAATCCAACTTGGCCTTTCTTGTGGTTTAATTTCCTGCATGCCTGTGTGAATAAAAAACTTCAGCATTCCTACAGAAACAAATGACATTTTAACCTGTTCTTGGCAGGCTGGGATGGAGATCACTGCTATCGACTGCCTCTAAACCCACGCTGCGCTGATTAGGAAAGGATGTCATGACCTGTCCCTTCTCTGTTCCACCAAAGCAGGTGGATGATTCCTGCAGGTCTACATTTAGGATGTAGTTCCTAACTGCCAGGGCAGGGCAATTTGCTTTAAGAATATTCCAGTCCAGTATCAAGACCTGTGCAATTCATACAACAGTTTGAATCTGTTGCAACTTTGTTGCCATCCTTAGTAACAAACATCCAGGTGCAGAGTTTGAGAGATGCCAGTGAGAGAAGAGCTGAGCAACCTTAAAAAGATTCCCAAATGAGTTCAATGACAAGGCCAGGCACAACTGTGTGCCACAGGAACACTGGACACACATCAAAAGAAAAAGAACTGTCCCTTATCTGTGGAAACCAGTGTGAGTTTTGTTTTTTGTTTAAGATTTTCGCCTCCATTTATATCCTGAGTCCAGTCATGACAGTTGGTGACTTTCATTTCTGTAATATAAACAAAGCCTTTCAAAAGCACTTCTAGCTCATGCCAGGCTGGGATTTTCTGCTCAAGGATCAAGTCCTTCTCTTTTCCAAAAGAAAAGCCTAGAACTGCACTACAGTTTCCTTCTACACCTCATGAGAGGTTTGTGATGCTGTAATAAAAAGAGAGAGAAGTAGCTGAAGCAGTGTTTTCTCCTCCAGGAAAACCACTCTCCCAGGAAACTGACAGCTGGCATTGCCAAGCAAGAGCAGCCCCAAATTCCCTGCAGGTCTAAGGCAGTTTCCAAGCTGGACCTTCTGAGTGAGCAATTCACTACCAGCCTAGGAAGGGAAAGGAAGGAGTCCTGTGACCTCTCACATAAGCCAGTCCACAAATGACAATTTATACATTGATTTATTTACTTATGATTGGCCTCTCCTGTGAGACTGTAAGCTCCATGAGGGTTTGGAATACTAGTACAGTCAAACACCACAAAACAAGGTTTCAGTCAACAATGGACCACATTTTAATGGTGTTTCCATACGATTATAATGGAGTCAAAAAATTCCTCTCTCCTAGTAATTTTGGTCTATGTTTAGATACACAAATATTTACCTCTGTGTCATAACTGCCTACAGTACTGAGTATAGCAACACACTGCCCAGCTTTGTGCCTCAGAGCAATAGTTTGCACCATATGGCATAACTGTGTGGTAGGCTACACTACTGAAGTTTGTGTAAGTATATTGATGTTTGCATGGTGAAATCTCCTAATGACATATTTCTCAGAATGTATCTGTCATCAAACAACTACTTACCAGTGCTTAGCATATTCAACAACTATTATTTTTAAAAAGGAGGAAATGCGTAAGGCTGTCTCAGAGCCTGCTTAAGAAACATAATGTGCCGTGGGCAACTTTAAAAAACAGCTATAGGTAAGCAGGCTGTGTCCTCAGGGGCCACAGAGGTAGAACATGTAACCCTGCTGGGGCAAGGGTACCAGCGAAGCAGACACAAGAAACAATGCTCAGCCCAAATCCTAAGAAGACCTGGGGCAGGGCTGACTTAAGTACCAAGAGGCCCACAAGTAGAGCACCAATGGGAAAGGAAGTTGCCTAGAAGCATTGCAGCAGAGCCCTGGGGGTGGGTGTATCAACTTACCAACCAGAATGTAGGCATTTCAAACTTTTTATAAGCAATTGGCCATGCATGGTTGAGCAAAGCTCTGTGGACAGGAACAGAGCAGGAGCCACCAAAAGATATGTGTACGGCAAAACCAGTGAGATGTGGTGGCAATCTGTAGGATTTGTTTCCAGCTTAGGCAACCCATCTTTTGCCAATATTAGGAAAAGGCAAATCTCGGGGGAGAGAACAATCATGTGCTGCACAGACTGGTTTGATGGAACATTCAGAAGGAGATTCTCAGAGATAATTAGGACGTGAGCATGGACTTTCTATTAGCCGGCCTTAGGTGGATACGGTGGTCAGACATGACTAGTGATCACGCATACCCTGTTCTCCTGGTCTTGCAGTTAGGACCATTATGACTAGTTCCTCATTAGTGGACTATGGATGGAAGTGATTGATGTAATCTTTGCACTGTGGCAGTAAAGAAGCCACTGGTACAAGCTCATGCACTTCTCCCCTGGACTATGTACTCTGTGGCATGGCCATAGGACGTAGGCAGCCCAGGTCCCTGGGTCATTGCTTAAAAGATGCCTAGAGAGTCACAGCACCAGAGTGAAATTTGGGGAAAAAAAAACATGTATTAAGTCACTGAGATTTCAGAATATATTTGTTATTACAGCTCAGCCTAGTCCAGCCTTCCTAACGCAGAAATCATCAGTGTGGAGGTTGTAGGTAAAGTCCAGGCGTAGGTAAAGTCCAGGCATAGATAAAGTGAGCATACAAAGAATCTTATCTGCCCAAACACCTAAAAGATAGTATAAGTTTAACAACAACCACTCTCCAGTAGTGACTTGTAAGGGAGAAGAGGTAGCCTTAACTACTCTGGGGTGCATCACATAATCCTAGGGGAAAGGGGCTCTACAGAATATTTAAATCCCCTCCAGGCAATTCTGATACCTGTATGGTCATCCTCCACCCCTGAAACCAGAGAATTTTGTACTGGTATAAAATCAGACAAAAAAGCAGATTATGACCATAAATCCGAGATCTATTCTATTATTCAGACTCAAACATTACCATCCACACTTGTGAACCATCAGCACACATCACCTCTCTTACACACCACATCCTGTTTATTAAGTTGCCTTAGCTTCTTGGGTTCCTCATGTTCAAAGGTATACCAGTGCTGATGAGACTGCAGAGCAGAAACAGATTGTGACATTAATTTGTATCATGCACTACAGCCAGCACTCCCTTATGCTTACCTGAGAAGTTTGGGATTGGAATTGACAACATTAATAGCTCAGTAAGAAGACGCAAATGTCACTGTTCCCATAGCAACACTCCTTGCCTCACATAAGGGGCTGTTGGAAATGGGATCTGAGAAGAAGACAGGGCCAACTACTCAGAACTAGTGGGAAAGGACTCTCAAGCCCTTGCCTGGGGACAGGTTCCCAAGCCTGTTGATACAGCTGGCGTCCCTTCTCCAACATGTCAGGAACCACTTGAAATCCCCCTTCTGAGTCTTCACAACAGCATGAAAGGGCAGAATCCTGCTCTTAGAAGGTATGTCCCTTCCTCAGGCTTCAGCGCCTGCCCTCTGACTAAACTCCTTCACATTTTCCCTGGCTGTCAGCAGAGTGACAGTCTGTTCAGGAAGCAGAAGTGTGGACTACTCTCACCTTACTTTCACCTCCACACCCCAGAACAGGCTCTAAAGAAGAGCTCTAATTTCAGCATGACCTCAAGCGAAAGAGTTCAAGACTTCAAGACTCTCTTCAGCCTCGGGCTGTTAACAGTTTTCACCAATGACTTCCAAGAAGAGAGAAACAAACCTCCAGGCTTGCCACCATCAAGATGCAGAGACTGAGGGTGGTAAACAGGAAGGGCCAAGGAGTCATCTATGACACAACCAGAAGCCAAACCAAACAAGGTGACGTGTATTGGGGGTGACAGTGGCCCTGCAGTGGCAACATGCTAACAGCCACACAGGTTCATGGCCAAGAGATCTGCCTGAGCAGCAGCCTCAAACTGTTTTGAGGCTGAGGAGACAGAAATGGTGTATATCTTGACAGGGGTATCAGTTCAGGGGTGTGTACATTTGTCAAAACTAATTATATTATACATTGTATATAAAAATTTTATCTCAGGCTGGAGGTGTGGCTTAAGTGGTCAAGAGCATCACTTGCACAGCCCTGAATTCAAATCCCAGTGCCATAAAAAATTATCTCAATAGAAAATAAATGAAAAGGGAGTGTAAAAGTCTGACTCCATTTTTTAACATCTAACTGCTGACAGCTTTTAAGTTAAGTGTTCCCCTCCCTCTTCTCTTTGTGCCTGTAGCTGGGCATGTTGAGAAGAAAATCTGAATGTTCCCTCCTTTGGTGCAGCAGAAGATTCAAACCATGCAAATTCCAACTAATCTGGAACCCTCATCTCAACCTCAACTCTAGCCATATAAAAACCCCCAAGCTAGTCTCCTTTCTCCTTTACTTTCTCTCTCTTGGGAAGCCAGCCCTTCTCTCCCTAGAAAGTCCCACTGTGTGGTATCAACATTTGAACCAAAGTTTGGTTGAATCTACTCTGGTATATAGAATAGCCACAGAGGAATTTAGGATAAGGGCAAGTGCTGTACCTCCAGCAGGATGCAGCAGTCCTATGAGAATCTAAGTGCAGCTACATCAACAGAGGTAGAGTGTTTTTGTACATGGAGGGGAGAACATCACTGTTGTCCATACTCCAGTTTACATTTGTTCATCTCACAGTGTCTACCTCTGATGAAGTCTGCCCTATATTTTAAAGGAGCAGAGACCCATGAACATAGGTTCAAAAGTGAGCATCTGGATAGTAGGCTGTCTAGAAATATTTCCAGTGGGGAACATGCAAGGAACTAGAACTGTTTCCCCTTATTGAAAACGGTCTTTGAATTTTGGAAACAAATGAAACAGACTTCTTTGCTGAGGTCAAGACTGGGCATTAGCATCAACAGACAGCAGCAGGTTTTAGACAAAGTAAGAAAGAATTTTCTAAAATCAAAACATGTCCAAAGATGAAAAAGGCTGCCTCTGGTAGTAGTAACTCCCTGTCACTGCACACTGTACAGAAACTCTTCAGTTCTGGTTGAAGACAGTCAAGAACTGTCTCTGATCCAATTGAACAGCTCCCTTATTTCTGCTAAAAGCTGTAATGTTCAACAGCCTGACCACAAAGGCATGTGGAAGTACAGGGACCGGTTTGCAGTTGCACCCTGTATTGAAACTTGGCTCAATCCTGAAAGAAGAGTCAGTTACCCGAACAGGCGTATGTATGTATATACATATACAGGTGTGTGAGTGTATGAGTGAATAGCCAGAGCAACGGTGATGAGAAACAAGCCCAGAACAGATGTTGCTAGGTTGTTAACTCATAATCAAGCCCCAAATGAAAACCCTGATAACAGAAGTAATCCAGTCTATACCAAGTAAGTAATTTCTAACTGGAAACCTAATTTCATCTTTCTTGTAGATAAAACAAAAAATGGTGATTTCCCAAATTTCACATCGAGTAGTAAAGACATGGCACAAACTAAAAAGCAAGCCACAATTACCAAATGATTTCCTACACATGGCTTTTGTCTCAGGAGCCTTGCATCTTGTGCAGTGTGGCTTGTGTGCGGCCCGAGGACACTGCCTGCCTGCTCTTATGGGCCTTCACTTCCTCCTTTCCCTCCTGCTTTGACTCAGCCACATACAGGAAGATTCCAGTCAGGGCTGGATGAAGGTGGTGGGTATGGAGCCCCTGATCAGGAACGGGAGAATCTTTGAGCAGCACCAAGCTTGGGGACTTGGTGCCCCAGTGACCTCATGCCATGAGGAAGGGGAGCAGACAAAGGGGCAAAGAAGGGGACCATGTAGCCCTCCTGGGATGATGCCTGGGCCTTGATGAGCACAGTGTCATTTCTAATTCCAGTTCCCCATGTCCACACTGAAGCCCAGGGCAAGGAGGGGCACTGTCAGTCCCTCAGTAACAGGAGAGGTCAGTTCCACCCTGGAGGCTTTGAAGGAAGACACTGTCCATTGGCCTAACTGATTCCATTTCATTCTCTCTGGCTCTAGTTTTTCCTTTTTAACTTTTTCCCTCTGAGTATCTCTTTCCTACAGTCACTTTGGATTCCAGAGCAACAGGAATGATAAATAAGCATCATGGATAGGGATGCAACACCAATAACAGCTTCTCTGGAACCATGCAGATCCAGAACTGAGGTAATGATCAATCAGCCCAATGGCCTGACCAAGATCACCTGCTCCATCAGCTATGCATATCTCAACCCGTTCCCTATCTCCCATTTCTATAAATCTCAAAGTTCCTATCTGTCACTCGAAGATGGACTTGGAGGTCACTGCACCCCTTTGTTTGTTCTTTCTGATGTAGCCATGTTGATTAAACCTCCTTTCTCTGCCCTTTATCACTCTTTAATCGGCATATTAGGATGGGTGGCTGAGCCTAGTCTATTGGGACTTAAGGAATTGGGGCTTTTACTCTAAACTCTGCTAACAGCAAGACTCACTGGAGGGCCAGGAAGGGTTCAGAGGCAGAGGTCTGGGGAGAATTGTTCCTCTGGCCTGTCTGGTCCTCAGGACATTTCCATGGCTATCGCCTCCCCTACTTCAGAGCTGGTTCCTGTTGCTTTTCCCATTTCATCAACCCCTTTTGAACAATTTCCTGTTCCTTTTTCTTTCTATAGGGGCTGCTCTCCTTTTCCTGGCTCTGTTGTCCCTGGAGATAAGCAAACAAACAGACAAGGGTGAGACTCTGAGGCCAGCCCCATCCTTCCCAGTCCTCAGAGCACGATGTGGCCTGGTCTGGCCAAGAACACCAGAGCAGCGAATGCCCTGGCAAACGTGATCAAACTCACAGGCCCAAGAGCTCTACATGCCAAAAGCAGCATGGACAGGCATCCACTGCTCCTCCAGCCAAACAAGTGCACACACGCTGGTAAGAAGTGACAGCAGACACAGTGTAGGAGAAGCCAAGAGAACCTTTTGCTGTAACAGGAGATTGCTTCTAAGAGGTTCTCAAAGCTGAACTCATCTAAGATCAGTGATAAAAAAAAGGAAGTATAATATAGTTAGTTCATCCCTACTTGGCTAAAGAGGGATGAACCAAAATATAGAATTTCCAACTGATTTCATTAAGGCCAGTTTAGACCAAAAACTTAAGAAATACAATGGCAAAGGCATACTCTCTCCACAGGGTCAGAGGTTTAGAACTAGAAATAAAAGTGTTAATTTATTCTACAGATCAATGCTCAGGAAAGCTTTGCTTGCCCCAGGATTCTTTGCTTTCTTTCTCTGATAACAATGGCTACCTAAGTGATGACAATGGCTGAGGCCTAGAAGCCTCCTTTGCAACACTGTGCACCTTTACATCTTTTTCTATGAGACCTATGATTTCATCATCCACTTAGTGCCCCCAACCCCCCCAACCCTCCCCATCCCCACCCACAGTCTGTCTAACAGTTTAACTCTGTGTTACACTAACACAGAGCTGGTGAACAGCTCAGATTCTGGGAGGAATGTGGCTCAGGATTAAGGAAGTAGATGATGACAAACAACAACAGGGCAGCAGTTAACATTCTGACTGCTTACCATGGACCAGGGACTGCCTGTGTCTTAAGCCTTTTCTATATACAAGTTCATTTGGTATTCACAAGCAATCTTGAGACAGGTATGCTATTACTGCTCTCATTCCTCAGGGAATAAGGCTGGGCCCAGTGGATGGAGGAGCACAGTTTGAACCAGTGCAAGTCTCCCCACAGCCCGTCCTTAAACCATTCACCATTCGGGAAACAGGAGGGCCCATGCACAAAGCATCTAATTAACTCTCAGATGCTAGGTAAGCTCTCAGGCTGAAGTCTCAGGTTAGATCCTATGAGCTTTAGCATTTGTCTTGAGAGTCCTGGTCCCCCAAGATCTCCAATAAAATACACAACTGCATACTTTATTTCTCTTTCAAGAGATATGCCACTTCTTCAGTCCTAGTCCAGACCAAAATAACAAAAAAGCTACTATTTGTGAGTTCTTATCTTTTGCCAGACACTGTAATGAGCATGTTAATTAACCAATTAACACATATCCCTGATCCCTGACTCATCATCTTTTCAAATATTGTGCTTAACTGGTGTGTGCTCATGGCAAGTCACTTAACCTCCCTGTGCGGGCTTTTCTCAACTTAACGCTGGAAAAACAACAGTACCTACCTTCCACCCTTGTATAGTGGCTGTGTGGATTAGGAATTAGCTAGCAAATGTAAAGCACTTAAAACAGTGGCTAGCAACTAATAGTTGCTCAATTAATTTCAGTTATCACTGGTGATGCTTTTATTTGGTCATGATAACTCCAGAAGGCAACCTGATTATCTACTGAAACAGTAACACTAACTTATACTGTACAAGGCCTGGGGTGTAGCATTTCCATTCTAAAGGTTCTAAGTCTTAAGTCACTCTCCAAATGAATTAATTAATCTGTATTTGGGTGGACACAAAGTCAGGGCCACAGAGTCAGACTTTAAGTGAGCAAGTTTATAATGAGCCTGTATGGGAAGACACCCCCTGCCTGTTTCCATCCCCCTCCTATAGCTGGAAGCCTAGGAAGAAACCGAGGTCTGCTTTCCTCATCAAGACAGCAAAGATCTTAATCCAAAAAGTCTCTGGTGAAAGGAAGGAAATTTAAACAAAAGAACAATAAAAGGCTTTACACTTTTTCAACTCTTTATGAGAATCTATTCTTTTAGACAACAACTATTTTTGACAACAACTACCTTCCCATAAAAGGTCAGAATTAAAACCTTTGGGGTAGATAAAACCTTTGGGATAGAGCTGCCAAAACAACTCCCTAGACCCAAAAGATGGACTTACTAAGAACCTTCTAATGTGCTAAATGGTGGACCAATGATAAAATTCTAAAATCTATACAGAAAATAGGAAAAAATGTGTTATTACAGCTTATATCATGTTATCGTCTACTTCCCCTCCTTCATCTTCCAGAAAACTCTGTGAGGTACATTGTCATCTTCATCTCACAAATCAAGAAACTAAAACTTAGGCAGGACAAACAAAATGATAAAGTTCGCACAACCAGGCAGCGGTAAAGCCAGGTTCAGGATTGGGGACTCTAAGTTCATCAAACTGTTCCACTCACTGTGCATCTCCCAGTGACTCCTGGGACTGAAGCCTGGATTGGTCTGCTCCTGTGCACCCTAAGAAATTGGTTTTCACCCGTTGTGGTTACCGCAAGAAGGCCTGGTTCTAGAAATCCAAAGAGGTCATGGTTATTTCCAGGACCCAGGGGACTCGAGACCCTCAAGAGGGGGGTCAAAATTCTCCTATGGATGCAAAGAAAAAAGTGTAATTGCCAAGGGAACCAGAACCCAATTGTTACTCACCTGATCCCAGGAAAGGGGTAATCTGGGACCAACTTAGACTCTTACTTTTCAACATCCCCAGATTTGAAGGAAACTTCAAAACTTTTGGTGAATGGTCAAAAAAAGCTCAAATGCCTGAGGCTTCCCAGGACTAAAGGGTCCCGTGGCCCTAGGCCACCTAGGCAGCTTATTTTGGGAACGAAACACTATCTTAAATTCTGGACATTTTCTGTTGGAAGACAGGTTTACAGAGAAGGGAAAAACTAATGCCCTAGTTTGTGTAACACCTCCTAGTATATGTAAATTCATTTAATCTCCATCATTGACCTCTGAGGTTCACCAGAAGCAAAGACAACTATCAGAGCAAGATACACAGAAGAGCCCTGCACTGAGACCATCTCTGTAGAGCCCTGTTTTTGCTCATTTGTTAAGAGTGAGTTAACTCAGTGGAAAGGAACAATGGACAAGCTTGGTGACTGTCTCATTTTTACAATGATAGACTATGCAACTTTTTCAGATTACTATGCAATTTTTTCAGATTACACCTTCCAAAATGCTAAGCCTGGACTGAAGAATGGTCTTTAACGCAAAGTACCAAGCCCTCCACACTTTGGTTGACTTCCTTTTGGAATTCAAACTTTCAAACACCATTAGATCATAACAAGCAGCTGAGCAAATTGCATCAGACTTCGCCTGCTTCACCTTTATCTGAAAACATGATTAAAAACCCAATTCCCTCTGTTGGTTATCACCACAACTTAGACCACCTTAAATAAATGGCCTCCGAATTCTAGATGTTCAAAGAAAAATATCAAAATGGCTCATAAGACCTCTCTGGACTCCCAACAAACCTGCAACTCTAATTTAGGTCTTCTTTCCCAGAAACAAGGTCAGTTCCTCTTCAGGGTCCACTACAGTCAAAAGACCATCCTCCCCAACCCATAAAGCCTATAGAACTTTCAATATTTACATCTATGATAGGCACTGCAGCCTGGGAAAAACATTCAGGGAAACTTACTGTTTTTGAAAGAAGTGCTTACTTCAGTTAAGAAAAAAATGTGAAGTTCCCCTTCAGGCCAAAGCATTTTTCATCTTTACCAATGAAATGATCTACATTAAAAAGAAATGTTTCATAGCTATCCCTCTACCTTAAACATCCTTCCCATTTCATTTTCCCAAGTGGAAGTTTGTTGTTCTTTTGTTTTGTTTTGTTTTTGCATTAGGCATCAACTAAGGGCCTCATGCATGCTAGGCAAGTGCTCACTGAGCTTTATCTCTGGTCCTTGATTTTTTGAGACAGGGTATTGCTATTTAGCTCAGGCTGACCTTGAACTCATGATCCTCCTGCCTGTCTCCTGCGTACTAGGGCGTGTGCCACCACACACAGCCAAATGGTGAGTATTTTTTATGGCTCTGTTTTACAGACTGTACAAAATCAGTGACGGTAAGCAAGGAGGGCCAGGCCTCTCTCATCTCTATCCCTTGGCAGAGCAAACAGCTTGACAAATGACTTCACTTCCATTAAAAAAGTAAATAAATGAAAAGGAATTAGGAAAAGGGCAAGGGAAATGAAAGAGTACACAGGAGAAAGGGAGAAAGGTCTGTTCTGGGAAACAGAAGAACAATCAAGGTTTTGGAATGCTCACTGTCTCTGAACTTAGAAGAATAAAGAACGGAAAAAGCAGCTCAGCTGGGGAATGTTCCATCATGATAATCTGATTAGTGGAACATGAAACTGTGCACATCTGCAGTGAAATGGGAGAGGAATTAAGATACTGAAGGGATATTCCCCAGAATAAACACAAGGGCAGAAAGGCCTGAGCAGAAAACAGGTCACCAGTATTTCTGGGTCCTGCTTAGGGGGAAAAGTTATGTGGTTTGAGAGGGTTTGGGTTTGCTGCTTTTTCCCTTTGATTTCTGAGGTCACTGAATGAACATGGAAATGAGGTCAATTTGTACTAATTTATAAAAATCAGCTTCTAACCTTAGAGCTGTGGCACAAATTACATGAACCCTCCACTCTAAGGTTGTGTGGGTACAGGCGCTGGGCTGACTAGGTTGAGCAGCAGGTCACTGACCAAGCCTCCAGACACTGAGGAACACAAAGGGACAGTACTTTCTGTTCTTTCTCCATCTTTCCTGACACTTGCAAGTGAGCCCTGACTCTTGCCTCTCTAGAAGAGTGGGTCACATATCCATCTCACCCTTCTCCTTTCACTCCAAGTCCTCCTTTCCCTCCTCAGTGCCTCTCTCAATCACTGTCACTCAGATCCACAACCTCTCTTCTCCATGAGCACCTCCTGCTTTCTCAGCACACAATTTCCAATGACTAGGCAATAGTTTCTTTCCTCCATCCTTCTGACAACACCATACGTGCTCAGCCTCTCTTCTCATTGAAAAAAGTGCAAGACATTTCAATCCTGAATGCCTGGGCCTACTTCCTCGCCGCCTTCTGCTACATACCAAGTTTCCCAGAACTTGAAAGCCACAACAGAGCTGCTCCTGGTCTGTCATTCCCCAATTCCAAGCCTTCCAGTGTTAGTTCCCTGGCCACCACTCCATAAACAGAACTCTTCAGTGGCCTTCAGTGTACTCCATAGGAATCCTAAATATAAGAAAAAGCATGAATTCACCAGATGGAAACTCAAACCACTTTGCCCCGCTGGCTCAAACTCCATCAGTGGTTGCAAATCCCACTGTCCCAGGATAAAGCCCCCAGTCCTTGGCACGACTCACCAGGCCCTGCATAGCCTACCATTCCTGCCTTGGTCTGTGGCTCCCTGTGTTCCGGCCACACTGATAAGGCTTCAGTTCCTTCGACAGAGCAGTTCCTTCCAACTAAAAGCCTTTTCAGACTCTTAGTTCCTGGCCTGCACCACTCTTCTTCCACTGCCTCCTGGACCAGCCAAGTCCCATCTTGAATGTTACTCTGTCTTAGTGCCCCTATAATGCCCCTGCATGCATGCACGTGCACACACACACAAAGCTGCAATTCATAAACCAACTGGGCAATGTCTATCCTCACTGCATATTCTGTGGAGACAGAAATCACATCTGTCTTTTCAATGCCTATGTTTCTAGCACCCAAGCAGGAGTTGGCTCTTTGTTGGAAGTGAGTAAATCTTTGCTGATTGAGTAAGTGAAGCACAAGTAATAATTTTCCATCCACCTGAGTCTCTTACCAGCAGCAGAGCTGAAGCTGTGCTCTGACTCTCTATCTCTTCTGTGTCTCTGTGCTTGAGATCTGCCCCCAATGCCATGACCCCCATTCAATTTTTTTCAGGAAATTTCAATTTATCTGTGTAGTGCTATGAGGAGTCATAAGAATACAGTCAATCAGTCATAGAAGCAATCTGGTCCTAATAGCTTATCCTAGGATTTATTGTTGTAACATAACTCAAGAGCTGAAATATATAGGAGAAAGAAATGGGAATCCACCCCTGGAAATTCAGCTTCTTTGACTTTAATTGCTTTGCCTGCACACTGAGTTAGGGCCCCTGTTGATTGAAACTTTTTTCATTTTCAGCTAGAAGTGAATGATGCAGGTTGCATTCCAGTGAATGTTATTATTATGAAAAGATCTGGGGCTGAGGACATGCCTAGACATGACTAACAAAGTTGTGTGCTTATTATGAAAAACAGGCCATGCACGCTAAGGGGAGGTTACATACGAGAGAGGGCAGGTAAAAGGAGGAAGTTAAGAAGGTGAATGTGGTTGATGTGCTTTCTATACAAGAATTAATATAGAATTTTTAAACCTGTTGAAATCATTGCAAGAGGGGACTAAGGTATAAAGAAGAAAAATAGAGAAGATGAACCAATTTGTGTTATAATACATATGTACATGGAAATGTCACATTAAACTCCCTGTATAGCTATCTTATACAAATAAAAATGCCTTTTTTCAAAAATGAAAAATAGGAAGGTAAAACAGGTCCTGTCTGGGGGTTGGTACCAGTGAGAGAGGAGAATATATGTAGGAGGGTGAATGTAGTGGAAATATTATGTACTTATATATGAAAATGGAAAAAAATGAAACCTGTTGAAACTATTCTAGGAATGGTGGGGGAGGAGGATAAAGGAGAATGATGGAGAGGGTGAATTTGACTATGATGTATTATAAGAACACTTGTAAATATCACAATGTACCCCCAGTACAACAACAACATGATGATAAAAAAATACAGATTTGAGGAAAAGAAAAAAAAAGTAAATGAATGCCAGGAAATATTTTAAATGTCCCTTTCTTAGTAGGTACTCCAAAGAGGTACCTTTGCTAATTTCATTCTTTTATTCCCAACTTAAAAAAAATCTTTCTCTCTGACAAATATCCCACTAAAGAAAGTCACTAATATGAAATGCATGCTAGGAATGTGAGTTCACTTTATGCTCTATATTTAGATATGACAGTAAACACCTGACTTTGGAAAAGGTCTGTTTCTAAAAATAACACTTCTAGATGGAGAAAAAGTGCAGGGGATGGAATGAAATTAGTTTATCTCCCAAAGGTGTTTAGCAGGAATCTCTTGCCAGCTAACCACAAACAGAGGACTTGTCCTTTGCTCCTTGGAGAAGGAAATCCAGGAAAGAAGACTGAAACAATTGTCTGTGCTGCCTGGAGGAGAATAAAGACTGTGGTGCAGGTACAATGGGGACCGTGCACTCCGGTGGCAACTATTTCCAATTTCTGATCTATCAACTTTCTTCTGCAGTTTCCTCTCCTTTCTTGAGCTGGGCACATAGTGACATAAGGCACCGTGGTCTGCAGGGAGGCCTCCCAACACCCAAAGTCCTGCAAAGGCCCTGCTGAGATGAGTCCACCAGGCACTTTTTGGATCAAGAGCCAAGGATGGAAGCACATGGTCTCCGCAATGTTACCTCCTGGAACCCGAAGCCCAGATTGCCAGTCTTTGGTGATCAAAGGAGCCCTCCAGCTCCAAGTTCAACAGTTCAGACTCCTCTGTTCATTGTTCAGTAGCTCAGAATCACAGAATCTTGGGGTTGAAAGGACAAAATTTCTTCCAATCCCCAAAGCAATGCTAAATATCCTAAAATATATCTGGAAATATTTGCTTCCACAGCCCAGCTTGTATAGAGACCAATATCTTATACAAAAATGTTGTGTCTTAACTTCTCAGAGACATGTCACTACCTGGAGGTGCAGCCTGAGTTCACACCAGACCTGTGTCTTGACTGACTGTATCTCTCTGAGCCTTACTTGCCTCACAAAAATGATAATAGTAAATAATAATAATTACTTACATCCACTGAGCACTTACTATATACCAGTCACTATGCTGAGTGATTTATACTGATTAACGTATTATAGATATTCTCTTAAATGAACTTATATAAAGCAATTGGAACAGTGACTGGGTCATAATAAATATTATATATTGGCTACCATCTTCAATGTAATCATCATCGTCATCATTATTGAGACATGCATGCCTTGATGGTTTCTGAGAAGGTGGTCCTGGGTTCCCTGGGGTAGCCATTATGGATTCCTCCCTGAATCTCTTGGACAGCTAGAATTGTTCCTATTAGGAATCCTGCTGAGAAGTGGCTGCATTTCTCCCACTGGATAGAACCTCTTCTAGCTTTTAAAATGAAAAGCCATCTTTTTCTTATTTGTTCTTTTGTTCTTAGAAATGTCCAGATCCCTGGGAAAGGCCACTCCTAGTGTGTTGTAAATAAAAGGGCAAGGAGAGAAAAGCTTTTGTGTCTTGGTCCCTCGAGTCCTGAAGGCTCCCTCTCCTGTCCACCCAACCCTCCACTCACAGAGATCTCTAGAACAGCTATGCAGCAGGGTAGGCTCTATGGGGATCCCTGTTCTCCCTGCATCCAACTGGAACCCCTTCTAGCAGGCTCAACCTCTCCTACAGGAAGGATTTCAACAACTCTAGCCATCCCTGCTGGGATCCAGACTCAGTCTTGCTAAGTGTTAAGGTGTCCTGGGAGCTTCAGTGAGCCTGGGTCTCGGCATAACTTCTGTGTTTCAATCCCTTTCCTCCTGATCGGGTTGTCAGGTTGTCACTCTGGGTCTGAGATTCTGCCTCGGTTCCTTGCCTAGCACTGTCATTCTCTCCAGGCTGACTGCCCAGACCATCTGCCCTTCCTGTCTTTAGGAAGCAGAGCCCTATTCCTTAGACAAGGGTCTAGGTAGGAACTGCCATGAGCAGCATCCTAAATTCTGGCATCGCATATGATCCAAGAGGCCACCAAGCCTTCTAGAGCTTGGACTTTGTACAATGACAGAAATGTTCTATATTCACACTGGCCAATGCAGTAGCCTCTAGTCACATTTGGCCACCAAGCACTTCAAATATGGCTAATGTGACTGAGGAAATAAATTTTTAATTTTCTTTACTTTTAATTAATTGAATGTAAATGCCATCCAGTGTCCAATTTCTAGAGCTGTGTATCCCACAAGGTAGCCTCTAGCCACAGGATGGGTTCTGCAGGCCGTGGGCTCCAAGCTCCCTAACCACAGGCCACTCACCTGTCCTACACAGGACACAGGGCCTTGGCTTCCTCTCCATCCTGGCAGTACTGCCCCAAGACGAGCAACCCCAACAGAGATCTGAGGACTGCTCCTTCACTCCATCAGCAACACGTCTTAGAGGATTCAACACAGGAAGCCAAGAGGGGAACGAGACCACAGATATGAATCCAGACCCTGATGAAAATATGAGAATAGATGAGAAGGCCTCTGCCTTCACTTTTTAACTCTGAATAAATGACATGCTTGGAATTTCTTCTATAATTTACCACTGCATTAAGAGTTAGGGCCCAACTGCGTACAAAATTTAAAATTAAGAATTACATCAGACAAGAAAAGGGGATTATTAAAAACTGCTTTGCAGGAACTAAAATGCCAAAGCAATGAGAGATATTGGATGAGACGAGACTAATCAGACTGTAATTGCCAGCTAAACAAGTCATTAGCTGTCACTTCATGGAAAATTTTTAAAAAGCAGCAGCACATTTGAGGACAGGCAGAGGAGATAGCAGAGGGAAAAATCTTTTGTGTTGGAACTGGTATGTCCTTTTTAAAAGCTGGTGTTCACCAATTATCTTGCAGCATAACCACCTTGGAGTGAAAAAAATCAATATGCATCAAGGCAATTATTTTCTGCATGTCTTGGTACTGAATTGGCAATGCGTTTTCATGGCCCAATTAGCTTTTAACTTGAAACAATAGCAGCTAGTCTCCATTTTCCTCTGGGACATTTATTTACAACAAAAATGCAATGCTATTCAAATTGTTTTAGGGAATCCTCAAAGCGTGTGCTGAGAGTCAAATACCAGTGGTGTGATATTAAAACATCACTGATGATTGTCCTGGGGAAGCAGTATTCAGAAAGAGAAACCAAAACGGACGGGGTCCATGCACATCATAATATTGCATCATGAAACGAATCAAAGAGCCGAGCAAGATGTGCACCCCTGTAATCCCAGCACTCAGGAGACTGAGGCGAGAGGATAGCAAGTTCAAGGCCAGCCTGGGCTACACAGCAAGAGCCTGTGTGTGTATTCCTATAAAAAAGGGAAGGGAAATGATTATATATCTACTCTATTCAGACTCACACTTCTCTCTGCTCCAGTGAAGCAGCTCAAGGTCAAGGTCATGACAAAATCAGTACTTATCCTACTTACTTTTCATCAGCATGTGACAGAGCTGATTGCTTTCTCCAGACATGCTCACATACTCCCCTTACCCACATTGAGACCTTGTAGGGATAAAAAAAAAGTCTACTTTGTTTTCTCCTAGTAGTTACATATCTTACATTTATTTAGTCCATTTTGAGTTAATTCTTGTAACTGGTAGAGAGGAGTCTAGTTCCAGTCTTTCACGTGTGGACACCCAGTTTCCCCAGTACCACTTATTGAACAGATTGTCCTCTCCCCAATAAGTGTTCTTGCTTCTGGGTTCTCTGTTCTGTTCCATTGGTCTATGTGTGTTTCCATGCTGGAGCCATGTTGTTTCAGTTGCTATTGCCACGTAGTGCATTTTCAAGACAGGTAGTGTGATGCTTCCTGCTTTGTTCTTTTTGCTCAAGATTGCTTTTGCTATTTGGGGCCTTTCCCAGTTCCATACACATTTTAGGATTTGTTTTCCTTTCTGTTTCTGTGAAGAATGTCAGTGATACTGAAGCCAAGCATTGAGACCAGATCTCTCTCTTCCTTAGCTTATGTAACTCACCCAACCCTTGTCTTTCTCTCTTCTCTCAGTATCTACCCCATCTAGCCTGTCCATTGGTAATGTGTCAGGAACTGCATAAAGGAAAACCAATCAGTAAGGAGAATAACCTGAAGAAATATGATCTTTGACAAAAATTATCAATGTTTTTCTTGCAATTTGCAGAACATCTTGTAACTGATTACAATCAGATGTGCATCATCTGGTTGCAAACACCCACCGGTGAGGAAGCACCCACCAGTTTGTGACTACCCATCACCCTGTCTCCTATATAAACCACTCCTAAATCAACTTTCTGGGAAGAAGGATCTTTAAGCTGAAGGTCTGCCATCTTCTGATCAGCTAGATCCTTGCTTAATAAAGTCCTGAAGTTTTAAATTAAGTTCGTTCCCACTGTCTTGCCTCTCAACTGATGGCTAGGCTTCCACTGTGCAGCAAGCAGGCCAAGCCTTGGCCCACTAATAGTATTTTGATGGGGATGGCATTGGATCTGTAGGTCACTTTGACTAGAATGGACACTTTAATAACAGCAATTTTTCTAATCTATCAATATATCATTCCATTTATTTGTATATTACTTGTACAATGTTTTATAATTTTCATTTTAGAGATCTTTCACCTCCTATACTAGTTTGCTTTTCATTACTATAACAAAATACCTGAGGCAGGCTAATTTTATGAAGTAAAGATATTTAGCTCATAGTTTTGGAGGCTGAATATCCAAAAACTATGGCACATACCCTTATGAGGCAGGTGCATGTGTGTATCTCATTCTGTGTGATCTCTCTCTCCTTCTCCTTAATAAGCCACCAGTATTTAGTCATGGGAGCTCCACCCTAATGACCTAATCAAATCTGATCTTTTCCCAAAGACCTCACCTCTAAACACTATAACTGGATTAAGTTTTCACCCTCTCAATACCATTAACATAAGACTTTGAGAATTAAACTATTACATGAATTTAGGAGGACAAAGCATACTCAAACTACAGCACCTCTTTTATATTTCAAAAAAGCTAAAAAAGCGATTTTTAAATGTTCCTACCATAAAGGAATGATAATGATACAGATGATATGATAATTACCCTGATTTGATCACTTATCCATGCACTGAACCAACACATGTACCCCATAAATATGTACAGTCATTATGTGTTAATCTTTTAAAAATAAAGAAAAGAAAAACAAATCGAGAGGCTTCCCCCAAAGTCCTGAAGGTACAGGCTTGAGGGCACCCACGCTGGCCCCACCCAATAATTACCTCTTGTACAAGGTGAGAGAGGAGCTGACTCCTAATCACAGGCTTCACCCTCAGTTTTCCCTTATTCATAAAAGCAGACCAGCAGAAGTGTGACTAATTCATGACAGAAGACGATCCAATAGCTACTCAACTGGGACTTAGGGATATAGTGTATATCTGGTTTACCCAATTTTATCTGGCTTAGCTTCTAAAAATTAAGCTTCATTTCCTGACTGTGGAGCAATTGTTGACAAAAACATCCCAGAAGTATGTTAAAGAAGAGATGCAAACTCAGGAGGCAGTAAATGGCACAAGGGATTCATAAAAAGGATGAGTAACCAACTAGAAGTAGGAAGTAGGTTCAATGTGACTGGTCATACAAATAGACTTTCTCTTTCCACCCTCTCTGAGGTTAAAGAAGATTGATCAGAAACAAGTTGCCCAGGCATTGCATCCTAGGAGGCCAAAGGCCCAAAGAAGGATTTCTAGGCCCTGCTATACCCATGGTAAGTAAAGGTTATTGGGTACAAAGAGTCAAGAGCCTGGGAGTCAGAAGGACCATCTCAACCCATGCCACACTAACAAGAGTAAAATAGCAAATGCTTATATAGCACTTATTATGTGTCAGGTCTCATTGAAGTACTTTACATATACAATTCAATTAATCTTCACAAAACGATAACCATTATTTTCAGCTGCTAAATGATAGAGCTGTAATTCAAACCCAGGCAGTGTTATTCTAGTGCTCTTAATCATTATGCAACATATAATAAAACTTTTAAACACAAATACCCCTGTCATCAGAGAAAAGTTCCATGCTGTTCACAAAGTCATGGCATCCACTGTTCTTGATAACCAATTCAGAAAGTTACTTTTTCATCACAAGAAGCAAAATATCTCCATCCCTCACCACTAAGAACATTGACCACTACAGAAAATAGAGACAAAAGCTGTAGAGTCCTCAGATGGGAGTAAGAAAACCAATCCTCTAGTTAATGAGTAAATACTGGTAATCATTTTGCCAAGCACACTAGAAAAAACAAACTTCTATAAAAATCAACTTATATAAACTTGCTGCTTGGAAATGAATTCTGATCTATTATATTACCAGGGACTGAAATTAATCTGTAAGAAGGAAGAACTGGGAGGCAGGGATGGACCCTCTGGGCCCAGGGAGTCAACAACAAAGACTAGGAGGAGCCTGGCCCACACACAAGGCCCCATTGGCAGGACTAGACGAAGAATCCAGATCAAATGAGCATAGCCTGTTTCCTCAGCCACTAATGCAGGGTTCACATTATTACCTAAAGAAAGGAAACCTGAAATTTTACTCAAAGCTCCTCAAACTAATCTTTGTGGCTATATCTCTACCTACAAAATTAATCTTTTCCAATAAATCTTTTTGCCACCCTTGTAAAAACCCAAGCTACAGAGTCTCAATAGAGGTTATCTTCTACCTGTCTCCAACCTATCAGGAGTCAGGTGTCCCATCAAAGATGGCCATCCTGAAAAACCTCAGGCTGCACAGATCCCCAGCCTGTCAATAGACTTGTGTTGGACCTTACACAAGCTCTGTCCTTCCTTGAAAATGAGAACACTAGACTTATGAGCCATGATGGCATTTCCCAAACTTCTATTTGAGGTTCACACGCCATTAGGGTGAGGTAAAAAGAAGTGATCTGTGGGCAGGTTCATTGGAAACTCTGGTTAATCAAAGACAGACAGATTCCCCAGCAGCAGTTCTCCTCAAAGCCTCCAGTGTGACGGTGTACACTAGGAATCCCCAAGAAGGGGTCAACTGCTCTGTGTACCCACGGATTTTCCCATCACTGCTTCACAATTCACGTAAGAGTCTCCAGAACAGGTAGTTTAGGGAATGATGCGCCACACTGGTTCTTTCAGAAACCCATGAAGCATTGGCCTCACTCTAACTAGACTTGAATTCCAGCTCCACGTGGAGCTGGGTGTCCATGGCCATGTTCCTAAGCTGCTTCTTTTTATCTGTAAATTGAGAAAAACGATCACATCCACTCACAAAGACAGATCACATGAGATAACTCTTTAGAGTGGGAAGCAGCAGTGGAAACAGCAGTAGCGAACTCCCATCCCTCCTCTGGAATCAAACTGGAAAATGCTTTCCCCAGTGCTTACCAAGAAACCTGCTGCAGGATGTGGAACTTTCCTTTCTTCACTGCCAACTTGGCTCCCAGAGAGCTTTGGTGATCAGCATTCTGCTGGCTTACGTAGACACTCTCACAGACACTGTGGTCAGGAATCTGGGGCTATACTGAGAGATGCAGAAAATCTACAAATTCCTGTCTAAATTGAGCTGGGAAAAGGATGTCAGCTGGCTTCCTTCACTCTGTACCCATCAGCCTCTCATCAGATTAAGCATGTCACAGTCAGCCGAAACAACTGTGAACCACAAGGACACCTGAGCCCAAGGGTCTACTGTACCCCAGTGCTCTGCCACTCATAACCATTAGTAAAATTTAGAAACAAAGAAAATAAGATTCTCAAGTAGAAATATGCAGTCAACTGGTCCAGGACACTTTTTTTAAATTACCCAATCAGAGCCCAACCTTGGACCTACTGAGTCAAAAATCTCTATTTTCATTGTATATAAATTCCACCTCATTTAATAAAAAAGAATTTCTGAGTGCTGAAACTCAGGCAAACGTTTGAAAAAAGCTCCCTGAATAATTCTGATGCACCCTCTAGTTTAGAGCCATGGGCCTGGATGAGCACAGCATCCTCTCCAGCATCTTATACAAGGCCACCAACTTCTGGGTTCCTCTGGGAATAGGGTATTGAAACCATTGCCTTTCAATCCAATGGCTAGATATGGTCAGGACTTCCCAAGGACAACTAGAAAGGGCCTCTGCCTGGCAGAGAGAGGTGTTCTATGTATCACGGGAGCCCCATACCCACATTTTCAACCCATCTGCTCTGGGACATTCCATCTCAGCCCTCTGCCTTTAGGCCATCCTAACACATTGTCAAACCATATAGTAACAAAGCAAGCCCCAACTGTCCTCCCAAATTTCATACTGTGTCTATCGCTCTCAAGTCCTTTCTTAAAGCTATTCCCTATTGATGATCCCATTTCTACCTCCTCTGAACTCAGAAATTGCAGTGGTTTCTCCTTGACACTCCAGTGGCTTTTCACACTTGTCAGGAGCTATGTCAGGTAGAATTCCTATCCTGGATCCAAGTTCTAGCTGGACTGATGGACACATTTCAGAACCTAACTGGCATAAGAACCCAAGGCCTAGAAGGACACAAAGCTTCAAGTTCTAATTAATTCCCATACTGGGATCTGACTACTTTTCAGCTTATCTCCTCCAACAACACAGGTAACTTACTGCTAACTAACAACTAAGTGCACAAAGGGGCACACCAAGACCACCTCACACTTAAATCTAAAACTGTGTCAACCAAGACAATGAGAGCCTCAAAAGCAAATGCTATCCAAGTGCTATCCAAAGAAGAGCAAGGCCTACCCACAGGCTTTACAGCATTCTAGTTCCATGCCCATCACCTTGTCCATCTTTCTTTAAATGTCTTCAGCTTTCAAACTTATGTATATAGAGACTGCTATATCTACCATCAGCCCCAAAGGTGAAAACCTGTCAATTTGGGGTTCCCAGCCCAAGCTATCAGAACCCCCCAACACCATCAGATCCAGAACTTCCAATCCTATGCATCAGATCCAGAACTTCCAATCCTCACTTGGATTACCTTGAAAGAAGTAGTTTAGGTAAGTTCAGAGAAGTAAGCCAGGACTATTCTTAAAGGCAATAATAGCTCATCTCTCTTGTTAATGTACTGTAATTTATGACATGCTCCATCAGAAATCACAAGATAATGTCATCTCATAAGCCTGGAGTACAGGAGACTTTTCTAAGATGACACAAAATCTAAGTCATAAAAGAAAAGATTGATATATCTGACTATAAAATCTTTATAGGAAAAAAGACAGCCTGACTGGCAGTATGGCCAAGTGGCAGAGTACCTATGTAGCAAGTGCAAGGCACTGAGTTCAAATCCCATGACCACAAAAAAAGAGAAAAGGGAAAAAAAGAGCCAAAAGGCAACAAAGTGCAAAGAGAAAATGTTTTCAATGCAGGGACAAAAATATTCATTTCCTTAATAAATACAGAGCTCCTTAAGAAAAAGTCAGCAATCCAATAGAAAAACAGGGACAAGGACATAAAAAGTTCAGACAATGAAATTCAATAATTCTTACCACATGAAAAGATATTCAATTTCACTCAAAATAAGAGAAAGAAAAATTAATACGCCAAGATATATTTTGTCTCCAATCAAACTGGCAAAGATCAAATAGTTTTCTTATATGTCTAGCTATCCAGAATCTGGGGAAACAGACAATTTCACTCATCACTGGTGAAAGGAGAAATGATATAAACACCATTATCATCATAGTATGGCAACATCAAACAAAATTTAAAGTGCACACACCTTTGACTCAGGAATCTCAGTCTAGGACTTTATCTAACAAATAAACCATTTATATTTATATTATATATACAAGACATCACTTGTGAAGAAGTCAGTATCTGCAGCATTGTTCATAATTGCAAAACTGGAAATAACCTAAAGGTCCATCAGCAAGTGATGAGATAAATAAATTCTGTACAAAATGAAATTTCTTGCCACTATTAAAAAGAATGAGATACCCTATATACATTGGCTGAAAACTCCTGGCAAGATACAGTGATAGTAAAATAATAATAATAATATAATGCACTGGGCTGGAGGACTCGTGGCAAGTGGGTGGAGCATGGAGGTTTGCTCTGTATATCCTTTCGTACTTTCTGGATATTTGTGCCAACAATTTTCAACCAATTTTGGGGTGAACACCAAAAAGGCCAAAAACAAATAAATGAGTTTCGTCTGTGGGATAAATCTATAAATTTGCACTGACAGCAAAACTGACTAACATATTACTTACATGAAACAAAAGCAAGTTGAAGATCAATATGAAGAGTTTAAATCTCACTTACATTTAAAAAAAACAAAACAAAAAAACTTCTGAGCTGGAGGCATGGCTCAAGCCATAGAGCACCTGCCTGACAAGCACAAAGCCCTGAGTTCACTGCTTCCCTGACCCCAAAACAAAGAAGCAAAAACCCTTTGCTGTTGTGTGTTGGTAAACGTATGTTTACAGGTAGGCACTCCACTGCTTGAGCCATACACACCCCAGACCCTGTAAACGTTTCTGAACATATTTAGAAAAAGGTCTAAAATGAAACACAAAAACTTTTTTCCAGTGCTCACCACTGAAGAGGAATAGAATGAGGGTAAGAAAGGAAATTTGTGTACTTGTTACCTTTAAAAATGTGCATTTTTAAGGTTTTCCTTAACTGACTGTAACATTTTGTTTCAATTACTGTACTTTTTAAAATTTCTAAATGTTCTATTTGGTCCTCTTTCAGATATGCAAGGTCACTGTTTTAGTTTCCAGGCAGATATTTTCAGATTTATACTTGCTTCTTTTTAAACATGGTCAGCATATATTTTTTAAAAGTCTGTATCTGATAAAATTTCAATACCTGAAGTCATTAAAGGGCTATTTCTGTGGTTTCTTGTTTTAGCTGGGTCTCCCTCATTGCACTTTGTTTTCTTTGTGCTCAGTTATTTTGAGTTGTGTACTACTCAATGACCTTGACAATTGTGTACGAGAAGGAAGGTGGTCAGGACAACTTTTAACTATGTTTCCCTTGAGTTTATGGATCATCCAAGTCCCTCTTTCCTGATAAGGGTCCAGCTCCGGAGTCTGGAAGCCCAAGCTCTAGTACTGCTTGCCACTGCTCTGCATCTTGTGGCAATCTGCCCGTCCGTCAAAACCCAATTTTCCTCACCTGTGAAATGTCGCATTTACCTCTTTCACCCTTACTGGGGATAAGGTCATACACGTAGTAAAGCACCAAGCATGTGCCTGGCACAACATGGGCCTTCTCTAAACTGTCACATGTTTTATTACTAAAGTCTTTTGCAACCAGGACCTGACCCAAGCAGATGGCAGCAAGAAGGAGGGGCAGGGTAGTTAGAACAGAATGACTGGGATTGAGATCTCTCCCTGAGTAGGACCTAAGAGCCATGCAGATGCACTTCAGCACTTCTCACTGAATGTCCCAGCCCGTGGGTGTCAATGTTACAGAACCTAAGACATGAGCGAGTGGGAGTATGTGACATGGAACATCCCCCCTGGGCCCTCTGAGCATCCATGCTTGTCACCCTGACAGTGATTGCCCACAGAAAGGTTGCTGCTAAATAACACACACAGAGGAAGAGCACTTTGATGTCTGAGAATCCTTGGAGTGCCCAGGAGCCCTGTCCCCAGAAAGAAGCAATGTGCAGGGACACAGCACAGCAGGCAGGTTCCGTGCCCAGCAGTCCCAAGAGTATCTGTACCCGCTCTCTGGCTGTGATTCTTGCTCAGTCCTCTGTCTGCATTAATGTGCACACTTGCACCAGGAATCCAACATTCCTGGGCCTTCCACAGTTGTTATTTGTTTAACTGAGTGGCTTGTACCCAGCCCCTCCCCCCA
The DNA here is from genome assembly GCF_047511655.1 of Castor canadensis. Lineage (NCBI taxonomy): Eukaryota > Metazoa > Chordata > Mammalia > Rodentia > Castoridae > Castor > Castor canadensis. The sequence goes on along the minus strand of NC_133390.1, from coordinate 75,586,982 downwards.
CCCCAACACACGCATATCACTAAAAGCCTTTTTGGGTCCATATATCCTTCAAAAGAACAGTAGACACATTCCCAACCCCAGACCTGGGATCCACAGTGATGCAGAAAGGGGCAGGCACTGGGAAAAACTCACAAAGTGAATTTAACCAAATAAATCTCATTTTCTAAAACAAAGCACAGGGATTTAGCACCCACTCAGGCCTATAAAGTGAGGTGCATGCGGCCCACTGGACCCATTCTCTCCACTGTGCCTCCAATATGATTCACCTTCCAAGTGTTTCTCCACCAGCCTGTTATTTACTCCTCCAAGCCCCTTGCCATGGTGTGCCAGGACTGTCCTTTTTGATGCTGATGGGACTGCAAGGGCAGGTAACTGCTACACCACTTGTCTGAGGTCAGCCAGCAACTTGGGGACATATTAGTCACACTGAACCCTGAAACAAGGCTGACACTAACTTTCAGGCATCTGTCAACAGCTCAGCAAGGGAGAGAGAAGGATGATGACCAATGGAGGAAATTACATTTGTGTTAGCACAAGGGAGGAGGTGAGGACAAGGGAGGAGACGAGGAGAATGCTTTTTAAAAGCCTTAGGTTTTGTTTCTAATAGAGCCTGGAATTTGCCACACAGCACACTATGTTATAGAAAACTGTAGACATCTTAAGAAATCTCCCTCCCTTCTCCTCCATCCCTCCCTCTTTCCCCCTCCCTTCCACACACACCAGCAGCAGCAGCAGCAGCAGCAGCAGCAGAAGCAGCAGTGTCCCAAGATCAGCTGGAGAACCATTCTAGGCAGCCAGCACATCTGTGGGCAGGGTCTATGGTCTTCATGGGTTGCTCAGGCAGTTTCAGTGTTTTACTCCCCACCGACCTCAATATCCAGTTAAAAGCCAAGCTGAATTGGAACATGTTTGACCTGTGGCAACCCTCTTGGCCCAGCTGCCCTACAGAACCCAGCCAGCCAAGGAAAGGCAAGGCAGACAATTAATAAATCTTCTCTAAGATTCTGTGATACCATCTTCAGACACACTCACAAAAGGGAAGCACTGGCAGTCACAGTTAGGGACAATCTAGTCTATCAAACAGTTTCACACATACCATCTCAATCACGAGAGATAATCAGAACACACACTTTTTATCTCCAGTTAGTGTGTTAGAAAATAGAGGTTGAAGAAGGGAGGACCTATAGAGTAGTTTGGGGCATTTATCCCAGAGAAATAAAATTTTATGTTCATACAAAGATCTGTATGCAAATGTCTGTATCAGCTTTATTCACAATCATCAAAAACTGGAGACATTCATACACTGTCTTTCAGTGTATGAATGGGTAAGCAAATTTTGCTATACCATACCATGAAATACTGCTCAGCACTAACAAGGAATGAATTGTTGATCCATGCAACAACTTCAACAAGTCTCCTAAGAATTATGTTGACTGAAAAAAGGCTAATCCCAAAAGGTAACATACTTCATGGTCCCACTTAACTAACATTCTTGTAATGACAAAAAAACTAGAAATGAAAATGGATTAGTGGTTGCCAAGGGTTGTTTGTGGAGAGGTTAGAGCTATAAAACAGGAACACGAGGGATCCTGGCACTGATGAAAATGCCCTGTACTTGACTGTGACAATGTCTATCCAGTGCTTGTCATGTTGATTATAGTCTTGCAAGATGTTACCATGGGGAAAAAGTGGGTAAAGAATCTCTATCCCTTCTTAAAAGTACATGTTAATCTATAATTACCTCAAAATTAAGAGTTTAATTTCAGAAGATAGAAGAAGACTCAAAAGTCATTCAAATGAAATATGTAGCCCTTATCTGGATTCTGATTTGAACAAACCCATAAATTCACATTTTGAGGAAAGTGAAGAATGTGAATTCTGCATGGATATTAGAGGATCACAAGGCATTATAGCTTTGTTAAATGTAATACTGTATTTATACGAAAAAAAAAGAGTACTTATCCACCATCAGTATTTATCAAGGCACTTAAGAATAAAATAGTAAGATATCTAGTTGGAGGAGAAGGCAACAGGTAGGAATGGAGATGAATTGAGACAGGCCATTAGCTAATATCAGTTGAAGCTTGGTGATGGGTACAGGGAAGGTCATTATGCTCTTCTCTCTGTTTTTGAGGATATTTAAATTTTTCCATAATTGAAAGTGGAAGATTTGATAGCATCACTCATTGGAAGAGTGATTGTCTGGCATGTGTGTATAAGTGATCAGAGTTCGGGGAAAAAAAAAACAAAAAAGCAAACATGTCGGGGAAGGCCCAAGAGAGGTGCTTAGTACTTCGCTTAAGACTGCATCATCAAGAATAGGGAAAGACAGAGGTTTAAGCCAGGTCTTCAGATTCTCCCATCAGGGCTACACCAGTCCCTTTAGGAAGAACCACTGAGGGCAGAGCCCACATCCAAGTAAGCCACACACTCACCCTTGCAGCTATTGGTGTGCCTCAGATCCTTTCTGGCTGTTGGCCAGAGGCATCAGTTTTTTAAGCGGGGAGGGCCATGGAGCTCTCCCAGGGCTGCTTGTAACATGGTGGCTGATTCCTAAGAGCAGGGATTCAAGAAGAATAAGAAATAAGGTACCCAAGATGGCTGCTGTACTCTTTTATAGCAAGCTCAGACGGGATGTGCCAGTATTTTTAACAAGTTCTGTTCATTAGAACCAAGTCAATAAGCCCCCACTCAGGGAAGAGGATCCCATCAGGCATGAATACCAGGAAGTGGCCAAGTAAGAGGCTGCCAACAACATCCCCCAAGGTAACAGCATTTGTATAACAGCTGTTTTTTTCTTTTTTGTATGATAGTTATTTGTGTATTTATACAAACATCTAATGTTCCCACTACAAAGTAAAGTCATGAGGGCAAAATCCATATCTGATCCACATCACTTCCTCTCTCCTGCTCAGTATGGCATCTAGTCCTGATGGCTGCTGTATAACAAAGAGCAGCAGTCACACCCCACACCCTTGCTGAAGAGGCAGACCTAGGCAGGTGGATTTGGAACCACATGGTTCCATCTGCTCTGTCTCAGCTGGCTGGATCAGCAACAAAATAAATAAAAATAAAAATAGGAGAGATGAATTCAAGTATATTTGATACACTGTAAAAACCTTTGCAAATACTCCAATGTACCTCCACCTAGCACAACAATAATTAAAAAATAAGTTAAATAAATCAACAATTTATTTGGCCAGATGATTCTCTACCGGGATCTGAAATGGAAAATACCAAGGGACGATGCCTATCATGGGAACATCATAACAAACTAAAACCCCATGCATAATTCAGTTCCATAGGAACAGGAAAAAAAAAAAAGCTGTTGACAAGAGGAAAAAATAGGGCCAGGTAGACAGAAACAAAGATACTACATGAGAGAGAAAGAGAAGGAATCACTCTAGGTCCTCAGAGTGGCCCCATGTTCCTGTTCTAGCTTCTTCCATCTATCTTTTATTCAGTAACTTGTATGAATCTCACTTTCTCATAAAAAGGAAAAGGAGGAGGTAGAGGGTTGGGAAGGAAGGTACACCTGATATTCCTGGGGGACATCAGATGAGCTGCCAGGCCATGACTGCAAAAGATGTGAGAGGGAGTTTACTTGAAGTAGCCAGCAAATCAGCTTACAATCAGAAGTTCACTCTATCCAAGGCACAGTTAATCACTTATTTCACAGCTCTGTGACTAATGACTCTTCTGTACAAATCTTATTATGTGATATAAAGTGCTTTAAAAAAATCAATATTGTACCTGACTCCCCAACTCAATGCAGAGGAGAAACCATTTCCCTCTTCCTCGAACACCTGCACCTGCATCTCTTGCACTTCACGGGGAGGTGTGAGATTAGGACTAAGCTAAGCCTGTTAAGAAGGCAAGCAGTCCTGGCTTGGGGTGACAGACAGAAGTAAAAAGGCAAAGGGTCAGTGCAGATGGGATCTATGTTGGCTACCTAGGAAACAAGCAGCTCTAAAAGTGTTTATCACCTTAACTCCAAACCCACTAGGCCGATTTGATTCACTGGAGCCACAAGGGATAGGCAGAAATCACCCTCTTTTCCCTACCCACTTTCAGACTTTACAAAAAATTAAGGCTCGTGCTGTCTCAGTCATATATTGCCTGATTTAGGACTCTACAGGGATCTTCACATCCCCAAGGCCCAGCCAGAAGCAGCTTGGTGACACTGTGAGCTTAACAAGCCTGCTCCTCTGACAGGTAGTGTCCTTAATAGGGCCTAAGGGAGACCATCCAGGCCAAAGGGTGGAGCTGAGTCAGCCCAGGAAGTGGGACCACAGAGTGTACATTTGACCAAGAAATCTTAAGAGGCCAACTTGTCTGGAGGTCAAGACAAAAGTAGGAGGGGAGAAAGAGCAATACTAAAGGGGAAATGGGTTAGACAAGAGGAGTTGAGGCACCACATCCCTGCAGCTCTCTTTCTCTCTGGAGGCCCAGGTAGAGTCCAGAACACTCCAAAGGATGTCTAGAAGTCAGAGTAAGTAGGTGGGGAAGAAAAAGAGATGAGAAAATTGGCCTGAGATTCCATCTAAGATGGTCATCAACAATGAAACATGGCTTGAGTACTGAAACTGTGTATTTTCCTGACAGGAGACGATGCACAAAGGTAGAGACAAAGAGAACACGCACAGTGACTGTCAAGCCCAGAGGGTTCAGTGAACACAATGGATGGAGAGATTTAGAACTCAACTCCATCTGAAGAGGCAGCAGCCGCCACCCAGGCTGAGGTCCAGACTGCCCAACACATCCCATGCCCTGAAGAGCCACTCTGTCTCTCTCCCACCCTTGGTCCCTAGCCTTCCAGGCCTGGCACATATCCCTCCCCTGTGAAGTTTTCCCTCTGAATTCTGCCTGAATCTGGTCCATTCTCCACACAAAAATCACAACATCTCCAAAAGTCCAGACACAGTGCCAAGGCTGCCCTATAACCTCTTGCTCTGTGACCACACACTTATTTGGGTTCTCTCCCCCAAAAGGCAGGACAGCGGCTCCGACCCCAGTACCCTGTACATGGTGGGGGAGTCCAGACCCTTCACTGGTGATGGGAGGCAGAGCATACATGCTGTCAAACCTTGTGGCAATAATAAAAGCCAGCTGATGCCTTTAACTGATAGTCAAGAATTTTAAAGACAATCTTGAAAAGTTAAAAGGTAGAAGCCAATGGACAGGGTGGGGGTGGGGGTGGGGGAACGAGAAGGGAAGATGTCACTAGTCAACCAATATGGAAATGATTTTCACTAGCTGAGAAACAGCTCTGGCATTAAATTAGTAGAAAGTGGTCTGCACCACGTCGCTATTTTTAGCCTTTTATGACAAATATGCTCAGCTGTCCCTCTTCAGAATAAGAAGGATAAAATGCCTCCGATTCGCTCCATAGGAGCTGCCAGAAATAGTTTTCACTGAAATCACTGGACACATGTTTATAACCTTTGTTCAGTATTTACTCAGATGTTTTCACTCAGGCAAGTTCCTGAATATCTGTTTTTTCTTTGCTTTCTTCCACAGGAGTACTCCTGCCCCCACGCCACACTGAGCACTGGCAGTCGGGGGCTTCCTGTTATGCCAGGAATCAAAGCCCAGCGTGCTTCCTCAAATGGGGGTCGTCACAAAACGGCTCAGAAAACTTGAAACTCTGGTTGTGACCCACCTATAAGCAGCACCTGAGCCTGCAACCTATCATAAGTTGCTGGACCTCACTCCCCAGGCTCTTCTACCATCAGCTTAAGAGAAAGAATTGAGGCAGAAAGTTGGCTCTGGCAAACTGAGGTGGTCCCCAAAATAAAACAGTTCACAATATGGGCCTAATAAAAGTTCACTCACCTAATTTGCTTGACAGATATCTGCTGGATGCCTACTACACGTCTGGTATTGTTGAGGAACTGTGAACACAGCAATGAACGAAACACACAAAAGTCCCTGTCCTCATGGGACTTATATTTGGGTGATTTAGAAAGAGTATTCAAAAAAAAAGGAAATACAGATGACTAGGAAGAAAAACAAAGCCAGGTAGAGGTATTCCACAAGAGATGAGTAGGTGTGACACAGGAAGGGGAAGGGCTGGCTCAGTGAGGGGGCGACCTTTGGACAAAGATCTTTGAGGCAGAGGGGTTCAGCAGGGAAAGAGGACAAAGTGGAAGGAGCAAGAGAGAATGGGAAGGAGCCGAAGCCAGAGCTGCCATAGACCTGCAGTGGCCACTTTAAGGTGAGGAGAGGGCTTTAGGTCTGAGAGTCACAACAAGACAACCAAGAGATGTAAAGAACAGAACAGATGATAAAATGGCTACACAGAGCATGACTTGTGGCCATAGACAGCCAGTCTGCACCACTGTGCCTTATGCAACCCCTCAATATACAGGACAGGACTTGCTACCTAGGGACAAAAGACCCTGCCCATGAGCTCACAGAAAAGTGGAGAAAGCTAAACCCTGACCAGCTGTACCTGGGGCGCCTTTCTAGCCCACAGAACAGGCCTGCTTCTTCTTCCCAGAAAAGCCCTCCAGAAAAGAACAAGTCTGTTTAGACCCAGTTTCCTCAAGGACTGATGGCAGGATCCTATGGGTTACCTTTTTCTGAAACAACTGGCTGATGGCCAATGCCAAGGGTGTTCCACCCACTATGTGCTAACAGACACTTACCTCTTATAGACAGCTCTGTCCCTAGGATCTTCACCATGATTTATGATCCAAGGAAAGTCCTCCTACACCTCTGGGCCCAAGGCAAACTCCTTCACTACTTCCGGTCACTCAGGAAGTAGACGTGGAATAATTAAAATGGCATGACCGTTACATGCTCTGTGGGCTGTGCTGCCAACAAGAGGAACAGACAGGAAGTGCCTTTCTCTGACAGCTGGGGCTCTCCTGCCCACCGCCTCCCCAAAAGAGAGCTGCACATATGAGCCTTTATTTCAGGGCAGGATTGCTCAAGAGAGTTCTGTGGAATAACCCTCTCTCAGAATTCAAATAGGTACTACTCAAAAAAGGCACTCGGTGGTCTCTCATGCTTAATAAAGGCAACCTTTTCCAGCAGTAGGACTTACCTATGTTTTCGATTTGCTGATCCATACTTGATTCTCCAAGAAGAAATGTCCTAATGCTGTCACTTACAGAGCACCTCTGAGCCAGGCATGATGACTCTGACTCTTCACCCACCACCTCAGTCAGTCTCATCACAGCCCAAAGAGGCTTGTACTATCATTACCCTCATTTTACAAAGAACTTGTGCTCAGGTTGTTCATTCGAGGCCTCTGCGGGGAATGGGGAGGGTGGGTTGGCAAACTAGATGTTATTTTGATCAAAATACTCAGGAATAGCTCAGTTGGCCCTCTCTGTGGGAGGTTTCTGAGACACTTACACACATCAGGAGCAATGGCAGTTGGGAAATTCAAGCAGCACTTTATTATCAGCTGGGTGTGACATGGAACGAGGCTGGAGAATTTGGCTTATACCCAAAGTCTTAGCAGGACCTTCCCCTCCTCCTGCTCAAAGAAGCTTAAGGACAGAAGAGAAAAGAAACAGTGTCCCTGCCCTGCTGTGGAGACCTTTTTCAGTTCACTTCTACTGCCTTAGGAAAGAGGAAAACTCCAGAAAGAAAAGCTACACTCATGCATGTGACCCTTCACCCAGGAGCCATGCCACTGACAAACAAGGCCCTAGAAGCACACTCTCACCTTGGTGTGGGGCAGAATTCAGGAGGGACCAGGCTCTCCTCTCCCCTACATCAGAGAACCAGAAAGCAAGGGACTGAGGGACCCACAGCCATACCAAAGCACCCCCCATCTATCCTCAGGCCACTCAGCCCAAAAGAAGGCAGTGGCCACAGAGCTAACTGTGACAACCAGAGCATGCAATACCTTCACACTGAGGCTCTCAGATGGACAGAAAACCACATCTAAACAGCACCAGTGAATCTAAGGGGACTTTGTGTCTGCTTTCTCTAGGCCTTGAGGCTGACGAGAATAGGAGTGAAAAAGATCTCTCTCCTTGGGATCCCTTCTGTGTTAGACCCTTCTTATCACTGTGACAAAACGCCTGAGAGAAAGTAGTTAAAAAGAGAAAAGCTTACTCTGGCTCATAGTTTCAGAGGTTTCAGTCCATGGTCAGGCAGTTGCATTGCTTTTGGGCCTAAAGTGAAGCAGAATCTCGAAGACAGGAAATATAAGGTATAGCATAGCCACTCACCTCGTGGCAGCCAGGAAAGGGAGCATGGGGGGGATGGGAAGAGAGAGAGAGAGAGAGAAGATATACTCTTCAAAGACACATCCCTAGGTGACCTCTTCCTCCAACCACACTCCATCTCCTAACAGCCCATTCAGCTATGAATTCATCAATGGGTTCAATAGCATCACCAGCTGAGGACCAAGTCCTCAGTGAGTCTTTGGGGCCATTTTATATCCAAATCATAACCCCATCCCCAATCTGCCACAGCCCGCATTACAGAATGCATACACATTCCTTCCAGGACCCTTCCCATCACAAACATGTGCCTCGTGCCAGCTAATTGAGTATCAGAACAAAACAAGATTCTGGTTTGGTTTCACATTGAGCAAAGTTATGAAGTTCCACAAACCAGCTTTAAAAGCCACCTGTGAGCGGGGAGGATGTGGGGAAAGGGTAGACCTGGGTGAATATGGTGCAGATGCTGTATACACATGTATGTGAATGGAAAAATGAGACCTGTTGAAACTATTCCAGAAATGGGGGAAGGGGAATAAAGGAGAATATATCACCTATGATATACTGTAAGAACTTCTGTAAATGTCACAATGTACACTCAGCACAACAATAATAAAAATAAACAAAAAATTTTTAAAAACTACTTCTGTACCATGAAGCTGATATGAAAGAACAGTGAAGAACACTAAATACCTGCCATGATTGGGAATGAAAGTACAAAACACATAGAATAAAAATAAATTCAAATATGGCCTTTACTACATTTGTTGAATTTCACTTTAAGAGAGAGGAAAAAAAAAAACAAAACTTCTTAAAGGCTTTCTGCAAAAGGCCACACAGTACCTCCATGTTTCAGGGCATGAATGAATGAATGGATGGATGAGAGGTATCAAATCTGATTTTCCTAGGTGGGTTTTGCCCCCAGGCTTCAGAATTTCTCACCTCTCAATTCTCTGTCATGCAAACAGGCCTAAGAATCTATGCTGAGAGGCACCCATGTGTGAATTATCCAAGGTTTATACCAGTCTTTCCCATCCTGTGCCACTGACCCAAGCATGTCCTTGCAAGAGTCCAATCAGCCTTACAGAAGCAAGTCCCCTCCCACTCCCAAAGAAACTGCTGAATAAGGACCCTCAGGTGATGGCTCTCTGGATGCAAGAGAAGGCAGAGCTGGGAGCAGGACTGGGCTGCCCAGTTCACAGCCAGCTGGCTTTGCTATTCTTTTCTGCAACAGAAACCATCATAGGAGGCCTCAAAAAAGTGATTCTGGGGCAAAAGAGGCTTATGCTCTAAGATCTACATTTTCAGAGTTTTACATCGCTTTTGCATCTGCCTGGTCTTTGTACCCACTTAGATCTTAGGAAGCATAAGGAGGTAGAATTGATGGTAGCAATAATCATGTGACAGGATAATATGGATTTCAGACACCAGGATTGTGGGAGCTGGGGGGAAGGGCAGGCCTTAGGGAAGGGGTAAGTATTTTTAGCTGCATTACTCCACGTCTGACTCACATGACCCTGTGAGGGAGGTAGGTCAGAGATGACAGTTCTCCCCTGTTGCCCAGTCTACTGCCAGGATCATACACAGAATTTATTTATCCACTATGCCATGGTTTTAATAGGTTTGCCCCCTGCAAAAGACATGTTGGAGTTTAATCACCAATGTGAGATATTATGGGATGAAAACAATTTGACTACAGTGTTTTGAGGTGGGAAGTGATCAGGATTAGATAAGGTCATCAGGTTGGAGCCCCATGATTGAATTCTGGTAGCTTCATAAGAAGAGGGAGACAGACCAGAACACACATACATGCTATCTTTCTCTTATATGTTATGCCCTGTGCCACGTGGGGTCTCTGCCAGCAAAGTCATCACCAGTAGCAGCCCCTCAACCTTGGGCCAAAATAAACATGTTTTCTTCATAATTTACCCAGTCTGTGGTATCGTGTTATTATCAATGGAAACTGGACTAAGATGCTCTGTCAGGAACTCTTTCCAAAAAGTACAAGTAGGTGGTCTACAAGTGTGAGAACTCCAGCCCCACGCCCTCTAGGGCCGTGTGTAGAGGCATGACTCACCACCATCACTACAACATCTAACAATAATGACAGCACTCGAAACGTGCCAGGCACAGAGCTACATGCAGTCACCATTATCATCTCAGGAACATACCATCCCTTCCCATTTTACAGAGAGGGAGATCCAGAGAGGAGCTTCCTAACGCTAAGGAGTTCGGGTACCATTCTAAGCCGACACATGCTGTCTCCTTAAATTCTCATAACGACCCCATGAGATGTGATCTACCATTACCTCCACTTTATAAATGAGAAAGCTGAGGCATAAAGAAGTTTAGCAACTTGGCCGGAGTCACCCAGCTAATCAGTGGTAGGGCTGTCACACACCCAGGCATCTGACTACAGACCCAAGCTTTTAACCACTATAATACACAGTTAAGTTGGCAAGTCACAGTGCTGTATTTGCACCCAGCTCTGTCAAATCCAGAGCCTGAACTCCTGCTCTGTGATACATTAACTCCCCTTCCAGTCTGGTGAGACCTGTTTGGCTCAGTGCAACACAGACACTGGACCTAGAAATCAAGGGACGCTCAGACATGGCCATATGTTCAACTAAAGCAGCAAAATGGGGCCCCACTCTAATGAAGCAGAACTTAAAAATCTCCAGGATCCTATAGTAAAGACTGGATGCATTACCAGCAGGATGCATGGGATGGGTCCAAGCAGGGGTGTGCCCTGTGGCCATCCACATTCTTTTCTTCTTTTTCTGGGGGGTAGAGGGGTACAGACTGGTACTGGGGTTAGAAGTCAGGCTTCACCCTTGTGAGGCAGGCACTCTACTGCTTGAGTCACACCTCTAGCCCTTTTGCTCTGGTTATTTTAGAGACAGGATCCCACTTTTTGTCCAGGCCAGCCTAGACTATAATCCTCCTATTTTATGTTTCTCCCCATCAATGGGATAACAGGCTATGCCACCAGCAACTGGCCACCCCAGGGCTGGCCTTGAACTGCAATCCTCCCTACCTCAGCCTACCAAGTAGCTAGGATTACAGGTATGAGCCACTGGCACCCAGGTCTACCCACATTCTTTAAACATAGGACTACACATGGGGCTTCCTTACAAAGAACACTGTATAGAAAGGAGGAGGAAAAAGTGGAAACTTCACAGCGGAGAAACCTGACAAACACTACCTCAGCCAGGTAGGTCATCAAGGTCAAATCACGAGTGATAAATCGTGTGCCCTTAATGTGATGAAACTGGCACTTTACCTCTGTGGTGTTCCTCTCAAAAACACATAACCCCAGTCTAAAGATGAGAAAAACATCAGATAAGTCCTAATCAAGAAATTCTGTATAAACTATTACTCCTCAAAACTGTCAAGATCAAGGCTGGTGGAGTGACTCAACTGATAGGGCACCTGCCTAGTAAGCAGGAAGTCCTGAGTTTGGACTGCAGTACCACCAAAAAAAAAAATAAAAAGTCAAGGTCATCAAAACAAAGCAAGGTTGAGAAATTTTCACAGCCAAGAGAAGCCTAAGAAAACATTAACTAAATGAATGTAATATCTTGGATGGGAACCTTGAACATAGAAAAAGGACATTAGATTGTGTGATCGTCAGCTTTCCATCACTACAACAAATCCCTGAGATAATCAACTTATAAAGAGAAAAGGTTATTTTGGCTCAGTTTTGCAGATTTTAGCCCATAATTAAATGACATATTTCTCTAGAGCCTGTGGTAAGGAAGAACATCGTGGCAAAAGCATGCGGCAGAGCAAAGTCACTTATCTCATGGCCAGGGAGAAAAAAAAAAGGGAGAGGAGGAAGAAGCTAGAGACCCACTATTCCCTCCAAGTGCACACCACCAATGACCTAAGACCACTAACTAGGCCTGTCTCTTACAGGCGCTACCCCTCCCAGTAGCACCACCCTGGAGACCAAGCTTTTAACACATGGGCATTTGGGGACATTTGAGATCCAAAATATAGCAGATTGAAAGTAAGAAAATATGAAAAAACTGTATTAGTTAATAATAAAGTGTCAATATTGATTTATCAGCTATAACACACATACTCCCTCTCTGGGCATAACACCCAAACCAGCACAATCCTTTGCCCCTAACTGAGCACTGCTTTCCTCTGGTGTCATATGAGAAAGATAGTTACTGTGAGATTCTCTGGGTAGCTGAAGGGGTCCCCAGATGGGTAAGCTTGGCAATGAACCATTGCTTTAGGACCATGTGAGCTGAGGAAACACCAGCATTAGTACTAACACAGTAGCACATTGATGCTCATTCAAGTATTTTTGCATACAACCTCTCTTTACAACAGCCCTGAAACCAAGACAGTGTAAAAATATCCCCACTTCACAGCTGAGGAAGCCACAGCTGGGTACAAGGTGGGGAAGCAAGTTCTGACACCTGCCATGCCCACCAGCCTCCTCACAAGGCAGAAGCTGTCCTCTTTCTCTGGAACTGTGTGGTTTGTCTCTGCTTTCTTGCCCTGATTCAGCTTTGCCTCACTTGGTCTCTGGTCATCCCAAAACACTACACACAGGGCTTGGTCAGAGCCAGCCCTCAAATTTAGATTCACGGCCTCTAGACAGAGAGCAGCCTGCACAAATGTTGATATTCTCTGCACAGTCTGAGGTCAGGCCAGACTCTCAGCACAGACCAGGAAAAGGCACAGCACCAAGAGGACACCTGCAGACAACGTGGGCGGAGAGGCAAGAAGCCTGGGTCCTGGTCCTTGCTGAGTGGTCCTGGAAAGGCCTCTCTGTGCCCCAAGTTCATTATCTGAAAATAGAGATCATGGCACTTGCTCTGTCCCTCTTAGAAGTGGACATGAAGGTCCTCAATAAAGATATGGGATTATGAATGATTATGTTTTGTCACCAGACAAGCAAAGGACATTTCCTTCATTTCAAATGAAGGAAATTGTCAGTGTGGTCCAAACAGACTCACTGAGAGTAACAGTTCCTGGATGCCATGGACGATGCATCTGACTTCCAGACACAGGCAGGACGAAGAATCTAGACTGTGTGAACAGCACAGCCCACAGCAGCAGCTGAGGACACCCTGAGTCAGGAAGTTCCTCACCAACACAGCTGAACCAGGGGAGGCTGCTCCAACTGGAGCCATCCCTTCTCTGCACGTACAGAGGACAATGTGTAGAACTTTGCCCTCTACCTGCAGGGAGGGGCCAGCAGCCTAGGACCTGTGGAAACACCTGAGCAAAGGCCTCTAGAAAGCCCAGTGGGACTCAGGTGTGCTGCCCCTGCCTCATGAGGGGCTGCTTGTGCCCACAGCCATCCGCAAGTCAATTAACTAGAATTGTTACTTCCCTCTGCCCCAACCAGAACAAAAGCAAAAAATGGATAGGCTTCCCAGGCTAGCCACAGAGCCAAATGGATTCAGAGTATGGTAAAGCCAAGCACTAACCAGGCCTGGCTCCAGGGCCAAGGCAAGACTCACTGTCTAGGAAGAAAGTATTGGGCGAAGAAAACCGCTTCCTCAACCTTATGAGGGTCCTGACCTCATGATGGTCTGAATCAGGCCTGGGTCTCCTTCCTCCCAGCTTTCATCTCCCTATCCTAAGGGTTTATCAAGATGAACCTGAGTCCATATCCACAAGACCTCCTACCCCACCTTTCTCTCAGCCTCAGCCTCATTTGTTTATCCAACAAACACAGTATCATCTCATACCAGTAGGACATCCTTCCAATTTAGTGCTCAGAAGAAAGTAATCAGAAAGGAAGAAGAAAGTAATCAGGCTAATTCATACTAAAGGGCAAAGGAGTGACACGGAAGGAATATGTGCCATGTAACTGGTCTTACAAGAATCTGTGGCCCCAACCTAAGTGGCTGCTCTGTTCACTCTCATAACTGCCTCATTTCCTCATACTCTGAACTGACAGAGTACCTAAAAACTACAAGTTAATTCATGTCTGTTCCATAGCAGCTGGTGCATACCCCTCCAGGCTTGGAAGACATGTAGACTTGAAAACCTGGGGTGCCTGTTAGGTCTCAGGGTGCTCGCTTCATATTCTATCATGCACAGGTCTGTTATCATAAACAGGCCATGCACAGACATGTGCATGCACTCCACATAGGCCCCCGCAGGCCCAGACGCAGAAAAGCAAGCAGCTAGACTCCCGCATTTGCAGCTCATGGACACATCAGCTTTCCTAATGTACAGAGCCAACAAGGCTCTTCTCTGTCAAAATGCCCACAAAGACCATCTCCTGGCCTGGTAGCCAGACCTCCACAGCCCACACCGACTTTCCTCCCCATCTCCTCGCTATTGCCCAGCATGTAGTCTGATGCATTCACCAAACAGACAGTGTGCTATTTCCAAACACACACATAGCCTTTCCCAACTGTCTGCTTCAGCTCACTGCTGTCTGCCTGGCCCACTCACTACTGCTCTTTCCATATGATGAAACCTTACTGCCCTGCAAGGCCCACCCCAAGTACTACCTCCTCCATGAAGCCTTCCTCCCTCCTGCCTCTGATTCGTTGTCCTTTCTGAAACCCTCAGCACTGCAGATCTTCATGCTGTCTGCCTTCATTGCTAGACCATGCCACCTGCCCCTGAGACCATGAAGCTGTAGCCTGACAAAGCTCCCTGATACACCCAGAGTGGCTGGTACCATGTCATGCAAACAACAAGCAAAGGCTGTCTACTGACACAGATTGACACAGGACAGGAGAGCCTTCAGGGGTATGTGTGACTCCTGGACCTCTGGATGGACGAAGGCTCTACTGATCATCTAAGGCCTGTGTGCCCTTCCCAGAGATCCCTGCCACCACCACAGACTATGTTCACTCTGCTCCTGCTAGGGCACCATTGTGCAGATGTGGTTTGGGGCAGCACTGCTCAGGAAACAGTCATGGCATAATGCACAGGGTTGCTTTCCTCAACCCTCTCCCAGCCAGGCCCTGCCCACAGGGTTGCAGTGAACAGCCAGGAGGAGAGGTTGAAAGCTAGATTCTCTAAGCTTCAAGAGGTGGCACAAGCATAAGAGGAATGGCATTCAGGTCTCAATAGCAGAGTGGCTGTGGGCAGAGGGATCAGAAACCCAGGGGAGACCCAGCTCACCTAGGGATGCGATGAAGTGATCTGCTCTCAACTACTCACTTTTCTCTGCCAAGTGGGACAGTAACTGATCAGACACTCTATGAGGCTACCTTGAGCACTACACAAGAGGTCTGACACCAGCAGGCCTGCAACCCTACCCATGCAAGCCAACAACATGGTGGCACTGGGTGCTGACCCACCTTGGTTCTGTGAGGATCATCTTTGGCCTAGTAATTCTACCCTTGGACAGCTGTCATAAGCACATAATCATACTGAGAAAAAATAATCTTTATGCATGTGTATATTCATCATAGTTTAATTTATATGATATTAGAAGGAAAACAGGAAGCATCCAGCTAGCTGAGAATAGGGAAATGATAAAGTGAACTAAGGTTCATCTATTCAATGTCCCTATTCAAGAAAATTTCAAAGATTATAATTATATAGAAAATATGATACAGCTTTAATTGTACCATTTCTTTCACTTTTTTGAACTGAAATGAAAGCTTAATTTCATATCTTGATACATTAAAAAAGACTCAGATTGATCTGAATATAACGTCTAACGCCTTGCTCAAAATTTTAAAATTCTATGTATTGGAAAAATACTAGAAGATAATCAAAGAATTAAGAATATGATGTTTATATGATAATAAAATAGCTTTCTTAAATTTTAACTTGTTCTCTGCTATCTTATGAGAAAAATGTTTCTTTTGAAATAGAAAAAGAAAACAGGACTGGGGTTGTAGTTCAGTGGTAGAACACTTGCCTCCCATGCACAAGGCCCTAGATTAAATTCCCAGCACCAGAAATAAAAATACATAGAGAGAGACATATTTTAAAAGTAGTTTAGGTACAGAAGGATGACCTGTATGCCACAGGACAGAGGAGTTCAGACACAGAAATAACCTGCATTTCTGGAATCATTGTCACCACCTCCAGATTCATAAATCTGAGGATCACAAGTTTAGCTGATTCTGCCTTCATGGAGGGAAAATAGAGAAAGAGAGAGAGAGAGAGAGAGAGAGAGAGAGAGAGAGAGAGAGAGAGAGAGAGAGAGAGAGAGAGATGAAATAGCAAGAATGCTGCAATTACACAAAAACAAAACCATCAACCAAAGCACAAAACAGCAGTAATTTTTATGATTAAAAAAATAAACACAGAAAAGGCAGCAATAAAGAATCATGACCAACTCAAAACAATGCTAATGATGTCTAAAAACAAAGTGTCCTTCCGAAAATTGCAGGAATTCCAAAGGACCTGCCCAGTGGGAACTTGGCAACAGTGCCAAGTGTTGAGCAGCAGCCAGACTTCCTAGCAGAACAGTCCCAGACGCCACAGGCAACAGCAGCACTGGTCAGTTCATTCTGTGACTATCAAGTTGTAGTAACTCCTAAGTACCTTTTCTTAGGAAGTAAATCTTGGGCATATGCAAGAATGAATCTCTGGAAGCACATTATCATTCTACTAAAGAACTCAAAAATAGATGGGTATTTGGGCTAAAACAACTCCTTCCATCTCTCCTATTACCCCAGAGTGGGCCCTGGCCCACACCTGGAGAGGCCTGGATGATCTAACCCACCTACTTTGTCCACAGCAAAGTTCCCACTGAAGCCTCTTCTCTGTAGACATGGCCCCCTAAACAATGTCAGGCTACTGGGCAGGGCAAAGTGGGAGGAGACCAGAGCAGCCTGACAATTCACCACCTAGTTCTCCTCCCCCATTATCTTGGGACAGAGGCATCTTCACTCCCTGCAAAAGGCCTCCTGCTGGGTGTGGAGAGAGGATTATGAGAAGACTATGAGAACTGGACCTAAGCACATCTGTGCCCAATGTTCTGTAGGCTGAGTTCAGCACAGCCCTGGTCACAGAATAAGGCCAGAATAAGATGCAGAGCAGCTGCTTTTCCTAAGTTGTTTACATTTAGTGAAGCAGGAATGTACTCTTGTTACAATGTCACGCCCCTCCCCAAGAACCATTGCTTTACCCTGTTTACCATTGGGTATAAAAGACTCGCTGGCTTTTGGGCTTTTGGCTTTTAGATGTGGGAGGCTTTGGAAGGGAAAAGGATTTCTGAAGGGATAAGAATTGCTGAAGGGAAAGTGCTGGAGGGAGAGTGCTGAAGGGGGAAAATGAATGGCTGAAGGGAGAACTGCTGAAGAGAAAAGAATTGCTGAAGGAGAATTGCTAAAGGGGAATTGCTAGCAAGTCTGAGGGCTGAGACTTTAAGAGTTATGCAAATGCAGTTTTTAGGTGAGCTGTTATTGTTTGCAAGTCTGAGCACCGAGGCTTTAAGAAAGCTAAAGAGAGAACATGGAACAGTGCAAATCTGGGGGCAAAGACTTTAAGAGAGATTATGCTAAAGAACAACTAGGAGAAAACATGGGACAGAGGGAGTCTAAGGAAAGAGGTTTTAAAGAATAGTGAAGCAAGGTTTTAAAGAACTATAAAGGAGTAAGGTCTTAAGAACAAAGATAGAGAAAAGAAGCAAAGTAAATGAAGAGAATAATAGAGATAAAAAAGCAATGAGGCTGCTGTGCATCTCCACCCAAGCGGCCAGCACACCTGATCCCACTTTCTGTCTGCCTGTCTATCCTGTGTCCTTTTTGCGTCTCCCATCACTGCCCAGTTAGGCCCAGTTAGGTTCAGTAGTAACCAGGAGCTCCAATAAGGGAGTGAGAAAAAGCTTGCTCCGGGGTTGGGCACCTCAAAGCACAACCTGGAGAAGAGTTCACTGGCTAAGCTGGGACCTGGCAGCTGATAGAGGGAAGGGGCACAGAAAGCCCAGCGTGCTTCCTCCCTCGTCTACTGTTGTTCTTTAGTCAATCACACATGCAGAACAAGACTGGTCAGGCCCCTGGCCCATCTAGTTAAACTGTTTCAAACTTTCTTAGCCATGGAACACATGACCAAACAGAATCCTATGCCAAAGCCTAATATACACAGTGATCAAGGTGTATATCTTGCTAGGAGTCGGGTTGGGGGCATGCAAGAGAGGTGAGATGAGGGTTGAGCTCTCTAGAACTACACAAACCTTACAGGGATTCCCACAAGCCCTAGGTCTGCAGAAGGCAGACTGAAACAGCTCACTGATGCAGCTCTTCATTTTACAGGTGGGGAAGCTTAGACATCGGGAGACAAAGCAGATTAGCCAAAGGCATGCACATAGCTAGTGGCAGAGCTGGACCAGCAGCTATACCTGTCTTGCCCCTGGAATCTAGGAGACCACGAACCATTCCCTAGTTGAGTCTGAGTTGCCCGCCACACCTGTACTGGGCCTGTCTAGAGAGATCCCATGTAGGCCACCTGATGGGACAGAAGGAATCACTCTTTAGAAGGGCAGAGCTTCAAACCAGACAGACCTGGGTTCAAATCCTAGCTCTGTCACTTTAATGACTATATAACCATGGGCAGGTGACAAACCTCTTTAGTCTGCTCTGTCGCCTCACAGGACTAAAGAAGGATTAAGCTGACAGATCCACATTCTGTGGAGCTCCTTAAGCCTTACAACTAAGAGAACATTCAGAGGCCTCTATGGTGCTGGAACAGTCAAAATGTTTTGGCTTGTTTTCCCTGCAATATGACATCTGCCAACAGGACAGGAGAGGTTCAACTTTCAGATTTTTTTTGTGTGTGTGTGGTAGTACTAGGGTTTGAACTCAGGGCCTTACTCTTTCTAGGCAGGTGCTCTACTACTTGAGCCACTCTGCCAGTGAGGTTCAACATTCAACTCCTGAGTCCCTGGTTGATCAAGTTCTGTCTAGTCTGTGGATGGCGGCTCTTGACAACTCTTTTTTTCCTGGTCTGCTGGTCTAGAATAGCAAGTGGCTTGGCTGTCCCTGGGCTCACAAGTCCTGCCTCATATAGAAACTGCCAAAAAAGCCGACCAGCCACAATTTGGATACCTACGACCCCAAGGTCCCAGAATATTCCTTCTCACTCCTATGAGGCTCAAGATCAGAAACTGGGCAGTATCCAGGACTCCAGAACCAATCTTGATTGGTCACTGGGAAAAAGATCCAAAAGCCAGGGACACACCATAAATGAGACCCCTCCAATACTGCCAGTCAAGGATGACCAGGCCTTTCAGCAATTCTTCACTAGTTGCACCTATCACAGAGAGGATGACTGCGTCTCTTCTTTCCTAGAGGGCAGAAGCCCAGAAGATTCTTTTAATGTACATCAGAATTTCAAAAATTAAAAAAAAAAAAAGTCCCATAGTAAGCCCATAATTTGTACCTCTCACATCTAGATTTGATCTTTTAAAGCTGTATAAGTACAGGTTCAAACTACACAGAACAGGATCACCTAATCCAACCCACCACAATCAGCGAACTAAGCAAACAGATGAACAATTAAGTCCTGGGGAAGGGGTGGGGGTCATGGAAGGTGCAGTCAGGGCTGCAGCCCAAGTTAACCAGAATGCCCAGGGACACCACACTGCTCAGCTCACACTATTTCCTCATGACTGGGCCCAGGAGCTATGCAACCGAGGGCCTGCCTGCCCTTATTCTTAGTGCAGGAAGCCCTGCTGCACACAGGGCTTGGCTGGCTCTCCACTTCTCTCTCAGGTCTTTGTGGAGGTTTTTCTCTGAGACCGTACACCAGCCGGCTAGAGCCAGGGAATGCACAAAGAATCAGACACCCTTGGACCATTGTTCTGGCAGTCCAGGTTACCTTTGGGCATGATCTGATGCATGGCAACTGAGAGGAAAAAGATGGAGTCGCTGTAGTAGGTCCCTGAGCCAGCACTAAAGTGCTTCTGCATGGCCTCCACGACAGGGAAGAGCTTGTCCGTCAGCACAGTCACATCATGGAAGATGACCTGTAGAGGGAAGGAGGAAAACCCCAGTAGTTAGCTGATCAGCTCTTGCCCTAGGCACTAGACACTCACATACTTGAGCCCAGGATGCAGGAACACCTGTTTCCTGTCTAGGACCTCTCCAGGGTCCCTGAGCAGGAAGTGAGGGTGGGAAAGGGGTAGCTACTGAGAAGTACATGGGGAACAAGGAGTCAAGAGTCAAGGCAGCACAAAGGCTGACTATGGGAGTAGGGACACATTTAGGGGAGAGGTACAACAGAAGAGAGATCAGAAGGCAAACAAGGAATAGGCACAGTTCACAGTTTGCTTTCTGCTTTTGAACTTCAAGCCAGCCACCCTGAAGGTAGCTCTGTGCCCAGAGCACCACTTTCATCAAAGTATAGAAGTCTGGAGGAGCCACCAACTGCTGCACAGAGCTTTGCAGTTGATAAGATGCTCTCTCATCTGTGCTCTGATCCCCATGATAACCCGGGGCCTGTGAGGCAGCTATCACTGTCCCAGCCTCCAAATTACAAGTGAGACAGCAGGTTCCCAGAGAGGCTACCCTACCAAAATCAAGTGGCTAATGAGTGTTGAGTCAGGACTGAGCCCTGCTCTCCAGATTCCCAATCTCATGTTCCTTCTACTACAATCACATCCTCTCCTTAACAGCGACCAACAAAGGACATCAGGATGGCGAGCGACAAGAAGAGACAGGAGACACTAAGTTGGTTTTCCTGTCTGACACTATTCCAGAAGAGTAGAAGTCTGCTCCACACCAGCCTCAGCTCATAGGACCCCATGTTACCATGTGCTCGGCTCACTTTTGTCTTTCGGGCTTTTCCTGCTACTCCGTATGCCCTATGACATCCAGATCACTAATTCCACATGATAGCACTCCCCTTCTTCCTCCTCCCTCTTAGGAGATCAGTGAGTGGTTCCCTCTTACCATGTACATCCCTGGTAGTTGGCAGGACAGCACAAGCCTGCCAGATGCCACCTGAATGCTCCACCACCACTATACCAAGTTCCAACACAAGAAGCCACCTGAATAGATGGCAGCAGCAAAAGGTGAAGACACAGGAGGACCGTGACTTGCTTTAAGCCGAGGGAGGCCCTGCCAGCAAGAGAAAGGACAGGTGTGGGCAGTACCTGAGAATTTTCCAAATTTTGGAGGTTGGTGCCAATCTACCACGTACCTTCACCCTTGGCCTTGCCTCTGCCCAGGTTTCTGGTCACCACACTCCCTGCACTTCCAGAGCCTTCAGTCATCATACCACAACCTTGCAATGGTGGTAAACCTTGTCTGCTTTTCTCTATCTTGGGTTCTGCCTTTGGCCTGAATTTCTTTTATTCCTAATATTTCCTGCATATTTTTCTTTAACCTACATTCTCTTAGTTTACAAGTTTGCTTTTGGCCTTAGGTTTCCTTAAGTTTCAAAAATACTATCAAACTTAGAAAACTTTCTTTCATACTCTTACTCCTCATTCACTAAAACCTGTTTTATGGAGCTCCTTAAATCTTGCATCTCTCTATGAAACCCTTTTTTGAAGTTTTTGACATTTCTCTTCCTAGGTACTGTTTTCCTTCACCGCTTTTCTGTCTGCTTTTCTTCTCTGACTTTTTCTTTTTGTGGTCTCTCCACCAATCCAAGCCAGTTTCTGCTACTCCCCAACACAAATCCCAAATTATAACTATCACCTCCTGCATCCCTGCTCCTTCTCACTTCCCCAAACATCCTTTATTGTACCTCTATAGTCACTGCCAAATACACAACTCATTTCTCTCCTTCCTCGACTTCCAAACCTCCACCCTCCTCACTGCCCTCAATTATAGTCCAAGTTCCCGTGATAGGTTCAAGAGGCCCTGCAGCAGTAGCTCTGCTTTCCTGCCCCCAGTCCTCCCTTCAGAATTGGGCAGAACTGAACCAGGCATCCCCACCGCTGCCAGCCACCCCTTATGTTCTAGGTTCCTATAAACCTACATGCTCTTCCTAAGTCTGGAACTGCCTCCAGGAACTGCCTCCACCCAGCCTCCATCTGCCTGGTAAGTTCCTATGCAGCCTTTCAATCTTCCCCTCCAGCCTTCCCTAAACCCCAAGCCCTTCCTGCACCCCATTTCACAAGGGTGCTTTGGTGACTGTGACTGCTCCTTCCCTATAGTCAGCCCTGGCCACATACATGCCAGGCCATCAACACAGGTTTGCTAAACGGAAGGAACTGCACTTCAGGGGAGTTACTAGACTTTCTGAGCCTTGGTCTCTTCATGGGTCAGACAGGAGTGACAACACCTACCTCCTGTGGTGCTGTCAGGCTTATCTGAGACAAGCACCCAGCTTGGGGGTGCTCAGCTGCTCTCATTCCCAAGCCTTTGCCCCTGTCCTGGTTCCCTGAAGCCCCCACCCATCCTCACAGATCAGCCATCAATCATGAGCTTTCTCTCCCAGCCGTGCTACAGCTCCAAATCATCACTGGGAGCTGGAAGCAACAAGGGCTCTCAGAGGGAAAGCTTCTGTATTCATGACAAAGGAACAGAGGAAGGGAAGTATGTGTGGACACTGAGGAGCAGGGCCTGCCACAGCCGCAGCCACAACCTCAGCCAAGCTTGGAGAGGCAACTCGTACTGGCAGCCAGCTGACTCCCCACGTCACCGGCCCCAGATCACCCCAAAGCTTCACAGGCAACAACTGCATCCCATCAGCACTGATAGATTTATGAGGACAAACTGTACTCTGTACATTTGTTCCAAGAGCTGTACTGTGAGGCCCGCTCCAATGAATATTTCATATAATAAATCTACTTAAAGATAAATTAATATGTTCCGTGGATATACTCATGCAGCAGGAAGCAAACCACAGATACTGCAAGTGTGGATAAAAATGCCCAGTACTCCCAAAGATTAATACAGGCTTTTCAACGGTGATCTGCCTGAGGACAGTGTCTGGGCCTGGCACACCCTGGAACCCCCAGCCCAGCCCAGGGTCTGGTGCCTGGCCTAAGGCCACAAAGCAAGAATGAAGAGAGAAAAAGGGAGGAGGAAGGGAGAGAAAAGGTCACCCCTCCATCCTTTCCTCCTTCTTTTCAAATCCCCCACCTTAGGAGCTATAGGAAGACTTACTATATAACCTAGGACACCAGGAACAGAAAGTGGCTCTCTTATTGCAGGCAGTTGGACAATGAGATGATCCAAAACTGATTTGTGCAAACCTGCCCCTCACCGGTGGCTCACACCTGTAATCCTAGCTACTCAGGAGGCAGAGATCAGGAGAACTACAGTTCGAAGCCAGCCCTGGGCAAATAATTCCTGAGACCCTATCTCGAAAAAAATCCAACACAAAACAGGGCTGGCAGAGGGACTCAAGTGGTAGAGTGTCTGCCTGGCAAGCTTGAGACCCTGAGTTCAAACCCCAGTGCCACCAAAAAAAAAATTTAAAATAATCTGTGCAAACTTGTAAAATTTTTAGAAATGTGGACAAAAAAGTCAAATCAATATTTGTGAGCTTTATTTATATATACATACTATTTTTAATACTATAAATTATAAAACACTATTTTCCCCTACATTCAGCCTACAAAATGATTTCTTCCTCAAAACCTTCATGAAGCCAAGCATGGTGGCACACACCTATAATCCCAGTTCTCAGGAGGTCGGGGCAGAAGGATTCTGAGTTTAAGGACAGCCTGGGTTATATCATGAGACACTGTCTCAAAATATTCAATAAAAAAATAAAACCTTCATGTACATCAACAGTGATGCCTTTATCTACCCCAAATGAGGCAGAGTCCCCAGGGCATGTCACACCTCCTGTCACTTCAGATGTGTGGATGCAGCATCTTGTGAACTCATGTCGGATCCTGTTATTGGAAATGTTACCCCAACACACAACACTCCCCAAGTTCATATCAAGGTAGCTGGGTTTTCATTAGCCAATAATAACTTATTTGTAGCTACTTATTAATCTTCCTTCTTTACTGATCTTTAAAAGGTTTGTTTATAATATTTCATACCTATAATTATGAGGTCAGCCCTCTAAAAGGAAAAAGGACTAAGTCTGTGTAAAATGCTTTTGCCTCCTTTTATGTTTAATTAATTCTATCAAGGGACATCTTAGGAACATCTGAATTCAATAATGACTAAAATTTTTTCTAGGCTAAGTTATCCTCCAACAAGTCCTTTGTTGTTGAAAATGAAGTATGCAATGAGAAAGCACAGTGTAACATAACTATATAACTATGTAACTTTAGAAAGTCTTAACTCTTTGGAAAAGGACAGTTTTCAAAAGAAGAGAGGGGAGGGCAAAGGGAAACTTGCCTCACTGCACCACACATGGCACATTCTCTTCTACAGAGTTCCAACACTGGAGGCTGGAGTGACCAGCCATGGCTGAGCCTCATGCCAGGCAGGAGCAAATGCCTCTTCCAGCCCGGCCCAGTGCTTGTGGCACAAAGAAGCCTAAGCAGCCATGCCACAGCTCCTGGAGACATTCACTGGGGATCTAAAGTGACACCAAATCATTAGCTCATGGTTAGGAAACGCATTCACCACTGGGGGTCAGTCATAGCCACAGTCCTGGAGTCAAGAAGGCAGGTGGTGAGGCTGGCCCTGAGCACAGGAAGATGCCAGGTCCCCAAGAAAGCCCGAAGAGCCATAGCTCCCCAGCTGCAGCAGCAGTGCCAGGCAGTGGAAGTCTGAGCCAGTTGGAGACTGTCTCCAGAAAAGGTGCAGGAGGAAGAAGTGATGGCACAAAGCTCAG
This sequence comes from Castor canadensis, assembly GCF_047511655.1. Lineage (NCBI taxonomy): Eukaryota > Metazoa > Chordata > Mammalia > Rodentia > Castoridae > Castor > Castor canadensis. The sequence continues at coordinate 75,562,149 of NC_133390.1, read as the reverse complement.
GGAAGGTATGGGATTCCCACATTCCTGGTGGACCCTGCTGAATGCTAGAACCCTCCTCCTACAGAATCAGCAAAGAGGACTCAACTTGCACAGAGGGGCTGCCGGAGCACCAGGTAGGAAGGACTCCATGGCCACATCTGGGTTCAACCAGAAAGCCTGCCATCATTAACAGAAATGTCCACACAAGGGTGGCAAGCACACATACCATGTGGTTACTATGCCATGTGATAAGCAAGCACCCAGTTTGGAATCTCTCAGTGATGGGGAGTCAGTGCCTCCAGGGCATTTTGCCCAATAGCAAAAGCCCAGTACTGGGTTCGATGCTAAGATGTTTCTTTGACCCCCGGCTACCTTGGTCAAACACTCAAAAGCCTTGGCTCATCTATAAAATGGGAAAGAACTACAGTGACTGTCTCCTAGGGCTCTCATGAGGAAGGTAGTAGGCACTGGATAACGACAGTTGATGTTATTACCCCATTCCCATACAGTTAGAAGGTTTTTCCATTAAAGAACACCTAGATTTGAGAACACAATGCATTCTGTTTTCATGTAGTCCTAAGACACTGGTGGCAGTCATGGGAGCTACCTGGCTCTGCAGCACACTGGCTGCATGGAAGGTAGTTCCAGGTCCTTCCTCCTGTCACCCTCAGCCCATACCCCTGATACTGCCTCTGCCACGGCTGCCCAGGGCTCCGCAACTCTTCATGCTTAGTGTAGAGAACCTGTCTATAGGAGGTGCTTCTACAGTTACTAAAACAACCCAACCCATGGGTAGATTTAAATACTCTTCTGAACTGAAGAGGTCTTAATGTGTCAGAAAAAGTCACTAAGGAGGGACATCTGCCCCACAATGGGAAATAGTATCTCCCCTAGACCAGTACTCTGCCCTTAGCTTCCCCTAGCCTGCAAAGACACCCAGGAGGACATGGAAAAGCAAGGTCTTCCCTGGTGACAAGCACTTAGCACATTTCCAAAGAAGAGCTGCTTATTCCTTCTTGGAGCAAGGGAAGGTCCCCCATTATTCTCCTGGCCCAAGCATTCTTGGGGACAAATGGGGAACCAAGCATGACAGAACGACTTACTCCGAGGGTGGGAGGCAAGCACAGAGTGGGCCCAACCACAGGCTAGCATTCCCTCCAAACCCCCGCCCAAGGCCAGCCAGCTTCACAAACTTGTTACTAATCTGAATAATCTCAGTAATCAATTCCATTAAGAGCTAGAGGTAAAATGATTTTCAGAAGGGAAAAAAAGTTTTCTTATTGATCTGTACTATGCACCAGAAGCCTTACTTCCATGAGGGAAAGAAAAAAAATCTGCTGACAAATTGGTAGTCTTTCCATTCCACATGCATGTCAAACACTTGTACACCTCAGGGCCTTTGCACTGGCTATCCCCTCTATTCAGCGCACACTCCCCAGCATTTTCTTGTATCCAGATCCTTCTACTCATTCAGGTATCGGTGCAAATGTCACCTCCTGAAATCTCTCTCACCAAAAAAGAGTAGTTACCAGTCCCATTCCCAACACACACATATAGACATACCTACACTACTGAATTACCAGATTCACTTTTTCCATACACTTACCACCATCTGACATGTAGAATTTTTTTTTTTGACATGTGGAATTTTAAGTGTTTTAGTCATCTATTCACTGCCTCTCCATAGCTCCCCACCAGGCTATAAGGCACCATGAGGGTAGGACCTCACATACGGTGGGGCTCAGCAAGTGCTTGCTGTAAGCAGTAACAAGCAAATGACGGGGCAGAGACTGAAAAGCATCCAGAGGGGAGGGATGACATGACACCCCAGGACACAGAGCAGTGGCCTTGCAAGACCACCTGGGAACTCTGCATTTCCTTCCCACCCCAGGTTCCCCCTCTCCCCTCTGCTACACCCTTCTCCCAAAGGAGAGAAATTTCTCCCTCATGGGGCTTATTTGAAACCTTCAGATACACGGGTCTTCCTTCCCTCTTTAACCCTGCTGGCCAGAATAATCAGTAGAACAGGCCTGCAATGTCTCACCTCATCAGTAGGAGCTGTGGTCTAATAGATTTGTACCGAATCTGTGAGCTGCTTCAGAATACCTGTGTCCAACTTTAAAATTTTGTCTGAAGTCATAACAGAGGTGGTTCCTTAAATGAAGTTTTCGTGGACTAGGCTGTGATTGATAGATGACTCAGTGACAAGTGAGTAAAGCGACAGATCTATTGATCTCTCTCTTTTTCATCCCTAACAGGTCCTAAAAACGCCATCAGTCATCAGTGGCTGTTTGTTGCAGCTTCCAAGAACTTTAACTCACTTTGGAAACAAAGATCTCTCAGGAGAGATGAAAAAAAAAAAAAGCTTTGGATATGTTAGTTTTAATTAATAGGAAAGGTAATAATCAATGTACAATTTTTACAATAAGGAGCTACAGGGGGAGCTACTCCCTCCTGTGACTTTTATCACTTTGGCACGATGTCCTAGATGGAATTTAATTTTGCCAGGCAGAAGTGAAAGCCACTGGGGGAGGGAAAAGAAGCCTGCCCAATCTCTCATTTCTAATTTCCAAGAGCCATTCTTACAACCCACTTCACTAGCAGTAGAGAAGCTGCAGCCCTGCCCTGGTACTCACTACTGCATCCAACCACCACAACGCACCTGCCTGCTCCCTCCCACCCACATCTCTACCTGTCATTTCCAGGTATCCAGATTGGCAACTCATGTTCTAGGATTCTTGTAAGATTCCCAACATTTTACCAAGGACAGGCCATATTCCAAGCCTTGGATAGACCAAGGCATGGTAGGACAAGGAGAAAACATAAGCCAAGAGAGACAGGAGAGGGTGGGTGACTTGGGAACTAAACAACACCCACAACAGAACATGTCTTCAACATGCCTGCCAGTCTCAATTTTGCTAGCAAGAGGGTAGCCCCAATCCAGGGTCTCCTGCCTCAGTGTGTGCAGACTCACACAGGGACACAGCTAAAATACAAAGATTCTGAGTCAGGATCTGGGGGCTTGATCAGCTCCAAAGAAGATAAGGCCCTCCTAACTGAGAAGACCCCAGTCGAAGGAACTAGAGTCAGGGCTCTCTCTGTGCCCAGCATAGCTGGACTGACTTTTCTTCTACTGGGGGGAAGCAGGGAAGAAGAGGAAAAAAGTGCAGGTTTGGAATTTTCTTGTGAAGTCTCTAGTGAGCTGTCATAGTCTACCTGCTCACCAAATGGGACAGAAATTGGTCTGGCTGGCCTTTTCCCTAGATTCTTGCTTGCTCTTTCTTGTGTGGGGACTACCCCATAACCTATGACCTCTCAAGAACATTGTGGTTTTACCAGTGACACCCAAAAGGAGGACCCTGACAAGCTTTAATCAGGTAGGTAGGTAGGTGGCTTCAGTCTTGAGTCCTGTTCACTGTCTTCACAACCTCCCTTATTGGCCTGGCTGCTTAAAACCTGGACTGAGCCTCAGTCCTAACTGGCCCCCGTTCCTCTCCTGGCTCTCAAGGATGGAGTTCCATGCCTGGGAACTCAGAGCTCCCTGCTGAAATCAGACCATCAGACCCCAGAAAGAGCCTGCCTGCTCTCCTAAAGCCCCTTCTCCACTGCTACACACTCCATTAGAGGGGAACAATGGAAATCTAGGGGGACCATTCCAAAACTTATAGATTTATTTTGATTTGTATAATACTAAAAATATTAGTGAAAACATTTTAGAGCTTCATATCATAGATATTACCTAAGGAGAAGCTAAGGAAAAAGAGAAAAGAAAAATATAAAATACAATTAAAATACAAATAAGTTAATTTTAAAATATATATTAAGGCTGGGTGTAGAGGTGCATGCCTGTCATCCTAGCACTTGGGAGACAGAGGAGAATCTTCAATTTGAGGTCAGCCCAGGCTAAATGGTTAAGATCCTATCTCAAAAAAAAAAAAAGAAATAAAAATTAAAATGAAATATATTATTAAGTAAGTAATAATACTGCAGATTATTCTAGGATTTTGGCAAAACCGTGAAGGAAATACTTAAATTACCTGATTCTGGAGACACTGCTTGTGTCTGTCACCTCGTCTCATGAGCGAGACAATGTGTTTAAAATGCTATGCACAGCGCTGGTTGGCAGGCAGGTGCTCCAGTGTCTGAGTTCCCTGCCTTCCCCATGCTCCCCTAGGTCACACACTGCTGATATCAGATTCAGACCATCTGACTCCACATCCACAGCCTTCAACTAAATCCCTTCCTCCAGCCCCAGAGCTCATGCCTGCCAGGCTGTGTCCAGGATGTGCCACTTCTTCAAGCAGCACCACAACAAGCACACAGCACACAACAGGCACGTGGAGCCCACAGGCACGAGAGCACTGGTACCTGCTCTTCACAGGGCCACAAAGAAATAAAACGTGTCAGGCAGCAATGTAGACAAACATGAACTCATTCAAACCTCACCACAACTGTGCCCTTTATAAAGAAAGCTGCAGGGTCTGAGAGGTAAGTCACTTGTCCAGGGCAACTTGGTGGACTCCTGAGGGCAGACGAAGCCCAGGCCTTCTTGATGTCAGAGACACACATCTTCCCCATCAGCAAGTTTCCTCTCCCGCTCCCTCACCAGGACAGAGCTCCAGAGCACACCACTGCACGCCCAAGTCCAACAGAAGAGGTGATGCTACACAGCATCCTGTACTGCACATTGTGTTTGAATACACTTTCCTGTAAACAAACCCACCACTCACCAACCTAACAGCCCTTTGCCTGGATGAATCTGGAATCCTCCACTGCCTCTACTTGGTCAAGTCCTGTCCTCCCTGCTTGGATCAAGACGATGGCGTCCTAACATGTCTCCCCCACAATCTCCATAACAGATTGATGTTCTTCTTCCCATTGCCTTTGACATCGCCGCCACTCCAGACAGCCCTAAGCCCAGAGGCACCTGCCCCTCACACCTGGTTCCTGGGCAGCAACTTAACTCCACTCAATGCCACCTTCTCAATGAGTTTTCTTGGAAACTGCTGGTATTCCTGTACCTGCCTAGCCTGCTAACATCCTATCTCACCTGCTAACCTGCTAGCACACTGTATCATTTACTCATCTGCTTCTCATGGAACAAAGAAGCGAAATGAAACCAAACACTTTTGAGCCCCTCATTCACTTCTCTCAGGCAACAATTTAGACAGCTTTTAGCAGCTCACTAAATCCTCTTTCTGCTAAATCCACAAGGGCAGGAACCTTTCCTTCATTGACATACCAAGCTCCTACAACAGTGCCTGGCACACATTAACACACAGTGAGTACTGGCCAAGTGAGGCTTCAGACAACAGCAATACTGGATGGAATCACACACACCTCAGAAATGCTATTCTCAAGGAAAGCAGCCCTCCTTTACCTCTGGCTTCAGTGAACAGCCCAACCCCAAGGGCCAGCGACAGCTCCCTCTAGCAGCATAAATCTGTGCTAGTCTTAATCCCTGGTATCTGAGGACATTCCCAAACTACAGGAAAGCACAGACCATTCAACTGAACACAGCTGCTTTATGCCACAGGAAGTAGACAGCCAGGTCCTGGGGAGTGCCAGGCCACTAAAGCCCCCATGCCAGGTCCCCACCCAGACCTGCCGGCCTCCCAAGGCTACATACAGCCTAGCAGCCTGTGGCCAGGAAGGTGGAAACCACTTGCTAATTGCAAAAGTCAAACTGGGTGAGCAAAGAAGCCACACAAACTACTGATTGTTTCAGACAGGGAACTGGGCCCAGTGAAAGAGAAGGGGTGCCCCACCAGAGAAGCCGGCCACAGAGCCAGGCTTTGGGGCTTTTTTCTCCAGCCCTCCATTGGTTCACCTGTGAGAGGAGCAAGGCAAGGGCAGGCCAGTGGAAAGCTACAGCTGAAGAATGCAGAGTCAAGACTGAATAAAAGCCTATTCCACCTTCAGCTGGGTGCCCTCCTCACTGCCCTCACCCCAGATATGCTGAAAACTGGGTAAGACTGACCCAAGTCAGACTGACACAAGTCTGGAGTGGTACCAAGGGAATGTGCACATTTGCCCTCAAAGTTTCCCTCCTGTCCTATTCCCAAAGTTGTCCCTAAATGCATGTCTACTGTCTCAAAGGCAGCAGGACCCACACCAAGAAAAAGGAGTCTAGCCCAAGTAGGAAAGGGGCTGCAGAGCTGGAGGAAAGCACATCAGTGTCCTGTGAAGCTGTGGGTGTACGCACCCCTGGACAGTTAACGCCGTCCAGGTAAGCAAGCTGGGGAGGCTCAAACACACCTTTGCATGCAGGTGAGTGCCTGAGTGTTCAGCACAGGATGACAAAAAAATAGGAACCTCCTGGCAGTCTCTCAGGGAAAATGATTAGCTGAGGTCTTCCCATAATGAAATACTACACAGCAGTTAAAATGAACCAATAAAGCTGGGCACCAGTGTTCATGCCTGCAGTCTTAGCTACTTAGGAGGTTGAGATCAAAAGGATCATGGTTCAAGCCCAGCCTCAAAAAGTTTGCAAGATACCATCTCAACCAATGACTGGATATAATGGTACATACCTGTCATCCCAGCTATAGCAGAAGCATAAAACAGAATGATTGTGGTCCAAGCCAGCCTGGGTAAAAAGCAAGACCCTAGCTCCAAAATAACCAAAGCAAAAAGGGCTGGAGGCATAGCTCAAGCAGTAGAGCGCCTGTCTAACAAATGTGAAGTTCTGAGTTCAAACCCCAGTATCACAAAAAAGAGAGAAGGAAAGGAGGAAGAAAAACAGAACCAACAAAACTTATATATATATATCTCTAGGGATAAATCTCAAAACCATCATGTTGAATAAAAAGAAATATCCAAGGGATATATGACAGCACTTATATAAATTGCCTAAAACACACAAAACATAACAGACTGAATATGATGTATACCTATATATGACATAAAAATGAAAATACAAAACAAATTCCTCAAAGCACGCCAACTTTTCACGTGGGACAAAGAGGTACCCCTGAGGAAAGGACAAAGAAGAACAAGGGTGGGATTTATCAGTAGCTATATTTCACTTCTTTTTAAAAAAAAGAGAATCTGAAGCAAATACAGCAAAACATCCCCAGCTACTTAACCTAGATAGTAGGAACACAGGTATCTTCACTTTTTCCTGAATTTTTCTTCTTGGCAGTACTAGGGTTTGAACTCAAGGCTTCATACTTGCTAGGCAGGTACACTACACTTGAGCCACTCTACCAGCCCTGTTTTTTGCATTCTGTTTTTTCAAGATAGGGTCTTGAGAACTATTTGCCTAAGCTGGCTTCAAACCATGATCCTCCTGATGTTTGCCTCCTGAGGAGCTAGGATTACAGGCATGAACCACTGGTGCCGGCTCTCTAATTTAAACATTTTTTATGCATAAAAAATAAAATGCTATAGAAGAGAGAAAGTAGGGCCAGGCATTGTAAGTCAACAGGCAAAACTCTAGTGAAAGGCCAAAAGAGTACGCATGGAAGAGCGCTACTGCTAGGTCCTGACTTACTTTGTGATATGGAGCTGTGAAGTGTTCCTTGTGAATAATCAAAGAACCTCTATGAACAATTCAGAAGAAAAAATTATATACACACATTCTTTGTGCATTATTTATAGTGCAAAAAGTCAGAAACTCCCAGAACACCTTCTACAAGAAGTATGACAATAACTTAAGCTATAGCCACATAAACAATAAGCACCAAACAGGACAGCAAGACGGGAAAGGTTATGACCCACACCACCACATGTGGGTCCCATTTAAGTAAAATGAGCAAAACAGAATTCCCTTGCCACACCAAAATCAGGACCACACGTGACAAGGGCTCAAGGGACATGTAGGAAATGAAAATGGTTCCCAAGAAGGCAACTTCTTAGTTTCCTATCCTCTGTAAAAAGCAAGTCAGGGGGGCTCTCAGTGGGGTGCACTCGCTGCTCCCCACCTGTCTGCTTCTCCTGAAGCCCCTCTCCTCCCCTGGGCCCAGGCCTTGACCTCAGAGCTGAACACTCTCATGGGCCACTGAGTTGCCCTCTCATTATAAATAAAAGTCCCATAAATCAAGTCCAGATGCTGCATGCATATGTCAAAGAGGGCACAGAAGCCAAGAGTTCTAGAAACCAGGAGGTTAAGCAGCAAGGTCAGATTTCATTTCCCAAAGCCAACTGCTTAAGACAGAGCTCTCTCCTTGTAAAAGAAATGTTTTCACTTTGCATTTTCTCTAAAAGACTTCCAACTCTCTGAAAGAGCCAAGTGAGTAAATAAGTTCAGTTGCTCATGTTTCTGGTCAAAGCAAAAGCTGATCAGTGAACCTAGAGAAGGTCCCAAACCTAGAGAAGGAAACCAAACCAACCTACAAAAGGTGTCACATCTCAGCTAAGGCCACTCACCACACTCCACTCACCATGTGGCCATGCACTCTTCCCTGAGCACAGGTCTCCACTAGGTTGAGTTTTCAGCTGTAACCCATGGAGGAAAATTATGTTCTCAAATGTCCCCAGGGCACCAATAATGAGCTCCACACCAGGATGCACCATCTGAGACAGGCTGCAGGGGAGATGGTGTCTCCCAATGGGCTCCCACATGTCTGTGTTCCAGCCAAGTGGGCCCATACTATGAGTCCCTCAGGAAGCCCACAGGCATAGCCAGAACCCCAGGGAGTGACAAAGGACCCAGGTCATGTCACCAATGTCAGTAGTGACTAGAGCCATGCCCACGACCAGGACCAAAGCCCCACCATGCACTGACATCTCTTAAACTTACCTCACAACAGAGGGCCATCTGCTGAGATAACAAACATTTCACTTCCTACCCTCAGGACACAGGTCAACTTCTCCACCAGAGTATTTCCCAACTACCACCTCCTCAGGAGCCATGTCCCAGAACTGCAAACTTGTCCCTCTTCCACTGAGACACCTGGGGACCACAAGGTGTGGTGCTCACCTGCCTGCCACCAGGCCCATGTACCATTTCACTCTTACTCAGCACATAAACAGAGCACAGTAAAGGATATGAACTTGGAAGTTCTGTGCAAATAAATGTCAGCCTGAGCAGCCATGTGGCCAGCCCACATATCAGGCATGGGCACCTGCTCCAGGACCCCAGCTGACACAGGGTGAGCAAGTGGTGACCCATGGAGGAGGACCAGGAGATGGCATGCTGAGGATGGGCACAGCTGGAAGAATATTTGATTTGCAACTTCCTAGTACCCAGTTTAGACAACCCAGTAAGGGAGCTGCAGCTATGACTCATAGCTGGAATATCCCCACTGATCTGCTACCATTTTCATAGGGCCCCCTAAAGTCCATGTGGAAAGGCTTGATCCCCAGTCCATGGTGCTACTGGGAGGTTATGCAACCTTTAATAAGTAGAGCTCAATGAGAGGTCTTTAGATCAATGGAAATATGCCCTTGAAGGAATACTGAGACCCCAGCACTTCCTCTCCCTTCCTTTCAATTCCCAGTCATGAGGTAAACAGTTTGCTTCACAAGTGCTCCCCACCATTGCCATTTGGCACCCCCACCAGAGGCCTAAAAAGTAAGACATCTGCCTGGTCATGGACCAAAACTATAATCAAAATAAATCTCAATTAATAAATTGATTATCTCAAGGTATTTGTAACAGCAACAGAAAAGTGACTAACCTGCCATCTTACAGAGGAGAAACTGAGGCTTAGAAGCACTAGAAGGCCTTATCAAAGTAAGTCAGGATCACCAATCCCTGGCAGGCTGTGTCTACCATACTTAATTAAAAGCAAATGCCTGTGTCACCTTTCCCAGTGCTTGGAAAGGGGAAAGCCTGTAGCAGAGGCTCCCGCACAGGAGAACTCTGAGCAAACAAAGCCTGTGGGACCAGGTGAGTGTTAAGCTCACCCCAGAGATCTGCATAAATAACACCGCCAGCTACAGGCTGAGAGCAGCAGGCAGGCAAGCCACAGTTGCAGATACCACTCTCAGAACTGTCTCCAGACTCTTTTTTTTTCTTTTTCTCCCTACCTTTGATGAGAGAACAACCGAATTACACCTGCAAGCCGAAAAACTTACTGAAACTGTATTGCATTTGAACTGGGGACACTTGGTGGGGCTTTTGTGTGTGTGTGTGTGTGTGTGTGTGTGTGTGTGTGTGTGTGTAGTTTTGTTCTACTTTATGCATCCCCTTTGATGAGACAACTACAGAACAACATCTGAGGCACCAACTCCAGGACTGGAGATTGAGACGGACACCCAAATTATTAAGACTGAAACTGCATTGCATATAAACTTGGAAGTTTTTTGGTTTTTTTTTTTTTTAATTTTCTATTTTCCATTTTATTTTAATTCATTTTTATATATAGATATTACTTTCATTTACTTACTTTTTATTTTTTTATCTTTGATTTTCAATCCTCTCTCTGTCTCTCTAATGTCTGTTCAGCTTACTGTCGATTAGTACACTAACACTCCCTGTTTATACCTTTGAAACTCTCTTGTCTGATACCTTGTTCTGCTTTCTCCCTCTTGTCTGTATATTTGTTTTCCCCTTTTCTTTAACTTCTTGCTTTCCATCTCAGCTCACTCTTCCATTCGAAATATTACCATTGTTATTATAATAAGCCAGAAAATACTTAATTACACACAGTACAGGGACAGTAACAACACCAAGGACAATGACGGGAAGACAGAAAAAACAGGGAAACCAGTTTCCCCACAGCAAAAAATTAGTACAGGAACCAGAGGGGAATGAAGAGAACAGAAACTCAGATCCAGACTCCAACAAAATGAAGATAAACTATGCCAAAGGACCCAATGAAGCCCACAAGAATAATTTAAAAGAAGACATACTACAAGTACTCAATGAGAATTTTATAGAGATGATACTGGATAGGGTCAACCAAAATGTACAGGAGACACTCAAGTAATTCCAAGACAATAAAAATAGAGAATTTGAAAAAGCAAAAGAAGAAATAAAGGAAACCATAGAAGCACTGTATAAACAAGAAAGTGAAAGAGAGAACACAATGAATAAATGGATAAATGAACTCAGGACAAAAATAGACAACAATAAAGAAGAAAACTGCCAGGATATGGAAAACCTCAGAAAAAAGAACGAAACAGAACTGCAAAACAAAACGGAAGGCCAATCCAGCAGAATAGAACAAACAGAAGACAGAATCTCAGAACTTGAAGATGAAATGGTAATTAAAGGAAAAACCAAAGAACTATTAATTAAACAACTCAAGACCTGTGAAAAGAAAATGCAAGAACTCACTGACTCCATCAAAAGACCAAACTTGAGAATCATGGGCATCGAAGGAGGAGAAGAGGTGCAAGCGAAGGGAATGCGTAATATATTCAACAAAATAATAATGGAAAATTTCCCAAATCTAGAGAAAGATATTCCCATACAAACGCAAGAGGCCTCCAGGACACCAAACAGACCAGATCAAAATAGAACTACTCCACGACATATCATCATTAAAACAACAAGTTCAGAAACTAAGGAAAGAATATTGAAGGCTGTAAGAGAGAAAAAACAAGTAACATACAAAGGTAAACCCATCAAAATCACAGCAGACTTCTCAACAGAAACATTAAAAGCAAAGAAGAGTGTGGGGTGAGATCTTCCAGGCACTGAATGAAAATAACTTCAACCCCAGGATACTCTACCCAGCAAAGCTATCATTCAAAATAGATGGAGCAATAAAAGTCTTCCATGATAAGCAGAAACTAAAACAATATGTGACCACAAAGCCACCATTACAAAAGATTCTGCAAGGGATCCTGCACACAGAAAGTGACACCCAACTTAACCATGAAAAGGCAGGCAGCACCAAACCACAGGATAAGAAAAAGCAAGACAGTAGAGAGTAACATCAAGTTAGGTACACACAATCAAACCTTCAAACAACTAAGACAACTAAATGGCAGGAATCACCACATACCTATCAGTACTAACGCTTAATGTTAATGGACTTAATTCACCCATCAAAAGACACCGTTTGACAAAAAGGATTAAAAAAGAAGATCCAACAATTTGTTGCTTACAGGAGACTCATCTCACCGACAGAAATAAGCATATGCTTAGGATGAAATGCTGGAAGAAGATTTACCAAGCCAATGGCCCCCAAAAAAAAGCAGGAGTAGCAATACTTATCTCTGACAAAGTAGACTTCAAACCTACATTGATCAAACGAGATAAAGAAGGACATTCCATACTAATAAAAGGGGAAATAGACCAAAAGGAAATAATAATCATCAATCTATACGCACCCAATGTCAACGCACCCAATTTCATCAAACATACCCTGAAAGACCTAAAAGCATATATAAACGCCAACACAGTGGTTGTGGGAGACTTTAACACTCCATTATCATCAATAGATAGGTCATCCAAACAAAAACTCAATAAAGAAATCCAAGATCTAAAATATGCAATAGATCAAGTGGACCTAGTAGATGTCTACAGAACATTTCATCCAACCTCTACACAATATACATTCTTCTCAGCAGCCCATGGAACCTTCTCCAAAATAGATCATATCCTAGGGCACAAAGCAAGTCTCAGCAAATATAAGAAAATAGAAATTATACCGTGCATACTATATGACCACAATGCAGTAAAAGTAGAACTCAACAACAAAAGTAAAGACAAAAAACATGCAAACAGCTGGAAACTAAATAACTCATTACTTAATGAAGAGTGGATCATCGATGCAATAAAAGAGGAAATTAAAAAGTTCCTGGAAGTCAATGAAAATGAAAACACAACCTACCGGAACCTATGGGACACAGCTAAGGCAGTCTTGAGAGGAAAGTTTATAGCCATGAGTGCATATATTAAAAAGATTGAAAGATCCCAAATCAATGACCTAATGATACATCTCAAACTCCTAGAAAAACAAGAACAAACAAATCCCAAAACAAATAGGAGAGAAATAATAAAAATAAGAGCTGAAATCAACGAAATAGAAACCAAAAAAAACATACAAAGAATTAATGAAACAAAAAGTTGGTTCTTTGAAAAAATAAACAAGATCGATAGACCCCTGGCAAACCTGACTAAAATGAGGAGAGAAAAAACCCAAATTAGTAGAATTAGGAATGCAAAAGGGGAGATAACAACAAATACCATGGAAGTCCAGGAAATCATCAGAGACTACTTTGAGAACCTATATTCAAATAAATTTGAAAATCTAAAAGAAATGGACAGATTTCTAGATACATATGATCATCCAAAACTGAACCAAGAGGAAATTAATCACCTGAATAGACCTATAACACAAAATGAAATTGAAGCAGCAATCAAGAGTCTCCCCAAAGAAAAGTCCAGGACCTGATGGATTCTCTGCTGAATTCTATCAAACCTTTAAAGAAGAACTGATACCGACCCTCCTTAAACTGTTCCACGAAATAGAAAGGGAAGGAAAACTGCCAAACACATTTTATGAAGCCAGTATTACACTTATCCCAAAACCAGGCAAAGACACCTCCAAAAAGGAGAACTATAGGCCAATCTCCTTAATGAACATTGATGCAAAAATCCTCAACAAAATAATGGCAAACCGAATTCAGCAACACATCAAAACGATTATTCACCACGACCAAGTAGGCTTCATCCCAGGGATGCAGGGGTGGTTCAACATACGAAAATCAATAAACGTAATAAACCACATTAACAGAAGCAAAGACAAAAACCACTTGATCATCTCAATAGATGCAGAAAAAGCCTTTGATAAGATCCAACATCATTTCATGATAAAAGCTCTAAGAAAACTAGGAATAGAAGGAAAGTTCCTCAACATTATAAAAGCTATATATGACAAACCTACAGCCAGCATTATACTTAACGGAGAAAAATTAAAACCATTCCCTCTAAAATCAGGAACCAGACAAGGATGCCCACTATCTCCACTCCTATTCAACATAGTACTGGAATTCCTAGCCAGAGCAATTAGGCAAGAAGAAGGAATAAAAGGAATACAAATAGGTAAAGAAACTGTCAAAATATCCCTATTTGCAGACGACATGATCCTATACCTTAAAGACCCAAAAAACTCTACTCAGAAGCTTCTAGACATCATCAATAGCTATAGCAAGGTAGCAGGATATAAAATCAACATAGAAAAATCATTAGCATTTCTATACACTAACAATGAGCAAACTGAAAAAGAATGTATGAAAACAATTCCATTTACAATAGCCTCAAACAAAATCAAATACCTAGGTGTAAACCTAACAAAAGATGTGAAAGACCACTACAAGGAAAACTATACACTTCTGAAGAAAGAGATTGAGGAAGACTATAGAAAGTGGAGAGATCTCCCATGCTCATGGATTGGTAGAATCAACATAGTAAAAATGTCGATACTCCCCAAAGTAATCTACATGTTTAATGCAATTCCCATCAAAATTCCAATGACATTCATTAAAGAGATTGAAAAATCTACTGTTAAATTTATATGGAAACACAAGAGGCCACGAATAGCCAAGGCAATACTCAGTCAAAAGAACAATGCAGGAGGTATCACAATACCTGACTTCAAACTATATTACAAAGCAATAACAATAAAAACAGCATGGTACTGGCACAAAAACAGACATGAAGACCAGTGGAACAGAATAGAGGATCCAGATATGAAGCCACACAACTATAAGCAACTTATCTTTGACAAAGGAGCTAAAAATATACCATGGAGAAATAGCAGCCTCTTCAACAAAAACTGCTGGGAAAACTGGTTAGCAGTCTGCAAAAAACTGAAACTAGATCCATGTATATCACCCTATACCAAGATTAACTCAAAATGGATCAAGGATCTTAATATCAGACCACAAACTCTTAAGTTGATACAAGAAAGAGTAGGAAATACTCTGGAGTTAGTAGGTATAGGTAAGAACTTTCTCAATGAAACCCCAGCAGCACAGCAACTAAGAGATAGCATAGATAAATGGGACCTCATAAAACTAAAAAGCTTCTGTTCATCAAAAGAAATGGTCTCTAAACTGAAGAGAACACCCACAGAGTGGGAGAAAATATTTGCCAACTATACATCAGACAAAGGACTGATAACCAGAATATACAGGGAACTTAAAAAACTAAATTCTCCCAAAACTAATGAACCAATAAAGAAATGGGCACATGAACTAAACAGAACTTTCTCAAAAGAAGAAATTCAAATGGCCAGAAAACACATGAAAAAATGCTCACCATCTCTAGTAATAAAGGAAATGCAAATTAAAACCACACTAAGATTCCACCTCACCCCTGTTAGAATAGCCATCATCAGCAACACCACCAACAACAGGTGTTGGCGAGGATGCGGGGGAAAAAGGAACCCTCTTACACTGTTGGTGGGAATGTAGACTAGTACAACCACTCTGGAAAAAACTTTGGAGGCTACTTAAAAAGCTGGACATCGATCTACCATTTGATCCAGCAATACCACTCTTGGGGATATACCCAAAACACTGTTACTCCAGAGGCACCTGCACACCCATGTTTATTGCGGCACTATTCACAATAGCCAAGTTATGGAAACAGCCAAGATGCCCCAGCACAGACGAATGGATTAAGAAAATGTGGTATCTATACACAATGGAATTCTATGCAGCCATGAAGAAGAACGAAATGTTAT
This sequence comes from Castor canadensis, assembly GCF_047511655.1. Classification (NCBI taxonomy): domain Eukaryota; kingdom Metazoa; phylum Chordata; class Mammalia; order Rodentia; family Castoridae; genus Castor; species Castor canadensis. The sequence goes on along the minus strand of NC_133390.1, from coordinate 75,546,580 downwards.
CATTCGCTGGTAAATGGATGGAACTGGAGAACATCATTCTGAGTGAGGTTAGCCTGGCCCAAAAGACCAAAAATCGTATGTTCTCCCTCATATGTGGACATTAGATCAAGGGCAAACACAACAAGGGGAATGGACTATGAGCACATGATAAAAGCGAGAGCACACAAGGGAGGGGTGAGGATAGGTAAGACACCTAAAAAACTAGCTAGCATTTGTTGCCCTTAATGCAGAGAAACTAAAGCAGATACCTTAAAGCAACAGAGGCCAATAGGAAAAGGGGACCAGGAACTAGAGAAAAGGTTAGATCAAAAAGAATTAACCTAGAAGGTAACACCCATGCACAGGAAATCAATGTGAGTCAATGCCCTGTATAGCTATCCTTATCTCAATCAGCAAAACCCCTTGTTCCTTCCTATTATTGCTTATACTCTCTCTACAACAAAATTAGAAATAAGGGCAAAATAGTTTCTGCTGGGTATTGAGGGGGGGGAGCGGGAGGGAGTGGAGTGGGTGGTAAGGGAGGGGGTGGGGGCAGGGGGGAGAAATGAACCAAGCCTTGTATGCACATATTAATAATAAAAGAAAAAAATAAAAAATAAAAAAAAATAATAATAAAATAAAATAAATAAAAAAAAAAAGAAAATGTGGTATCTATACACAATGGAATTTTATGCAGCCATGAAAAAGAACGAAATGTTATCATTCGCTGGTAAATGGATGGAATTGGAGAACATCATTCTGAGTGAGGTTAGCCTGGCTCAAAAGACCAAAAATTGTATGTTCTCCCTCATATGTGGACATTAGATTAAGGGCAAACACAACAAGGGGATTGGACTATGAGCACATGATAAAAGCGAGAGCACACAAGGGAGGGGTGAGGATAGGTAAGACACCTAAAAAACTAGCTAGCATTTGTTGCCCTTAATGCAGAGAAACTAAAGCAGATACCTTAAAGCAACTGAGGCCAATAGGAAAAGGGGACCAGGAACTAGAGAAAAGGTGAGATCAAAAAGAATTAACCTAGAAGGTAACACCCACGCACAGGAAATCAATGTGAGTCAATGCCCTGTATAGCTATCCTTATCTCAACCAGCAAAAACCCTTGTTCCTTCCTATTATTGCTTATACTCTCTCTACAACAAAATTAGAGATAAGGGCAAAATAGTTTCTGCTGGGTATTGAGGGGTGGAGAGGGAGGGGGCGGAGTGGGTGGTAAGGGAGGGGGTGGGGGCAGGGGGGAGAAATGAACCAAGCCTTGTATGCACATATGAATAATAAAAGAAAAATGAAAAAAAAAAAAAAACAACAACAACAAAAATAAATAAATAAAAGCAAATGCCTAGTAGGGCCCAGGCAGGGGCTGAAGAGTCAGCCAGGGCACCGCTTCCCAGCAGGGGGCTCTGGACAGAACAGGTAACCTCCCTAAGCTGTGTAAGATGAGACACAAACAGGCCAGCATCAGTATTTCTTCAGGGTAATGCAAGGCAGGTGGTTCTCGAACACAGAAAGAAGTCTCCAAATCATGAGGTCTAGGAGGCTGTCTTTACAATCACAAGGCTCCTCTGGGTGGCCCAGGCTCCAAATCCCACCCATTCAAGAATCTTGTTCACAGAATGTCTGAGTAGCATGGGTGTCCAGCAGCCCCATTCCCCCAGGACTCAGGGACACAGCTCACACTTGCAATCACACCTCACTGCCCACCTGTAGCGGCACCTACTTCCTCCAATCCAACAAGCCTATGCTGTGTCTCCTGTTGCCAGGCTCTGTCCTACACCATCCCCCAGAGACAGGATGAAATAAGTCATGGCCTTGCCCTGCAGCAATGTGCAAAGGGACCTGACTCAGCACAGCGGGAGCCAGAGGACAAGGGCTAGCCAGGGTGGGGTGGTCAGAGGTGGAGCCCTATGTACTGGCACCAGAGTTACATCTTGAGGAATGAGAGAGCTAAACAAAGAAAGAAGGGAGGGGTGGGTGTCCTAGGACAGGAAGCAGCTAAGCAAAGTCCCAGGGATATGAAGTGGCATAGGCACAGGGCAATTCCAGACAGTTCAGGGGCAGAACTGCATGAGAGTCAGGCATACTGAGATGTATGGGCAGGCTCTGCAGCTCTCTCTTCCTGTTCTGGAGTCCTCCTGAAGCATGATTCTTACAACCCAAAGAGCCATGCACTCCCCAGCCAGGCTGCCCCTCCCCCACCTGCTCCCCTCTGCCTCATCTTCTGGTCATGACCTTTCTGCCAGGTACAGGGGACAGGGCTAGTCTGTCCTGTCACCCCAGCTGCCTTGATTCCCTCATATATAAGAGAGGCAGGGTACTTTCCACCAATTCACCATGGATGTGCATACTCAAAGCTCCCCCACTTCCACAAACAACCTCTCTATTCTCACAAGCAGGCCCTGGCCACCCTAGGAATCCCCTGCCCTGTCTTCCTGCCTCTCACAGGACAGATGGCTTCGGGAATCCTAAACCAAGCTAGCACTAAGCCTGATCCTGTCCAGGTTTTTAAACACTGGCTAACCCACCTGTGCACCTACCAGGGTCAATGAAACCCCTCCAGAGTCCCGCCCGTGTCAGGACTTGACAAGCCTGACCCTTTGGACAAGTCTCACACAGCCCACAGCGCAGACTGCCATGATGATCTGGCAAGAGAAGGGCCATCTGGCCGCACACATCCCGTGGGGTAAGAGCCACAAAGGGTAAGGCTCAAGACCACTTAGGGGTTGGGCAGAAGCCAGTGATGTGAACAAGCTCTGGAAGTACATGGGTCCATGTGGGGGAGTGCAGCCTGGCCTTTTAAATCACTTACTAGAAAAGGGTATGAACAAGCAATCAGATCAAGAAAACAAATAAAAAACCATTAAGAAAGCATCAAACATACAGTTTACTATGAACAAGCTTGAATTGGAACTTCCTAGAAACTAAGGAGCATTCACACAGAAGATTTCATCTGTAGAAGATGCAGCAGGATGTAGACATGCTGTCTACAAAAGACTACCAAGCACACAGACTCAGCTCTCCCACCTTGACAAGAAAGAGCACCAGTCAAAATACTAGGTACCAAGCATTCAGAGCCTGTGCCCTGAGCCAGGCATGTGTATTAGGCTCTGAGGGAACCTAAGACATGAAGACTGGAACCCTCCAGCAGGAGGAGAAAGCATGGATGCAACATAACATCAGGCAAGGCACCGTGTTCATGCTCCTGGGGAGGAAATAATGTACTGTCAAGGGAGGGAAGAGTGGAGTAGGGGAGAACTCTGTAGTTCAAGAAGCTGCCCTCCAACTGGATCAACAAGTTCCTACCTTCTAGAATGCTAAGGGTCCCTGTTCCCTGCACACCTCCCCACTCCTGTACCATTAGTGGCAGCTATCATTTACTAGTCACCTGCCACATGCCAGGCCCTGTGCTGCCTCAGCTTCATCTCACAGCTACCTTGTAAGGTCATGAGTGAGGAGTCATGAGTGGAGGTTCAGAAGTGTTACACACAGGCCCCAGGACCACCCAAATGTCACAGGTTAGATTTGAACCCAGGTCTCAGACTCCAAGACACACACCTCTGCCCTGGGGAGACCCAGGCAGGCAAGATGAGCACTGCGCAAATGTGGGTAGCAGAGTGCTCCCTGAAGTGTAGGGCTGGGACGGGAGGGAGGAGTGCACCCGCTCTTCCAGGCGCTTTGACATGCATCTGGGACCTGACATGAGCAAGGCAACAGAGGTCAGACTCTGGGACACTTCATCCTACCAGCAGAGGATTGCTTAATTGGGGCTGCTTAACGGTAATCACCCCAATAAATACAACAAATGGCTTTAATTTAGAACACATTAAGCTAACAGTAGGCATCCTGCCAGTTGACATGGCCTGGCTCAGCTGCCTGGAACAGGTACAGAGCTTCTCCGGGTCGGGGCCTCTAGGCCAAGTCCCCTATAGCCTGCAGGTCATGGGTAGGAAGTGATGTTGTTGCCCTGGTCATCTTGACAGGTTCTCTACAATCTACAGGACAGTGTAAGTGACCCAAGAGCCTAGACGGGAAGGGTATGAGGAAAGGCAGCAGAGGGACCTTAGATCAGACCCCTTCAGCTGGTGGCAGGACTCCCCCTCCCAGGGAGGGGCCTCCCTCCGCCTAAAACAGGATGGGCCTGTGAGATGGGAATCCAAGCCCACTGGCAGCTGAGGACCGGAAGCTCCCGCAATTAAGCCTCCACCTGCCAGTAGCCCAACTCCCGCCACGTGCCAGGGTACCCAGGCCACTCCACCTTCCAGAAGTACTAATGCACAGTGCCCACATCCGCAGCCGAGCCCCCCCATCCCTGCGTGCTGGGCCGCAGGTGGCGCTGGAGGGGGAGCTGCACCAGGGGACAGGGCGGGGACCAAGGAGGGCGAAGGGGCCTCCCCTTCCACACCGCCCTCTGCACCCCGCGGCCAAAGGAGCCTTCTTCAAAGGGCCTCAGGAAGGAAGTAACCGCCCACCGTCGCTGCGCTGGCTCCCTCGCATCAATCCCCCTTTCTAAAGCCCAGGGCGCGAGATCCAGGAGGAAACGCGCTGACCAGGGGCCCGGCCGGGTGGGGGCCGCAGAGGAGACACACGACGCGGTGCTTTGGCGCCCTCCAGCGGCCACCGCCGGGCAATGGCCCTTCGCTGCTTTGGGTCTCAGGAGGTCAGGCAGAGCAGCGTGACTTGCCCGACCTCCTCCTCCTCCTCCAGGCCTGGCGGTTCCCACGCGGATAATAGCCACCGAGGTCCTCCAGCGCACACCCCAAAGCAGAGGACAAACAAGTGGGGTTTCCCCTGTGGCACACAGCTCCCACAGTACTGATTCTCAGGTACTGGGCGTTTGGAAAGCTAGCCCCGAGGCGGATTTTGCCTCCGGGAGGTCAGGCAGTACCTCCTCAACCCCCAGCCCCACCGAGTAAGATGCTGGGGAGCCGCGAAGGCAGACCTGGCCTGCATGCATAGAGGACCAGCCCTGCTACTATGCTGCAGATGGGTGTTGCTGGCTCTGGATCTACCCTTGCAAAAGGTCCCTCAGAGGACTGAAGGACGCAGCTCTGTGAGTCACTGCATCACTGCCCCACTCTAGCTCAGGGTCTCAGCTGAGGGGTGGGGGGTGACACATACGCCACTGTGCCCAGAGCTTCACCAGACTTCAGAGATGCCCTCCTGCTCCCACACCTGTGAGCACAGAGCATGCACATAAAGCCACTGACTTTAGGCATAGCATTTCTGTCTGCATCAGAAATTTCCCAACAACACTCTTCAGAACATGCACGTTTCCAAAGATGTTATCTTTCTGGATGAGGAGAGGAGAGTGAAAGGAGTAGGGTTTTCTTGTAAAACACATTTTTGTAAGTGTTATGGTTTGCATATCAAATGTCCCCCAAAAAACTCATTTGTTGAGCGCTTGGTCCCCAGTGCAATGTTGAGTGGGGCTTTGAGGACAGAAGCAGTTTGATCATGGGGGTTCTGACCTAATGAATGGATTCATATTATGATGGCATTATTAAGAGCTGGTAGAAACTATGTAGTAGGGTCTAGTTAGAACGAGCAGGTCACTAGGGGTGTACCCTAAAAAGGGTATACCTTCAACTGTCCCTTCCTCTCTCTTCCCTCTGCTTCCTACCTGCTATGAGGTGAGCAGCTTCACTCTGCCACCCCTCCATGCCATGATGTTCTGCCTCAGCAATGGGGCAAACCCACAGCAATGGGGTCGAGTAACCATGGACTGAAACCTCTTTTGTTTTTCTCAGGTGTTTTGTCACCGCAAGTGGATTTAAAAAATAGCAAATACATTCATTCAATTGTCCTTATCAGCATGTAATCATCTCAGTATCAATCAAAACCAAAATAACATCCATACTTCACATCCACTAGAATGGCTCTAATGTCTAAGGCAGACAATAAAAGTACCGGTGAGGGTGTGGAGGAACTGGAGCACGCGCACATTGCTGGCAGCAGTGGAAAGTGGCATGGCTACTTTAGAAAACAGTTGAACAGTTAATGTATGACCCAGCCATACAACTCCTTGGTTACTGGAGGACTGAAAACATGTCCACACAAAAACTTACACATTTCTAATAAATAATCAAATTAGACAAATTTATAAAAACAAAACCAAGCAACATCTTCTGGGGGACTGGGGACAGAAAGATGGGGAGTAATTGCTAATGAGCACAAAGATTTCTATTGAGATGAAAATGTTCTGGAACTAGTGGTCATGGTTGTTTAACCTTGTGAACATACTAAAAACATCACTGAAATGTGTACTTTAAAGGGGTAAATTTTATGGTATGTGACTTATATCTCATTCTTTAATTGTAAAAACAAAGAAGCAAATATCTTTTTAAAAAATGGCCTGTAGGAACAGAGAACAATCAGGAAGTTGTATAAAATTACTGATGCCCAAAGCTGAAACATTTTCATCTGTGCATTTTAAGGACTGCACAGAATTTATAAATCACATGTATATCATTTGATCTATATGATATTGCTGGCTTACTTATGACCTTTGCATTATAATTTCAACACACTTATTTATTGCATTTACTGATACAAAAGTACACAGAGTTATTTCCTACAGATCCACCATTACAGTCTTCTATGAGAAACACACCTTGGCACACTAACTAGTCCAATTACTCTCAGGAGTATTTTAAAATTTAAGAGTGTCCCTGTCCACTTGGTGAAATGCACATTGTTCTCGGATGGCATATAATGCAAGCCTCATCTCAAAGAGCCTCTCACTTCAGGACACTTTTCTCTGACCACCTGTTTCCCAGGCTATCATGGCATACAGTCAAAGGTTTCATTCACGTGCAAGCTGTCTGCTACTGTGATGAACCAGAGCATTGACTTATAGTTCCAGTGTCACCTGTCTGTCGTTTCTTCACCAATGAAACAGGGTCATCACACTGAGGCTTCTCTCAAGCCCCAAGTAGGAGCTTTTCCAAGCCACTCACAGATTCGAGGGGGAAGCGGGCGGTGGGGAATCAAACCTGGGGCCTTGCCATGCTAGGCAAGGGCTCTACCTCTGTGCCACACCCCCCAGCCAAGCTCTTGTGATAAAAGGAACTCTGGGATCCCCCACTGCCCCTGAAGAGCTCTAACGTCTGCCTAGTCACTCCTAGTGACTCTCTGGCTCTGCTGTCCCTGGAATCCAGCAACCACTTGTAAGTGGGGACACACACCACCCCTTCTAACTTGTCCTCGAGTCTGTGCAGCCTCCAGCAACAGGCTGAGCTGTGACAGAAAAGTGGCTCACTGTGGCCTCTTCCAAGACTCCTGGTTTAGTCCACTTAGCTTACCAGGTGGTTCACCATCAATACTTATAGACAGCCTCGAATGTGCCAGGAACTGGGCTGATGGGTGAGAGAGGGCACCTCCACCTCCACTGTGCTTCCACAAAGAGGACGCTCCACTACACCACCACTCCTGGCCTCTTGCTCCCCGTGCTATACTCCCTACCCCACCATGCCCACCAACTCCTTAAGGCAAGAGGGGAAACTTATCTGGTAGGTAAGTTTAGGAGGCATGCCCACCCCACCCCTGCCTCTCCTCTTCTGCCCATCCCTGCAGGGAGGCCAGTGGGTATCCAGAGCTACCTGTCTCTTCACAGTCTGTCTCATTCTCAGATTGCACATCAGGGAGCCACTTGCCCACTTAGTCTATCATTTCCAATTCAGAAAGGTGCAGTTCTGGAATTCCTAAAACCTGGTAGATAAGGCCTTTGCCCTCTGGAATTCATATTCCACTAAGGAGAGGCCACAGACAAGTCCACAGGACGAGTACTTTCTCACATTGCAGAGCACACCCCCATCTAAGGCCTCCACCTCACAGTTCTCTCTGAAGAAGTTCCTCCCCTTGGTGGTTCCCTCCCTTCTTTCCTTCAGTGTTCCATCCATTGTCACCATATCAGTGGGCCTTTCCCCAGCCATCTACACAAAACAGCCAACAACACCCCATGACACCCACACTTCCTATCTCCTTAACCTGCTTTACTTTCCCCAGGGACCGCATCCCAATCTGACTTGCTCTCTTGTCTACTCATTTGTTTAAAGTTCTAAAGTGTAAGCCCTACGTGAGCAGGACTGCTCTGCGCCTGCTGTTGACAGTACTTACAACAGTGTACACCCTCAACACCTGCTGAATGAATGAATGAACAAATGCGTAAATGCTGCAAAAGACATGTGCAAAGTGATGGGAAAGATGGGGCTTTAGAAGGGGCCAGGGTTGCTTTAGAAGGGGGTTCAGAAAATGACCAGTTAACATAACAAGAGCTGATAACTCAGTGACAGTGCAGGAGAATTACCATGGAGCACAGTACTGCCACACCCTTCCAGAGATGGCCAGGGGCTGGTTGTCTTGGGGAAGAGAGATGAGATGACCACAGGGTCCTGTTGGTGCCTCCATGTGGGAGATCCTTTGAGGCCTGCTCACTGGTGCTTATATTTTGAACCCAAAACCAAATTCTTAGCAGGCCAAACACAGGTGTGGTGGCTCACGCTCTAGCAGTCATCCTGGAGCACAAAGACAAGGGCCCTTCCCTAGGGACGGTAAGACAGCGAGCTAGAAAAACCTAGGGCCCTAGTGACTTCACGAGGTCCCTACACCAGCCAGGAATGTCTCCCTCTAAATTACTCAGGTGAGAAATAAGCTTGTTTAAACCAGCTCTAAGTGAGGCTTTCATGGTATAGTCTGTCAAACATGGTACATGAAGAAAGGCTCATGTAAGAAATGTCTTTTTTTGAGAATTTAAGAATTTATTGCTTTTGTCATCATTAGAAATACCAGCCTACCCTCATTGTAAAATGAGGTCACCATGACTAATACTTAATGGCTGAAATAAAACACAGCTTTTTCCTGGATCTAGTTTATGGGAGATTTCACTAAACATCTCAGTTGGGGCTAAGCACCGGCAGCTCACACCTGTAATCCTAGCTACTCAGGAGGCACAGATCAGGAGGATCACAGTTCGAAACCAACCCAGGCAAATAGTTCATGAGTCCCTTTCTCAAAAATGTCCAACACACAAAAAAAAAAAAAGGCTAGCGAAGTGATTCAAGTGGTAGAGTGCCTGCCTAGCAAGTGTGAAGCCCTTGAGTTCAAACCTAGTATTACCACACACACAAAAAAAAAAAAAAAAAAAAAAGAAAGAAAGAAAAAGAAAAAACTCATTGGCCTTTACAAGGACCTGGAGAGTGCAGTGCCTCAGTCAGGGGGATCCGAGCATCTGAGTAAGTGTACACTTGGCAATCTCCTCAGGCACACTTGGGTTTGGGGTTCAGTGCTCTGTGAGCTGTTCCTAGCTGCTAGTTCTGTGGTTAACTGTCCCGAGATAGCACAGACATTGGGTTTCTGTGTGTTTGGTTCATTTAAAGTAAATGTTCCAAATTATGAGCGGAGGTAGAAACTTTCAGGATGAAGTCATTTTCACATCCTCACAGACTGTCTTGAAGAGAGAAAAGGTACAATGGTCTTTGGCCTGTTTGCCCTTCACCCTCTAAATAGAGGGAACAGAGCAGGCTTTGTCTGAAGGCTGAACTGAGAGTGACTGCTGGGGGCTGCTGAAGTGGGGTACCCCAGGGAAGGAGACTGTTTCTGATAAAACTGGTCAGGAAGCCCTGTGCTATGGCTATCTAGAAGTTGGCCTATGGGCTGGCAATGTCCTTGGGAGTAGGTGAAGCTGGCATTTCCATCCATGCTCCATGAGCTTGGCAAGGCCTATTCTGGGCAAAAGCCTGTGCTTTGAGCTAAGTTCTATAAGCATGAAATTCTACCTGACTGAATGGCAGCTGGTAGCTCAGAAGCAAGAGTGCAAAGCTCCACTAGAAGGACCAGCCTTTACCACAGATCCAGGATGAAAGGCTGGATGAGGAAGCTGAGGCCAGCAACTAGGGATCCAGGATGCTGGGATCACCTGGGATGAAAGGGAGCCAGGAGCTATAGGAGGTGATAAAAGCAGTATTTTAGCAAGGTGAAAGTATTAGCCTTCCCCAGCAGAGCCAGGAAAGACTGAATGAAAAAGAACTGTCAGTCAGCTGGTACGGAATGCCTCGTGCACCAGGCACCATGCTTCCCAGGCAGGTTGCAGAACTGGCTCTGGTGTCATCAAGAGAACACCAGGCACTCCTACAACTGCTTGCACTGTCCCATCCAAATGCAAGTTCTCAGAGTCCACCCAAGAGATTCTGGCCCAAAGGAAGGGCCAAGGCCCAAGACTATTTTTAAGTATTACCAGGTGATTCTCAAGCAGTTAGAAAACAGACTATAGGCTACAAACAGCTCCTATACTGGTGCCTGGATACAGCAAGTTCAGATGTTTATTAACAGATACTTCCATACTGCTAGGAGATAACTAATAGATCTTGAGAAAAAAAATTTATTTTTATTTTCTGGCTCTAGGATCATAATTCTTTTTGTTTGTCTTTTGTTTTTATTTTGAGACAGAATCTCTCTATGTAGCCCAGACTCATCTCAAACTCTCTATCCTCCTGCTTCTGTCTCCCAAGTCTGGATTGTAATCCTGGAGGCACATACCACTATTCCAGGCCAGAAACTTTCAATAACAGACAAAAAGATTTTTCTGATTAAGTGAATGCTTTCCGCTAATATTTAATTGCCAAAATATAATCTAAAGTCATCAGTAATGTTCTCTGACCATTTCAGCTAAATGGTGTTTCTGTATCACTGGAAAAGGCCTAAAGGGACCTCTGTGTGTGGGCACAAGTCCTAGGCCAGCTTACTGCAACTGTGCTCTGTATTTTGCCCGCATGGTGGAGTCCCAGAGACCCCCCCTCTAGGAAAATGGCCTCCAAGCTGTCTTCAGATGTCAGGGTGGCCAAGGAGCTGCCTTCCTCCTCCCATTTGTGTCCCAACACACTTCGACTCAACTCTCCCTGGGAGAAAATTGTCTTCTGGACCTTATCTTACAAGAGGAAAGGGGAAATGTGGTCACAAAGGAAAAAACATTGGCCTGGATTCTGGTTTAGCCCCAACTGGGTAAGTTCGCGGGTGGCCTTGGCAAGTTTCCCCATTCATTGTGCTATATGCCTTTGAAGAACCCCTTCTACCTCTGAGGCAGCCCAGCGAGAACTCCTAGTTTCTTTCTTCTTAATCAATACTGAAAAAGTAATTGTCCACATGGACGGCACCCACATATGTAAGGCATGGTGTTAAGTGCTGGGACATGGCACTTAAGAGAGGTCATGGTCGATGTCCTTAAGTTTACTGTCTAGCAAGGCAGAGAAAGAATTAATTCAATAACTATATAAATATCACTATTTTAAGGGTAATGAGAGAAGAGTACTCAGAGCTGGGAGTGTGTGTAATGGGAGCTCAGCACAAGTTTACCAAGGAAAACAGGAGCTGAAGCCTGAAAGCTCACCAGGAGTTAAGGACGGGCTGGAGGAGATATTCCAGGCAGAGGGAAAGGAATGTGTGAAGTGGTTTGTGGTGTAAGGAGGAAGAATCAAATCTCAAATAAAGTGAAGCAAGCCTTTTAGAACCACTCATTTAAAGAAAAAAAAAGAGCACCTTTCATCACAAACAGAGGACAGAGTCACACTCTGTGAACTCAAAAGTAATGGCAGCAATGTGATCCCAGGACTGACAAACCCTTGCCTGCCCACTGTCCTCTGTTTACCACCCCTCACCTTACCCTCATGCCTCTTCAGGGGAGATGGCAGTTCCTTCAGGCCATCTGCAGGCTTTGGGTGAGGGCTATGGTGGTCAGGACTAGACCCCACCGAGGCAGGGACTCAGAGTAGGAAACACATACTCCAAGACAGAAGCCTGGTCCTGAGGCTGGCCTGATTTCTGGTGTTGACTATGTACTGGACTTCATAAGAGACGGGAGATACAACATGATATAGTCACACAGCACTAGGGAGGCACCAGAAGGAAAAAGAGAATAACATTCCTTTCAGCTGAGGATCCTTGGATAGTTCCAAGGAGCGAGCACTATCTACAGAGGGGCAAGACTTGGATTGGAGAAAGTACTGGAGAGTGGGCACAACATAAGCAGAGGCATGCAGGTTAGCCAGCAGAGCGTGTGCAACACAAGTGGTGTCACAGCTGGGTACAAGAGGAGGGTAAAGATCTGGCAATGGTGTGGAGTAGACCCAAGGCTGCTCAGCAGGTAGAATGGCATTGCTGCTCTTCAGAGTGGTAGTGGAGACCTGGACAAATCCCAGATCTGACCAGACTGGACCTATGGCCAAGGGCCTTCGACCTTGCCCCCTGCACTAGTATAAAGTTTCTTAAATGTTCAACTCCTAGAGATCACCTGGGACAGGTTACCCTACCTCCTGAGGTACCAATTAAGTGAAGCAAGATGGGCTCCGAAACAAAACCCCAGGCCAGGCAATAGGAACCAAGGGCCCTTGCAGCCACAAGCTCCAGGTCCTGAACCCTTAGCCTCCTATAGCTTGAAATCCTGGCCCTGATGTCCTTCCCTGACCATGGTGAGTGTCCTGATGGGCACACTTGTCCTGCCTAGGGGACACATCTTGAATGACAATGAGGGAAGAGGACATGAATGGACAGCTATGGAGGGTTGGGCATGGACTGTCCCCAAGATGTAGGGACATTCTCAAGAGAAGTAAAAGCTGGGTAAAGAGTGTCTGAAGGCCCAAGAGGAAGGAAGGACCATTCTAGGCTGAGAGTACAGGTGGTATAAAGGCACACTCAATACAGTTCAAACATAAGGGGGCCAACTGCATATGCCTGTAATCCCAGTACTCAAGACAATGATGAGGGAGGACCAAGAATTCAAGTCCAACCTGGACACCATGTCTCAAAACACACACACAAAAAAGACATGAGTATAGAGGAAGGAAGCAAGGCAAAGCCAGAGAGAAGGGCTAGGTTGACAACACAGCCCCACCAAGGAACTGGTACTTGACTCTGTAGGCAACAAGGAACACTGCAGACCCCTGAACCTGCGTGATCCTAGCAGCAGCTGCCCCTTGTCACTAGGCTCTTAACTCCTTAGTCACTGCTCCTGCCACACTACCCTTCCAAAACCAGTCTCCCTCCTTTAAGATCCCCTGCTTTTTTTTTTTTCCAGATCCCCTTTGTACAACCATTAGGTCAAAAGGAAGCAAGCAGGGCAGGATGAAAGCAATAAACAAACTAGGTCAGCAATCCAATCCTGGACAAGCAGAACCAGGACCAAGTAGTGAAGAGAGGCAGGAGTTGCCACAGAGGCAGGTAAGTCCAGCCTGGGACAAGGCACCTAGGTGGACTCTCCCCACATCATATCTGTACCTCTTAAAGCTCTCTCTTCCTCACTAGGAGGAACCCACAACTTCTCTGAGTTCATGACCCTTGAAGGAAGGGGGAAGGAAACACAGGACATGAGATGGTTCACTCTGGGTTTGACCAGAGATGACAGAAAAACCTTAAATGCTATTATTAAGACATGCTAGTGCAACTTTGACACTTCCAAAGATTCACCAAGACCCTGTCCAGCAGACACTGCTCGGTAAGGGCACTGGTGCCTTTTAAATGACTGGTTCCACTCTCAGAAGTCTAAGAACGCAAAAAGAGGTGCAGTCTCAGAGGGCATTGCAAGTGAACTCTGCAAGGCTTGCAAAGTGCAGGTGTGCGGGTTCCCCTGGGGTCAGCGCTGCAGCTCCACCTGGGCACCAGGTGAGCGCCTCTGACTCCGGGACACACCCCCCGATCAGGCCTCCAGCTAGCAGTGAACGTAGCAAGTACAGGGCAGAGGGGCTTAGGCTACAGGCATTACATGCAAGCAGCGCAGGGCAGTCCCTCCCCTTTCCCTGACCGGGGCACGCATTGACTGCACCCAGAATGCGCGTGGCCCACCCACCAGGAGCTCACCTTGCACTTAAAGCCGGCGGCGGACGGCAGGAGCTCCCGCAGCAGGGCCTTGACCACCTCGCGGCTGGCTTCCTCGCTCACGAAGTGCAGGTTAAGCACCTCGTGAGCCTCGAACTTGGCGAGGCGCAGGAGCGAGCGCAGCGCGACGCGGGCCTTGGCCTGCAGCCCGGCATTGTGCTCCGCCTTGGTGAACATCATCAGCAGGTGGTAGTCCACCGGTCCGGCCCCGCCGCCCTCCAGGCTCTTGGCCTTGGCGCCCTGGGCCGGCGCCACGGAGCCCCGCGCCAGCTCAGGGACAGGTGGCGAGGGCGCGGCGGGGACCCCGGCGCGGGCCTCCTTCAGCCTCTTGGTGGCGCTGGAGAAGGTCTCCCGGCCCGAGCCCAGGTAGTAGAAGGCACAGACGGCAAGCGCCGCGGCCAGCAGCAGCGCACAGTAGTGGGAGCGCACAGTGCCCAGGCGGGCCATGGCCCGTGCGCATAGGAGCGCGCCTCAAAGGAGGCTCATGCACTGTGAGCCGGCAGCCCAGCAGCCGCGGAAGCCCGCAGAGATCCGCACTCCCGCCACCACCTAGCTTAGGGACGAGGCGGCAGCCATGGCGGGGGCGGGACCGCGCGACCCAGAGCCAATCACGGGCACAGATGCTCGAGAGGCGGGGCCAGCGCGTGCCTGGCTGCCGCAGGGTCCTAAATTCAGAGGGATTAGAAGCCGGATGGCCGGCTGACAGTTCAGCAGCCTGAGGTGGAGGAAGGCATGCCAGCTGCACAGAGAACAAGCGCTCCTACCTGCCCAGCCGAGGATAGCCTTGAAGGAATTGAGGCAGCCCTAAATCATGACCTTCGGTTAACATAAACTGGACGCAAGGGAGAATTTTGTCCGTACATTTTCTCCTTTTTGGGGACTCTTTTGTTCTCTCCCCGACTCCGTCTATTAGAGACGAGGTGGGGCTACGGAATTTAAACTAGCAAGTTCCTTTCCCTCTCAAGCTAAAGTAATGATAGCACTAGAAGTAGAAATCGCCTCCCCATCGCAACTGCCACCTCTGGGACAGATCACAGGTAATCTAAGGGTGTGGCCAGCAGGTGGACCCCGCTGCCCAAAACATCATGGTCACTCAGAGAGCCCGAGTAGTAACAGCACAGGAGATTGTGGTATCAATTTGCTTTTCATTTTTAAAGAAACTTTAAAACTTAATAAAGAGCCTAGTATGTCCCAGGAAGTTTTGCAAATTTTTAACTGAAGCACAATAAGGTTACTTATCCAAGGTCACACGGCTAGCCTGTGGGCAGTTTTGACCTTAGACACTGCCAGCCATCAACTTCAGTCTTCTAAGAATTGATGCTATACCAAGAGTTCTGAAGTAAACATGTATAAGTGTTTTGCGTGCCTGAAACAGGCAGAGGTGAAAGCACATAGGCCAGTGCACACACAAATGGATCTCTCATCAGCTTATGAGGCCATGCCATTATTTCTCAAAGTAAGGTGGAGCCATCTTTCCCAGAACCACAACTCTTGTCCTTTCAATTGGAGCAACACTTCTCAAAACAAAACACTGGACCTCTGAAACAGGACTGGCAACAAGTTCAGTGCTACTCACCATGGAGGACTGGGAACCCAAGACAGAATTACCAAAATCCGGTAGTCATTTAATCCTCACAACTCTTAGGAGGTAGGAGGTATTTACAATAGAGGAGATTACAAATCAGAAAAGTACCCAAATCTAGTTGGTTAGTAAGCAATGCCAAAACTCTAACCCAGATTTACTGCTCCAAAGCCCAAATTTAACGTAAGTGAGCCAAGACTGACTCCAAAATCAGTAACTGAACATCTGAGTTGTATTTTGCCACAATCTTCTGCACGTGACCTAGTTAAGAGAACAAGCTGAAGGGCTGAAATGGGTGGTCCAGCTGGACCCTGGTTCTGCTACTGCAACCTGGCTTCAGGTAAATTATTTAATCGCCCTGAACAACAGTTACACCCAGATGTAAAATGAGGCGAACACTAATTTCTATACCTATGAGGTTATAAAAGTCAGTTCATAATAAACAGAACAGTGCCTAACAGTAAAGAATAAATGTAAAACCAAACATGGTGGTTCACAACTGTAATCCCAGCACTTGAAAGGCTGAGGCAGGAGGATTATGAGTTCAAAACCAACACGGGCCACATAGCAAATTTCAGACCTACCTGGGCTATATAACCTAGGAGGGAGATGAGGGGAAAAAAAGAATAGGGCTGGGGACATAGCTCAAGTGGTAGTGCCTGCCTAGCAAGCACAAGTCCTGAATTCAAACCGCATACCACATACACACACACAAAGAATAAACTATTCCAGACACATTAAACTCATTTTTTTATTTTAACATTTTTTATTGCTGTGCTGGGGATACACTGTGCATTCATAAAAATTCTTACAATATATCAAATGTATCATAGCTGAATTTACCCCATCCATCATTCTCCTTTATTCCCTCTTCCCCCATTCCTGGAATAGCTTCAACAGGTCTCATTTTCCCATTTACACCATATTCACCCTCCTACAACCTTGCCCCTCCCAAAGGGCCTGTTCTGCCCTCCTGTTCTCCGTTTTTATGGGGAAAAAGTTACATTTTTGTTTAAGATAGCTATGCATTGCTTTCCTTGTGACTTTTCCATAGATATATGTATTGTAACTTCAAATTGGTTCATCTTCTCTATTTTTCTTCTTTCTACCTTAGTACCGTTCTTATGGTGATTTTAACAGGTTTAAAATGTTTATATTCATTCTGTATAGGAAATACATCAACCATATTCACCTTAACTTCTTTTACCCTCCCTCTCTCATGTGACTTCCCCTTAGCACGACCTGCTTTTCACAATATTGCTGTATTTGTATTAGATCTATATTCCACATATGAGAAAACATGCGACCTCTGGCTTTCTGAACCTAACTGCACTTAAGATGGTGTTCTCCAGTTCTATCCATTTACATGCAAATGACAAAATGTCATTCTTTTTTATGGCTGAATAAAATTCCATTGTATATAAGTAACACATTTCTTAATCCAATCATCAGTTGTGGGGCATCTTGGCTGTTCCCATAGCTTGGCTATTGTGAATAGTGGTGCAGTAAACATGGGTGTGCAGGTGCCTCTGGAGTAACCTGACTCACATTCCTTCGGGTTTATCACTAGGAGTGGTAATTGATGGATCATACAGCAGTTCTACTTTTAGTTGGGGAGCCTTCATACTGTTTTCCATAGTGGTTGTACTAATTTACATTCCCACCAACAGTGTATAAAGGTTCCTTTTCCTTCTGCATCCTAACATTTGTTGTTGTGTTCTTGATGACAGCCTTTGTAACAGGAGTGAGGTGGAATTTTAGTGTGGTTTTGATTTGCATTTCTTTTATGGTGGTGAGCATTTCATGTTTTTTGACTTCTTCCTTTGAAAAAACTCTGTTCAGTTCATTTTCCCATTTCTTCATTGGATTATTGATTTTGGGGGTTTAGTTTTTTGAGCTCCCTGTATATTGGTTATTAATCCCTTGTCAGATGCATAGCTTTCTGTAGGCAGCCTCTTCAGTTTGGTGACCATTTCTTTTGTTGTGCAGAAGCTTTATAACTTCATGTAGTCCCATTTGTCAATCCTTTCTCTTAGTTGCTGAGCCATCTGAGTTCTACTGAGGAAGTCATTGCCTATGTCTATTGATTTCAGTGTATTCCCTGCTCTTTCCTGCCCTAGTTTCAAAGTTTCAGGCCTTATATTAAGGTCTTTAATCTACTTTGAGTTAATACTTATACAGGGTGAAAGACACAGATCTAGTTTCAGTTTTTGGCATGCAGATACCCAGTTTTCCCAGCAACATGTGTTGAAGAGGCTGTCTTTTCTCATTGTATGTTTTGGGTGCCTTTATAAAAAAATCAGGTAGGCATAGCTGTGTGGGTCTTCTATTCTGTTCTACTGGTCTTTATGTCTGTCAAACTTATTTTTTTTTAAAGGCTAAATACCCAACATGTAGAAAACATAGTTCAACAACCATAACTTTTCTGGGGATATTTATAAATACAAAGCCCAAGTGCTTAAACCTCTAGCAATGGAATCTCTAAACAACAGGGAGAAATAATTCTGGAATTGTGTCCTTTAGCTGCCCCCCACTGCCGCAACCTGCAGCATCAATAAGGTACTTTCCCCTTTGCCATTTATTCCAGAATTGTTAAATAAACGCTTTTTGTTCGGACATGTACAAGATCACCACTCCTGGAATTCATGGATAAGAAATAACAAGACCAGTTAAATTTTGCCTAGGAAGCCAGGAAAATACTTAAGATAATGGTCTTGTCTTCAAGTTGCTGCTGATTGTTCCCAATTTTTTGCCCGTAACAAAACTTTAATGTTGTGGCTTTCTGACATATACTGCTGACTAGAAACTACAAGTAGATTCAAAGAAGCCACTCAGTCAGTCATTCAATGATAGTGACTGCCTGCCACATACTAAGCACAGTAGTACCAGGAACACAACAGTGAAAAACCCAAGTCCTGGCCTCATGGAGCACACAGAGCCAGGGGAATGGACAAATAAGAAAATGTATGTAGTGTGAAAATAGTTATGTCTGGGTGCATTGTAATATGGCTAAGTAGACCAAAAACTAGTAGGCACAATAACCCAACAGTTCTAACTTTAGCCAAGATCTCTGATTTCTGACCAGAGATTAGGCAATTGGTTTTTCCTGTTGTGTAATCACCAAACCTATTGAGCAGATCATCCAACCTCTCCTCCTGCTTCAGACCTTGGCTTATGTAATTACAGAAATGGTCTCCAAACACCTTCCCTTCTAGTGTCTGGGTGAGGAAACATCGTTCTCGAGTCCATGAGGGCCACCTGTATACTAACCTAATCCCACTTTTCTCCTTTACAAGAAGTAAAGACTCCAAGAGAAAACTTTTTTTTTTAAACCACAGTATCTTCAGTACCTAACATAGTGTCTGATACATTCAATGCGATTCAATGAACCTAAAGAAGATACCCACCAAACTAGCATTTCACTTCTAGGAATTCATCCACAATGTACTAAAATATATATAGCTGTAAGAGCTAGGTTTATGATATTAAAACGGAATCAAACAATCATCAATAAAGTGAGTAACCTAAATAAGGCAGCCATTAAAGTGATGTACTCAACAAACTACAAGTAGAAATTTTAAAAATTAAATGGGGAAAAAAAACGTATAGAGACTCATATTAGCTAACCGTAATATGAATTCTGCCTTGAACAGTGTATTTTTGAAAATTACGTTTGAGGCAACTGGGTAAATGTGAATAGTAACTATATAGTTTTATAATTAAAGAGGTAGTGTATTATTATTTAAGAATCCTTTTAGAGATAAGGGTGTGACTCAAGTGGTAGAGTGCCTTCCTACCAAGGACAAGGCCCTGAGTTCAAATCCCAGTACCACCAAAAGAAAAAAAATCCTTTTAGAGATTCACACTAAATGATTTTTGGTGAAATGTCTATAATTTGGTTCAGAAAAATTCAGGAGAGGTAAAAAATAAGCAGGAGCATGAAACAGTGTTAGGCATGAGCTTATGGCTGTTAGAAGTTATCCTCTCTACTTTTGTTAATGTTTCAAACTTTTCATAAGTTATTCTTAATCATTCCCATCTGTCAGGAGAAATAAGTGGGCAATAAAGCAGTACTGCCCACTGTGTCAATGTGTAAGACACACCCAAAGTCTACATGGCTTTTTATACCAATGAGGCAGCAACTTCTCCACCTGTGCTATCCAATCCGGCCTCTCCATCACAAGGCACTAGCCACATGGGGCTACTGAGCCACTATACTTGAGGAACTGAACACTTCATTGTCTAAATTTAAACAGCCACATGTGACTAGTGGATTTCATTCTGGACAGCACATGTAGATGACAGAAAAGTATGCGTGATTTTAATTTTTTTTTTTTTGAGATCTAGTCTCACTGTATAGCCCAGGCTTAACTGGAAGTCATGAGCTCCTGCCTCCTCTACCTGTATGCTGGGAATAAAGTCCAGCCCTTTAAACTTGTTCAAACATTTTTTTTTTCTGCAATAAAAAAGCACTATTTTTGCAATAAGAAAAAACAGGCTGTTTTGCTCTCATTTAAAACATTTACTATCAGTGTGGGTTTTCTTCAGAAGACTATTCTGAAAGTGAAAAGAAGCTGAGTAAAGCAAATTCCATGGAAAAGTGTATATGTCTACTTTCAGTTAACTTTTCTTTATTTTTCTTTTTGTGGTACAGGGGATTGAACTAGGCACTCTATCACTTGAACCACGTCTTCAGTCCTGCTTTCAATTAACTTTTAAAGAAAAAGAAAAGTAGGTGATTCACTTCCCATTTTATTTTTCAGTTCTCCATTCCTTCAATCCTAGCTCATATAGAAACATGTTTTCATTTGTTTGTTTACTAAAAAGATGGAATATAAATGTGTTGCTTAGATTAGGAACAGATATGTCAATCATATCTGTGGGTTTTAGTCAATGAATGAGGGACCATAACAGCTCTGTGATCAGAAAGAAGAAAACACTTAAAGGATCAAAATGGACACTTTGATTGAAGCAATCAGCAAACAAGATCAATATGGATTGATTGGAAGAGTTAGAAAGGTAGATAGTACCTTAACTATAACAGATACTAACAGATACATCTAAAATGCAGTTCACAAGAAGGTGAAGTCTTAGCATGAAACAAGGATGCCACAGGTGAGATTTTTATTGACTTGTAATTTTTCAGCATACAAAGTAATCAAGTATGGTATTTACAATTCTTACATAATGTACATTTTAGAATAACTATAAAGATAATGTACTTTGTTCCATTTACAATGACAAACTACAGTCAAACTACATTCATGAATTAGATACAAATCCTCTACATAGGAATAAAAAGTAAATGGAGTGTTGGTTATACATTCTTTAAAATACACCTTTTACAGGAAGCAAGTAATATTACATTACTTTATGACTGGAATGACCCAGAAATATAACAAAGTACAGGTAAACAGATATAGAAAAGTAGCTCATCATTTCCACAAGTTAACCTTTAGCCTTTGTGTAAAATAAATGATGCCAACATTCTTTATAATGTAGCAAGCTTTCCCCCGTTTAAAATTAACACCCAAAAGGATGATGATTTGAGTAAAAATAAGAAACCTTAAAAGTAAGTCAATAAAAAGATCAATGCAAAGAAAATTGTATTTAACCAAATCTTGCTTTGTCCCCACATTACCCCATTTTAAGTGGATAAATTTATGTAAACAGAAAAGTATGTCCATAAAACCATCTTTATAGATGTCAGGATTCAACAAATAGGATCCGAGTCCCTTTTAGTTATGTTTCATTTGAAAGCACCAAGGAACTGATATTAAAAAAAAAAAAAAAAAGTAGGTTGCCTCTGCTTCATTAATGCTTATTATTGCAAAAATGTAAAATTTCCTACAATCTGATGTCTTCAAATCCCAATCTATTCCTTCTACCCTGAATCAAGGTTCTCCAGAATTTTTGGAGTCTCTTATAAAACACAAGGAAAGCTGCTGCTTTCCAATGATCTCAAATCATTTCATGGTATAAGTAAAGTGCCCCTGACTTGCAGTTAGTCAGATCTGGGTTATGCCACCAACTAGAAAACTGAGTGACCACTTCTATAAAATTAAGAGTTGCATGCTAGCACCAAATAGCAGACAACGTTGAGGAAGCTTATGGATTAAAATCTGAGAAGTGCTACTGTAAAAGTCAGCTGAGATAAAGCAATGTTGAAGTACAGTGTGGTAGCAAAGCATATACAAAGGGATGCTTTTATACTTTCACCTTGTTTCACTCACTCATTTTATTTGTGAGAGCCCTGAATCCAAAAACAGTATTGAACACTAGTCCAGTGCTCTCTGCACGATATCATACAGTTCTAAAGTCATTCTGGACACATAATTCTTTAAAAATATTATATCATCTTTTCAGCTCATATCCATATCCATGGTCAAAAGTAAAATTATACAAAGAGTTACTCCGACAATGTAAGAGTGATCTGGGAATGTCTGATTATTCAAAAAGGTAGCATGTTTAGCCTTAAACTCAATTTGGTTTATTGTGAGATACTTAACATACATAAAATTATATTTTTAAAATACTGCTAATATGATCACGGGTTTAAGCTGTTGAAACTGAAGGTCTAAAAAAATTTTCCCCAAAAATGAAGACTAAAGTACATGTTACACACTAAGTGTGTATGTTTGGAAAAGTAAATAACAAAGTTCATTAAAGTTTACAGTGAAAACCAGTATAAACTAGGCACACTGTAATTCAGTAATTCTCTGGAAATCTGTGAATTTCTACGTAACTTTTCCCTAGAAATCTTAAGTATGTCTGCTAATTTACCTTTAGTCTGGTTGTAGTATGAAACTGTATTTATGATCCCTTCATAATTACTGGTGCTCATCTTATTTGATGTTAATCCAATTTTTAAGTTAATAGCTAGTGACAGTGAGCTAACAGAATAATATAAGGATTCAGAAACTAGTATCAGCAGATGAGTCATGAAAAGTAAACAGGGACTAAGAAGCCCAAGAGTATGATTAAAATTATTTATACTCTAAGTCTTCATAACGTACTTCACAGTGTAACAAAACTCAGACTTGTTCCATACTATATAAAAGTTATTACTTGGCAAAGTGAAATTCACCTAAAGAGTCAACCTACCTTGTAACTATTAACTTAATTTAAAGTCTTGCTGTTTACTTCCATCATTTCTGCCAAATTTAGTACAGATGAGGTCTCAACACATTCAGGAAATCAAGCCACTGAAATGTCCTTTTGTTTTGCCAATCTCCCCGCAGTATTAAATATGTGGCTTTCTCTGAAGAGATTCAGAACCATGATCACCTTTAGGGAACTTCAAATATATTTCTAGCCATTAAATTAAGTAGCCACATTTACAACTAATGTCTCGGGCAACCAGATGCAAGCACGTGAGGAGGAATTGCCCTCCAACCTCACCTCACAGACCCCAGAAGTGATCTCAAGCACTAAGACCCATCTAAAGGGAAATCTGTCTAATGAGTGCTCAAAGGTCAGGAGCTTTAAAAGAGTGAAGTTTATGATTAAAATAATAGGCACAACAAAGGAAAAGTGAACCTTACTTTTCTCTATCTTCCTCTCTTAGTTCATTTAACTTATTTCTCTTCCATGAGCTTCTAAGATAATCAATTTCAAAGTATACTCTAATAAAAATGTTACAACATTTAGACAAAGTACCTGCAAACCAGATGACCTGTGACTCTAAGCTGAGACAGAAAATATTTAATGTTCCTGTTATGTTGTAATTAAAACACAATGCTTTGGAAGTTATTCCTTAGAAAAAATTTACAATCATACCTTTACCCTAATCTAACATGTAGTGGTTATCACTACATATAACTAACATGTAATGCTTTTTGCATTACATGCTTGCAGTTTGGCCAAATTATGGAATTTTTTCTGTGATGTGAATTTATTTCAATATAATTCCTGCTTAGATTCTGATCTGTGTTTTAAGCAAAATAAGATTCTACTTATTGAAGGGAAAATGTTAGAAAATTTATTATGTAATTTAATTAAATATAATTTTTTTATAATAAAGCCTTTGATTTAGAAACTGAGTATCAATAATATTACTTATATATCATTTCTAAAACAATACTAAACTTAATTGTTGCCAACATTTTAAAGGAACCATAAGGCAAATTACTTAATTATTCTGTACTAAATTGAATTACATCAGTTTGTACCACATAAATGGTAAACATTCGTAGTATTTTGGAAGTCAAGGGTCTATGACTATAACGCTATATACGGGATGAAATTTAAAAGAATGTATACTGTATGAAGAACACAAGATAGATGCAGAAAAAACTTATAGGAGTTTACTGTTGTACATTTTAGTATAAACGAAGAAAAAAATGAACTTTTTTCTCCTTTATGCAGAGATTTTTCTTTCATTATGAGCAACAGCAAAAACGTATAATAAAAAGGACAAATTCCAAATACTAAAATGCCCTACATTATTTTATAAAGCAACTTTTCCTTTAAAAGTTATATTCTAATGAAAGCATAATTTTGCAACATTCAAGTAACCTTTGAAATACAATTTTATTACATTGATAAATTTGTTGTGGTTTTAGGAGATCAGTCCAATGATGAAGAACTGCTACTGCTGAACTGGTGATTGAGGAGAAATTAGAGCTTCTTTGCTTCATAAGGTGGACTAGTCTAAAGGACTGAACTTGTTAAAGTACTAGGCAACAACCTAATAACCTATCATTTAAGGAGCACAGTGGTATTTCTGAGCAGATGGGGGAGAGCATACTCTCTAGTTCTAATAATTAAATCACACATTGTGTGTATGTTTGCTAGGCTACCAAAAACACACACACACCTATTTCCAAACCACCAAAACCCATTAGGAAAGCTATAGAAAAGACATACTTTCGAGGCAGGCAGGATAATTGATGCTCACTTGACGCAGACATGCTTGAGTGAATGATCCTGGACACGATGAACAGGGGAAGAAATATCAGTTCTATCATCCATTGGCAAAAGAAGATATTGTGTCTAACCTCTTAGCGTCTTATAACCTAGAAATGGCCTAAATCTAGATTCAACTTTTATCTATAAAAAATAGCCCTTTAAACAAGGCGTTATTTTTTAAATAAAAATATCAATGAATGGGTACCTTTTTTCTAAACAATTTGATATCTACCAAAATTAGGTAAATAGAATTAAGCAGTAAAAATGTATGAGTTTCGGCAGCATGCATTAGGAATTAACCAGATTTCATATTTTCCCCTTCTTAAAAAAATTCAGAATTTCTGTGAATCTTGCTGGAAACGATTTAGTTTCTCTGGATTATTGGATGCCATTTGTGAAAAATCACGAAAAATGTCCTGGTAAGTTTCATCACCTGCATGAAAGTAAAATAAAGACATTTTTACAATTTATACAACTGGAGCAGCAGTAAAACAACATTCATTTTTATAACTCTGCTTTATAATTCATTTTACATTAAAAATTTGTTCAGATGAGCATTTTTAGAAGAAAAGACCAATTAGATATGATATCAGCAAAGAATATAATGAAAGAAAAAAAAACTATACCTGAAAAAAGCACCTCACATGCAGCCACAGAGGAAAGTTGAAAGTTAGAAAAGAGCAAAGATGCAAGTGTTTCAAAGCAATGTAGAGAAATACATTTATTAACACAGGAGAAATAAAAGTCATTCTAAATAAGGAATAGTAAACAAGATAGTCTTTAACTATTTCCTTTGATAAAGGCCAAAAGAAATGACCCAAACCAAACATTAATGTGTCTGATGGATGCAAGTTATTAACAACAGAAAACGATAATCAGTTGGGAAATATTATCTTTTAATTAGAAGAAATTTAAATCAAAATAGCATGTGAAAAAGTACATTAGTGCTTAGAATGAATATACCTAATCCTCTGCTTACTAAGGTTATAAAATCTTAAAAAGCTTTAAAAATGACTATAAAATCATAGTTTAACATTATCAGAAATTTTGCTATACTGTTGGTCATATAAGCAAGAATGTTACGGGAAAATGGGAATGAACAGCAGAGACATCTGTTAAATTAGAGAGATAAACATGTGCATACATATA